>NC_134094.1:8044557-8675057 GCF_000715075.1 Nicotiana tabacum | reverse complement strand
TAGTCATAACTAAATGGTATGTATTCATACTTTAATTTATAACTATGAAAGTTAAATTGTCTAATTGACAGTAAACATCGAGTAAAGCAATATTTTCTGGTTACATCTCCTATAAGTTCGACCTATCCCTTCGCCTTCCCACTCAAGAAGTGAAACATCAGTGAAACAACTTAACTCCAACTTTAAGGCACTAGGATTGTACCCTTCTACTTATTCTGACCAAGTATCAATCTTACTTGAGAACCTACAAAAGGTTAAGTATTAAATCCATTTAAAGAAAGTACTCTGACTATTAAATTTCACCTTCAAAACCAGAACAAAAAACACCTTCCAATGTATATTTACCACAGCTAGTAAGCGTGTTTGGTTACAGGAAGGAGAAGGAAAAGGAGAAGGTAAGGAGAAAATTATTCACATACTTTGCTTAGACTAAGTATAGAAGATTTACTTCCAATCATTTAATACTGTTAGAAAGGAAGTAAAACTGAGCCACTTTCGCCTCTTTAACTTTAGTCCTCTTTTACTTCTTACCACATGAGGAAAATGATGCTTACCTCTCTATGTATTTCCAGTCCACTCATTCAACCCCTCTTTAGACCTCAAACCAAAAATGTTATTAGTCCGCAGAAGAATGATATCAAAGGGAATCTCGTCAATAATGAATCATCAAAGTACATCAGTGTCTTGACGACATAGCATCTCTATAAAACATAAACAGATATGAACAAAAGTTGCAACCACCAAATATAATTATGACTTTTGTGCACAATTTCCAGAACTACTTTCTCTCATGAAAGTTTAGACGAGGGAATCTGTAAAGACGTTTTATATCAAATTAGCCTCCACTTTGCATTGAGAACTGAGGCACTCGACCTAGTGGAATGATTAGATCTTTCATGATCTCATATTCCGCTGCGCTTATCTAAGCACCAACAAGCACCTGTTTAAGCCAAAGGGAACAAAAGAAACTCGTCCAACCCGTACTCACAAAGTCAAGAATTTGCTAACATCTCATGCCGGAAACTCTGAAAAGATTGAAAACCTAGTGAAGATTAAGTCCTTTTATGTCATTCTGGAAGGTAGCAAACCTAGTGAAGATTAGGAAGAAACAACTAGACCTGGGGCAGGGGAATACCAGAGAAGAAAAGTTAAGAGTGCAAAAAAGAGAACAAAATCGCGTGAGAGAAGCCAGAATACAGCTTTGGAAGATGCCAAACTAACATTATTGATCAAAACAGATATACTACATATGAAACAGTTCATGAGAATATAGAAGGTTATAATCCCAGAATTCTACCTTTGGAAGCAAAGTCATTCTCCCGGTCATATATGGAGTCAGTATATGTATCCTACATATGGAAAGAGCATCAAGAAACAGAAGAACAATTAGTTGCCACTGCTTCATTCTGAATGCAGGGAGTGGATCCACAAAAGACATTGTATCTATCAAGAGAACCTGCACATGTCAAACGAAGAAGAGTTATCCTCACATGTGATGATTACAACATTAATCGTGACATGATTATTAAACCACTAATACCCATCATCTACCCAACTACGCCATCACAGATTCACAGCCAACGGGAAAATGTGAACCCTCTACACGCATCAAAGAACCTACAATAGCTTTGAAAATAAACATCAAACATTATTAAAAGTACGGAAAAGATCCAAATATGCCCTTGTACTATTATTAAAAGGTCCAAACATTATTAAAAGCCCTTGTACTATACGAAATTAAGCACATTTGCCCTTCGTTAATACTTTAGCTCAAGAACGCCCTTATTGTCATATAGTTGGTCCATATATGCCCTTAGAGTCACAATTTGTCCATATATGCCCTTTTCGAAACGGAATCCACCCAAACTAATTAGTTATTTCGTTAATTAATTGTATTAAAGTGTATTACAAATACTATTTCCTTTTTATTAGTACTTTTTTATTTCTTTACCTTTTTTTTTCTTTTCTTCTCTTTTTTCCCTTTTTTCCATTTTCGGTAGTGTTTATTGGGTGAAGGCAGGAATTCATGTATTTTGTCAAATGAAATTGGTGACAAAAATGGAAAATGAAAAAGGCATTAGCAATGGAGGAAATCGGATATGGGAGAAAGAAAAAGAGGAAAACATAGAAGAAAAGAAAAAAAGAAGAAAGAAAAGAAAAAGGTAAAGAAAAAAAAGTACTAATAAAAGGAAATATTGTTTGTGATACACTTTAATACAATTAATTAATGAAATAACTAATTAGTTTGGGTGGATTCCGTTTCGAAAATGGCATATATGGACCAATTGTGACTGTAAGGGCATATATGGACCAACTATGTGACTATAAGGGCATATATAGACCAACTATGTGACGGTAAGGGCATTATTGAGCTAAAGTATTAACGAAGGGCAAATGTGCTCAATTTCGTATAGTATAAGGGCATATTTGGACCTTTTTCGTTAAAAGTATGATGGCTCTAATGAGAATACTAAATCACGCCAGCTTAGTTTCAGCAAGCCATAGCCAACTTTTCCCATTAATTTGTTTGTAGAAACAAAATTCTGTCCCATTACCATCACCGGCCAATTACATACTGCTCCGGAAAATCTTTCCATCATAATGACTAGGTGATTCTTGTACTGACTCCCTCTCCAACCCCTTCACGGAATGTCGATGTGTCTGTGGGTGAGTGAAAAAGAAAACCATAATATTTGAACTTTCAGGTACCCTAGATAATCCTTTAAAAGCTTCCTGCATTCTACAACTTCATGCAATGCACACTGCCAATAGTCAACCTACATAATGCATATGCAAAGTATCTCCTACTAACAAATGAAGTCCTAACCAACGAAACAATGAGATTAATATTGCTTCCCAGTACTAAACCAGATCAAAAAACTAAATTGGGTCCTAACTGCACTGCAAAAAAAAAAAAAAACACTTAAAGTCTCCTCACAGCATGCAGAAGTCATTGAATTGATTACTTCCATAATTCTGCTAAAATGGCTTGGGAAGGGGAAGGTTACTATCAGAAAGTGTAAACATACCACTCCTTGCTCTAAAACTGATATTGGTACAGGCAGCCTAAGGTCAACAACCAATCCCGGTAATGCTCGAGCGAGACAACGAGCAAGAGTCTGCTTGATCTCAGTTGACCGGCCATCAGATAACACAATTTTACGAGGATATTCTCTTCCATGGATAGAATAATACTCCTTATTAGAGCTTTCATAGTTGCCATATATAAATGACAAGGACGATGGTGATATCCATGTGAAGATGGAATTAGACATTGTAGCGAAAAGTGACAGCTGAAGAAAAATAGAAACACATACAGAGAAACCCAAAAAGGTTAAAAAGGAAAAAGAAGAAAATGGGGTTTTTTTTGGGTGGGGTGGGGTAGGGGGTAGGGGGTGGAGGTAAGGAATGAAGAGAGAACAAACACAATAAACATTGGTAGCAAATTTCAGAAGTGTAGAAGATTTGATGAGCAACTTACATTCAAATTAAACCTCTCTGGTGGACTATCATACCAAGAGTCCTCTGATTCAAAAACATCATTGTATAGGACAACTGGAGTCAGTTATAGGTTAGAATATTCTTTGTCAGCATCTTCTTTGTATATATTTAGAGCCTTGTACAGAAAGTGAGATAGAGAAATATAATACGGAAGAAAAATTTTCTACTTCCTCTGATTTCCTACATGGTATCAGAGCTTTACGTGCTCATCAAGCTCTAAATTCTTTTCTGCATCATCTTCTTTTATTTTCATCTTCCTCTTTTTATCTTTCCTTTTGTCATTGGCAGACAACACTGAAATTTCAACCACTCTAGCTTTAGGCAACTCCTCTCAAATTGACATCTCCAATCCCTATTATCTTCATCCTTCTGACTCGCCCGATATGGTGCTCGTGAATTATCTCTTTGATGGAAAAGGGATATGCTGGATGGAGCAGGGCTATAGTCATCGCACTATCAGCCAAGAACAAAGTTGTTTTCATTGATGGAACCTCCTCAGAGCCAGACTCGAATTCTCCTCAGTATAAAGCATGGAGTCGTTGTAACGATATGGTAATTTCATGGATTCTCAACTCACTTTCAAAAGACATAGCTGAGTCTGTTCTCTATTCTAAGACTGCAAAGGAAATATGGAAGGAGTTAGCAACCAGATTTGGATAGTGCAATGGAGCACAACTATACCAACTCCAAAAGGAACTCTCTGATGCTACTCAAGGAGCCTCTGATATAGCAGGCTGCTTTACTAAAATTAAGAAAATATCGGATGAATTAGATGCACTTAACACTGCTGATCATTGTACCTGCAAGAGCTCTTGTGGAGGAAAGGCAAAAACTATCAAGTCACTTCAGGATGGCAGGCTGATTCAGTTTCTCATGGGTTTGAATGAAGCTTACTTAGGGGTTAAGAGCAACATCCTCATGATGGGTCCTTTGCCCACAGTCAGCCATGATTACTCCCTGCTCATGCAAGATGAGAAACAAAGGCATGTTCATGTGGCTTCTCATCTTTCTGATGCAGCCTTCATGGTAAGTAATCAGAAGTTCAACACTGCTCAGAGGTTCAACTCTCCTCACAAGCCTGCATACAATTAGAAGTTCAATGGGACTGATGGACGATTCAAACCAAACTCTGATAAACAAAAGGGAGGAAAATTTTGCACATATTGCAAAATGACAAATCATTCTATTGAAAATTGTTACAGGTTGATAGGTTTCACAAGTGATTTCAAATTCACAAAATCCAAGAGGATGCAAGCTGATGCACAAAGCAATGTTTTCACTGTTGGTTCTGATGCTAACAACATGCAACCAATTCAGGATCAGGGAAGTCTCTCTAATGGAAATGTCATAACACAGGAAGAATTCACTCAGCTTTTTCAATTACTGCAAGAGGTGAAAGTTGGACAACAAAGTGAACAAACTTCTTATGATAATGTTTCTTCCAACTGTGCTGGTATCATTACCCCTTTTCTTAACCCTAATTCTTTTTCTTTATTCTCTCATACTACTTCTAACTTTTGGATACTTGACTCTGGAGCTTCAGAGCATATGACATATGATAAATCTTTATTGTTTGACATTAAACCTTTGCGTAGAGCAGTATATGTTAATCTGCCAAATTCACACAAAATTAAGGGTCACTCACAAAGGAAGTGCTACTATATTATCTAATTTAGTTATTCACAATGTACTCTTTGGGCCTGAATTCAGATTCAACCTTCTCTCAGTCCATAAATTCACCACTCAATTAAACTGTTTGTTAATTTTTGTCTCTTTTGCTGCTATATTGTAGGCCCCTTCAATGAAGAGGGTAGTAGTTCTTGGTGAAGTTCAGCATGGGCTTTATCTACTCAAATCAGCTCCTGTCAAGTCTAGTTCAGTTTCAGTTATTCCTAGTTTAATTTCTACAAAGAATCTAGTTTCTAGTTCAGTTTGTAATAGCACTACTAGTCCAGTTGTTTCACTCTCTCAGCCTAGTGTTTCCAAATTATCTTCAGATGTAAGCCTTTGGCATCAAAGATTGGGGCATTTGCCTTTTACTGGTATGAGAAATCTATCAAATTTTCCTCTATCTTTCTTTGTCCAATTTCAATGTTGCTTGTGATGTTTGTTCTAAAGCCAGACAAGCCAAATTGCCTTTTCCAAATAGCTCAATTTCTTCTAAGTCTATTTTTGAACTTATTCATGTGGATACTTGGGGGCCCTACAAAGTCATTACACATGATGGATATAGATATTTTCTCATAATTGTGGATGATTTTAGTATGAGAACATGGACATATCTTCTTAAAACCAAAAGCAATGCCTTTACTATTTTAAAATATTTTCTTACATTAGTAGAGAGACAACAGAGGTTAAGGTCATCAGATCTGATAATGCAAAAGAATTAGGATCCAGTTTATTACATTCAGATTTTTTAGTCTCTCAGGGGATACTTCACCAAACTACATGTGTTGCTACCCCACAACAAAATGGGGTTGTTAAGAGAAAACATAAACATATTTTGAAAATTTGTAGAGTACTGCTTTTCCAATCTCACCTACCAGTGACTTATTGGGGGGGGGGGGTGCCTATTGACTGCTACCTACCTAATCAATAGATTTCCTTAAAAAGTGTTACACTTCAAGACCCCCTATGAACTGTTGTTTGGGAAGCCACCAACCTATGAGTCACTAAGATGTTTTGGTTGTCTTTGTTATGCCTCTACCCTCTCTCACCTAAGGTCTAAATTGGAACCTAGGGCTGTCAAATGTGTTTTCATTGGATACCCTTTCAATCAAAAAGGTTATAAGCTCCTAAATCTAGAAACTAAAAAGATTTTTGTTTCTAGGGATGTTAGATTCTTTGAAGATACTTACCCTTTTTCAAGCATTATTTCTTCTCCTTCTTCTCCCATTTTCCCTTATTTTGAGTCTACTCTTTCATCTTTTCCTTCCTCTCATGCTGAACATTTTCCTTTTTCTCCAGATTCTCCCATTCTATCTACTTCCAGTAGCTCCCATCCTCAGAGTTCACCTTCTCCTTCTCCTATTTCATCACCTCTCACCCCTGTTCCTTTCCCTGTTTCTACCCCTGTTTCCAGCCCTTCTATTTCTCCCTCTATTACTCCTGCTCCCATACTTAGACATTTCACTAGAGTATCTAATCCTCCTTCTTATTTGGCAGATTACATATGCAATAGTATTTATTTAACTAACCTGATTGCCTCTTGTTTTGCAGCTTCACCTTGCACTACTGTTTTACCATTTTCTGCTCTCACTAAGTCAAATCAAATCTTACTTAAATCTATTTCCCATATCCCTAAACCAGTTACGATTTTAGCCTCTTTGCACCCATGTTCGCGGGAAGCAATGGCAAAAGCGTCTGAGGCTTTGGAAGCCAATCAAACTTGGGATGTAGTTGAACTTCCTCGAGATAAAAAAGGCTCTACTATATAAGTGGGTCTACAAAGTTAAGTACAATGTAGATGGGAGTGTGGAGAGATTTAAAGCCCGATTAGTTTTTAGGGGTGACATCCAACGAGAGGGGATTGATTACACTGAAACTTTCTCACCTGTGGTTAAAATAACCACTGTGAGATGTTTGTTAGCAGTAGCTATTAAGAAAGGCTGGAATTTATTTCAATTAGATGTTAACAACGCTTTTCTTCATGGTGATTTACATAAAGAAGTTTATATAAAATTTCCTGCAGGTATGACAATCCCTAGTACTCATCATGTTTGCAAACTAAAGAAGTCTTTATATGGGCTGAAGCAAGCCTCAAGGCAATGGTATGCCCGGCTCACTGCCGCCCTCAATTTCAAAGGCTATTCTCATTCATTGAATGATTAGTCATTGCTTTTCAAGAAGTCACCTACTAGGGTATGTATTCTAACAGTCTATGTGGATGATATACTATTGACAGGGGATGATCAATATGAGATGACAGTTTTGAAAGAGTTTCTTCATTAAGAATTTAAAATAAAGGATCTTGGACATGCACATTTTTTCTTAGGCATGGAAATTCTCAGGGAACCTCAAGGTTTAGTCAGTACTCAAAGAAACTTTACCTTGGAGCTTTTATCAGAATTCAATCTTTTTGATCAACGGTCAGCTGCTTCCCCACTCGAACCATCCATCAAGCTTCGGGCTGATGCTGGTGAATTACTGCTAGATCCTACCGTCTACCGTCGATTATTGGGCAAACTCAACTTCCTCACTCATACACGCCCGGATTTATTTTTTTCCATTCAATATTTGAGCCAATATATGCAGTCTCCTCGGCTACCTCATCTCCAATCAGCTCTTCACTGTCTCCGATATCTGCTCAACGATCCAGGTCTTGGTATGTTTTTACGGTCTGATCCTTCCTTCAAGCTCCTTGCTTTTTGCGATTCTGACTGGGGATCTTGCCCTCAGACTCGCCGCTCTGTTAGTGGCTATTTCATCAACCTCGGTGGTTCCCCTGTGTCGTGGAAATCAAAGAAGCAACCTCTCATTTTGCTTTCCTCTGCCAAAGCAGAGTATAGGTCCATGCGAAGATCACTTGGCTTGTTAGATTACTCTCCGATCTTACTATTACTCCTTCGATTCCAGTTTCTATTCACTCGGATAGCCAGGCTTCCATACATATTGCGAAGAATCTCGTGTTTCACAAACGAACCAAGCATGTAGAGCTTGATTGCCACTTCATCCGTCATTGATTTCTTGCTGGCCTCATTTCCCTTCATTTTGTTCCCTCTGCTTCTCAGCTTGTCGATATCTTCACAAAGCCTTTACCTGGGGTTCATCATCAGACGATTATTGGCAAGTTTGGGGTTTTATTGCACCCTTCCAACTTGAGGGGGGTGAAGAATATTCTGGTTCGAATAAATATGAATAAAGAAGAAAGAGATCTGGTAAAGTTACAAATGAGGTTATTTCGTTAATATCTAAGCTTATGAATGGAAAACAGGCCTAACATATTGGGCTATCTAAATGGGCCTCAGAAGACAAACGAGTTCAACCCACTTCTAAACCTATTCTCAGCCCAGAAATCACAAGGATAAAGTTTTCAGTTCCTTCTAGAACTAATACATGTATTTGTAGATAATTCATTCTTTGTTCTTTTTCTTTTCTTTAAATACAAGTTTGTTACAATCTAGTCAATGATGTATAGGACAACTGGAGTCAGTTATAGGTTAGAATATTCTTTGTCAGCGTCTTCTTTGTATATATTCAGAGCCTTGTACAAAAAATGAGATAGAAAAATACAATACGGAAGAAAAGTTTTCTAATTCCTCTAATTTCCTACACACTGAAACGAAGAACTAAAAATAACCAGACTCAACTTGTTGGATTTCACTCAAGGACTTTTGGGAACTCTATGCAAGCTATGGAGTAGAATGTTTTGACATTGAACTGTATCCGATATGGGTGGGAACAATTGACAATTACAAGAATGATTCAAGGGGGTAACGACTAAAGTACTAGGACTCTAATCCAAGAGCCATTAAATTCTTCTAAGCTAATAAATTATAGTTAGGATTCCTTGAAATTGAATTGAGATAAGGAAATTGAACGAGAGTGTGTTTCCTTTTGGCACTCAAATTAGGGCGTGCGGTTATACCTTATACGGAGCGGGTTGCGGGTTCAAGCTACTAGCGACATGTGCGATTATATATTGCAACAACAGATGAAAAAGTTGAAGCCATATTGTGGCCTAAAGCTAACCATCCTTTTTTGTTTGAAATGAAAGATATGAATTTAAACTTAGATAGTCCCTTATGTATGGGTTCCTAAAACTAACGGGAAAGCCTTAACTTAGGTTAAAGAAGGACTGTAACTTTTGTAACCAGTTATATTCTATTCTCCTTCTTCCCCCAAATTAATCCCATCGTCCCCTTTGCTCATCCACTCTCCCACTCCGCTGACTCCCTTTCCCCACAAAAGAATTACTACAAGGAGTCACAAATAAAAAAGATATGAAAACTAAGGATCTAAGTAAATTTGAGATGAGCTACTACCATGCTTTGGGCGACAAAGAAGAACATTGAAAAAGTAAAGTAAAAGAGAAGAATGGACCTTCAGATGAGCTGAAAATATTCTTTCAGATTTGATTAACAATAACCTTCCGGTCTAAAACTATCACAACAGTTCAAAAGGTAATTCGAAAAAATAGAATCAGAAGATTAACAAGCTACTTTGAACAGAGAGTGAAACTGAAACCTCTGTTTCAACCGTGCTGTTGTTCTCTATTGGAATTGAGATAGAGAAGCTTTTAATTTCTGTATAAGTGGTGGAATTTTTTTCTCAGATGGATTTTTTTGTATTGAGAAATAGTTGTGAAATGACGATTCTTTAGGAAGAAGGGACAATTTAAACAGTGGAAAAATGATAGCTATGGAGTGAACTGTGAATAATTACCATTAAATTTTGTGTTTTTTCGTTAGTTTTGGGAACCAGTTAATGGATAGACCAAACATGACTATTTTTACAAAAATAAGGGATATTTTATAGTAAGTAATATAATTAAGGGATAAAAATACCCCTATACCCATACATAAGGGACTATCTAGGTTTATTCCTCGACAAAACACTCCTATACCCTTAGAAATAATATCAGACCCAAGTTAGAGGCGTGATTATGTTACCTCAACGGCTTTGGATTATTTGGGAATCGCAAGGCGGCGCTTATATTAGCACTAGATGGGTGCAGCCCGTGCCAACACAGGCCCAATGAGCTTTAATTTCACAATGGGCTCAGGGAGCAAATATTCAAGTTTAAACGAGTTCACGTGAAAATTTGTTATACAAATGAGTTCAGCTAAGATAGGAATATACATTACGAAAAGGAGCCACTGAGACAAGCTAGATATTGAGAAAGTATTTGACCATGTGAATTGGAATTGTTTACTAAGCACGCTACAACAAATGGGATTTGCAGTGCAATGGACTAAATGGATAAAATTTTGCATATCTACTGTCAAATTCTCAGTCATTATTAATGGTTCTCCATAACGATTCTTTCATACTTAGAGAGGTCTCAGGCAGGGTGATCCCTTGTCACCTTTTCTTTTCATAATAGCCATGGAAGGCTTGAACTACACGATCAAAACAATCAAACTCAATGGGTGGATTAAAGGCTTTGAGGTAGCCATGAATGGACATAACAATCAGGAGATTACACATCTTCAATATGCTGATGACACCTTGATCTTCTGTGATGCAGAAGTGGAACAACTAAGAGTTTTGAGGATTATACTGTTATTTTTTAAGGCATTTCTGGGCTGCACATTATTTGGAGGAAGAGTCATCTTTTCCAATCGACGAAGTAACAAACATGGAGGATTTGACACTAATCCTGGGGGGAGAAGTGGGGACTCTCCCTACTACCTATCTAGGTATGACACTGGGGGCCAAGTTAAAATCTACTGTAATATGGAATAATGTACTGAAGAAATGTGAGAAAAAGCTCTCAAGATGAAAATGTCAATATTTGTCAATGGGAGGAAGGCTCACTCTGATTAAGTAAATATTAGACTCACTGCCAACCTATATGATGTCCCTTTTTTCCATTCATGTGGGAGTCATTCAAAGGCTGGATAACATAAGAAGAAAAGTTTTTTGGCAAGACAAAAAAGAAAAAAAAGGCCTATCACTTGGTCAAGTGGAAAGAGGTAACTCTGAACAAAGCTCATGGCAGATTAGGAATTAAAAAATTGAAGAATCACAGCAAATCCCTTAAACTAAAGTGGTTGTGGAGGTATTCTCAAGACCCTCAATGTTTATGAAGCAAGGTAATCAAAGTCAAATATGAAGTAGAAAATAACTGGATGATTAAGCCAGTTAACACAGCCTATGGAGTTAGTATTTGAAGGTTTATAAGGGTATTATGGCCAGCTCTAAAAAATCAAGTCTCTAGTAAAGTGCTAAATGGTAGAAGGACATCATTCTGAAATGACAATTGGATGGGGAATGGAGCTCTGAATGATTCATTCTCTAACATATATGTTTTAGTTCATCATCAACAGAGATCTATAGCTGGAATGTGGTCAACTCAAGGTTGGGAACTAATACTCAGAAGAGACTTGAATGATCCGGAGATAAATAGAATGATTGAGTTCTACAAACATAATTTTGCAACTTCACAGGAATTCAGAATGGAGATGACACATTGAGATGGTAGGGACATAATAGTAAAAAATTCAATGTCAATGCAGCCTATAAAACGATAAACCAACCAATATCTCAAGTCACCAACTGGCCCTGAAAACATATTTGGAAGACCAAGATACCATATAATCTTTCATGTTTCTCATGGCTACTGGCAAAGAAAGTTGTGCTCACACATGAAAACTTAAATAAGAGGAAATGGACTCTATCCTCAAGATGTTTTCTTTGTGAAAATGAAGTGAAAAAAGTTGGTCACCTATTTTTGCACTGTAGGTGAGTGAAAAAGAAAATCAAAATATTTGAACTTTCAGGTAGCCTAGACAATCCTTTAAAAGCTTCCTGCATTTTACAACTTCATGCAATGCACACTGCCAATAGTCAACATACATAATGCATATGTAAAGTATCCCCTACTAACAAATGAAGTCCTAACAAATAAAACAATGAGATTAATATTGCTTCCCAATACCAAACCAGATGAAAAAACTAAATTGGGTCCTAGCTGCACCCCAAAAAAATAGTTAAAGTCTCCTCACAACATGCAGAAGTCATTGAATTGACTACTTCCATAATTCTGCTAAAATAGCTTGGGAAGGGGACGGTTACTATCTGAAAGTGTAAACTTCCACTCCTTGCTCTAAAACTGATATTAGTACAGGCAGTCTAAGGTCAGTAACCAATCCCGGTAATGCTCGAGTGAGACAGGGAGCAAGAGTCTACTTGATCTTAGTTGACCGGCCATCAGATAACATAATTTTGCGAGGATATTCTCTTCCATTGATAGACAAATACTCCTCATTAATTCTTTCATCGTTCCCATATATAAATGACAAGGACGATGATAATATCCATGTGAAGAGGGAATTAAATATTGTAGCGAAAAGTGACAGCTGAAGAAAATTAGATACACATACAGAGAAACCCAAAAATATTAAAAAGGGAAAAATGAGAAAATGGAGGGGGTGGGGGTGGGGTTTGGGGTGAGGGAAGGAATGAAGAGAGAACAAACACAATAAATATTGGCAACAAGTTCCAGAAGTGTAGAAGGTTTTATGAGCAACTTACATTCAAATTAAACCTCTCTGGTGGACTATCATACCAAAAGTCCTCTAATTCAAAAACGTCATAATTTGGAACCCCTGATTTTCTTGGCCATTTTAAAGGATCTGGTTCTGTATCAAACACCTCATCATTCTCATGAAGTATTGCTTCATCCACTTCTTGTGGAGGTGGCAATCTTATAATCCCAGCATTGGACACTAAAAATATGGTGACCTAATATGTCATATTTAATTTTAAATATTATTTATGTATTCTAAAATCTCAAATAGCACCGTTTAGCTTTCTTCGACTTGCGTGCCTGTCCGTATAATTTTTCAGAAAGTTTTTATGTGAAAAATGGATTAAAATATGAAATAGAGCTTTAAAACTCATCCGAGTTGACTTTGGTCAACATTTTGAGCAAACAAACTCAGATCAGTATTTTGACAGTTTTGGTAGGTCCGTATCGTGACTTGGGACTTGGGTATATACCTGAACTTTAATTTGGAGGTCCCTAGCTTGAATTATTGCCAGTTGACAAAAACTAGAAACTTAAAGGATTAAAGATTTTAAAGTTTGACCACAAATTGACTTTTATTGATATCGGGGTCGGAATTCAGTTCTGAAAATTTTTATAGGTCCGTTATGTCATTTAATAATTGTGCGTAAAACTTGAGGTCAATCGGACTTAATTTGATAGGTTTCAACATCGAATATAAATGTTGAAAATTCTTTAGTTCCTTAAGCTTGAATTGGGATATGATTCATGGTTTTAGCGTAGTTTGATGTGATTTGAGGTTTCGACTAAGTTCGTATATTTTTTTAGGACTTATTGGTCTATTTGGTTAAGGTCCCGGGAGCCTCGGGTGAGTTTCAGATGGTTAACGGGTTGAATTTTGGACTTGAAACTTTGCTGGAATTTTTCTGATGTACTGTCTGGTTTTCTTATTCGTGTTCGCGAGAGGGGTCTCGCATTCGCGAAGAGGAACTAGAGGTAAGCAAAGTTTACCCTTCGCGTCCGCGAAGAGGGGACCGCATTTGCAAAGGGTAATGGGCAGTGTTCATCGCGAACACGTAGGAGTGTTTGCGTTCGCATTCGTGTTCGCGTAGAAGGGCGAGGCCTGTCTGGGCACCAGGCGATAAGGCTTCGCATTCGCGAAGGAGAGACCGCGTTCGCGAAGGCCATGCTTGGCAAAGCATCGCGTTTGCGAGACTGCCCTCGCGTTTGCGAAGAAGAAATCTGGGGCAACACAAAATGTGCTTCGCGAACGTGAGGGACTTGTCGCGTTCGCGAAGAAGAAATCCATGGACAGCAGAACTTAAGTTCTAGAAATGGGATTTCGTCCCATTTTTCATTATTCACGATTTTGAGCTCGGGCAAGGCGATTTTTGGGCAATATTTACAGGTAAACTTTGGGGTAAGTGTTCCTTATCCTATATTGATTATATTTCATGATTCCATATTCATTTACTTCATGAATCCGTGAATTTATGGAGGAAAAATCAGATTTTTATAAAATCTTCAAAAATTTAAAATGAAGATTTGAAGGTCAATCCGATGTCAGAATTCGATAATCTTTGTATGGTTGAACTCGTATCGGAATGAGTATTCGGATTTTGTGAGTTTTTGATTCGAGAAGTGGGTCCCACCGTTAATTTTTAAAATAAATTTCTGATTTTAATCCGAAAAATTAGTAAATTCATATGGAATTAATTCCTACGATTCAAGTTGAGTATATTGAGTTGTTTGTGACTAGATTTGAAGCTTTCATATACGAATTCATGAGGCAAAGGTTTATTGGAATCTTGAAATTGGTTGCGAAGTGAGGTAAGTATCATGGTTAACCTTGACATGAGGGAATAGAACCCTTGAATTGTTTTTGTTATGTAAAATTCATGTGAACAACGTATAGGCGAGGTGACGAGTGTCTATACGTCGTCAAATTATTTGTTTGCCTAATTATTTGAAAATTATAAATTATTTTAAATCATGAATTAATTATTATATTAATTTTTTCTTTCATATTCCTTGCTCAATATTATGCCTTGAATCCATGCTATAATTGCTACATGCTTATTTGATTTATGTGAATTAATTGATACTTGACATTTAGCATACTAATTATTAAATTGCCTATTTCCTCCTTAATTTCTACAATTAATTGCTACTTGCCATCACTTATTTCTAAATAAATCGTAATTATTATATGCTTGTTGTCTTATAATTTCATATTCATTGATGCATTAATTGGAGTAATTTATTTATAAGAATTGGTAAATTATATTATTTGAGGAGCGATTTGCACGCCGTAACAGAAATGAAAGTGAATATATCGGAGGAGCGGGTTGCACGCCGCAACATAATTGATTGAAATGAATATATTGGAGGAGCGGGTTGCACACCGCAACAGAATTGATTGAAAATATATATTGAGGATCGGGTTGCACGCCGCAACGGGATTAAATAAAATGAATACATTGTGGGATCGGGTTGCACGCCACAATAGAATTGAATATGAATATATTGTGGGATGGGGTTGCACGCTGCAACGGAAACTGATTGAAATAATAATTGATTATGACTCGCCTTAGGCTCGTCACTACTTCGTCGAGGTTAGGCTCGACACTTACTGGGTACATGGGGTCGGTTGTACTCATACTATACTCTGCACTTCTTGTGCAGATACCAGAGTTGGTCCCAATGGCGTACAGTAGATTTGCTCGGATTCAGCTATTCGCAGGAGACTTGAGGTATAACTGCCTGACGTTCGCAGTTCTGAAGTCCCCTTCTACTTTATCTTAGCTATGTGCTTTCTTTCAGACAACTTTATTTTTATTTCAAACCCTTATTTGTATTATTCTAGAAGCTTGTGCACTTGTGACAACAGTTCTGGGATGGTATTTAGACATCACTATTATTATTATGGATTATTCACTTTATTTCAGACTTTATTTCCGTATTTGTTTCTTTGTTAAGTAATTAATTTAAAATTATTTAAAATGGCTAATATTCTAACGCTGGCTTGCCTAGCAAGTGAAATGTTAGGTGCCATCATGGTCCAGAAGGTGGGAAATTCGGGTCGTGGCAAGTTGGTATCAGAGTACTAAGTTACATAGGTCTCACGAGTCACGAGCAAGCTTAATAGAGCCTGAAGGATCGGTATAGAGACGTCTGTACTTATCTTCCAGAGGCTATGGAGTTTAGGAACAATTTCACTTCTATTCTACTCTGTCGTGTGATTTTAGTCTATGATTGACGATTGAACTCTTCTATTCTTGTCCTCTCACAGATGGCAAGAACACGCACTGCGTCTACAGCCGAACAACAGCCAGAGCCCCCAGTGACAGCTACAACTAGGGGTAGAGTCTGAGGCCGCGCCAGAGGCCGAGGTAGAGGCAGAGGCAGAGCTCAATCTAGAGCTCGAGCAGTGGCACCTGTTGTAAAACCTCAGGTGGATTTATAATCAGAGGTTCCAACTCAGACTGTACCGGTTGGACCAGTTCAAGTTATGGAAGGATTCATAGCTACTCCAGTACTTCAGGATGCTCTAGTCTATTTGGTTAGACTTATGGAGGGTGTGGCCCAAAATGGTACATTTCTAGTGGCACCAGCCGTCTCACAGGCTGTGGGAGGAGCACAAACTCCTACTACTCCCGCTCCAGGGCAGACAGCTCCCCAGTATCAGGCTCCAGTAGCCCATCCAGTTTGGGTAGTTCAACCAGTTATTGAAGCACATGCCAGTGATAGGCTTTCTTTGTTTTCTGAGGCTTTGTTGAGTTTGGACAAGTTTACCAAGCTATTTCCAATCCATTTCAGTGGTACACCTTTTGGGGACCCACAAGATTTTCTTGACCGCTGCTATGAAGTATTTCATAACATGGGGATATTCAAAAGCAATGGGGTTGATTTTGATGTGTTTCAGATGACTGATTCTGCCAAGAGGTGGTGGAAAGATTATGTATTCACTAGACCAATTGGTTCGCCTGCACTTACTTGGGAGCAGTTCTCACAGCTATTTCTAGAGAAGTTCCTCCCTATCATATTGAGAGAGGATTACTGCAAGTAGTTTGAGCGTCTCCAGCTGGGCAGTATGTCAGTCACTCTGTATAAGACGCATTTTGTGGATCTAGCCCGCATGCTCTTCTTCTGCTTCCTACCGAGAGAGAGAGGGTGATGAGGTTAATTGATGGACTCATTCAACCTATCAAGCTACAGATGGACAAGGAGACTGGGAGTGAGATTTCTTTTCAGACGATTGCTAATGTTGCCAGGTGGATCGAGATGGTTCTTTCACAAGAGAGAGGGCCAATGTCAAATAAAAGGCCCCGTCATTCTGGTAATTTCAGAGGCGCCTCATCTGGAGGCAGGGGTACTTATGGTAGGGGTCATCCTCCTTGGCCATTTTATTCAGCACTTCAGGTGTCTCGGCTTCAGAGAGTTATGGTCCTATTATGCCTTACTCTAGGCAGCCGACATTTACTGCACATCCAGCTCCTATCAGTGCACCATCACTCCAGAGTCACTATGACGGTTATCCGACCCGTTTGGGTCAACTTCAGCTTCAGCAACCATGACAGCAGGATGGGTGTTATGAGTGTGGGAACATTGGTCATATCAGGAGGTATTGCCCTAGGTTGTCGAGCAACAGATCTCAACAGGATTCTCGTGCCATCATACCGGCACCGGTTACTCCATCGCCCCCCCGGCCAGCTAGGGGCAGGGGCCAGACAGCTAGAGGTGGAGGTGAGGTTGTTAGAGGTGGAGGACAGCCACTTAGAGGCCGTCCTAGAGATGTAGATCCGAGTGGTGGGGACCAACCCCGATTTTATGCTTTTCTAGCTAGGCCTGAGGCCGAGTCATCCGATGCCGTGATCACATGTATTGTTCCAGTTTGCCATAGAGATGATTCAGTTTTATTTGATCCAGGATCTACTTATTCCTATGTGTCCTCCTACTTTGCTTCATATTTGGTTGTGCCTCTTGATTCTTTGAGTGCTTTTGTGCACGTGTCCACACCGGTGAGGGATTCTATCACTGAAGATCATGTCTATCGTTCGTGCGTGGTTACTATTGGGAGTCTTGAGACTAGCGTGGATTTGCTCCTTCTTGATATGGTTGATTTTGATGTCATCTTGGGTATGGATTGGCTGTCGCCTTATCATGCTGTATTGGATTGTCATGCCAAGATGGTGACCTTAGCCATGTCGGGTTTACCTCGATTAGAGTGGAAAGGAACTCCTGGTCATTCTTCCAGCAGGGCTATTTCTTATATGAAGGCTCGGCTTATGGTCGAGAAGGGGTGTCGAGCCTATTTATCTTATGTTCGCGATCCTAGTGCGAATGTTCCTTCTATGGACTCAGTACCAGTTGTTCATGAATTTCCAGAAATATTTCCTGCAGGTTTGCTGGGGA
This sequence comes from Nicotiana tabacum, assembly GCF_000715075.1. Classification (NCBI taxonomy): domain Eukaryota; kingdom Viridiplantae; phylum Streptophyta; class Magnoliopsida; order Solanales; family Solanaceae; genus Nicotiana; species Nicotiana tabacum. The sequence goes on along the minus strand of NC_134094.1, from coordinate 8,656,969 downwards.
TGCCACCCGACAGAGATATTGACTTCTGTATTGATTTGGCTCCGGGCACTCAGCCCATTTCTATTCCACCATACCGTATGGCCCCGCCGGAGTTGAAAGAATTGAAGGAGCAGTTACAAGACTTACTTGATCAGGGATTCATTAGACCTAGTGTCTCGCCCTAGGGTGCACTAGTGTTGTTTGTGAAGAAGAAGGATGGTTCAATGCGGATGTGTATAGATTATTGGCAGTTGAACAAGGCTACTATCAAGAACAAGTATTCATTGCCAAGAATTGATGACTTATTCTATCAGCTTCAGGGTGGCAAGGTATTTTCGAAGATTGACTTGAGGTTTGGCTATCATCAGTTTAAGATTAGGTCATCTGATGTCCCTAAGACAACTTTTCAGACTCGGTATGGGCATTATGAACTTATATTGATTTCATTTGGGCTGACAAATGCCCAAAAATATTTATGGATTTAATGAACCGGGTGTTCAAGCCATATCCGGATTCCTTTGTGGTTGTATTCATTGATGACATCTTGATTTACTTCAGCAGTCAAGAGGAGCATGAGCAACATCTTCGGACTGTACTTTAGACTTTGAAGAATAATCAGTTATATGCCAAATTTTCAAAATGCAAATTTTGGTTAGACTCAGTTGCCTTTTTGGGGCATGTTGTATCGCAAGAAGGCATAAAAGGGGATCCTAAGAAGATTGAAGTAGTTCAGAATTGGCCTAGACCTACCTCAGCTACAGAGATTCGTAGTTTCCTGGATTTGGCAGGTTATTATCACCGGTTTATGGAGGGGTTTTAATCTATAACATCTCCATTGACCAAATTGACCCAGAAGGGTGCCATGTTCAGATGGTCAGACGAATGTGAGGTATGCTTTCAGAAGCTCAAGACTGCTTTGACTACGACGCTAGTGTTGGTATTACCCACATGTTCAGGATCTTATACGGTGTATTGTGATGCATCTCGCATTGGGCTTGGAGCATTATTAATGTAAGATTGCAAAGTGATTGTATATGCGTCGTGGCAGTTGAAAGTTAATGAGAAACATTACCCTGTACATGACTTAGAATTGGCAGCCATTGTTAATGCGCTGAAGATTTGGAGGCATTACCTTTACGGTGTCTCGTGAGAGGTATTTACTGATCATCGTAGCCTACAGTATCTGTTCAAACAAAAAGATTTCAATTTGAGGCAGAGAAGATGGTTGAAACTGTTGAAAGACTATGATATCACCATTTTGTATCACCCCGAAAAGGCCAATGTGGTGGCCGATGCTTTGAGTAGAAAGGCTGTGAGTATGAGCAGCCTTGCGTATATTCCGGTTGGTGAAAGGCCATTAGATGCCGATGTTCAAACTTTGGCCAATCAGTTCGTGAGGTTAGATATTTCAGAGTCCAGTCGGATTCTAGCTTGCACAGTTGCTCGGTCATCCTTGTATGAATGTATTAGAGAGCGACAGTATGATGATCCCCATTTGCTTGTCCTTAAGGACATGTTGCGGCATGGTGGTGCCAAGTAGGTTGCTGTGGGAGATGATGGAGTTTTGTAGATGCAGGGTCGTATATGTGTTCCTAATATGGATGGGCTTCGTGAAGTAATTCTTGTAGAGGCCCACAGTTCCCGGTATTCTATTCACCCGGGTGCCGCCAAAATATATCAAGATTTGCGGCAACATTATTGGTGGAGAAGAATGAAAAGGGATATAGTTGCATATGTAGCTCGGTGTTTGTACTGTCAACAAGTTAAGTACGAGCATCAGAGACCTAGTGGTTTGCTTCAGAAGTTAGAAATTCCTGAGTGGAAGTGGGAGCGTATCACTATGGATTTTGTAGTTGGACTCCCACGAACTCATAGAAAGTTTGACGCAGTATGGGTCATTGTGGACAGGTTGACCAAGTCAGCACATTTCATTCTAGTAGCAGTTACCTATTCTTCAGAGCGGTTAGCGGAGATTTACATCCGCGAGATTATCCGCCTTCATGGTGTGCCCGTGTCTATTATTTCAGATCGAGGTATGCGGTTCACCTCACACTTCTGGAGAGCTATACGGCATGAGTTAGGCACGTGGGTTGAGTTGAGTATCTCATTTCATCCACAGACAGACTGACAGTCAGAGCGCACTATTCAGATACTGAAAGATATGCTTCGCGCTTGTGTTATAGACTTTGGAGTTTCTTGGGATCAGTTCTTGCCTCTTGCAGAGTTTGCCTATAATAACAATTACTGGTCGAGCATTCATATGGCTCTATATGAAGCATTATACGGGAGGCGATGTCATTCGCCAGTTGGCTGGTTTGAACTGGGAGAGGCTCGGTTGTTGGGTACCGAATTGGTACATGATGCCTTGGATAAGGTCAAGATTATTCAGGATCGACTTCGCACAGCTCAGTCTAGGCAAAAGAATTATGTCGACCGTAAAGTTCGTGATGTTGCATTCATGGTAGGAGAAAGAGTATTGCTCCAGGTTTCACCTATGAAGGAAAAGAGTATTGCTCCAGGTTTCACCTATGAAGGGTGTAATGAGATTTAGAAAGAAGCGCAAGTTGAGCCCTAGGTATATCAGACCCTTTGTAATTTTTGAAAGGGTGGTGAAGTAGCCTACATGCTTGCACTATCACCTAGTTTATCAGCAGTTCATCCGGTGTTTCATATATCCATGCTCCAGAAATATCATGGTGATCCGTCCCATGTGTTAGATTTCAGCTCAGTCCAATTGGACAAAGATTTGACTTATGAAGAGGAGCCGGTAGTTATTTTATCCCGACAGGTCCGGCAGTTGAGGTATAAGAATTATCCTTCAGTTTGGGTACAATGGAGAGGTCAGCCGGTAGAAGCATCTACCTGGGAGTCCGAGTCGGATATGCGGAGTAGATATCCACACATTTCACCAGCTCAAGTAATTTTCTAATTCCGTTCGAGGACGAATATTTATTTTAGAGGTGGAGAATGTGATGACCCAATATGACATCTTTAATTTTAAATATTATTTCTGTGTTCTAAAACCTCAAATAGCACCATTTAGCTTTCCTCGACTTGCGTGCATTGTCTGTATAATTTTTCGAAAAGTTTTTATGTGAAAAATAGATTAAAATGTGAAATAGAGTTTTAAAACTCAACTGAGTTGACTTTAGTCAATATTTTGAGCAAACAAACTCGGATCAGTGTTTTGACAGTTCCGTAGGTCCGTATCCTGATTTGGGACTTGAGTGTATGCCCAAAATTTAATTTAGAGGTCCCTAGCATGAATTATCGCTAATTGACTAAAATTAGAAGCTTAAAGGCTTAAAGATTTTAAAGTTTGACCACAAATTGACTTTTATTGATATCGGGGTCGGCATCCAGTTCTGAAAATTTTCATTGGTCCGTTATATCATTTATGACTTGTGCACAAAATTTGAGGTCAATCGGACTTGATTTGTTAGGTTTTGGCATCAAATATAGAAGTTGAAAATTCTTAAGTTCCTTAAGCTTGAATTGGGGTATGATTCGTGGTTTTAGCGTTGTTTGATGTGATTTGACGTTTCAACTAAGTTTGTATGATGTTTTAGGACTTGTTGGTATATTTGGTTGAGGTCCCGGGGGCCTTGGGTGAGTTTCGGATGGTTAACGGGTTGAATTTTAGACTTGGAACTTTGCTGGAATTTCTCTGATACACTGTCTGGTTTCCTTCTTCGCGTTCACGAGAGGGGTCTCGCGTTCGCGAAGAGGAACTGAAGGCAAGCAAAATTTACTTTTCACATTCGCGAAGAGGGGACCGTGTTCGCGAAGGGTAATGACCAGTGCTTATCGTGAACGCGTGGGAGTGTTTGCGTTTGCGTAGAAGAGTGAGGCTTGGCTGGGCACCAGGCGATAAGGCTTTGCGGTCGCGAAGGGGAGACCACGTTCGCGAAGGCCAAGCTTGGCTAAGCATCGCATTAGCAAGACTGCCCTCGCGTGAAGAAATCTTGGGCAGCACAAAATGTGCTTCGTGAACGCGAGAGACCTGTCGTGTTCGCGAAGAAGAAATCCCTGGATAGCAGAACTTAAGTTTTGGAAATGGAATTTCGTCCCATTTTTCATTATTCACGATTTTGAGCTCGGGTAAGGCGATTTTTGGGCGATTTTTACGGGTAAACTTTGGGGTAAGTATTCCTTATCCTATATTGATTATATTTTATGATTCCATATTCATTTACATCATGATCCCGTGAATTTATGGAAGAAAAATCAGATTTTTATAAAATCTTTCAAAAATATAAAATGAAGATTTAAAGGTCAATCCGATGTCGGAATTTGATAATTTTTGTATGGTTGAACTCGTATTGGAACGGGTGTTTGGATTTTGTAAGTTTTTTTGGGATTTGAGACGTGGGTCCCACTATCGATTTTTAAAATATATTTCAGATTTTAATCCGAAAGATTAGTAAATTCATATGGAATTAATTTCTACGATTCGTGTTGAGTATATTGAATTATTTGTGACTAGATTTGAAGCTTTCAGACATGAATTTGTGAGGCAAAGGTTTATTGGAATCTTGAAATTAGTTGCGAAGTGAGGTAAGTGTCGTGGTTAACCTTGACTTGAGGGAATAGAACCCTTGAATTTATTTTGTTATGTGAAATTTATGTGAACGACGTATAGGCGAGGTGACGAGTGTCTATACGTCGTCAAATTATTTATTTGCCTAATTATTTGAAAATCATAAATTGTTTTAAGTCATGAATTAATTATTATATTAATTATTTTTCTCATATTTCTTGCTCAATATTATGCCTTAAATCCATGCTATAATTGCTACATGCTTATTTTATTTATGTGACTTAATTTCTACTTGACATTTAGCATAATAATTATTAAATTGCCTATTTCCTTCTTAATTTTCACAATTAATTTCTACTTGCCATCACTTATTTCTAAATAAATCATAATTATTGTATGCTTGTTGTCTTATAATTTCATATTAATTGATGTATTTATTGGAGTAATTTATTTATAAGAATTGATAAATTATATTATTTGAGAAGCGGGTTGCACGCCGCAACAGAAATGAAAGTGAATATATCGGAGGAGCGGGTTGCACGCCACAACAGAATTGATTGAAATGAATATACTGGAGGAGCGGGTTGCACGCCGCAACATAATTGATTGAAATGAATGTATCGGAGGAGCGGGTTACACGCCACAACAGAATTGATTGAAAATATATATTGAGGATCGGGTTGCACGCCGCAACGGGATTAAATGAAATGAATACATTGTGGGATCGGATTGCACGCCGCAATGAAATTGAATATGAATATATTGTGGGATCGTGTTGCACGTCGCAACGAAAACTGATTAAAATAATAATTGGTTATGACTGCCGAGTTGGTTTCAACTGTTGAATTGAATTACCTGTTTTATTTCTATTATTGTTGTTATTATTATTATTATTGCATGCAGGTTAATGTAAGTGACCTGCCTTAGCCTCGTTATACTTCGTCAAGGTTAGGCTCGGCACTTACTAGGTACATGAGGTCGGTTGTACTCACACTACACTTTGTACTTCTGTTGCAGATACCGGAGTTGGTCCCAGCGGCGTACAGTAGATTTGCTTGAATTCAGCTATTCACAGGAGACTTGAGGTATAACTGCATGGCGTTCGCAGTTTTGAAGTTCCCTTCTACTTTATCTTAGCTGTGTGCTTTCTTTCAGACAACTTTATTTTTATTTCAGACCCTTATTTGTATTAGTCTAGAAGCTCGTGCACTTGTGACACTAGTTCTGGGATGGTATTTAGATATCACTATAATTATGGATTATTCACTTTATTTCATACTTTATTTCCACATTTGTTTCTTTGTTATTAATTAATTTAAAATGGCTAATATTATTCTAACGTTGGCTTGCCTAGCAAATGAAATGTTAGGCGCCATCACGATCCCAAAGCTGAAAATTTCGGATCGTGACAAAAAATCACATGTGCAGCAGAACTCAAAAGGTATTAGATCCAAAGAGTGTTTGACTTACTCATACAATCTCTATTAATATTATAATATGGAGCGTCAATGAAATTGTCATACCGGGAAATCAGAACCTGAGGCAACAACCTCTGCTGCTTGTTTTAGTGCTGTTGCACATGCTTCTGCAGATTCAAATCGATATGAATCATCATCCTCTTCCATATCTGTAGGACCTGATCCCCTATAAGCTTGATTCGCTTCTTCTGATATTTCGTCTGAACGCTCCATTTTCTTTCCAGTGCCATTATCAATATTTTCATCAGCCCAACTAACTGAACGAGCCATTTTCTTGTAATTTGAGGATTTTAGAGAAGATCTGAGTGATTGTTTTTTACGTGCACCATCTGATGCATATTCTCTTCCGGCATCAGACATATTTAGTACCTCAAGACTTTTGTTCATGACATCATATTGGCAAGGACCAGAGGACACTTCTCCGTTGTTAAATGTATCGACCTTATAACTTCTATCATTCGAATCTATCTTTTCTGTTTCTTCTCGAGAATGCAACTTCAAGGCATCAACTTGCTTCCCCAATATATAAACATCAGCATCCATAACTTCATAGCTTGTTTTTGTTTGTGCTTCTTTAACCCTTTTTACTTGAGACAACATTTACATGAGTGATAAGTAGGGATTTTGACCAATTATTTGCTCTCTTTTAACTGCGATTTAGCTCAAAAATGCTTAAAGGCATTTCCAAAAACTAACAAAATGTGCTTACTTGCAGGAATATTGGTATATGAGCCAAAGGAGTTAAAAGTGAACAAGAACCAAAGCAGGGCAAAAAGGCCAGCAGTGCGGACCACACAATTCTAGTGCGGCCGCAGAGAGGAGATTCAGAGAATGGTATTTGGGCAAGCTAAAGGAGTGCGGACCGCACCAAAATTGTGCGGCCGCAGAATATCAAGTGCGGCCGCACTCACTATTATGCGGTCCGCAGGAGTGAAGAATTAGAGAGTTGGATTCAAGTTCAAAATCAAGAAGTGTGGACCGCATCATTTTTATGCGGCCGCACAATCAGAAGCGCGACTGCACTCATTTTTATGCGGACCGTAGAAGCCCCGAAGTTCCAAGCCCAAAATTCCAAGAATGCGGACCACACAATAATTGTGCGGCCGCAAAACCGCACTAGAATTATGCGTCCGCACAATCTCCACAGGGAAAATTTTGTCAGATATTTTTTGCTTAGTATAAATAGAACTTTTTGTCATTTTTAGGTAAAGTGACGTTGGAGAAGAGCATTTGAGCCGTTTTCTTTGCTATTTTGAGGATGTTTGTACTAGATTAACATCTATACATTAGATTTTCTTTCCCTAATCAATTAATATGCATTCTATCTTAATTTCTTCTTTGATTTCTGTACTTTTCATGAGTAGCTAAATCGCTAGGGTTGTGACCCAACCCTAGTGTGGGTATTTGATGGGTGTTTAATTTAGGGCTTATTTTTGATTGGGTTAGTGATATTTAGCCTTGTTCATGATTGAAACCTAGAATCAATGGTTGCAAACATTAATTCATGCCTATTTGACTTAGCCTCCACTTGAGAAAGAGAGACTAAGTCTATGAAAATTTGTTAACAAGAAATTGGGGTGAACTCAAGAAATTGATAGCCTCAATTAAAGGGTTAAACCTAGAGATAGTAAAATCCGACTTGAGCTAATATCACTTGTATTATGCAAATACCCAATTGGACTTGAGAAAACCAAATTGGGCAAAATCACTCAAACTACGAGAGGTATAGAGTGAGTACCCGGATGTGATTGCTACATCACGACCCCAACTAATCAAATTTTCCCTGGATTTTACAGCCCATTAGATAACCACCTAGGTAGAAGTCACGACCCTAGTCCCTTTTAATCATTTGAAAAACTCAAAACCAAAAATATTGTCCTTAGTTTTATACTTGCAAACAATAGAGTAAAGTAGAAGTAGAACACCAATCAAGTTTGTGGAAGTGTAATTGGAGCCAAAACTTGCAATTAACTTAGATATACACCTAACCCATAATCTAACTCCCTGTGGATTCGATCCCGACCTTCATTGGGTTTATTATTGCATCGACCGCCTCACTACTTAATTGTGGCGTGGTTTTGGCCGAGATTAATTTTTGGCGCCGTTGCCGAGGAGTTAAACGGATTTAGCTATATATCTAGGTATTTGTGTGTTTTGTCTTTTTTCCTTCCGAGTCACTAATTTTTTTTGTGAACTGCTTTTAGGTACAAAATGGCCCTTAACAACGAGCCCCTCGGAAATTTACCATTGGGGGGAGGAGGTAGATGATGATCAAGTGGATGCGGTTCATCCCGAGCCTCAAGTAAACAGGTGAGGCCTACCACCTCGTGATAATGTCCCAAACCTCCCCCACCTCCACCAAGAGCATCGCACCGGGTGTTGCCGAACGAGGGCTATGCAAGTGCAATAGTCCCACCCCGGATTCGGGCTGGCAACTTCTAAATAACCAACGTGATGCTTACACTGCTTGAGCAGCAGGGTTTCTTTACCGGAGCTCCATACCAAAATGCCTATAAGCATCTCAAGGGTTTCGTCGATACTTGTTAGGGGAGCAAGCAAACAAATGTCTCCGAGGATGCACTGCGGTTTGGGTTGTTTCCCTTTTCTCTATGGGGAAAGGCTTTGGACTGGTTAGAGAGATTGCCCAATCATTCTATCCACACTTGGGATGAGTTGGCCGTGAAGTTCATTGCCAAATTCTTCTCTCCGGGGCACATGGCTACACTAAGGGATGAAATTCTAGCTTTCAAACAAGAGCCCAATGAGCCATTGTACGAGATTTGGGAAAGATATCCTACCACGGTCAAAGAACGCCCGAACAATGATATACCCGAGGCTATGATACAACAAACCTTCTACATGGGGATAAACACAACAAATAAGTGTGTGGTAAATCAACTCGCTGGGGGTAACTTCATGAACACGACTTATTCTGAAGCTTGTGAAATCTTGGATGAGATGGCGGACACCTCTTTGGCGTGGCAAAGTAGAGCCAATGTTCCTCAGGGTGACCCAAATATTATTTAACTACACAAGGAGCTACATGATCATGGGCAAGCTATTGCAGAGTTGACAACCACCACGAACCAATTGGCCTAGGCTCAGCTTCAATAGGTTCAAGGGCCGAACCAGGTGAATGATATGGAAGGGGTGAACATGATGGTAAACAAGAGACGACAACGAGGTCAACAAGTACAAAACCATCCGGAACAATTTGAGCAAAGTAATTGTGGGTATAATTAAGATGATTCATATTATGAGCAAGATGAAGAGGTTCAATATGTCAACAATTATCAAGGTCAAAGAAGCAATGCTCCAAATCAACAACAATGGAGATCACAAGGAAACCAAGGAAATTGGAACAACCAAGGCCACCAAGGAAATTGGAGTGGTGGCAACAACAATAATAAAAGCAATTGGGGTAATCAAGGTAATCAAGGCAATTGGGGAGGAAATAATCAAGGTAATTAGGGTGGCAACAATCAAAGCAATTGGGGAGGCAACAATAATCAAGGGGGTTAGAACAATATCAATCAAGGGAATCGGGGGTCGGGCTTTTAGAGGCCCCCGATGTATCAACAACCAGACAACTCGCCTCCATATTTGTCGTAAGGTCCTAGTTCTTCTAATAGTGAAATGGGACGGATTGAAAACATATTTAAGCAAATGATAGAGAAAAATGCTGACTCCGATGCCCAATTAGCCTCCCACAACACTTCTATCCGCAACTTGGAGGTTCAACTTGGCCAAATTTCTTAAGCTTTAAATACTCTCCCAAAGGGGGCACTACCTAGTGATACGGTGGTGAACCCAAAAGGTGGGAATACGAGGCATGTAATGGCTGTGACAACAAGAAGTGGGAGAGGCGGAGTTGCTAGTACCTCAAACCAAAGAAGACATGTGGGTGATGATGTGTTGTTGCAAGATGATGATGAGCCAAGTAATGATGTTCAAGCTAATGAAGAAGCGAGGACTGATATTGGTGAAAATGTGGAGGAGACGCAAGAAGAAGTGAACCAGTCTAGGGAGCACGTGATTGACATGCCAGAGCCGATAGTGCCAAAGGCCAAGGCCTCCTCCTCCATACCCTCAAAGACTTGAAAAGAAAAACAATGAGAATCAATTTAAGAAATTCATTGATATGATGAAAAGTTTGTCCATAAATGTGCCGTTGGTTGAAGCCTTAGAATAAATGCCGAGATATGCCACGTTTATGAAGGATTTGGTAACAAAGAAGAGATCAATGAACTGTGAAATGATCAAAATGACACATCAAGTGAGTGATATTGTGCACTCCATGTCTCCAAAGTTGGAAGACCCCGGTGCTTTCACAATCGCGTGCACTATTGGGAGTGCCGATTTCGCCAAAGCTTTATGTGACTTGGGGGCAAGCATTAACTTGATGCCCTATTCTGTGTCCAAAATGTTGGGAATTGGGAAACCAAGACCCACATTCATGAGGTTGCAAATGGCAGATCGGACAATGAAAAGGCCATTGGGGATAATTGATGATGTGTTAGTTCGGGTCGACAAATTCATCCTTCCCGCAGATTTTGTGATACTTGACTGTGAATTTGACTACGAGGTGCCAATTATTTTGAGGAGACCTTTCCTTCCTACAGGTAAGGCCTTAGTTGATGTGGAAGCTGGTGAGCTCACCTTCCGGGTGGGTGATGAAAAAATGGTGTTCCATGTTTGTAAATCAATGAGGCACCCAAAGAGCAACGAAGTGTGTTCGTTTATGGATCTTGTGACTAAAGTAATTGTTGATGACACAAGTTCTGTGATAAATGTTGAAGATACCTTGGAAGTTGTGTTGTTGAATCATGCAAAGAATGGGATCATATACTTATGAGCCCCAAAAACTTTCATTGGATCTCAAAAACTGGAAGACTCCACCAACAAAGCCCTCAATCGAGGAACCTCCCACCTTGGAGTTAAAGCCTTTGCCTTCACACCTCAAGTATGAGTTTCTAGGCCCTTGTTCTACTTTACATGTTATTCTTTCCTCGTGCTTAACTAACGTGCATGGAGATTCCACCCTTGCGGTGCTCCAAATAAGGAAGAAAGAAATAGGTTGGACATTGGCGGATATTCAGGGTATAAGCCCCGCCTTTTGCATGCATAAAATCATTTTGGAGGAGGATGCCAAACCCTCCGTAGAACATCAAAGACGATTGAATGAGGCCAGGCAAGAGGTAGTAAAGAAAGAGATCATCAAGTAGTTGGATGCCGGGGTTGTTTACCCCATTTCCGATAGTTCATGGACCTCGCCGGTGTAATGTGTCCCAAAGAAAGGCGGCATGATTGTGATAACAAATGACAAAAAAGAATTGATCCCCACAAGAACTGTCACCGGGTGGAGAGTGCATGGATTATAGGAAGCTCAACAAAGTTACTCGGAAAGACCATTTTCCGCTTCTATTTCTTGATCAAATGTTGGATAGGTTAGCCGTACGTGCTTATTATTGCTTCCTTGATGGATATTCCGGGTATAACCAGATTCTTATTCTCGCGGATGCCATTCGGGTTATATAATGCACCGGCAACGTTTCAACGGTGCATGATGGCCATCTTCACCGATATGGTGGAGGACTTTCTCAAGGTTTTCATGGATGATTTTTCTGTCGTGGGGAATTCTTTTGAAGAGTGCTTGGATAACTTGGATAAGGTATTGGCACATTGTGAGGAAACTAACTTGGTGTTGAGTTGGGAGAAGTGTCACTTTATGGTCGAGGAGGGCATTGTCCTCGGTCACAAGATTTCCAAGAATGGTATTGAGGTCGATAAAGCAAAATTTGAAGTGATATCCAAACTCCCTCCCCTACTTCCGTAAAGGGAGTGAGGAGCTTTCTAGGTCATGCGAGGTTTTACCGCTGATTCATCAAGGACTTTTCTAAGGTAGTAAACCCCTTGTGCAAACTCTTGGAGAAAGATGCCAAGTTCCTTTTCAATGAAGATTGTATGAAGGCATTTGAACTACTCAAGTATAAGTTGACTACCACTCCTATTATCACCGCGCCAAATTGGAGCTTACCATTTGAGCTCATGTGTGATGCAAGCAATGTGGCGGTTGGTGTAGTATTGGGGCAATGAATTAACAAGATCTTTCATCTGGTCTACTATGCTAGCAAGACCATGAACTAGGCCCAAGTCAACTATACGATGACCGAGAAAGAACTCATAGCCATTGTCTTTGCTATGGAGAAGTTCCGCCCGTACCTAATGGGTACAAAGGTGATTGTTCACACCAACCATGCGGTACTGCATTATTTGATGAGCAAAAAAGACTCTAAGGCAAGGTTGATGCGGTAGGTGCTTCTATTACAAGAGTTTGATTTAGAGATTCAAGATGTCAAGGGTAGTGAGAATCAAGTGGAGGACCACTTGTCCCGATTGGAGGAGGAGGGGAGTCCACATAATGGCCTTGAGATCAATGATTCATTTCCTGACGAACAACTCCTTTCCATTTCTATGACTGGGATGCCATAGTTTGCCGATGTGGCCAACTATCTTGTGGGTGGCATTATTCTGAATGAGTTCTCCTCAAACCAAAGGAGCTCAAACGGGACCGCCTGGACTACTATTGGGATGAGCCATATCTCTTCAAAATTTAACTGATGGTGTTATCCGAAGATGTGTACCAGAAGAAGAACAATTGGGTATTCTTGAAACTTGCCACTCTTCGTCATATGGTGGTCACCATGGTGGAGCGAGAACTGCTACCAAGGGGCTAAGCTGTGAATTCTATTGGCCTACCCTTTACAAGGATGCTAGCGATCTCGTTAAGCATTGTGATGAATGCCAAAGTACCGGTGGGATCTCCAAGAAAAATGAGATGTCTCTTACCACCATCCTAGAGATTGATATTTTTGATGTTTGGGGCATTGATTTTATGGGTCCATTTGTGAGCTCAAGTGGTAACACCTATATATTGGTAGCTATGGATTACGTGTCCAAATGGGTTGAAGCTGTGGTAGCTTTCTTGAAGAAGAAAATATTCACAAGGTTTGGTACTCCAAGGGCCATCATTAGTGATGGGCAATCATACTTTTGCAACAAAGATTTTGATACTTTACTCTCCAAGTATGGTGTCACTCACAAAGTGTCGACCCCCTATCATCCTCAAGCAAGTGGACAGGTTGAAGTCTCCAACCGGGAGATCAAGAGTATTTTGTCAAAGACTGTGAATGCCAACTGGACAGATTGGTCGAAGAAACTTGACGATGCTCTTTGGGCTTATAGAACAACTTATAAAACACCAATTGGTATGTCTCTGTATCGGTTAGTGTTCAGGAAAGCTTGTCACCTTCCGGTGGAACTTGAGCATAAGGCTATGTGGGCGTTGAAGAAGCTTAACCTTGAGTGGGATGTAGATGCAAATCTTAGGGTGGAGCAATTGAATGAACTTGATGAGTTTCGGTTCCATGCATACTCCAGTTCGTCCTTGTATAATGACAAGATGAAGTACCTCCGTGACAAGTATATCCGGAACAAAGAATTCAAAGAAGGTGATATTGTGCTTTTGTTCAACTCTCGGTTGCGGATGTTTCCGGGAAAGCTCAAATCAAAGTGGAGTGGCCCATTTGAAGTTGCACATGTGACACCCTTTGGTGCTCTAAATTTGAAAAATAAGAATGATGAGGTGTTTAGAGTCAACGGGTACCAGGTTAAAAAATTATCTTGGCAAGGTTTATGATGGCCACGTTGTGGCGTTTCTCCATTTCAAGTGATTGATGGTAACATGCGTCGTGCCGCGACGTTAAATCAGGCGCTTCTTGGGAGGCAACCCATGTGTCTTTTTATTTTTCTTGTTTTTCCTCTTTAGATTAGATAGGCTTTGTTTTGTACTAACTAGTTTTGAAGTGTATGCAGAAATAGGTGTGCATTACAGGAACTGAGCATGAAAATTTTGGCTAAGTGTCACAAAAGTGCAGACCACACTAGAATTATGCGGACCGCACTACCACTCTGCGATCGCACAATTTTGTGTGCGGTCACACAACTGGGAGATGAAAAATACACGGTCTCTGAAGTTTGGCCTGACAATAATCTTTAACAAAATGCGGCCGCACCAATTTTTGTGCGGTTCGCACTAATTCTGTGGCCACACTCATTGTTGTGCAGTCCGCAACAATTCTTCACAAGGGCAGGTAATGAGTGCGGACCGTACTCAAAATTGTGCAACTGCACTCCAGGTAAAATTGTGGGCCCGACGGGTAAAAGTATGAATAGGGCCTCCCTTAGCTTTTTACCCATTACACTCTTTTGAAACCTGAAGCTAAGCTAGCACAGTGCATATCCTCATTGTTTTCAATCTCTCCTCATTTCATCAGTGTTGAATCCTACCTGCATCTTCATTACTGGCATGCTAATTTATTCTTTAGATTTTTCTTTAATTTTATTCTTTTGACTAGGGTTATTTCCATGCCTAAATATGTCAATGGTTAGTTGTTTGTGCTTAGAATCATGTGAGTAGCCTTTTTAAACATTTATTGGGGTCTGGGTAAGTGACTAATGATGTTTAATTGCCAAAAACTTGAGTAATTTGTGAATAAAATTCCATGAACCCTAAGTCAGTACTGCCTGAATATGTGAGGCCGCACTCACTTTTGTGCGGTCCGCACCATGAGCTTCTACAGCCGCATACATTTTTGTGTGGTCAGCAGTTCTCTGAACTAGGGTATCAGTGTGCATGATATGTGTGGCCGCACTTAAAATTATGCTGTCCGCAGTGGACTTGTGTGGCCGCACTCATTTTTGTTCGATCCGCAGTGATGAAACATCAGAGACCCCAGTAGTCTGAACCTGGGGCTGTGCGGCCACACTCAAAATTATGTGGTCCGCACTTTTGGTTATGCGGCCACACTCACTTTTGTGCGGTCCGCACTGGGCAGTTTGCGGCCGCACTCATTTTTGTACGGTCCATACTGCCCCTTCTGAGACTGCTTTACTAAAATTATTATGCATGTACATGTGATTTTCAAATCTAACTGACTCTTATCCTTATGCATTGCAGACAATGGTTCACTCATGTGGTAGAGGAGATGCATCGCAAGAGAGGGCAGAATCCTCTCGAGGCCGAGGTCGAGGTAAAAGCAACCTACCTCTAGCACTTTAGAGCATTATAAGTAAGAAAGCTACAACCAACAGACCTCCCGAACCCTCGGAAACCAGTGGGTATGTTCTATCTGGGGAAGCTTCTGAGGGTAATTCTGTGAAATCACAGCCGGAAGCCCAATCATAACAATTTTCTGGTAGATTCCACCTAGTAGATGAGTCGTCTTCTTCTGCCAGTTCCTCTGATGGTTCGGAAGAGGGTAGTCAAGCCTCTGAGCCCTCTTCTTCACATGCTCCAGCCGATTCAATTAATGTGGATGATGATGATGATGTCCCAGATGATGGGAGAGGAAGGGATACTACAGTAGGAGGTTTGGAGAGATCAAAGAGACCATAGCTATGGGAGGACAGATTCGTCAGTGCTGCTGCCTTTGCTAAATTTAGGAAATGGTGGCCGTAGCGGTCACTCAGTCTTAAGCGGCAGTTCTTGATGAAAGATCTAGACAAGCACAACCCCAATGCCCTCCGACAATTCTAGGAGAGAAAAGGTTGGAGATGGTTCACCCACAACGTTATCGATGCCAATGAGTATTTGGTCAAGGAATTCTATACCAATGTCGCTCATATCAAAAAGGGTACCAAGGTGACAAAAGTTCGAAATTTGAAAATCAAATTTGATGCCTGCACCTTGAACAAGTATGTGGGGTTAGAGGAAGTGGAGGCAGTCCAATACCTGGAGAAGTTCGCTATGGGTGACGCAGCTCTCCCATGGCTAGCTGAGATTCATGCTATTCGAGGGTCGGCACCTCCGTGGCTCACAGCAGGAGTTCCAATAGTCCGAGCCACCATAAACTTTGAAGCAAAAGGGTGGCAAACATTTGTATATAGCCGCATTGATCCATGCCTCAACGAGAACAATCTTCCACTTCCTCGTGCAGTCTTAGTAGCCTCAATTATGGCTGGGTACCTAATTAATGTGGGTGCTATCATATCCACAAACATCACTCTGCTGTCCAAAAAGATGAAAGGTCCTATCCATACCCAAACTTCCTCACAGAGTACTTCAAGGACCAAAGGGTGGAGCCAAGGCATTATGACACTGAGGTGAAGGCCAAGAAGCCTTTCTCTTGGTACCAACTTCAGGGACCTGACAACCCGAAATTCAAGGGTAAAGCTACTACCTCCACTGGCCAGTCTGAGGAGCCAGTGGTAGTGGTTACTGATTCAGCTTCCGAGCCATCCACTGCAGTCGGCACTTCTACTGAGACAACAACCATGTCACCTTCATCTTCCGGACCACCTGCTTCTGCTAGACTATCAGTGCCATTATCAGTGCCGGCTTCATCTACATATCCTTAGACTGCGCTGTGAGTCTCCCAGACATGGGAGAGTCTCAACAACTGGATGTAGGCAGCTACTACAAAGCTGACTGATATATCCAGTGCTGGTGCAGCATAGTCCTCAGCCCCAGCAGAGCCACAGGTACCTCCGTCAGTAGAGGAAACATTGAAGAAGATTCTGGAGAATCAAAAGACCATTATTGATACTCTGGAGACTTATGGGAAGGTCATTAAGGATTTGGGCAAACAGGTCAAGAAGATGCGTAGATCCCAGGCATCAAAGCAGTCGGTAGAGAAGCTGAGCAAAGAGGTTGAAAAGATTTCATCTGCCGGAGATCTTCCATTGGGCTTGCTTATGGAGCAGACAATCCCAGCAACACAGGAAGCAGCCAGCCAATCTGGGGAGCCGGTTGAACTGCACACACTGCTGAGGAGATGATATAGATACTCGGCAACGCAGTTGTCCCTCAGCCAGGAGATGATGACATACAGTTAGAGGAGATAGAGGGTACTGATGATCCCATGCAGACAGAGACCACATAGGGAGTTCTCTTAACTCTCTACCCCTTCCCTGTTCTTATTTTTGTTAAGCATTAGGGACAATGCTTATTTTTCAATTGGGGGGTGGTGATCTATTTTGGGTAATTAAAATTTGACATTTGGCATGTAATAACTCCAATACTATTTTTCTTTCATTCTTATTTTCCCTTTGGTATGTATATATTCTCCCCATTTGATGTAAATATTCATTTCCCTTATGTGTATATTCATTTGACTTCGGTTTGTATATTCATTTATCTCGCCACCCGTAGTTTACTTCATAGCTCGCTTCCCGTAGTTTACTTCATAGCTTCTTTAGTTTGCTTTTCCTTAGTAGTCTAACTTCTTATTTACTTTAGTAGCTTCTTTTTAATTTGTCAGCTTCTTTTTACGTTTTGAGTGAACAATGAGCCTTTGGTTTTCTTAATGCCACGGTTCTTTCCAAAGGTGGATTTTGTGTGAACCGGGTGGCTCTTCCCAACGATGGATGGCGTATCCGTTTTCTTTTATGTTTTGACAAAATATAGTAGTAATGAATAAAAATGTCTCGATCATGCTTCACTTGGTACCAACACATTTACCTCTGACCTTACGGTTAAAAACAAAGTTGTTGGCATAAAATAGTTCTAGTTGTGACCTTTAGACTATTATGTTGACTCAAACAGTCATCGAGTGGTTCAGTCGAGCCATTTGTGATTCTCAATCTTAGCTAGGGTTGTTGTGGGCCCTTGACTTTGTTCTCTTTAGCAATCCAGCAGTGTGAGAGGTGAGGTATTGAATTGCAAGTCCAAGTTCCCGTGCCAATAGTCTAGAACTTTCCCCGAGTGTTTTTCTAGGCAAAATTCTAAGTGTAGCTTGGCTTGAGAAATGATTGTAGGCTCTCCTTGATCCAATTTGAAATTGAAATCTTCCATATCCTACCAATGTGATAACCCTAGTCAACCCCTTTGAGCCGAAACCTTTTTCTTTCAATAACCACGTTACAAGCCTTTACCCGTTCTATAGTGACCCTCTCTTGGCACCCAATCTTTCCTTAGCATTCTTGAGAAACAATGGGCAAAAACATAAGTTTGGGGGATAGACGAGGGGTTTGAAGTGATAAAAGGTACAAAGAATAGAAAAAATGAAGAAAAGGGAAGGCAAAGAACCAAAAGAAAAATGCCAAAATGAAAGTGAATAAAATAAAGAGTTGAAGGAAATTCAAAAAAAAGTAGAGATAAAAGGCTGAAGTAAATAGAAAAGGAGAAAAATGGATGTCATGATCAAGAAAGAGTGACATTACATCTCTCTAGTTCCCCCGAGGGAGAAGAAAATGACTCAAAGAGTCGAGAAAGTATGAGCTGAAATGCGAAAAATGGAGTGCTTAAGGAAAGATGAAACCATTCTATTCCAACAAGTCCTACCTTGGTCCAAAAACCTTCATTACATCCAGCAAAAGCCCTACATGATTTCAAGTTGAGTGAGCTTACATTAGTGATGATTTACATGAGGGGCAAGCTTATGGTACTTAGAGCCAGACTTGTGGCATTCTTTTGAGAGAGATGAGCGAACTTTTCACAATCCTTGTATCGAGTGTTGCATTCTAAAGTGAGATGTGCTAATGGAGAGTAGAGGAGGAGGAGTTTGGGATCCACAATGACCTACGTGAAAGAGCGAGCTTCCTTGATGAATAGAGTCAACTCTTAATGCTCTAGTGTCACATTAGAACTATTGTATTCAAAAAGTCAAACCATTGCATTGTTGATAATTCATATGTATTGTAGATAATTATTGGTCCCAATTGATATATGATTGATTCATCTTAAGCCAGCTGAAATATCTCTTTTTCTAGTGGAGGTGGGAATTTCCTTATTTGCTAGAGGACAAGCAAAAGCTTAAGTTTAGGGGAGTTGATAAGTAGGGATTTCGACCGATTATTTGCTCTCTTTTAACTATGATTTAGCTCAGAAATGCTTAAAGGTATTACTGAAAACTAACAAAATGTGCTTACTTGCAGGAATAATGGGATATGAGCCAAAGGAGTCAAAATCAACTCATAAAGGAGTCAAAAGTGCAAAAGAACCAAAACAGGGCAAAAAGGCCAGCAGTGCAGACCGCATAATTCTAGTGCGGCAGCAGAGAGGAGATTCAGAGCATGGTATTTGGGTAAATTGAAGGAGTGCGGACTGCACCAAAATTGTGCGGCCGCAGAATATCAAGTGCGGCCGCACTCACTATTATGCGATCCGCAGGAATGAAGAATCAGAGAGTTGGATTCAAGTTCAAAATCAAGGAGTGCGGACCACATCATTTTTATGCGGTTGCACAATCAGAAGCACGACAACACTCATTTTTATGCAGACCGTAGAAGCCCCAAAGTTCTAAGCCCAAAATTACAAGAATGCAGACCGCACAATAATTGTGCGGTCGCAGAAGCTCAATGTACGGACCGCACCAGAATTAAGCGGCCGTACAACCTCCGCAGGGGAAATTTTGTTAGATATTTTTAGCTTAGTATAAATAGAAATTTTTGTGATTTTTAGGTAAAGTGACGTTGGAGAAGAGCACCTGGGCCGTTTTCTTTGCTATTTTGAGGATGTTTGTACTAGATTAACATCTATACATTAGATTTTCTTTCCCTAATTAATTAATATGCATTCTATCTTAATTTCTTCTTTGATTTCTGTACTTTTCATGAGTAGCTAAATCTTTAGCTAGGGTTGTGACCCAACCCTAGTGTGGGTATTTGATGGGTGTTTAATTTAGGACATATTTTTGATTGGGTTAGTGATATTTAGCCTTGTTCATGATTGAACCATAGAATCAATAGTTGCAAATATTGATTCATGCCTATTTGACTTAGCCTTCACTCGAGAAAGAGAGACTAAGTCTAGGAAAACCTGGCTAACAAGAAATTGGGGTGAACTCAAGAAATTGATAGCCCCAAATAAAGGGTTAAACCTAGAGATAGTAAAACCCGACTTGAGCTAATATCACTTGTATTGTACAAATACCCAATTGGACTTGAGAAAGCCAACTTGGGCAAAATCACTCAAACTACCGAGAGGTATTGAGTGAGTACCCGGATGTGATTGCTACATCACGACCCCAACTAATCTAATTTTTCCTGGAGTTTACAACCCATTAGATAACCACCTAGGTAGAAGTCACGACCCTAGTCCTTTTTAATCATTTGAAAAACTCAAAACCAAAAATATTGTCCTTAGTTTTATACTTGCAAACAATAGAGTAAAGTAGAAGTAGAACACCAATCAAGTTTGTGAAAGTGTAATTGGAGCCAAAACTTGTAATTAACTTAGATATACACCTAATCTCATATTCTAACTCCCTGTAGATTCGATCCTGACCTTTGTTGGGTTTATTATTGCATCGACCGCCTCACTACTTAATTGTAGTATGGGTTTGGACGAGATCAATTAGCTCGTAACTTTGAAATGCTATACCCATCTTGAGTTATTATAGTGCTGGAAAAGTCCATCTCGTTTAGTATGATGATTTTCTCATTTTGGAGTTTGGTCTGCTTATTCTTGAATACTGACAAATCACAAGTATTTGTCTTGATCAACAAAGGCATACATTGATTAACTAGAATATGAAGTCTCTTATTCTAAGATTTCAAATGAAGTGACTCCAGCAAGCATAAGCATGCAGGTTCTTTTCTCTGTTAATTACATATGCACATTTAGATCATTTAAGTTTTTTCTAGATTTCAAATATAGTAAATACAGCAAGCATAACTGCATAAGTGTGTAGGTTTTTTTCTCTGTTAACTACTACATATGCACGTTTAGATCATTAAAGGTTTTTGCTAAAAGATCATTGAAGTTCTCATACCTTTCTTAATGTTGTTCAGCAGTGCTGGCTTCACACTTCGATCTCTCTATGGAACATAGCCTTCAATTGCGTTTTTCCTGAATCTTCAACTTGGATAATCCTAGATCTCCATTTTCCTTCACATCCTCTGTGGAATGAAAATGAAATCCCACAAATAGCATCGGGACTTCATTAAGTTTTGCCGTATTTAAAGTATTACTTCTCTCATCTTGCAAGCTACAGGTAAATGCTTCATTGTTGACAACATAGTTTGTTGAACAGTACATGTATGTTTCGTGAAGATCATAAACTTTATTCTCCTTCAATGATATCCGGTAATGTCCCTTCCTAGGCCTTTCAAAAGCCAGAGAGTTGCTGCAAAGAGGATAACCGCACATGTTTGCTATTGTTCGTTCAGTTACTACATCCTGATAATCTCCCAGGCACAGCAAAGACCGAGCAACAAAGAGTTGGTTTTTATCTTTAATGCCTTCAAGAAGACAGAGTTGCAGCTTGTGGATAGCATCTTTAACATCGATGATTTCTTCATTTGCCATCAGAGAACTCTTCCCAAGTACTGATAACAAGCAAACTTTCGCTCATAAGTTCATAAAATACATGACTAGAAATGGATGTTGAAAATAAATCTCACCCATTATGCAAGTTACAAACCATAAAAGTCCATGGATACCATAGCATGTAAGAGAACATCTAATATAACATTTAATACCTTATACCAATAAAGGCCAACTTATTTGGCTAAATTACTAGAATGTTCAAAAAATAAATACAAAAATATCTTGTCTGAAAATAGTAAAACTCTACTAGTAATTTTTCTTTTTGGCAAAATTACTTGATAGCCCCTCAAAAGTGGCATAATTTTTCAGATAGACATACAAACTTAGCTAATGGTCATGTAGATGCCAAGCAATTTAGCTAATGATCAAATAGACACTTCTGTTTGGCGCGGGTGTGTCCCATAAACACCTCAAGCTGGCAAATGGTATGTTTTCCACTTACATATGCGCGTGAGAATGACTTAAATTAGAATTTTCTCTTTTCTTTTCCTCAAAATATATTTAATTTATTTTTACTTTGCAACATATTCAGACCCCACTTGTGGGATTCCACTGGGTTTGTTGTTGTACTTTGCAACATATATTCCATGTGTGTCCCACAATTTCACCTTCCTCCTTGTGCACTAAATTTTCTATAGAAACGAGCTCCTGCCTATGTCAAAGATCAAACTACCATCTTGAATAAAATGCCTACAGTTCATATTGCTACATGGAAATTTCAACAATAACCCACAAAGAATTTAACAGCTTAAGAAGCCAACTTGCCCACAGTTAAACAACCATAGATCTTTTCCAACATAATCATACAGTAACTCGTGAAACACAGAAGCTTGAAACCTTTTCTTTTAGTTTCAATTTCAACAGAACTGGGATAAACGAATTAAAATAAACATACTTGCTAAAACATTACTGAAGTATGCATTTGAATTTATGAATACAAACTGTGAAGAATGTTCTGGTTCGAATAAATCAGAAGAAAGAAGAAAAAGATTTGGTAAAGTTACAAATGAGGTTATTTCATTAATATCTAAGCTTATAAATGGAAAATAGGCCAAACAGATTGTGCCATCTAAATGGGCCTCAGAAGACAAACGAGTTCAGCCCACTTCTAAACCTATTCTCAGCCCAGAAATCACAATGATAAAGTTTTCAATTCCTTCTAGAACTAATACACGTATTTGTAGACAATTCATTCTTTGTTCTTTTTCTTTTTTGTAAATACAAGTTTATTACAATCTAGCCAAATGATGTATAGGATAGCTAGAGTCAGTTATAGGTTAGAGTATTCTTTGTCAGCATCTTCTTTGTATATATTTAGAGCCTTGTACAGAAAGTGAGATAGAGAAATATAATACGGAAGAAAAAATTTCTACTTCCTCTGATTTCCTACATGGTATCAGAGCGTTATGTGCTCATCAAGCTCTAAATTCTTTTCTGCATCATCTTCTTTTGTTTTCATCTTCCTCTTTTTATCTTTCCTTCTTTCAATAGCAGACAACACTGAAATTTCAACCACTCCTGCTTCAGGCAACTCCTCTCAAATTGACATCTCCAATCCCTATTATCTTCATCTTTCTGACTCGCCCAATATAGTGCTCGTGAATTATCTCTTTGATGGAAAGGGATATGCAGGATGGAGAAGGACTATAGTCATCGCACTATCAGCCAAGAACAAAGTTGGTTTTATTGATGGAACCTCCTCATAGTCAGACTCAAATTATCCTCAGTATAAAGCATGGAGTCGTTGTAACGATATGGTAATTTCATGGATTCTCAACTTACTTTCAAAAGACATAGCTTAGTCTGTTCTCTATTCTAAGACTGCAAAGGAAATATGAAAGGAGTTAGCAACCAGATTTGGATAGTGCAATGGAGCACAACTATACCAACTCCAAAAGGAACTCTCTGATGCTACTCAAGGAGCCTCTGATATAGCAGGCTACTTTACTAAAATTAAGAAAATATGGGATGAATTAGATGTACTTAACACTGCTGATCATTGTACCTGCAAGAGCTCTTGTGGAGGAAAGGCAAAAACCATCACTTCAGGATGGCAGGCTGATTCAGTTTCTCATGGGTTTGAATGAAGCTTACTCAGGGGTCAAGAGCAACATCCTCATGATGGGTCCTTTGCTCACAGTCGGCCATGCTTACTCCCTGCTCATGCAAAATGAGAAGGTAAGTTCATGTGGCTTCTCATCCTTCTGATGCAGCCTTTATGGTAAGTAATCAGAAGTTCAACACTGCTCAGAGGTTCAACTCTCCTCACAAGCCTGCATACAATCAGAAGTTCAATGGGACTAACGGACGATTCAAACCAAACTCTGATAAACAAAAGGGAGGAACATTTTGCACATATTGCAAAATGACAAATCATTCTATTGAAAATTATTACAGGTTGATAGGTTTCCCAGCTGATTTCAAATTCACAAAATCCAAGAGGATGCAAGCTGATGCACATAACAATGCTTCCACTGTTGGTTATGATGCCAACAACATGCAACAAATTCAGGACCAGGGAAGTCTCTCTAATGGAAATGTCATAACACAGGAACGATTCACTCAACTTTTTCAATTACTGCAAGAGGTGAAAAATGGATAGCAAAGTGAACAAACTTCTTATGCTAATGTTTCTGGCAACTGTGTTGGTATCATTACCTCTCTTCTGAACCCTAATTCTTTTTCTTTATTCTCTCATACCACTTCTAACTCTTGGATACTTGACTCTGGAGCTTTAGAGCATATGACATATGATAAATCTTTATTGTTTGACATTAAACCTTTGCATAGAGCAGTATATGTTAATCTGCCAAATTCACACAAATTAAGGGTCACTCACAAAGGAAGTGTTACTATATTATCTAATTTAGTTCTTCACAATGTACTCTTTGTGCCTGAATTCAGATTCAACCTTATCTCAGTCCATAAATTCACCACTCAATTAAACTGTTTGTTAATATTTGTCTCTTTTGCTGCTATATTGCAGGCCCCTTCAATGAAGAGGGCAGTAGTTCTTGGTGAAGTTCAGTAGGGGCTTTATCTATTCAAATCAGCTCCTATCAAGTCTAGTTCAATTTTAGTTATTCTTAGTTTAATTTCTACAAAGAATCTAATTTCTAGTTCAGTTTGTAATAGCACTACTAGTCCAGTTGTCTCACTCTCTCAGCCTAGTGTTTCCAAATTGTCTTCAGATGTAAGCATTTAGCATCAAAGATTGGGGCATTTGCCTTTTACTGGTATGAGAAATCTATCAAATTTTTCTCTATATTCTTTGTCCAATTTTAATGTTGCTTGTGATGTTTGTTCTAAAGCCAGACAAACCAAATTGCCTTTTTCAGATAGCTCAATTTCTTCTAAGTCTATTTTTGAACTTATTCATGTGGATATTTGGGGGCCCTACAAAGTCACTACACATGATGGATATAGATATTTTCTCACAATAATGGATGATTTTAGTAGGGGAACATGGAAATATCTTCTTAAAATCAAAAGCAATGTCTTTACTATTTTAAAATATTTTCTTACATTAGTAGAGAGACAATTCAACACAAAGGTTAAGGTCATCAGATCTGATAATGCAAAAGGATTAAGATCCAGTTTATTAAATTCAGATATTTTAGCCTCTCAGGGGATACTTCACCAAAATACATGTGTTGCTACCCCACAACAAAATGGGGCTGTTGAGAGAAAACATAAACATATTTTGGAAACTTGTAGAGTACTGCTTTTCCAATCTCACCTACAAGTGACCTATTGGGGGGGGGGATGCCTATTGACTGCTACCTACCTAATCAATAGATTTCCTTCAAGAGTGTTACACTTCAAGACCCCACCAACCTATGAGTCACTAAGATATTTTGGTTGTCTTTGTTATGCCTCTACCCTCTCTCACCTAAGGTCTAAATTGGAACCTAGGGCTGCCAAATATGTTTTCATTGGATACCCTTTCAATCAAAAAGTTTATAAGCTCTTAAATCTAGAAACTAAAAAGGTTTTTGTTTCTAGGGATGTTAGATTCTTTGAAGATACTTACCCTTTTTCAAGCATTATTTCTTCTCCTTCTTCTCCCATTTTCCCTTATTTTCAGTCTACTCTTTCATCTTTTCCTTCCTCTCCTGCTGAACATTATCCTTTTTCTCTAGATTCTCTCATTCTATCTACTTCCAGTAGCTCCCATCCTCAGAGTTCACCTTCTCCTTCTCCTATTTCATCACCTCTCACCCCTGTTCCTTTCCTTATTTCTACCCTTGTTTCCAGCCCTTCTATTTCTCCCTCTACTACTCCTGCTCCCATACTTAGATATTCCACTAGAGTATCTAATCCTTTTCGTTATTTGGCAGATTACATATGCAATAGTGTTTATTTAACTAATCTGACTGCCTCTTGTTTTGCAGCTTCACCTTGCACTCCTGTTTTACCATTTTTTGCCCTCACTAAGTCAAACCAAATCTTACTTAAATCTATTTCCCATATCCTTGAACCAGTTACCATTTTAGCCTCTTTGCACCTATGTTCGCAGGAAGTAATGGAAAAGGAGTTTGAGGCTTTGGAAGCCAATCAAACTTGGGATGCAGTTGAACTTCCTCGAGATAAAAAGGCTCTACCATGCAAGTGGGTGTACAAAAGTACATTGCAGATGGGAGTGTGGGGAGATTTAAAGCCCAATTAGTTGTTAGGGGTGACACCCAACGGGAGGGGATTGATTACACTGAAACTTTCTCACTTATGGTTAAAATGACCACTGTGAGATGTTTGTTAGCAGTAGCTTTTAAGAAAGGCTGGAATTTGTTTCAATTGGATGTTAACAACACTTTTCTTCATGGTGATTTACAGGAAGAAGTTTATATAAAATTTTATGCAGGTATGACAACCCCTAGTACTCATCATGTTTGCAAACTAAAAAAGTCTTTATATGGGCTGAAGCAAGTCTCAAGGCAATGGTATGTCCGGCTCACTGCCACCCTCAATTTCAAAGGCTATTCTCATTCATTGAATGGTTATTCATTGCTTTTCAAGAAGTCACCTACTGGGGTATGTATTCTAGCAGTCTATGTGGATGATATGCTATTGAAAAGGGATGATCAACATGAGATGACAGTTTTGAAAGAGTTTCTTCATTCAGAATTTAAAATAAAGGATCTTGGACATGCACATTTTTTCTTAGGCATGGAAATTCTCAGGGAACCTCAAGGTTTAGTTAGTACTCAAAGAAACTTTACCTTGGAGCTTTTATCAGAATTCAATCTTTTTGATCAACGACCAGCTGCTTTCCCACTCGAACCATCCATCAAGCTTCGAGCTAATGCTGGTGAATTACTGTTAGACCCTACCGTCTACCATCGATTGCTGGGCAAACTCAACTTTCTCACTCATATATGCCCGGATTTATCTTTTGTCGTTCAACATTTGAGCCAATATATGCAGTCTCCCCGGCTACCTCATCTCCAAGCAGCTCTTCACTGTCTCCGATATCTGCTCAAAGATCCAGGTCTTGGTCTGTTTTTACGGTCTGATCCTTCCTTCAAGCTCCTTGCTTTTTGCGATTCTGACTGGGGATCTTGCCCTCAGACTCGCCGCTCTATTAGTGGCTATTTCATCAGCCTCGGTGGTTTCTCTGTGTCGTGAAAATCAAAGAAGCAACCTCTCATTTCGCTTTCCTCTGCCGAAGTAGAGTATAGGTCCATGCGAAGAGTTACTGCGAAGATCACTTGGCTTGTTGATTACTCTCTAATCTTACTATTACTCTTACTATTACTCCTTCGATTCGAGTTTCTCTTCACTCAGATAGCCAAGCTGCCATACATATTGCAAAGGATCCCGTGTTTCATGAATAAACCAAGCATGTGGAACTTGATTGCCAAATCGGTTGTCAATGATTTCTTGCTGGCCTCATTTCCCTTCATTATGTTCCCTCTGCTTCTCAGCTTGCCAATATCTTAACAAAGCCTTTACCTGGGGTTCATCATCAGATGATTATTGGCAAGTTGGGGGTTTTATATCACCCTTCCAACTTGAGAGGGGTGGAGAATGTTCTGGTTCGAATAAATTTGAAGAAAGAAGAAAGAAGAAAGAGATCTGGTAAAGTTACAAATGAGGTTATTTCGTTAATATCTAAGCTTATGAATGGAAAACAGGCCAAACAGATTGGGCCATCTAAATAGGCCTCAGAATACAAACGAGTTCAGCCTACTTCTAAACCTATTCTCATCCCAGAAATCATAAGGATAAAGTTTTTAGTTCCTTCTAGAACTAATACACGTATTTGTAGATAATTTATTTTTTGTTCTTTTTCTTTTTTGTAAATACAAGTTTGTTACAATCTAGCCAATGATGTATAGGACAACTGGAGTCAGTTATAGGTTAGAATATTCTTTGTCAATGTCTTCTTTGTATATATTCAGAGCCTTGTACAGAAAGTGAGATATAGAAATACAATATGGAAGAAAAGTTTTCTAATTCCTATGATTTCCTACACACTGAATGAAGAACTAAAAATAACCAGACTTAACCTGTTGGATTTCACTCAAGGACTTTTGGGAACTCTATGCAAGCTGTGGAGTAGAATGTTTTGATATTGAACTGTATCCGATATGGATGAGAACAATTGACAATTATAAGAATGATTCATGGGGGGTAACAACTAAGATAATAGGACTCTAATCCAAGAGCCATTAAATTCTTCTAAGCTAATTAATTATAGTTAGGGTTCCTTGAAATTGGATTGAGATAAGAAAATTGAACGAGAGTGTGTTTCCTTTTGGCACTCAAATTAGGGTGTGCGGTTATACCTTATACGGAGCGGGTTGCGGGTTCAAGCTACTAGCGACATGTGCGATTATATATTGCAACAACAGATGAAAAAGTTGAAGCCATACTGTGGCCTAAAGCTAATCATCCTTTTTTGTTTGAAATGAAGGATATGAATTTAAATTTAGATAGTCCTTTATGTATGGGTATATGAGTATTTTCGACCCTTACTTATATTACTAAACATAAAATATCCAATTGTCCCCTTTGCTCATCCAGTTATATTTTATTCTCCTTCCCCAAATTAATCCCATCATCCCCTTTGCTCATCCACTCTCCCACTCCCCTGACTCCCTTTCCCCACAAAAGAATTACTACAAGGAGTCACAAATAAAAAAGATATGAAAACTAAGGATCTAAGTAAATTTGAGATGAGCTACTACCATGCTTTGGGCGACAAAGAAGAACATTGAAAAAGTAAAGTAAAAGAGAAGAATGGACCTTCAGATGAGCTGAAAATATTCTTTCAGATTTGATTAACAATAACCTTCCAGTCTAAAACTATCACAACAGTTCAAAAGGTAATTCAAAAAAATAAAATCGGAAGATCAACAAGCTACTTTGAACAGAGAGTGAAACTGAAACTGAAACCTCTGTTTCAACCGGGCTGTTGTTATCTACTGGAATTAAAATAGAGAAGCTTTTAATTTTTGTATGAGTGGTGGAATTTGTTTCTCAGATGGATTTTTTTTGTATTGAGAAATGGTTGTGAAATGACGATTCTTTAGGAAGAAGAGACAATTTAAACAGTGGAAAAATGATAGCTATGGAGTGAACTGTGAACAATTGCCGTTAATTTTGTATTTTTTCGATAGTTTTGGGAACCAATTAATGGATAGACCAAACATGACCATTTTTACAAAACTAAGGGATAT
Source organism: Nicotiana tabacum (assembly GCF_000715075.1). NCBI lineage: Eukaryota > Viridiplantae > Streptophyta > Magnoliopsida > Solanales > Solanaceae > Nicotiana > Nicotiana tabacum. Next base: position 8,627,959 of record NC_134094.1, on the reverse strand, counting down.
TTTATAGTAAGTAATATAATTAAGGGACAAAAATACCCCTATACCCATACATAAGAGACTATCTAGGCTTATTCCTCAACAAAATACTCATATACCCTTAGAAATAATATCAGACCCAAGTTAGAGGCATGATTATGTTATCTCAAAGGCTTTGAATTGTTGGGGAATCGCAAGGCAGCGCTTATATTAGCACTAGATGGGTGCAGCCCGTGCCAACATAGGCCCAATGAGCTTTAATTTCACAATGGGCTCAGGGAGCAAATATTCAAGTTTAAATGAGTTCACCTGAAAATTTGTTATACAAATGAGTTCAGCTAAGATAAGAATATACATTACGCCACTAAGACAAGCTAGATATTTAGAAAGTATTTGACCATGTGAATTGGAATTATTTACTAAGCACGCTATAACAAATGGAATTTGGAGTGCAATGGACTAAATGGATAAAATTCTGCTTATCTACTGTCAAATTCTCAGTCATTATTAATGATTCTCCAGAAGGATTCTTTCATACTTATAGAGGTCTCAGGCAGGGTGATCCCTTGTCACCTTTTCTTTTCATAATTGCCATGGAAGACTTGAACTACACGATCAAAACAATCAAACTCAATGGGTGGATTAAAGGCTTTGAGGTACCCATGAATGGACATAACAATCAGGAGATTACACATCTTTAATATGCTGATGACACCTTGATCTTCTGTGATGCAGAAGTGGAACAACTAAGAGTTTTGAGGATTATACTGTTATTTTTTAAGGCATTTTTGGGTTGTACATTAATTGGAGGAAGAGTCATCTTTTTCCAATCGATGAAGTAACAAGCATGGAGGATTTAACACTGATCCTGAGGGGAGAAGTGGGGACTCTCCCTACTGCCTATCTGGGTATGCCACTGGGGGCCAAGTCAAAATCTACTGTAATATGGAACAATGCACTGGAGAAATGTGAGAAAAAGCTCTCAAGATGGAAATGTCAATATTTGTCAATGGGAGGAAGACTCACTCTAATTAAGTAAACATTAGACTCACTTCCAACCTATATGATGTCCCTTTTTTCATTCATGTGGGAGTCATTCAAAGGCTGGATAACATAAGAAGGAAAGTTTTGTGGTAAGGCAAAAAAAAAAGGCCTATCACTTGGTCAAGTGGAAAGATGTAACTCTCAACAAAGCTCAAGGTAGATTAGGAATTAGAAAATCGAAGAATCACAACAAAGCCCTTAAACTAAAGTGGTTTTGGAGGTACTCTCAAGATCCTCAACGTTTATAGAGCAAGGTAATCAAAGCCAAATATGAAGTAGAAGATAACTGGATGATTAAGCCAGTTAACACAGCCTATAGAGTTAGTATTTGAAGATCTATAAGGGTATTATGGCTAGCTCTAAAAAAATAAGTCTCTAGTAAAGTGCTAAATAGTAGTAGGACATCATTCTGGAATGACAATTGGCTGGGGAATGGAGCTCTGAAAGATTTATTCTCTAACATATATGTCTTAGCTCATCATCAACAAAGATCTATAGCTGGAATGTGGTCACCTCAAGGTTGGGAACTAATACTCAGAAGAGACTTGAATGATCCGGAGATAAATAGAATGATTGAGTTCTACAAATATAATTTTGCAACTTCACAGGAATTCAGAATGGAGATGACACATTGAGATGGCAGGGACATAATAGTGAAAAATTCAATGTCAATGCAGCCTACAAAACGATAAACCAACCAATACCTCAAGTCACTAACGGGCTTTGAAAACATATTTTGAAGACCAAGATACCATATAATCTTTCATGTTTCTCATGGCTACTGGCAAAGAAAGTTGTGCTCACACATGAAAACTTAAACAAGAGGAAGTGGACTCTATCCTCAAGATGTCTTCTTTGTGAAAATGAAGTGGAAAAAGTTGGTCACCTATTTTTGCACTGTAGGTGAGTGAAAAAGAAAACCATAATATTTGAACTTTCAGGTACCCTAGACAATCCTATAAAAGCTTCCTACATTTTACAACTTCATGCAATGCATACTACCAATAGTCAACATACATAATGCATATGTAAAGTATCCCCTACTAACAAATGAAGTAGTAACAAACAAAACAATGAGATTAATATTTTTTTTCAATATCAAACCAGAACAAAAAACTAAATTGGGTCTTAGCTGCACCCAAAGAAAATAGTTAATGTCTCCTCACAACAAGCAGAAGCCATTGAATTAACTACTTCCATAATTCTGCTAAAATGGCTTGGGAAGGGGACAGTTACTATCTGAAAGTGTAAACTTCCACTCCTTGCTCTAAAACTGATATTAGTACAGGCAGTCTAAGGTCAGTAACTAATCCCGGTAATGCTCGAGTGAGACAGGGAGAAGGAGTCTACTTAATCTCAGTTGATATGCCATCAGATAACATAATTTTACGAGGATATTCTCTTCCATTGATAGACAAATACTCCTCATTAATGCTTTCATCGTTGCCATATATAAATGACAAGGACGATGATGATATCCATATGAAGAGGGAATTAAGCATTGTAGCGAAAGGTGACAGCTGAAGAAAATTAGATACACATACAGAGAAACCTAAAAAGGTTAAAAAAGGGAAAAATGAGAGAATGGAGGGGGTGGGGGAAGGAATGAAGAGAGAACAAATACAATAAACATTGGCAACAAGTTTCAGAAGTGTAGAAGGTTTGATGAGTAACTTACATTCAAATTAAACCCCTCTGGTGGACTATCATACCAAGAGTCCTCTAATTCAAAAACATCATAATTTGGAACCCCTGGTTTTCTTGGCCATTTTAAAGGATCTGGTTCTGTATCAAGCACCTCATCATTCTCATGAAGTATTGCTTCATCCATTTCTTGTGGAAGTGGCAATCTTATAATCCCAACATTGGACACTAAAAATATGATGACCCAATATGTCATCTTTAATTTTAAATATTATTTATGTGTTCTAAAATCTCAAACAGTACCATTTAGCTTTCTTCGACTTGCGTGCGCTGTCCGTATAATTTTTCGGAAAGTTTGTATGTGAAAAATGGATTAAAATATGAAATAGAGCTTTAAAACTCAACTGAGTTGACTTTGGTCAACATTTTGAACAAATAGACTCAGATCAGTATTTTGACAGTTTTGGTAGGTCTGTATCGTGACTTAAGACTTAGGTATATACCTGAAATTTAATTTGGAGGTTCCTAACTTGAATTATCGCCAGTTGACGAAAACTAGAAACTTAAAGGCTTAAAGATTTTAAAGTTTGACCACAAATTGACTTTTATTGATATCGGGGTCGGAAACCTATTCTAAAATTTTTTATAGGTCCGTTATATCATTTAATACTTGTGCGTAAAACTTGAGGTCAATCAGACTTTGATTTGATAGGTTTCAGCATCGAATATAGAAGTTAAAAATTTTTAAGTTCGTTAAGCTTGAATTGGGGTATGATTCGTGATTTTAGCATTGTTTGATGTAATTTGAGGTTTCAACTAAGTTCGTATGTTATTTTAGGACTTATTGGTCTATTTTTTAAGGTCCCGGGAGCCTCGGGTGAGTTTCAGATGGTTAACGGGTTGAATTTCGGACTTGGAACTTTGCTTGATTTTTTCTGATGCACTGTCTGGTTTCCTTATTCGCGTTCGCGAGAGGGGTCTCGCGTTCGCGAAGAGGAACTAGAGGCAAGCGAAATTTACTCTTCATGTTCGCGAAGAGGGGACCGTGTTCGCGAAGGGTAATGGGCAGTGTTCATCGCGAACTCATGGGAGTGTTCGTGTTCGCATAGAAGGGCGAGGCCTGGCTGGGCACCAGGCGATAAGGCTTCGCATTCGCGAAGGGGAGACCGCGTTGGCGAAGGCCAAGATTGGAATAGCATCGCGTTTGTGAGACCGACCTCGCGTTTGCGAAGAAGAAATCCGGGGCAGCACAAAATGTGCTTCGTGAACGCGAGGGTCCTGTCGCGTTCGCGAAGAAGAAATCCATAGACAGCAGAACTTATGTTCTAGAAATGGGATTTCGTCCCATTTTTCATTATTCACGATTTTGTGCTCGTGTAAGGCGATTTTTGGGCGATATTTACGGGTAAACTTTGGGGTTAAGTGTTCCTTATCCTATATTGATTATATTTCATGATTCCATATTCATTTACATTATGAATCCGTGAATTTATGGAAGAAAAATAAATTTTTATAAAATCTTCCAAAAATGTAAAATGAAGATTTGAAGGTCAATCCGATGTCGGAATTCGATAATTGTTTTATGGTTGAACTCATATCAGAATGAGTATTCGGATTTCGTAATTTTTTTTGAGATTCGAGATGTGGGTCCCACCATCGATTTTAAAAATAAATTTCTGATTTTAATCCGGAAAATTAGTAAATTCATATGGAATTAATACCTACGATTCGTGTTGAGTATATTGAATTATTTGTGACTAGATTTGAAGCTTTCAGACATGAATTCATAAGGCAAAGGTTTATTGGAATCTTGAAATTGGTTGCGAAGCGAGGTAAGTGTCGTGGTTAACCTTGACTTGAGGGAATAGAACCCTTGGATTATTTTTGTTATGTGAAATTTATGTGAACGACGTATAGGCGAGGTGACAAATGTCTATACGTCGTCAAATTATTTGTTTGCCTAATTATTTGAAAATCATAAATTATTTTAAATCATGAATTAATTATTATATTAATTCTTTCTTTCATAATCCTTACTCTATATTATGCCTTGAATCCGTGCTATAATTGCTACATGCTTATTTGATTTATGTGACTTAATTGATACTGGACATTTAGCATACTAATTATTAAATTGCCTATTTCCTCCTTAATTTCCACAATTAATTTCTGCTTGCCATCACTTATTTCTAAATAAATCATAATTAGTATATGCTTGTTGTCTTATAATTTCATATTCATTGATGCATTTATTGGAGTAATTTATTTTTTAGAATTGGTAAATTATATTATTTGAGGAGCGGGTTGCACGCTGCAACAGAAATGAAAGTGAATATATCGGAGGAGCGGGTTGCACGTCGCAACAGAATTGATTGAAATGAATATATTGGAGGAGCGCGTTGCACGCCGCAACAGAATTGATTTAAAATATATATTGAGGATTGGGTTGCACGCCGCAACGGGATTAAATGAAATGAATACATTGTGGGATCGGGTTGCATGCCGCAATGGAATTGAATATGAATATATTGTGGGATGGGGTTTCACATCGCAACGGAAACTGATTGAAATAATAATTGGTTGTGACTGCCGAGTTGGCTTCAACTGTTGAATTGAGTTACCTGTTTTATTTTGATTATTGTTTTTATTATTACTATTGCGTACAGGTTAATGTAAGTAACCTGCCTTAGCCTCGTCACTACTTCGTCGAGGTTAGGCTCGGCACTTACTGGGTACATGGGGTCGGTTGTACTCATACTACATTCTGCACTTCTTGTGCAGATACCAGAGTTGGTCCCAGCGGCGTACAATAGATTTTCTCGGATTCAGCTATTCGTAGGAGACTTGAGGTATAACTGTCTGGCGTTCGCAGTTCTGAAATCCCCTTCTACTTTATCTTAGCTATGTGCTTTCTTTCAGACAGCTTTATTTTTATTTCAAGCCCTTATTTGTATTATTCTAGAAGCTTGTGCACTTGTGACACCAGTTCTGGGATGGTATTTAGACATCACTATTATTATTATTATGGATTATTCACTTTATTTCAGACTTTATTTCCACATTTGTTTCTTTGTTATTAATTAATTTAAAATCGTTGGTATCAGGGTCCAGAAGGTGGAAATTTCGGGTCGTGACAAGTTGGTATCAGAGTACTAAGTTACATAGTTCTCACGAGTCACGAGCAAGTTTAATAGAGCCTGAAGGATCGGTATAGAGACGTCTGTACTTATCTTCCAGAGGCTCTGGAGTTTAGGAACAATTTCACTTCTATTCTACTATGTCATGCGATTTTATTCTATCATTGACGATTGAACTCTTCTATTCTTGTCCTCTCGCAAATGGCGAGAACACGCACTGCGTCTATAGCCGGACAAGAGCCAGAGCCCCCAGTGACAGCTACAACTAGGGGCAGAGTCCGAGGTCGCGCCAGAGGCCGAAGTAAAGGCAGAGGCAGAGCTCAATCTAGAGCTCGAGCAGTGGCACCTGTTGTAAAACCTCAGGTGGATTTATAAGCAGAGGTTCCAACTCAGACTGTACCGGTTGGACCAGTTCAGGTTATGGAAGGATTCATAGCTACTCCAGTACTTCAGGATGCTCTAGTATGTTTGGTGAGACTTATGGAGGGTGTGGCCCAAAATGGTACATTTCCAGTGGCACCAGCCGTCTCACAGGCTGTGGGAGGAGCATAAACTCCTACTACTCCCGCTCCGGAGTAGACAACTCCCCAGTATCAGGCACCAGTAGCCCATCCAATTTGGGTAGTTCAACCAGTTATTGCAGCACAGGCTAGCGATAGGCCTGCTTTGTCTTCTGAGGCTTTGTTGAGGTTGGACAAGTTTACCAAGCTATTTCCAATCCATTTAGTGGTACACCTTCTGAGGACCCACATGATTTTCTTGACCGTTGCTATGAAGTATTGTAGAAAATGGGGATAGTCGAAAGCAATGGGGTTGATTTTGATGTGTTTCAGATGACTGGTTCTGCCAAGAGGTGGTGGAAAGATTATGTACTCACTAGACTAATTGGTTCACCTGCACTTACTTGGGAGAAGTTCTCACGGCTATTTCTAGAGACGTTCCTCCCTATCACATTGAGAGAGGATTACCGCAAGTAGTTTAAGTGTCTCTAGCAGGGCAGTATGTCAGTCACTCAATATAAGACCCATTTTGTGGATCTAGCCCGTCATGCTCTTCTTCTGCTTCCTACCGAGAGAGAGAGGGTGAGGAGGTTCATTGATGGACTCGTTCAACCTATCAAGCTACAGATGGACAAGGAGACCAGGAGTGAGTTTTCTTTTCAGACGACTGCTAATGTCGCCAGGCGGATCGAGATGTTTCTTTCACAAGAGAGAGGGCCAGTGTCAGATAAAAGGCCCCGTCATTCTGGTAATTTCAGAGGCGCCTCATCTGGAGGCAGGGGTACTTATGGTAGGGGTCATCCTCCCAGGACATTTTATTCAGCACTTCAGGTATCTCATGGGGTTTTAGGGAGTTATGGTCCTATTATGCCTTACTCTAGGCAACCGGCATTTAGTACACATCCAGCTTATATCAGTGCACCACCACTCCAGAGTCACTATGATGATTATCCGACCCGTTTGGGTCTACTTCAGGTTCAGCAGCCACGACAACAGGATGGGTGTTATGAGTGTGGGAACATTGGTCACATCAGGAGGTATTGCCCTAGGTTGTCGAGCAACAGATCTCAGCAGGATTCTCGTGCCATCATACCGGCACCGGTTGCTCCACCGCCCTGCCGGGCAGCTATGGGCAGGGAACTAAAAGTGGAGGTCAGGTTGTTAGAGGTGGAGGATAAACAGTTAGAGTCCGTCCTAGAGATGTAGCTCCGAGTGGTGGGCCCAGCCCCGATTTTATGCTTTTCTAGCTAGGCCTGAGGCCGAGTAATCCGATACCGTGATCACAGGTATTGTTCCAGTTTGCCATAGAGATGATTCAGTTTTATTTGATCCAGGATCTACTTATTCCTATGTGTCCTCCTATTTTTCTTCATATTTGGTTGTGCCTCTTTATTCTTTGAGTACTTTTGTGCATGTGTCCACACCGGTGAGGGATTCTAATGCTGAAGATCATGTCTATCGTTTGTGCGTGTTTACTATTGGGAGTCTTGAGACTAGCGTGGATCTGCTACTTCTTGATATGGTAGATTTTGATGTCATCTTGGGTATGGATTGGCTATCGCCTTATCATGCTATATTGGATTTTCATGCCAAGACGGTGACCTTAGCCATGTCGGGGTTACCTCGATTAGAGTGGAAAGGAACTCCTGGTCATTCTACTAGCAGAGTTATTTCTTATATGAAGGCTCGGTGTGTGGTCGAGAAGGGGTGTCAAGCCTATTAATCTTATATTCACGATCCCAGTGTGAATGTTCCTTCTATGGACTTAGTACCATTTGTTCATGAATTTCCAGAATTATTTCCTGCAGAGTTGCCGGGGATGCCACCCGACAGAGATATTAACTTCTGTATTGATTTGGCTCCGGGCACTCAGCCCATTTCTATTCCACCATACTGTATGGACCCATCAGAGTTGAAAGAATTGAAGGAGAAGCTACAAGACTTTCTTGATCAGGGATTCATTAGACCTAGTGTCTTGCCCTGGGGTGCACCAGTGTTGTTTGTGAAGAAGAAAGTTGGTTCAATGCGGATATGTATAGATTATTGGTAGTTGAACAAGGCTACTATCAAGAACAAGTATCCATTTCCAAGAATTAATGACTTATTCGATCAGCTTCAGGGTGCCAAGGTATTTTCGAAGATTGACTTGAGGTTTGGCTATCATCAGTTGAAGATTAGGGCATCTGATTTCCCTAAGATAGCTTTTTGGACTCGGTATGGGCATTATGAATTTATATTGATTTCATTTGGGCTGAGAAATGCCGAGAAATATTTATGGATTTAATGAACCGGGTGTTCAAGCCCTATCTGGATTCCTTTGTGGTTATATTCATTGATGACATCGTGATTTACTCCAGCAGTTGAGAGGAGCATGAGCAACATCTCCAGACTGTACTTCAAACTTTGAAGAATAATCAGTTATATGACAAATTTTCAAAATGCAAATTTTGGTTAGACTCAATTGCCTTTTTGGGGCATGTTGTATCGGCAGAAGGCATAAAAGTTGATCCTAAGAAGATTGAAGCAGTTCAGAATTGGCCTAGTCCTACATCAGCTATAGAGATTCGGAGTTTCCTGGGTTTGGCAGGTTATCATTGCCGGTTTGTGGAGGGGTTTTAATCTATAGCATATCCATTGACCAAATTGACCCAGAAGGGTGACCCGTTCAGATGGTCAGACAAATGTGAGGTGAGATTTCAGAAGCTCAAGACTGCTTTGACTACGATGCTAGTGTTGGTATTACCCACATGTTCAGGATCTTATACGGTGTATTGTGATGCATCCCGCATTGGGCTTGGTGCATTATTAATGCAAGATGGCAAAGTGATTGTATATACATCGTGGCAGTTGAAAGTTCATGAGAAAAATTACCATATACATGACTTAGAATTGGCAGCCATTTTTCATGCGCTGAAGATTTGGAGGCATTACCTTTACGGTGTCTCGTGAGAGGTATTTACTAATCATCGTAGCCTACAGTATCTGTTCAAACAAAAAGATCTCAAATTGAGGCAGAGAAGATGGTTGAAACTGTTGAAAGACTATGATATCACCATTTTGTATCACCCCGGAAAGGCTAATGTGGTGGCCGATGCTTTGAGTAGAAAGGCTGTGAGTATGAGCAGCCTTGCGTATATTCCGATTGGTGAAAGGCCATCAGATTCCGATGTTCAAACTTTGGCCAATCAGTTCGTGAGGTTAGATGTTTCAGAGTCCAGTCGGATTCTAGCTTGCACAGTCGCTCGGTCTTCCTTGTATGAACGTATCAGAGAGCGACAATATGATGATCCCCATTTGCTTGTCCTTAAGGACATGGTGTGGCATGGTGGTGCCAAGAAGGTTGCTATGGGAGATGATGGATATTTGCGGATGCAGGGTCGTATATGTGTTCCTAATATGGATGGGCTTCGTGAATTAATTCTTGTAGAGGCCCACAGTTCCCGGTATTCTATTCATCCGGGTGCCGCCAAAATATATCAAGATTTGCGGCAACATTATTGGTGGAGAAGAATGAAAAGGGATATAGTTGCATATGTAGCTCGGTGTTTGAATTGTCAGCAAGTTAAGTACGAGCATCAGAGACTTGGTGGTTTGCTTCAAAAGTTAGAAATTCCTGAGTGGAAGTGGGAGCATATCACTATAGATTTTATAGTTAGACTCCCATGAACTCAGAGAAAGTTTGACGCAGTATGGGTCATTGTGGACAGGTTGACCAAGTCTGCACATTTCATTCTAGTAGCAGTTACCTATTCTTCATAGCGATTAGCGGAGATTTACATCCGCGAGATTATCCGCCTTCATGGTGTGTCCGTGTCTATTATTTCAGATCGAGGTACGCGGTTCACCTCGCACTTCTGGAGGGCTATCCAACATGAGTTAGGCAGGTAGGTTGAGTTGAGTACGGCATTTCATCCACAGACAGACGGACAGTCAGAGCGCACTATTCAGATACTGGAAGATATGCTTCGAGCTTGTGTTATAGACTTTGGAGTTTCTTAGGATCAGTTCTTGCCACTTGCAGAGTTTGCCTATAATAACAATTACCGGTCGAGCATTCAAATGGCTTCATATGAAGCATTATATGGTAGGCGAGGTTCCATATGAAGCACTCTTCATACGACATTTATTTGTTTCTTTGTTATTAATTAATTTAAAATAGGCACCATCATGGTCTAGAAGGTGAGAATTTCGGGTCGTGACAAGTTAGTATCCGAGTACTAAGTTACATAGGTCTCACGAGTCACGAGCAAGCTTAATGGAGCCTGAAGGATCGGTATAGAGACGTCTATACTTATCTTCCAGAGGCTCTGGAGTTTAGAACAATTTCACTTCTATTCTACTATGTCGTGCGATTTTAGTCTATTATTGACGATTGAACTCTTCTATTTTTGTCCTCTCATAGATGGCGAGAACACGCACTGCGTCTACAACTGAACAGGAGCTAGAACCCCCAGTGACAGCTACAACTAGGGGCAGAGTCCGAGGTCGCGCCAGAGGCCGAGGTAAAGGCAGAGGCAGAGCTCAATCTAGAGCTCGAGCAGTGGCACCTATTGTAAAACCTCGGGTGGATTTATAAGCAGAGGTTCCAACTCAAACTGTATCGGTTGGACCAGTTCAGGTTATGGAAGGATTCATAGCTACTCCAGTACTTCAGGACACTCTAGTATGTTTGGTGAGACTTATGGAGGGTGTGGCCCAAAATGGTACATTTCCAGTGGCACCAGCCGTCTCACAAGCTGTGGGAGGAGCATAAACTCCTACTACTCCCGCTCTGGAGCAGAAAACTCCCCAGTATCAGGCTCCAGTAGCCCCTCCAGTATGGGTAGTTCAACCAGTTGTTGCAGCACATGCCAGTCATAGCCCAAGGGGGTACTACTTAGTGATATGGTGGTGAACCCGAAAGGTAGGAATACGGGGCATGCAATGGCTGTGACAACAAGAAGTGGGAGAGGCGGAGTTGCTAGTACCTCAAACCACAGAAGACATGTGGGTGATGATGTGTTGTTGCAAGATGATGATGAGCCAAGCAATGATGTTCAAGCTAATGAAGAAGCGGGGATTGATATTGGTGAAAATGTGGAGAAGACGCAAGAAGAAGTGAACCAGTCTAGGGAGCACGTGATTGACATGCCGGAGCCGGTAGTGCCAAAGGCTAAGGCACCAATGCCAATGCCTCCTCCTCCATACCCTCAAAGACTTGCAAAGCAACACAATGAGAATCAATTCAAGAAATTCATTGATATGATGAAAAGTTTGTCCATTAATATGCCGTTGGTTAAAGCCTTAGCACAAGAAGGCCAAGAAGCCTTTCTCTTGGTACCAACTTCAGGGAGCTGACAACCCAAAATTCAAGGGTAAAGCTACTACCTCCATTGGCCAATTTGAGGAGCCAGCGATAGAGGTTACTGATTCAGCATCCGAGCCATCCACCGCAGTTGACACTTCTATCGGGACAACATCCATGCCACCTTTATCTTCCGGACCTCCTGCTTCTGCTAGACTATCAGTGCCATTATCAGTGCCGACTTCATCTACATATCCTCAGACTGCGCTGTGAGTCTCCCAGACATTGGAGAGTCTCAACAACTGGATGCAGGAAGCTACTACAAAGCTGACTGATATATCTAGTGTTGTTGCAGCATAGTCCTCAGCCCCAACAGAGCCACAGGTACCTCCGTTAGTGGAGGAAACATTGAAGAAGATTCTGGAGAACCAGAAGACCATTATTGATACTTTGGCAATGCATGGGAAGGTCATTAAGGATTTGGCCAAACAGGTTAAGAAGATGCGTAGATCCCAAGCATCAAAGCAGCCGGTAGAGAAGCTGAGCAAAGAGGTTGAAAAGATTGCATCTGCCAGAGATCTTCCATTGGGCTTGCTTATGGAGTAGACAGTCCCAGTAGCACAGGAAGCAGTCGGCCAGTCTGAGGAGCCTGTTGCGACTGCACACACTGCTGAGGAGATGATACAGATACTCAGCAATGCAGTTGTCCCTCAGCCAGGAGATGATGACATACAATTAGAGGAGACAGAGGGTGTTGATGATCCCATGCAGACTGAGACCACATAGGGAGTTCTCTTAACTCTCTACCCCTTCCCTGTTCTTATTTTTGTTAAGCATTAGGGACAATGCTTATTTTTCAATTGGGGGGTGGTCTATTTTGATTAATTAACATTTGACATTTGGCATGTAACAACTCTGATACCTTTTTTCTTTCATTCTTATTTTCCCTTTGGTATGTATATATTCTCCCCATTTGATGTAAATATCCATTTCCCTTATGTATATATTCATTTGACTTTGGTTTGTATATTCATTTATCTCGCTTCCCGTAGTTTAATTCATAGCTTCTTTAGTTTGCTTTTCCTTAGTAGTATAACTTCTTATTTATTTTAGTAGCTTCTTTTCACGTTTTGAGTGAACAATGAGCCTTTGGTTTTCTTAATGCCACGGTTCTTTCCAAAAGTGGATTTTGTGTGAACCGGGTGGCTCTTCCCAACGATGGATGGCATAACAACATTCTTAAGGGATTGAGTTCATTTTCTTTTATGTTTTGACAAAATATAGTAGTTATGAATAAAAGTATCCCGATCATGCTTGACTTGGTACCAACACATTTACCTCTGACCTTACATTTAAAAACAACGTTGTTGGTATAAAATAGCTCTAGTTGTGACCTTTAGACTCTTATGTTGATTCAAACAGTCATCGAGTGGTTCAGTCGAGCCATTTGTGATTCTCAATCTTAGCTAGGGTTATTGTGGGTCCTTGACTCTATCCTCTTTAGCAATCCAGCAGTGTGAGAGGTGAGGTATTGAATTGTAAGTCCAAGTTCCCGTGCCAATAGTCTAAAACTTGCCCTGAGTATTTTTCTAGGCAAAATTCTAAGTGTAGCTTGGCTTGAGAAATGATTGTAGGCTCTCCTTGATTCAATTTGAAATTGAAATCTTCCATAGCCTACCAATGTGATAACCCTAGTCAACCTCTTTGAGCCGAAACCTTTTTCTTTCAATAACCACATTACACACCTTTATCCGTTCTATAGTGACCTTCTCTTGGCACCCGATCTTTCCTTAGCATTCTTGAGAAACAATGGGCAAAAACATAAGTTTGGGGGGAGAGACGAGGAGTTTGAAGTGATAAAAGGTACAAAGAATAGAAAAAATGAAGAAAAGGGAAGGCAAAGAACAAAAAGAAAAATGCCAAAAAGAAAGTGAATAAAATGAAGAGTTGAAGGGAATTCAAAAGAAAGTAGGGATAAAAGGCTGAAGATAATAGAAAAGGAGAAAAATGAATGTCATTATCAAGAAAAAGTGACATTACGTCTCTCTAGTTTCCCCGAGGGAGAAGAAAATGACTCAAAGAGTCGAGAAAGTATGAGCCGAAACGAGAAAATGGAGTGCTTAAGGAAAGATGAAACTATTCTATTCCAACAAGTCATACCTTGGTCCAAAAGCCTTCTTTACATCCCGCAAAAGCCCTACATAATTTCAAGATGAGTGAGCTTACATTAGTGATGATTTACATGAGGGGCAAGCTTATGGTACTTACTTAGAGCCGGACTTGTGGCATTCTTTTGAGTGAGATGAGCGAACTTTTCACAATCCTTGTATCGAGTGTTGCATTCTAAAGTGAGATGTGCTAATGGAGAGTAGAGGAGGAGGAGTTTGGGATCCACAATGACCTATGTGAAAGAGCGAGCTTCCTTGATGAATAGAGTCAATTCTTAATGCTCTAGTGTCACATTAGAAGTATTGTACTCAAAATGTCAAACCATTGCATTGTTGATAATTCATATGTGTTGTGGATAATTGTTGGCCTCAATTGATATGTGATTGATTCACCTTAAGCCAGCTGAAATATCTCTTTTTCTAGTGGATGTGGGAATTGCCTTATTTTCTTGAGGACAAGCAAAAGCTTAAGTTTGGGGGAGTTGATAAGTAGGGATTTTAATCGATTATTTGCTCTCTTTTAACTACTATTTAGCTCAAAAATGCTTAAAGGTATTATCGAAAACTAACAAAATGTGCTTACTTGCAGGAATATTGGGATATGAGCCAAAGGAGTCAAAATTAACTCATAAAGGAGTCAAAAGTGCACAAGAACCAAAACAGGGCAAAAAGGCCAACAGTGCGGACCGCATAATTCTAGTGCGGTTGTAGAGAGGAGATTCAGAGAATGGTATTTGGGCAAGTTGAAGGAGTGAGGACCGCACCAAAATTGTGTTGCCGCAGAATATCAAGTGCGGTCACACTCACTATTATGCGGTCTGCAAGAGTGAAGAATAATAGAGTTGGATTCAAGTTCAAAATCAAGGAGTGCGGACTGCATCATTTTTATGCGGTCGCACAATCAGAAGCGCGACCCCACTCATTTTTATGCGGACCGCAGAAGCCTCGAAGTTCCAAGCCCAAAATTCCAAGAATGCGGACCGCACAATAATTGGGCGGCTGCAGAAGCTCAACGTGCGGACCGCACCAGAATTAAGCGGTCGTACAACCTCCGCAGGGGCAATTTTGTCAGATATTTTCAGCTTAGTATAAATAGGTATTTTTGTCATTTTTAGGTAAAGTGACATTGGAGAAGAGCACATGGGCCATTTTCTTTGCTATTTTGAGGATGTTTGTACTAGATTAACATCTATACATTAGATTTTCTTTTCCTAATCAATTAATATGCATTCTATCTTAATTTCTTCTTTGATTTATGTACTTTTATGAGTAGCTAAATCTTTAGCTAGGGTTGTGACCCAACCCTAGTGTGGGTATTTGATGGTTTTTAATTTAGGGCTTATTTTTGATTGGGTTAGTAATATTTAACCTTGTTCATGATTGAACCCTAGAATCAATGGTTGCAAATATTGATTCATGCCTATTTAACTTAGCCTCCACTTGAGAAAGAGAGACTAAGTCTAGAAAAATTTGGCTAACAAGAAATTGGGGTGAACTCAAGAAATTGATAGCCCCAATTAAAGGGTTAAACCTAGAGATAGTAAAATCCGACTTGAGCTAATATCACTTGTATTGTGCAAAAACCCAATTGGACTTGAGAAAGATAAATTGGGCAAAATCACTCAAACTACCAAGAGGTATAGAGTGAGTACCCGATGTAATTGCTATATCACGACCCCAACTAATCTAATTTTCTCTGGAGTTTACAACCCATTAGATAACCGCCTAGGTAGAAGTCACGACCCTAGTCCCTTTTAATCATTTGAAAAATTCAAAACAAAAAATATTGTCCTTAGTTTTATACTTGCAAACAATAGAGTAAAGTAGAAGTAGAACACCAATCAAATTTGTGAAAGTATAATTGGAGTCAAAACTTGTAATTAACTTAGATATACACCAAATCTCATATTCTAACTCCCTGTAGATTTGATTCCGATATTTGTTGGATTTATTATTGCATCGACCGCCTCACTACTTAATTGTGGTGTGGGTTTGGACGAGATCAATGAGTTCGTAACTTTGAAATGCTATACCCATCTTGAGTTATTATAGTGCTGGAATAGTCCATCTCGTTTAGTATGATGATTTTCTCATTTTGGAGTTTGGTCTGCTTATTCTTGAATACTGACAAATCACAAGTATTTGTCTTGATCAACAAAAGCATACATTTATTAAGAAGAATATGAAGTCTCTTATTCTAATATTTTAAATGAAGTGACTCTAGCAAGCATAAGCCTGCATGTTTTTTTCTCTGTTAATTACATATGCACATTTAGATCATTTAAGTTTTTTCTAGATTTCAAATATAGTAAATACAGCAAGCATAACTGCATAAGTGTGTAGGTTTTTTTCTCTGTTAACTACTACATATGCACGTTTAGATCATTAAAGGTTTTTGCTAAAAGATCATTGAAGTTCTCATACCTTTCTTAATGTTGTTCAGCAGTGCTGGCTTCACACTTCGATCTCTCTATGGAACATAGCCTTCAATTGCGTTAGATGGACCTATCCACTAGTCCATTGAAACTTCACCAAACTTTACATCCATTATTTCCTGAATCTTCAACTTGGATAATCCTAGATGTCCATTTTCCTTCACGTCCTCTGTGGCATGCAAATGCAATCCCCAAAATAGCTTCATGACTTCATTAAGTTTTGTTGTATTTAAAGTATCGCTTCTCTCTTCTTGCAAGCTACGGGAAAATGCTTCACTATTGGCAACACGGTTTGTTGAACAGTACATGCATGTTTCGTGAAGATCATAAACTTTATGCTCCTTCAATGATTTCCGGTAATGTCCCTTCCTAGGCCTTTCAGAAGACATAGAGTTGCTGCAAAAAGGATAACTGCATATGTTTGCTATTGTTCGTTCAGTTACCACATCCTGATAATCTCTCCGGGACAACAAAGACCCAGCAACAACAGTTGGTTTTCATTTTTAATGCATTCAAGAAGACAAAGTTGCAGCTTGTGGATAGCATCTTTAACATCGATGACTTTTTCATTTACCATCAGAGCATTCTTCCCAAGTACTGATAACAAGCAAACTTTTGCTCATAAGTTCATAAAATACATGACAAGAAATGGATGTTGAACATAAATCTCACCCATTATGCAAGTTACAAACCATAAAAGTCCATGGACACCATAGCATATAAGAGAACATCTAATATAGCATTTAATGCCTTATACCAATAAAGGCCAACTTATTTGGCTAAAGTACTAGAATGTTCAAAACAAAAAATACAAAAAAGTCTTGTCTGAAAATAATAACACCCTACCAACATTTTTTTTTTTGTGGCTAAATTACTAGACAGCCCCTCAAAAGTGGCACAATTTGTTAGCTAGACATACAAACTTAGCTAATGATCATGTAGATGCCAAGTAACTTAGCTAATGATCAAATAGACACTTCTGTTTGGCGCGGGTGTGTCCCGTAAATACCTCAAGCTGGCAAATAGTATGTTTTACACTTACATATGCTCGTGAGAATGACTTAAATTAGACTTTACTCTTTTCTTTTTTTCAAAATGTATTTAGTTTATTTTTACTTTGTAACATATCCACACCCCACTTGTGGGACTCCACTGGATTTGTTGTTGTACTTTGCAACATATATTCCATGTGTGGCCCACAATTTCACCTTCCTCCTTGTGCACTAATTTTTCTACAGAAACAAGCTTCTGCCTATGTCAAAGATCAAACTACCATCTTGAATAAAATGCCTACAGTTCACATTGCCATATGAAAATTTTAACAATAACCCACAAAGAATTTAACAGCATATGAAGCCAACTTGCCCACAATATACAACCATAGATCTTTTCCAACTTAATCATACAGTAACTCGTGAAACACAGAAGCTTGAAATTTTTTCTTTTAGTTTCAATGTCAACATAACTGGGATAAGCAAATTAAAATAAACAGACTTGCTAAAATATTACCAAAGTATGCATTTGAATTTATAAATATGTAACGTCATCATATTTAAGAACTTGGACTACATCATTGTAGGACAAAATACATTGAAACGAAGAACTAAAAAGAACCTGACTCGACCTATTGGATTTCACTCAAGGATTTTTGGGAACTTTATGCAAGTTGTGGAGTAGAATGTTTTGACATTGAACTGTATCTGATATGGGTGAGAACAATTGACAATTACAAGAAATATTCAAGAATAGGAATTCGAGACGATTTCCAGTTCTTTGTGTGCTAATATCCACGTCATCATCATGAATTCGTGCTCATTTCTTGCTGAATTCGTGCTCATTCGAGACGATTTGAATTCCCCTAAAATTTTGTGAGCATATCAGAAACGACCTAATAAATAATAATCATTGCTTCGCCATCCGTCGCTCATTTCTTGGAATTTTTATGGCCATAAAATAGGAATTCTGGACGATTTTCAATTTTTGTGTGCTAATGTCTATGCCATTTTCATAAATTCGTGCAACAGGCTCTAAATCGCCTAAATTTTGTGGGCCCATCAAAAATGACTAATGAGCAATAGTCATTGATTATCCATGTCCATTCCTAATTTTTTGGCATTTTAGGGCCATAAAATAGGAATTCATGACGATTTTTGATTTTTCGTGTGCTAATGTCCACGCCATATTCATGAATTCGGGCGACAGGCTCTGAATCGCCTTAAATTTTGTCGGACCATCTGAAATGACCTAATGAACGACAGTCATTACTTTGCCATAATATTTCCTTGTTTATTGGCGTTTTAGGGCCATAAACAAAAATTCGGGATGATTTCTAATTTTTCGTATACTAATGTGTACGCCATTTACAAGAATTCACACGACGGGTTTTGAATCGCCTAAAATTTTATGGACTCATTAGAAACGATCAAATGAATAATAATAATTGCTTTGACAAGACCATTCCTCATTTTTTGACGTTTTATGGTCATAAAACAGGAATTTAGGACGATTTTAATTTTTTCGTGTGCTAATATTCCCGCCATCTTCATGAATTTGAGTGACGGGCTCCAAATCACCTAAACTTTTGTAGTTCCATCAGAAATGACATAATGAATAATAATCATTGTTTCGCCATGAATGTTCCTCATTTTTTGGCGTTATAGGGCCATAAAAGTGTAATTCAAGAAGAATTCTAACTTTTTATGTGCTAATGTCTATGCCTTCTTCATAAATTCGTGCGCTCCGAATTACCTAAAAATTTGTGGACCCATTAGAAATGACATAACAAAATAATAGTCATAGGTTTTCCACGATCGTTCATCATTTTTTTGGCGTTATAAGGCCATAAAAGTGGAATTCAAGACGAATTCTAATTTTTCATGTGCTAATATCCACGTCATCTTCTTAAATTCGAGTGATAGGCTCTGAATCTCCTAAAAATTTGTGGACCCATTAGAAACGATCTACTAAATAATAATCATAGATTTTCCATGACCATTCCTCATTGTTTAGCGTTTTAGGGCCATAAAATAGGAATTCATGAAGATTTTCAATTTTTTGTGTGCTAATGTCAACGCCATCTTCATGAATTCAGGTGAAGGGCTCTGAATCGCCTAAAATTTTATGTACCTATCAGAAATGACCCAATTATAGTCATTGCTTCACTATGAATGTTCCCCATATTTTGGAATTTCAGGGCCATAAAATAGGAATTCAGACGATTTTCATTTTTCGTGTACTAATGTCCACGCAACTTCGTAAATTCGGGCGCTGGGCTCTGAATCGCTTAAAATTGAGGAATTTTCATAAACTACTATTGTTTAAAGCCTAATAGCCATAATTTATCTAATTAACATTCGTAGCTACTATTTAATTGTTACTAACTTGTATCATTTATATTCAAACACGCAACGAATACAGCATGTGGCAACTATATTTGTTCGCGCAACGAATACAACGTGTATCAATTGTATTCGTTCGCGCAATTGTATTCATTCATGCAATAAATAAAATATGCATCAACTGTAACCAAGACGAAATAGAAGGGTGTATACAAATGATATAACTTGTATCAACTATATATATAGATGTATAAAAAGGATACAACATGTATCAACTGAATTTGTTGCTCTCTTGTTTCAGTTCAAAATACTTAATATCTTATTTCATGGATTTGCTATAAATTCAAATATAACTACTAATGGTAAATTTGCTGAAAGTAAAGCTACGAATACAATATAAATATTTGATGTGTCGTGTAATTTTTCTCTTAAATTTTGGTGGGCCCATCAGAAACGACCTAATGAAAAATAGTCATCGCTTCGCCATGATTGTTCCTAGTTTTTTGGAGTTTTAGGATGGTAAAATAGGAATTCAAGTCGAGTTCTAATTTTTTGTGTGCTAATATCCACGTCATCTTCATGAATTTGGGTGATGGGTTTCGACTCACCTAAAAATTTGTGGCCAATCAAAAACGTCCTAGTGAATAATAGTTATTGTTTCGCCATGACCGTCCTCCTTTTTTTGTGTTTTAGGGCCATAAAACTGGAATTTGGCATAATTTTTAATTTTTCGTGTGCTAATGTCCACGCCATCTTCATGAATTCGAGCGACGGGCTGCGAATCGCTTAGAATTTTGTGGGGCCATCGGAAATGACCTAATGAACAATAATCACTGCTTCGCCATGACCATTCCTCATTTTTTGGTATTTTATGGCCATAAAATAAGAATTCAGGACGATTTATAATTTTTAGTATGCTAATGTCCATGTCATCTTTATGAATTCGGGGTACGTGCTCCGAATCTCCTAAATTTTTTAGGCCCCTCAGAAATGACCTATTAAATAATAGTCATTGTTTCGCTATGTTCGCTCCTATTTTTTGGCATTTAAGGGCCATTAAACA
Organism: Nicotiana tabacum; assembly: GCF_000715075.1. Lineage (NCBI taxonomy): Eukaryota > Viridiplantae > Streptophyta > Magnoliopsida > Solanales > Solanaceae > Nicotiana > Nicotiana tabacum. The sequence goes on along the minus strand of NC_134094.1, from coordinate 8,607,370 downwards.
GGAATCTGGGGCGATTTTTAATTTTTCATGTGCTAATTAATGTCCATGTCATCTTAATGAATTTAGGCGATGGGTTCCGAATCGCCTAAAATTTTGTAGGCTTATCAGAAACGACCTAATGAACAACATATTATTTCGCCACGACTGTTCCTTATTTTTGGCATTTTATAACTATAAAACGGGAATTCAAGACGATTTCTAACTTTTAGTTTGCTAATATCCACGTCATCTTCATGAATTTAGGTGACGGGCTCCGAATAACCTAAAATTTATTTTGCCTATCAGAAATGACCTAATGAACAATAATCATTGCTTCTCCATGACTGTTCCTCGTTTTTTTGACATTTTAGGGCCATAAAAAATAAATTTAGAATGATTTTTTATTTTTCATGTGCAAATATCCCTGTCATATCCCCGTCATTTTCATGAATTTGGACGACGAGGTCCGAATTGCCTAAATATTTTGTGGGCCATCAGTAAGTATAGAATTTATTCAAATTTTAACTAATATCAATAACCAAACACGTGAGAAATATAATCCTAAAGTTCATATCTGAATTAATATTCTAATCTCGATAATCAAATGGCCCCGTACAATATCACTAGAAAAATGCCTAGCTAGTTAGTACCGTAAATGAGTTGGGTTAGGTACTTTTGGGTCCAGTAAATGGTTTGGATGTGGGAGAAGTTATTTTGTTTCACACCCGGTGTTCGATACTTATATTGAGGTCCGATTAAATTCGGATTAGCGCGAAAAATCTCACATTGTGGGGGTTTACTCCCTAACAAAAGCGAATGTGGGAGAAGTTAATTATGAAAGAGCAAGTCATAGTTGCACATAAATTCAATAATTAAAATATTGAAAGAGAGGCTTACAATTAAGTATAATATATGTTTTCTGGTCTTAGCTAGGATTAGCATTTCATTTTAAAAAATCTTAAGACATCTAGTCATAATATTAGTTGGGGTTTAAACAAATTGGTTGCTTGCATTGTGTATAGTTGAAAGTGAAACAAAACCTTATACTATTATGTTTCGCCTCATATTAGTTGGTTTATCCACACTTTTTTTTCTGAATAAAATTTGTACCACCATTGATTTGATTTCCATAGTTAGTAGGCCAAGATGTTTTCTCATGTTTCTTTTTACTATTTAGTATTCAAAATCCACTAGCTCAATTAATTAATTTGGATTCGTAATTGGGAGATCCAATGTAATGACTCAGCCGGTTGTTTTAAGAGTTGTAGTCTCGTTCCCTCATTTACTGCTTTTTTTATACTTTACAGCTGTTATATGACTTACCGGGTTAGTCGCTTCATGTCCGGAGAGATTTCGGAATGAATTGAGACACTTAGTCTCATAATGGAAAGCTTAAGTTAGAATATTGACTGGATATTGACTTATGTTTAAACGACTCCGGAATGGAGTTTTGATGGTTCTGTTAGCTCCGTTGGGTATTTTTGGACTTAGGAGCGCGTCCGGATTGTGATTTGGAATTCCGTAGTGGAATTAGGCTTGAAATGACGAAAGTTGAATTTTTGGGAAGTTTGACCGGGAGTGGACTTTTTGATATCGGGGTCGGATTTCAATTCCGGAAGTTGGAGTAGGTTTGTGGTGTCATTTGTGACTTGTGTGCAAAATTTGGGGTCAATCAGACATGATTTGATAGGTTTCGACGTTGGTTGTGGAATTTGAAAGTTTCAAAATTCATTAAGCTTGAATCTATGTGTGATTCATGCCTTTGATGTTGTTTCAGGTGATTTGAGGGTTAGACTAAGTTCGTATGATTTTTTTAAAGACTTGTTGGTATGTTTGGTTGAGGTCCCGGGGACCTCGGGTTGATTTCGGAAGATTTCTGGAACAAGGTTTGAAGTTGAAGAATTGCTGAAGAATTTCAACTGCTGGTATAATCGCATCTGCGGAGTGGGCACCGCAGATGCGAGCTCGCAGAAGCGAGCCGGGAGGCACAGAAGCGAAGTTGGGTTGTGGACTGTGGAGCGCAGACGCGGAAGGTGTGCGCAGAAGCGGGATTTTGACCGCAGAAGCGGTTGGTCGCTGGGTAAGTGAATTTCGCAGAAACAGAGGTTTAACCGCAGAAGCGGGTCCGCAGGTGCGGATAATTGACCGCAAGTGCGAAAAGCGTGATCAGAATATAAACGTTGGGTTTCGAGGGTTTTATCCTTTCTTGACTTTGCAAACTCGAAATCGGGCGATTTGTGAGATGGATTTTGAAGGGACTCTTGAGGTAAGTCACTTGTAGTTAAATTTCTTCAATAATTATCTATCCCCATTAATTTTCTACCTAGTTGGTGTGTTTTTGAGGTGTAATTTGGGGGTTTGAGGCTAGGGATTTGGAGAGTTGATTTGAGTGACGATTTGGTATCGGTTTTTGATGAATTTGGTATGGCTAGACTCGTGGTTGAATGGCCTTTCGAGTTTTATGACTTTTGTTGGATTTCGAGACGTGGGATCGGGGGCCGGCTTGAAGCCGATTTTGGATTTTTGATTTATAATCCATGTATTTTCTTATAGAATTGATTCCTTTAGCCCGTATTGATTGTATTGTAATGTTTGTGGCTAGATTCAGGACACTTGGAGGCTGATTTGAGAGGCAAAGGCGTATTGGAGTAGAGCTTTGCTCGGATTGAGGTAAGTAACAGTTCTAAATCTGGATCTGAGGGTATGAAGTCCCAGATTATATGTTGTTTGATTGGTTTGGAGGTGACGTGCGTGTGGGCGTGTACCGTAGGAATTGTGACTTGGTCCTTTCCATGGTACTGTATAGTGGTTCTATCTTATTGATATTCGTATTTTCATCATGTGATAAAGTATTTGATCTGTCAATCATGCTAGAGATCATGTTTAGGCTATGTGTTGATACTGTTGGGACCAGCAGAGGTCGTGTACTTGTTGAATTATTTGTTAATTATTGTCTTGTACCTAGTCACAGTTTTACTTGCGTATCATATCTCAGTCTCTTCTTGTTTCTTGTTGATACATTACATCATTTCTGTTTGGCCTGATTTTCATGATTTTTGAGAGGCCAAGATACTGGAGAGGTTGGTGACTGAATTAGGGCCTGAATGCCGAGCTATGAGCGATATGTATATATGTGCATCAGGTTGCACGCCATAACGAGCCTTAGAACTGTATATATGTGGATCGGGTTGCTCGTCGCAACGAGCCTTAAGGCTATATATATTATGGGATCGGGCTGCACGCCGCAACGATATAGCGCTTCGACTGAAGGAGCCCCTCCAAAGTCTGTACACCGATCTCGTCCAATTTCACTCCTCACTTTGAGGTTATAAAAACGGTCGATGCAATAGTAATACCCAACAAGAGTCGATGTCGAATTCCGCAGGGAGCTATATGAATGGGTGTTAGTAGTATATATCTTAGCGCGTTAGTTTGTATATCTAAATTTGCACTTTCTCAATATTTGTTTTTATTTAAAAATCTAAACTAAACTACGATTGCGATTCAAAGAATGAAACTAGGAAATTATTTTTGTTGTTTTCCAAATGATATAAAAGGCCTAGGGCTATGACCTTCACCTAGGTGTTTGCCTAATGGGTTGCAAAGTTAAAAGATTGTTTTATTGGTCGGGTGTATTATAGCTATCAACATTCAAGTACCCACTCAATACCTCTCGGTCAGAGAGTGATTTTGCCCAATTTTGCTTTCTCAAGTCCAAATGGGTATTGAACAAAATAGTTGATAAGAAGCTCAAGTCGGATTTTACTATCTCTAAGTTCAACCATTTAATTGGACTTATCAATCTCTCGATTGATCCAATTTCTTGCTAGCCAAGTTTTCCTAGACTATGTCTCTCTTTCTCAAGTAGAGACTAAGTCAAATAGGCATGAATTAATGTTTGCAATCATTAATTCTTCAAATAAAAACAAGAACAAGGCTAGATAATAAACACCCAACCATAAACAAGCAATAAATCAAACACCCATTAAGTTTACACACTAGGGTTGGGTCACAACCCTAGTAAACATTTAGCTACTCATGCTTAAACTATAAGAAACATGAGAAGAAATAATAATTAAACCAATATTGATAATTAAAATGATGAAATCAATATTCAAAAATCTCAAAATAGGTAAAACTACTAAAAAGAGTAAAAAGCTGATCTAAGAAAGTGAAACTCTTCTATTTATACAAAGCTGGAATTTTCAGACAAAAATACCCTTTCGGAGGTTCTGCGGCCGCACAAATCCATGTGCAGTCTGAACTTTGCTTCAGCTTGAAAAGGTTGAAAATCTGCGGCCACATAATAATGAAGTATGGTCGCACTGCCCTCTTTCTGCGGTCCGCATAATAATGTCTGCGGCCGCACTTTGTTCTTATGTGATCCGCACATGGAATTCTGTGGCTGCGTATCTCTTCTTCTACAGTCGCACAGTAATTGTGCGGTCCGCACTTGTGTTGGACTGGAGGTGCAGGTTCTCTGAACGTTTGCTCTGACCCAGCTTCTACGGCCGCACAATTTGTTTGCGGTCCGCATCTTGCAACATTCTCTGATGGAATTGCTTCACGACCTGCGGCTACGGATGATATTCTGCGGTCCACACTTTGAGCTTTTGTGCATGTTTTTGTCCTTGAGTTCAGATTACTCCTTCTTGAGTAGGATTTCATCTCGGGAGCTCATCTTCCAATATTCCTGCAATTAAGTACATTTTATTAGATTTCGGAAACACAATTAAGCGCTTTTGGACTAAAACCAAAGCTAAAAGGCGCTAATAAGTAGTCAAAATCCCCACTTATCATACACCCCCAATGAGTGCAGGTACCTATTGAGAATGAGTGTTGAGTGTCGAATGTTGAGCAATTGAGAAAGACTGAGTGACTGTTGCTCTGAGATGATGCATTTGATTTCCTTATTGTTGCATTTAGCTGCCATATATCACCGTTTTGAAATTTTGAAGAGATATTACATCTGGTTTTATCTAAACTTGTCATGAATAAACTGATTTGACTTAAATTGCCGAATTTGAAAGCATGCGTACTTTCTTTTGTTGAGATTTACTGAAAATTAAACTATAATTGTGTAGCTCGTCACTATATTTAGTCTTTATTTAGCCTTGTTACTTACTGAGTTGGTTGTACTCATGCTACATCCTGCAATTCGAGTGCAGATCCAAGTGTGTCCGGTCACAGCGATAGTTGATTTCTTTTGCACAGTTGATCTTTGGAGACTTCGAGGTAGTTGCCCGACGTTCGCGGTCTTTGTTTCTAATTCCTTATCTTTCTTTTTATTATATTTAGATCAAGACTTTCATAGACATTTCTTTTCTAGACTGGTGATGTATAGATGCTCATGATCTCATTGACACCCTGATTTGGGAGTTTTTCCGCATTTATGTTTTTGGCTTTTACCCTGTTTATGAGAATTATTTTTTGTCACGTAAAACTACTTTGACTTATGTTTTTGTTAAATGTTGGGAATATTTTGGAAATGTTGACTTGCTTAGTACCACGATAGGCGCCATCACGACTGGTTAGGATTTGGGTCGTGACAAGTTGGTATCAGAGCTTAGGTTACATAGGTCTCACGAGTCATGAGCATGTTTAGTAGAGTTTGGCGGATCGGTACGGAGACGTCTGTACTTATCTTCGAGAGGCTGCCGAACCCTTAGAAAACTTCACATTCTTGAATTCTTGTCGTGTGGATCTGTTGATTTCAGTAACTAAACTTTTGTTATTCTATTCTCTCACATATGGTGTGGACATGTAGTACCGGATAGGATGGACATCCACCAATACCACTAGCTAGGGCCGCGAGAGGCCGAGGTCGCGGTAGAGACCGCGGTAGGGGCAGAGGTGCAGCTCATACAGCAGCTAGGGCAGCACCTGTAGACCCACCAGTCGCTCCAGCTTAGGAGCAGGTACCATATACGGTTGAGCCAGTGGAGCCAGCTCAGACAGCAGCTATGCCCATCGTGATTCCAGGCCTCTAGGAGGCTTTGGCTAAGATTCTGACCGTGTGCACCAGTCTTGTTCAGGAGGTCTCTGTTTCGGCAGCAGCAGTCACTTCTCAGGCCGGTGGAGGTACTAAGACTCCTGCCGCCCGCACACCAGAGCAGGTGATGCAGGGATTCCAGACACCGGGGGCAATACCAGCCTAGCCGGTTATAGCTGCCTAGGCGCATGTGGTTCCTGTTATGACTGATAATGAGCAGCAGAGACTAGAGAGGTTTGGGAGACTCAACCTCAATCTTTCAGTGGGATAGAGTCGGAGGATGCCCAAGGTTTCTTGGATAAGTGTCAGAGGATTCTTCGTACAACATGTATTGTGAAGACTAGTGGGGTCTTGTTCACTACTTTTCAGTTCACTGTGGCTGCCTTCAGATGGTGGGAGTCTTATAAGAGACGTAGGCCGGTCGGCGCAGCACCACTTACATGGTAGGAGTTCTCCGTTCTCTTCTTGGAGAAGTTTGTGCCTCAGTCTCGCATAGAGGAGCTGCGCAGACAGTTTGAGCAGCTTTGTCATGATGGTATGTCTGTGACGCTGTACGCGATGAGGTTTTTTGAGTTTGCCCGTCATCTAGTTTAGTTGGTTCCCACTAATAGGGAGAGGATCAGGAGGTTCATCGATGGCCTCACATATCAGTTGCGGTTGCTTATGACTCGGGAAAAGGGTATCTGATGCTACTTTCGATGAGGTTGTCGACATTTCTCGACGGATAGAGTTGGTCCACAGCTAGGAGCAGGGTGAGAGGGAGGCCAATAGGCCTCGTTGATCGGGAGGTTTCAACGATGTTCCTTCTCGGTGTCAGTTCTACCACGGCAGGGGTTGTCCTAATAGGCATGCTCAGACGGCTCGCCCAGTTCACCCTGGTGCATCATTCGGCCATTATAGTTCTCATAAGGGCCAGTCATCTCTCAGTGCCCTTCCAGCTCAGAGCTTGTCATGTGCTCCATCGGTTCAGGGATCATCTATGCCAGGTCCTTCTACCAGTTATCTCGGTGTGCGGGGCTCCCTTCAGTCCCCACCACCATTATCAGATCGGGGTTGCTACGAGTGTGGGGAGCTTGGTCATATCAGGAGATAATGTACCCGCCTCTTGGGAGGTCCAGCTCAGTAGAGGAGTCATCTTACGACTTTAGCACCAGTTACTACACCACACGCTCATCCAGCTCGGGGTGGGGCCCAGTCAGCTAAAGATCACCCTAGAGGGGAGGCCGATCAGGTGGCGGTCAGGCCCGATTCTATGCTATTCCCGCCAAACCAGATGTTGTTTCTTCATATGCAATGATCACATGTATTGTCTCAGTTTGCCACAGGGATGCCTCTATATTATTTGACCCTCGTTCTATTTATTTGTATGTATCATCGTATTTTGCTCATTATCTGGATATGCCCCTTAAGTCTATAGTTTCATATGTTCATATATCTACGTTGGTGGGCGATACTATTATTGTGGACCATGTATATCGGTCGTGTGTAGTGACTATTGAGGGATTGAAGACTAGAGTTGATCTCTTGTTACTTCATATGGTTGACTTTAATGTGATCTTGGGTATGGACTGGTTGTCACCATGTCATACTATTCTGGATTGTCACGCTAAGACCGTGATGTTAGCGATGCCGGGATTGCCACAGATTGAGTGGCAAGGTTCTCTAGACTATGTTCCCAGCAGAATGATTTCATACTTGAAGGCCAAGCGGATGGTTGGGAAGGGTTGTTTATATTATTTGGCCTTTGTGAGGGATGTTGGTGCTAAGACCCCTACTATTGATTCTATTCCGGTGGTACGAGATTTCTCGAATGTCTTTCCTGCAGACCTGTCGGGCATGCCGCTCGATAGAGATATTGATTTTGGTATTGACTTGGTGCCGGGCACTCAGCCCATTTCTATTCCTCCGTACCGTATGGCACCTGCGGAGTTGAAGGAGTTGAAAGAGCAGCTTCAGGAACTTCTTGATAAGGGGCTTATTTGGCCTAGTATGTCACCTTGGGGTGCACCGGTTCTGTTTGTGAAGAAGAAGGATGGTACTATGAGAATGTGCATTGATTATAGGCAGTTGAACAAAGTCGCAATCAAGAACAAATATCCTTTACCACGCATTGATGATCTATTTGACCAGCTTCAGGGAGCGAGGGTGTTCTCCAAGATTGATTTGAGGTTGGGGTATCACCAGTTGAAGATTCGGGACTTGAATATTCTAAAGACAACATTCAGGACCTGTTATGGTTATTATGAGCTCCTTGTGATGTCTTTTAGGCTGACCAATGCCCAACAGCATTCATGCATCTAATGAACGGTGTATTTCAACTTATCTTGACTTGTCATAGTATTCATGGATGATATTCTGATGTACTCTCGTAGCCAGGAGGAGCATGCTCGGTATTTGGGGATTGTGTTGCAGCGGTTGAGGGAGGAGAAGTTTTATGCCAAGTTCTCCAAGTGTGAGTTTTTGCTCAGTTCATAGGCGTTTTTGGGACACATGGTGTCCAGTGAGGGAATTCAGGTGGATCCAAAAAATATAGAAGCAGTTCAGAGTTGGCCCAAATCGTCCTCAGCTACGGAGATTCAGAAATTTCTTGGGTTGGCTGGTTATTACCATCGATTCGTGTAGGGTTTCTCGTCTATTGCATCTCCCTTGACCAAATTTACCCAAAAGGGTGCTCCTTTCATGTGGACGGATGAGTGTGAGGAGAGCTTTCAGAAGCTCAAGACTTCCTTGACCACAACTCCAGTTTTAGTTTTACCATCAACTTCTGGTTCCTATGTTGTGTATTGTGATGCTTCTAGATCAGTATCGGGTGTGTTTTGATGTAGGAGGGTAGAGTGATTGCTTATGCTTCACGTCAGTTGAAGCCTCATTAGAAGAACTACTTTGTTCATGATTTCGAGTTGGCCGCCATTGTTCATGCATTGAAGATTTGGAGGCACTATCTCTATGGTGTGTTTTGTGAGATATTTACAGATCATCAGAGCCTCCAACACTTGTTCAAATAGAAGGATCTAAATTTGAGGCAGTGGAGATGGTTAGAGCTGCTAAAGGACTATAATATTACCATTCTGTATCATCCGGGGAAGGACAATATGGTGGCCGATGCCTTGAGTAGAAAGGCAGTGAGAATGGGTAGCCTTGCAATCATTCCTGTTGGTGAGAGACCTCTTGCAGTTGATATTCAGGCCTTGGCCAACCAATTCGTGAGATTAGATATTTCGGAGCCTAGTCGGGTTCTAGCTTATGTGATTTCTCGGTCTTCTTTATTTAATCGCATCAGGGAGCGCCAGTATGATGATCCTCATCTGCTTGTCCTGAAGGACATGGTTCAACACGGTGATGCCAGAGATATGACTATTGGAGATGATGGGGTGTTGAGGTTGCAAGGCCAGTTATGCGTACCCAATGTAGATGGGCTACGAGAGTTGGTTCTAGAGGAGGCCTACAGTTCGCGGTATTCCATTCATCCGAGTGCGCGAAGATGTATCAGTACTTGAGGCAGCACTATTGGTGGAGGAGGATGAAGAAGGATATAGTGGGGTTTGTAGCTCAGTGTCTTATTTGTCAGCAGGTAAAGTATAAGCATCAGAGACCGGGTGGATTGCTTCAGAGTATAGAGATTTCAGAGTGGAAGTGGGAGCGGATCACCATGGATTTCGTAGTTTGGCTCCCACGGACTTCGAGGAAGTTTGATGCTATTTGGGTCATTGTGGATCGGTTGGCCAACTCCGCGCACTTCATTCTGGTTGGTACTACTTATTCTTCATAGCGATTGGCTGAGATTAACATCCGAGAGATTTTTCGCCTTTACGGTGTGCCAGTGTCTATTTCATATCGGGGCACGCAGTTTACATTGCAGTTTTGGAGAGCCGTGCAACGAGAGTTGGGCACCCAGGTTGAGTTGAGTGCAGCATTTCACCCTCAGATGGACGGATAGTCCGAGCGCACTATTCAGATATTGGAGGATATGCTACACGCTTGTGTCATTAATTTCGGGGGTTCATGGGATCAGTTTCTGCCACTCGCGGAGTTTGCCTACAATAACAGTTACCAGTCGAGCATTCAGATGGCTTCGTATGAGGCTTTATATAGGAGGCGGTGTAGGTCTCTGGTGGGTTGGTTTGAGCCGGGTGAGGCTAGGCTATTTGGTACTAACTTGGTTCAGGAAGCTTTGGACAAGGTTAAATTGATTTAGGAGAGGCTTCGCACGGTGCGGTCTAGACAGAAGAGTTATGCCGACAGGAAGGTCCATGATATTTCTTACATGGTTGGGGAGAAGGTTATGCTCAAGGTTTCACCCATGAAGGGTGTTATGAGGTTCAAAAAGAAGGGCAAGTTGAGCCCTCGATTTATTGGGCCATTTGAGGTACTTCAGAGGATTGGGGAGGTGGCTTACAAGCTTGCCTTGCCACCTAGCTTGTCGAGTGTGCATCAAGTATTTCATGTTTCTATGCTCCAGAAGTATGTCGGGCATCCGTCTCATATTTTGGATTTCAGCACGGTTAAGTTGGATGGTGATTTTACTTATGATGTAGAGTCGGTTGCCATTTTGGATCGGTAGGTTTGAAAGTTGAGGTCAAAGGACATAGCTTCAGTAAAGGTGCAATGGAGAGGTTAGCCCGTTGCGGAGGCTACTTGGGAGACCGAGTGGGAGACGCGGAGCAGATATCCATACCTATTTGAGACTCTAGGTATGTTTCTAGACCCGTTTGAGGACGTAACGTTTGTTTAAGAGGGGAAGGATGTAATAACCCGGCCGGTCGTTTTGAGAGTTGTAGCCCCGTTCACCCATTTAGTGCTTCTTTTATGCTTTACAGCTGTTATATGACTTACCCGGTTAGTCGATTTGGGTCCGGAGAGATTTCGAAATGAATTGAGACACTTAGTCTCATAATGGAAAGCTTAAATTAGAATGTTGATCGGCTGTTGACTTATGTGTAAACGACTTCGGAATGGAGTTTTGATAGTTCTATTAGCTCCGTTGGGTGTTTTTGGACTTAGGAGCGTGTCCGAATTATGATTTGGAAGTCCGTACTGGAATTAGGCTTGAAATGACGAAAGTTGAATTTTTAGGAAGTTTGACCGGGAGTGAACTTTTTGATATGGGGGTCGGATTCTGATTCCGAAAGTTGGAGTAGGTTTGTGGTGTCATATATGACGTGTGTGCAAAATTTGGGGTTAATCGGACGTGATTTAATAGGTTTTGGCGTTGGTTGTAGAATTTGGAAGATTCAAAGTTCACTAGGCTTGAATCTATGTGCGATTCATGTCTTTGATGTTGTTTGAGATGATTTGAGGGTTCGACTAAGTTTATATGATGTTTTAAGACTTGTTGGTATGTTTGGTTGAGGTCCCGGGGACCTCGGGTTGATTTCAGATGATTTCGAAACAAGGTTTGAAGTTTAAGAATTGCTAAAGAATTTCAACTGCTGGTGTAATCGTATCTGCGGAGTGGGCACCGCAGATGCGAGCTCGCAGAAGCAAGCTGGGAGGCACCGAGAGAAGCTGGGATGTGGATTGTGAAGCACAGATGCGGAAGGTGTGCGCAGAATCGGGATTTTGACCGCAGAAGCGGTTGATCGCTGGTTAAGTGAATTCCGTAGAAGCGGAGGTTTAACCGCAGAAGCGGGTCCGCAGGTGCGGATAATTGACCGCAGGTACGAAAAGCCTGGATAGAATATAAATGTTGGGTTCTGAGGGTTTTATCATTTCTTGACTTTGCAAACTCGGAATTTGGCAATTTTTGAGAGGGATTTCGAAGGGACTCTTAAGGTAAGTCACTTGTGGTTAAATTTCTTCAATAATTGTGTCCCCATTGATTTTCTCACCTAGTTGGTATGTTTTTGAGGTGTAATTTGGGGGTTTGAGGCTAGAAATTTGGAGAGTTGATTTTGAGGATTTGAGTGGTGATTTGGTGTTGGATTTTGATGAATTTGGTATGGCTAGACTAGTGGTTGAATGGACTTTCGGGTTTTATGACTTTTGTAGGATTTTGAGACGTGGGCCAGGGGGCGGCTTGAAACCGATTTTGGATTTTTGATTTATAATCTCGTATTTTCTTATGGAATTGATTCCTTTAGCCCGTATTGTTGTATTATACTGCTTGTGGCTAGATTAGGGACATTTGGAGGCCGATTTGCGAGGCAAAGGCGTATTGGAGTAGAGTTTTGCTCGGATTAAGGTAAGTAACAGTTCTAAATCTGGATCTGAGGTTATGAAGCCCCGGATTATATGTTGTGTGATTGGTTTGGAGGTGACGCACATGCTAGGTAACGGGCGTGTGTGCGTGCACCATAGAAATTATGACTTAGTCCATTCCATGGAACTGTATAGTGATTCTATCTTGTTGATATTCGTGTTTTCATCATGTGATAAAGTATTTGAGCTGTCAATCATGCTAGAGATCATGTTTAGGCTATGTGTTGATACTGTTGGGATCCGCAGAAGTCGTGTACTTGTTGTATTATTTATTAATTGTTGTCTTGTACTCAGTCACAGTTTTACTTGCGTATCACATCTCAGTCTCTTCTTATTTCTTGTTGATACATTGCATCATTTATGTTTGGGCTTATTTTTATGATTTCTGAGAGCCCGAGAGAGTGGAGAGGTTGGTGACTGAGTAAGGTCCTGAGTACCGAGCTGTGAGAGATATGTATATATATGGATCGGGTTACACGCCGCAACGAGCTGAAGGGCTGTATATATGTAGATCGGGTTGCACGCCGCAACGAGCCTTAGGGTTGTATATATTATGGGGTCAGGCTGTACGCCGCAACGATATAGCGCTGGGGATGAAGGAGACCCTTTGGAGTCTGTACACCCCCAGTGAGCGTTGGTACCTATTGAGTACGAGTGTTGAGTGCCGAGTGCTGAGCTATTGAGAAAGACTGAGTGAATGTTGCTCTGAGATGATGCATTTGATTTCCTTATTGTTGCACTTAGCTGCCATATATCACTATTTTGAAATTTTTGAGAGATATTACATTTGGTTTTATCTGAACTTGTCATGAATAAACTGATTTGACTTAAATTTTCGGATTTGAAAACATGCCTACTTTGTTTTGTTGAGATTTACTGAAAATTGAACTATAATTGTGTAACTCGTCACTATCTTCAGTCTTTATTTAGCCTTGTTACTTACTGAGTTGGTTGTACTCACGCTACACCATGTACTTTGTGTGCAGATCCAGGTGTGTCCGATCACGTCGGGTGTTGATTTCTTTTGCAAAGCTGATTTTTGGAGACTTCGAGGTAGCTGCCCGGCGTTCGCAGTACTTGTTCTCCTTCCTTATCTTTCCTTTTATTGTATTTAGATCCAGACTTTCATAGACATTTTTTTTTCTAGACTGATGGTGTATAGATGCTCATGAGCTCAGTAACACCCCGATTTGGGAGTTTTTCCGCATTTATGTTTTGGGTTTTTACCCCGTTTATGAGAATTGTTTTTGTCATTTAAAACTACTTTGACTTATTTTTTTGTTAAATATTGGGAATATTTTGGAAATGTCAGCTTTCCTATTACTACGATAGGTGCCATCACGACATGTTAGGATTTGGATCGTGACATCGACACGTGAGAGTTAAGCCTTTCTATCAAAATAATTCTCCATTTATAGAGCTCGAATCAAAGACATTTGATCAAATTAAGATGGTGATGTACATGTGCAGAAAATCTGGAATGGACTTAGTTTTGACCTTTATAAAAACCAAAACATTTTGCGACACGAGAAATTAATTTATTAATTCCATAATCGATAAGAAAGATTGAGAAAGATTTCTAATTAAGGGTGCTATCAATTTGTTTGAATAATACACTTCTATTTTGCCTTTGATTGTTTATCTTAAAGGTAGGCGAGGACAAGAGAAAGAGGATAGGGTGGTTGCCCGTGGGAGGAGGGAAGTTCAAGAAGAGTTAAAAGAGGCAACAGGCAAAGGAGTATTTTGAGGCTGCAGGTTACTCATATGAAGATGTGGTGAACGTTAATCAATTCTCTATTAAGAACATTTACCATAGTATGAGAGGTGATTTCCAAAAGGTTAATTGGAGAAGAATCATCTGTAACAATCGAGGGTGTCCCAAATGGAAGTTATGTCTACAATTGGTAGCTCTGGGTAGCATATATACAAAAGATAGACTATCAAAATGGGGGTGATAACAAATTTACTGTGTCCTCTATGTGAGATGGACGATGAATCAATTGATCATACATTCTTTGCCTACACCTATTCAGAAAACTTATGGGCCAGCCTACTTAATTGGCATGAAATAAGAAGAGTACCAATGGAATGGAAACAAGAACTAGCATAGGCAACAAGGTACGCAAATGGAAAAAGTGCAAATGATGAAGTATATACAATGATGATGGCCGGTTGCGTCTATTACCTATGGCAAGAAAGGAAATTCAGGACCTTTCAAGGAAAGAAGAGGAGCAACGAAGTCCTTGGTAGGATGATAGTGCAGGAAATCCATGGAAGAGGGCAAGGGAACAGTAGATTTGCCGGGATTTTGCGAAGGATGTATTGTTACCCTTAGTTTTTTTTTTATCCGTTGATTGTATTTAGGGAGAGTAGCAATTGAAGGTTGTAGTTCTATGTCCAGATATAGGGGGTTTTGCTTTGTCTTGTAACTACGTTTTCCCCGGTAATAATAAATTTAATTACCAAAAAAGAGGCAGCAGGCAAACAAAAGGAAAGAGTTTAACTTTTAAGTATACATAGGGTAAAAAATCAGTTCATCTAAAAAATGATTATTGTAAGTATCATCAACGGGTGTTAGACGACGACGACAACAACAACAACCCAATAAAATCTCATAAGTGAGGTCTAGAAAGGTAGTGTGTACGTAGACCTTACCCCTACCCCAAGAGAGTAGAGAGGTTATTTTCAAAAGACCCTTGGTTCAAGAAAACGAGAAGAGACAATATATCAATATTATCAACAGAAACCAAAGGAATAATAACAACATAAATGCCAGAAAATAGATGAAAACAATAGCAATAATCAGTAAATAGACCCGGCATTATAAGACGAAAGAGTAGCGAAAACACAACATTAACCACTAGTTGTCTAAGATAAAAATCCCATCAGACTAGCCTTACATAGTTATGACCCTACCCTACAACCCTAATACACGATCTTCATAAATTCCTATCAAGGGACATGTCCTCGAAAATTTGAAGTCGCGCCATGTCTAGCATGATCACTGATCTCGTCCAATTTCACTCCTCTATTTGAGGATATGAAAACGGTCGATGCAATAGTTGTTACATCTCGCGTTTTCGTACGTTAAAGTTTCATCTTCAGTTAATTGACATAGACTCGGGGGTGTGATTTTCTTGAGGTTATAAGCATTTATGCTATTTATAACAAGCAATAAGTAAGTGTTGTGAAAGATAAAGGGTAAACGAATCAAAGAAAATGAGTTTCGTTGAAGGTTGTTGATTTGGGATAAAATACGGTACGAGCCATAATACCCAATATTTATGGACTACTGCCATACAAGGTACTACATGACCATGATAGTAAGGTGTACAAAGTATGTTAAAAGTGAGTAGTATTTTAAGTAAGCTGAGATAATTCTTAATTATGTGGGTAATTGGTTAATTATTGGGTAACGGGATATTACCTAATTAACTAATGAATTAAGGGATAAGGATTAAACCCCCACCCCCACGTGGCAGCAATCCACCACCAAAATATAATGACTAGGGTTATGTGGCAAAAATCAAAGATTAAGGGGTGTGGTTAATCCACCGCATGGAGTGGGCCCCACACCAATTCAAAATAAGGCCTTTTTAATTCAAAGAAAGACACATATCTTTCAACAAGTCTAAAATAGCAAAGACTCTAAGTATGGTGCAATCTAAAACAACGTAATCTTCAACAAGTAAGGTACGGAACTTCAATAATTCAAAAAAATGATTTCATAGCATCTTAAGCAATGTGAGATTTTACAATTTTAAGGGAGTACGATGCAATCCTTCTCAAGAATATCATACGGATTTTTCTCTACTCCAGGTATGTTAAGGCTAAGTCCTTCCTTCATTTTGGCATGATCTCGTAACTACATGTGTTTGATAACGAGGCATAAAGAGAAGTTCATAATCCCGAATTTATATACATTATCCTAGTCTCATAAGTTACAGTATTCTCCCTTATCAGGATTTTATATTCAATTGAGTATTGTCTTCTTCCAGTCAAGAGAGTAGAGGGTCTATATATATACACAATATTATAGTATTTTCACCACTATCGAGCTATAATCGATGGGCAGGACCCTATTGGGCAATCTCTGATTAGATGGTAAGTTATATACCGAGCCTACTATGGTCGAGTGCCTATGAGCGAGCCCAGAATTGCCGAGATACAGAGCCTAGTATGGTCGGGCGCCTATGAGCGAGCCTACTACGGCAGAGCAGTTACATGTTCCGAGCCTTATAGGGACGGACATTTATTTTACTTACTATATTGAGAGAGTTGAGTCAGTATCAGCAAGTAAGTATATCTCCAGATCATCTTTGACTCCCACTTACTTTAAGTTATTATATTATCAATTCAGTTTTAGCTTTCAGTTATTTTGTTGCCTTATATACTCGGTACGTTATTTCGTATTGACGTCCCTTTCTCTAGGGACGTTGCATTTCATGCGTGCAGGTTCAGACAAACAGGCGGGTAGACCTCCTCAGTAGGTGTTTCCCGAGTTCAGCTTTATCGGTAAGCTCTACGTCATTCGGAGTTGCCGGGTCTAAGAGTTTTGTGTACATCTTGTGTATATATGTATATACGTTATGAGTAGGTCGGGGCCCTGTTCCGATCACGGTACATCCATCAGTAGAGGCTTGTAGACATATCCTGTCAGTTAGTGCAGTATGTTGGGCTTGTAGGCCTTGTATGTATATTTTGTTGGTTTGTCAGCTGTAGTAGTTATGACGACCTCGCCAGCCCAGCTTTATATTAATGTTTAGTCATCTTTGGTATCCATTCAGTTTTATATTTTGCTTCGCAAATTATCTTGAAATGTGGCCCATGGCCAAAGTATGATATTATATGTTCAGATTTCCTTAGTCACAAGTTGGTACGCAAGGATAGGTGAGGCATCGGGTGCCGGTCTCACCCCCCAGGTTCGAGGCATGACAAAAGTGGTATCAGAGCAGTTCTGTCCTAGGGAGTCTATAAGTCATTTCTAGTAGGGTCTTGTTTATAGATGTGTGGTGTACCACATTATATAAGCAGGGGACTACTGGGCATTTAGAAGTTCATTACCCTTCTTTCAAATCTAAATCGTGTTGTAGAATTGAGTTATAGGAAATTTGAGTTAAACTTACGTGCTGACATTTGCATGCACAGATGATGGTGACTAGGAAGACTACGGCTAGCCAGAAGAGAGGTACAACAGTAGGTGAGGGGACTAGTAGGGTACACCTAGTAGATGGGCCCCAATCTGAGGCCCAGGGAGAGACCCCTACGCAGCCATTACCGGTTCCTCCACCACTTGAGGAGATTCCTAGTGAGACCACACATCCAGTTCCCCCTCCGCTTCCATCAGATCAGGACTTGAGAAGTGCGGTGCATTTGTTGACACAGTTGGTAGCTACCCAGCAACAGGCTAGGTCATCGCTAGTGCAGGATCTTCTGAGGGGTCTAGGAGTTCAAGGGTCCGAGAGTTTATTTCTTTGAATCCCCCAGAGTTCACGGGGACAGATCAGAGGGAGGACCCGCAGGATTTCATAGACCAGCTTCACAGGATCTTTCAGGTTATGCATGCCATGGAGAAAGAGGCAATTGAGCTAGCAGCTTTTTGACTCTAAGATATAGCCATCCTTTGGTACGACGGATGGGAGAGGTCCAGGGGACGTGATGCACCTCTAGCTATTTAGGAGAATTTTTCGAATGCCTTCCTTGACCAGTACTTACTGTGAACAACTAATTTTTGACCACACCCATATTTATACTATTTTAGCATAAATATTTCTTTTAGGGCTAATGATCATATTTTAAACTTTTATCTTACTTTTAATAGGTTTTATTTTTGAAAGAAAAATTAAAATTACAAAAAACAATGTTCACATAGTTATAGTAAATATTTTATTTTTTATTTTTAAGGAGACAAAGAAAATTTACAATAAAAAAATATATATTTGGTTTCCTTTTAATTTATAATTTTACTAGTAAACTAGTGACTTTATATATTTTTCTTAGTGACTTTATATATTTTTCTTAGTATCATTCAAATTATAGTGTATATATATTTAATTTAGTTTATTTATATTTTTTCTTTGTCTAAAAGAAGTGGGTTAACATTTTTATTTATGTATTTTACTTTACCTTTCTTTAAATAAATAAATAAAAGTAATAAAATAATATTAAAATAAAAAAATATGTTAAACTATCAGCCAGTATCCCCTAACAACTCCCTTTCCATCATGTCACTTTGTAAAAACTGACTCCACTCCCTCACGTCATATGCACACACAATGCACTGACTCCATAATTTCCTATTCAGTTATCCATCTCACCGTTAAAAAATACATGAAGTAATGTATAAAAAGAAGAAAAAACACATTCAGAAAAGGAGGAAGGCCTAAGAGCGAATACACAAAAAGAGTAGTCGTTTCCCTTCCCAAAAAATCTGATTTGCAAAAAAACAAACAAAAAAAAAAGTTACCCCACCATCTCAAAGAACCCCCTCTGTCACTCTCACCCCAATAAACCCATCTCCCTTACTTAGGCACCCAATTCCGAAAGTTCATAGGTCGCTAGCTCCGTTCGTTGGTCATTAGTTCTGTTCGAGTTGTCGGCGAGGTTCCAACGCTGCCGCGTTTTCTATTCGGGTTCAGGAGGATTTTCACTGTTGGGGTTCATTTGGCGTCGATTTAGCTGTTGTAATTCCACCTGAGGTGCTTGTTAATAGAAGAAAGATTTTTGTTACTAAAGGTCCAATCTTTTACCTTAAATCTTTGTTATTTGCGTGTCTGTTTGTGGTCTCTATCTAGATATAGATTTGATTTCATTTTGATAAAATTAATGTACCTTCTCAATGTTATACTGTATTAATTGTTGATGCTCCCTTATGTCAACTGAAGTTCTGCTTTCCTACAAAATATTTTGTTCTTGATCCACGAAGCTTTTCAATTCATTTTTGTTATCATCTTTATTGGCAAAATTATGTACTAATTTTGGTTTCTTGACAACTGAAGTGCTTAGCTTATTTATTGTACTTCTGTTCGTTTTAGATCTCAATCATATATAGTACGTAGCTGATGTTCATCCGAGTTGGAAAGTTAGATGGTATAATGGTAAAGAAGTTCATCTTTGATCATTTTGAAAAAAACGTATATACTTTGGACTATAAAATGTGCATGGATTAGCTAGTGCATTTTTTTTAAGAACTTTAACACTTTTATGAAGGTATGAACACTTCCAATAATTTAGATATATCATTGATGAACTCCGTAAGTTCTTGGGTCTTACAGCAATCTCAAACAATTTACAAATCGATAGTATGCTTTAGGCGCACTCTTAATTAATCAAATTATCGTGATTATGTATCATTCGCGTAACATAATTATGATTTTCAACATTAAAACTAAGGTATGCGTTCGCGCAACTTTGGGCGAAACAATCTTAATAATAATAAAGTATTATTAATTGTGTATACGTACGCGTGACATGATTCATGACAAGCCAAAAATAATGAATACACGTACGCGTGAGTCGTTTCAAGATAATTCCATAATTACAAATAATCAAGCAATTAAAAGCGGTTTAAGAAACAAGTGCACAAAGTTCCCTAGAACCTAAAATATCCAGAATTAGTTAAGCCAGATATTATTTTTAAAGCGACCGTGCTAGAACCACGGAACTCGGGAGTGCCTCACACCTTCTCCCGGGTTAACAGAATTCCTTACTCGGTGTTCTGTGTTTCGCAGACTTAAACAAAGTCAATTTCCTTGAATTAGGATTTTTAAAATAAATGGTGACTTGGGACACCGTAAATATTTATTCCAAGTGGCGACTCTGAATCTAATAAATAATCCCATTTCGATTAATGTCACTTAAATTGGATAAACTCCCTATACCTAGGGAAAAAGGAGGTGTGACAGCTCTGGAGACTCTGCTGGGGAGCGAATCCAGAATCTCTGGTTCAGGGTTCAGAATTCGAGATTGTAATGTGATATATACTTGGCTTTATTGATTTGATGTTATTATTGTGTTTTTGGGCCTAATATGCTAATTACCGCTTTGATATTATTTGAACTGTATTAAATTGTCTTCTTACGCCTCCCTCCTGTGTCTTCTGAATTTATGGTGCACACGTGCGCGTGGCCCACTTTTCTGTTACAAGTCATACCAATTAGAACGAGGTTGGGTCAGTAACTAGGTCGGGTAGACTTTCGTGCTCCCGGTACATTGCTCCCACCTTGGCTCGACTTGTCCGCTTGGGTAAGCCATGTCTAGAATACACCCCCAGGTTTAAACCTAGAATAACACAGCCTCATGCCGGATCCCTAGTAGGAACGTTTATTTGCATCATGTGTATTAGATTTTGGGGACTCAACACAGGGGTTGGGTCCATCTAGGACAGGTGTACCCAAAATTATAAGACCATCATGATGCATCTTATATGCTACATGTGCATTTTTCTTTGATTCGATTTGTGCATGTTGACCGGTTTCTAAAATAAAAATAAAAATATAAAAATTGAGGGAAATCATAAGGAAGAAAATAGGAGAGCGAAGATTTACACGATTTTCGACAAATCTCGATATATGAAAACTCCAAAAATCCTGTAAAAAGTTTACCCCAAAAATATTATTACAAAATAAGCTCGAATTTTTCAAAAAGTGTCATCATATTCCTGAAACATGACCGAACTAAGCGGGTCTGTTTCTCACCGGATGTGAGATACGTAGGCAAACCTCATCGGTTCCGGCCCTCATTTTCAAAAAATCCAAAAATATTTTCCCTTTCCTTAATTCCTTCTTAGAATTCTTCTTTAGAAAATTCAAAAAAAATCATTTAATCCAAAAATAGTTTTTTTTTCCGAAGTCTTTCATTCGAAAAAGAAAAAAAAAGAAAAAAAATTGTAAATAAAAATCCAAAATATGTTTTTTTTTCCCCTTCTTTAGAAGTCTTTCATCCAAAATTCAAAGAAGAATCAACAAAATCCAAAAAATATTTTCTTTCTCCTTTAAGAAGTCTTCTTTTCAAAAATTTTCAAAGAAAAAAAAGAGCTAGCTTATATACTTTGTTCCCGGTATTCCGAACTACGCAAGATCTGATTCATGCGGCGTCATGATACGTAGGCAATCCCTATCGGATTCGATCATTTCCATCAAATAAACTGAGTAAAAAAAGAGAGAAGAGAGAAAAAGAAAAAAGGAGTGACAAAAATAACAAAGAAAAACAAAGAGCGAATACCCCCCGCCCTCCCCCCTCCCCCCGCACAAAAAAAAAGGCAAAGTGAAAAAAATATAAAAAAAGAACTCTTTGTCCAATTTGAAAAAGAAAACCGTAGAAAGTTTTCGTGAATGTTGTCAAATGGTGCAAGCAAGCCGCCATGGTAAAGTCTCAAATGGATGAAGCAGAAATTGTTACGGTCTCTCTATAGGCCCAAGAGACAGACTACTTCTAGAACATGATATCTGTTATGGGTAATCCCTCCGATGAGGCTATCAAAATTGGGGAGATGGTCGAAAATGGTTTAAAAACAGGACAAATCTTGAGTCATGCTGCCTTTAAGGCCACATCACAGACCGTTCAAAATGGTTTAGGGGGTTTGATGAATAGAAACATGAAGGAAGAGGGAGCCATGATGGCTTTGAGCTCGAGGGGGCTCGCAGGTCATTTAACCACCAAGATGCTGCTTATGTCATGGCACCGCCTCTCTTACGGTGATGAACGTGCAACCTTACACGCAGCTACAACATTATACACAAAATCGAGCTCCATCTTCCAGAAATGCCCATCCCTACCAAGCTCTATATAATTCCCAACCAAATGTTCCCCAATACAATCCTCACCCAAGAGAGCTCCTCAGAAGGAATCAGTTGATCCCTATTGGTGAATCATATTCAAGTTTATTTCAAAAGCTAATCGGTCTAGGTCTACTGCAACCAGTGGTCTCGAACCGGCTAAATCGCGAGTCCCCCTTGCACCAAGCTGATGCTAGATGTGAATACCACTCTGTAGCAGCGTGACATGATACAGAGGATTGTTGGACCCTCAAAATGGCAGTTGAGGAATTTGATCCGGCACTGAAAGCCATTGTAGCCATGGCCATGACATAAGAAAAACCTAAAAGGAGTAGCCAAACTTGAGAAGTTCCCTATCGGACGGGAGTCATGGTAGCCGGTCTTGCTGTCTTTTCTATATTTTGGGTTATTTTAGGGTGTAATCCGAATGTTTTTACTCTATTGTCTTACTTTCTGATGTAAACCCTTCTATATTTAAAAAACAATAACAAAATTCAAATAAATGAAATTAATATTTCATCATCCATGAATGTCTTTTTTCTTACTCTTGTCACTTTTCTTACTTTCTTTCTAGTTATGCTAAATGTAGATTTTAATAACATGACATGCTTGCGGACTTCATGCCCGGATCCTAAAACACTGTTAGACCTTGAAATAATGAATCAAGAAGTAGAATGTGCTGAAGATAAGGCTTGTAAGAAAATAACTAGAGAATTAGGACAACAAGCCTAAACCAAGTCCAAACAAAAACCGCCCTTACTTGATTGATTTATGGCACTTAAGTCGTGGTATCACTAGAAGTTGAAATTCCCTCTCTTCGGATCATTGTTGAAACTGAGTTCGAGGATGAAGATTAGGTCAAGACCCGATTGAAGCAATTCATTTTGGTTGATGAAAAGCGATTGACTGCCGTTTGCCACAGACAGTTGTACCAACAAAGAATGGCCCGTGCCTACAACAAAAAAGTGCGGCCCTAGAAATTTGAAGTAGGGCAACTCGTTCTGAGGCGTATTCTTCCGCATCACGAGGAAGCTTAAGGAAAATTTGTCCCGAATTGGAAGGTCCATATTTTGTAACAAGATTGCTGCAAAAAGGGAGCACTGTAGTTGGGAGACATCGAAGGAAATGTTCCCGATACAACTGTCAATACAGAAGCGGTCAAAAGGTACTATGTATGACCCTTTACGCAGCGCTAATTCTCTCTGATTGGGAGGACGAAGGATTTCATTCTCACTACCTAAATACTATTAACATTTTGCTAACCCTTTGAGCCAGATACTTTTTCCTTGGCCACCCTCTTTGGAACCTTGTATGTAATGAGAAAAAAAAAGAAAAAAAAAAGAAAAAAAAGGAAGTAAAAAAGGAGAAAAAAGAAAAGAAGCAAAAGAAAACAAAATAGAAAAAAATAAAACAAAAATCAAAACAAGTTCAAGTCCATTGAATTACGTCCGACCTGATTCCAAAAGGATACATAAGCAACCTCACTTTGGGTTCGGTCACACCAAAATAAAAATCCGCATTCCCCCAAAAGTGAAAATTGGGGTAGATATTACAATGATTCTGCGATGGTTTCGCCCAAAAGGTTCTGAAGTTGTAATTCAATACCAATTCTTTTTACCCAAATCCTTTTAAGTCCTTACGATCAAATAGCGAGAATGTGAAAACCCTCATGGGCATTGTAGAGCAATGGTGAATAGAGAAAATAAAATTGAGAGAGTCTTGTTAGTGAAAACCCGCAAAGGCACTATAAGGCGATGGAGAGAAGAGAAATGAGAGAGATCAGCTAGTGCAAACCCGCAAAGGGCACTGTTGATCGAAAAGAGGAACCACGCAGCCATGGCATCAACACAATCCTGAGCAAGATTTTTCGGTTTTAAGTCAAAAGTTGTGATAAGTTTCTATGAGTCGGACAATTTACACAGATCAGGCATCCAGTCCAAAGGCATGTCATGTTCATTGAAGTCCGCATGTACTCCCAGATAAGTTCGTCTTTCTGTTCCCCGAAAGGGACACCTCTTGTTTTAAACTCATTCTCTATATCATTGTTTATATTTATTTGAATCCTTTTCGGTCTAACTTTGTTTAAAAAATAAGGCAAAGAAAACATGGCAAGATCGATTTAAAGGGTTCTCATTTGAAGCGAGCTGATATATTCAAAAGGCGCCCAGCGTCGGCAAGGGCATCAAGTCGACCCCGTCTGGCCATGATTGGCCGATTCTTTGAAATGGAAAACTTTGAAAGAAGCCAAAAGCAAAATGCCCACAAAGGCAAAATAAAGTTGAAAAAGGTTAAGTCCCACACGACCAACCGTCATGGCAAAGTTTGGAAATGCCAAAGGTTCTCCAGGGTCAGAAATGGAGTTAGCATTCAGGAAATAATCAGTTGCAGTTGAGAAGAAGATGAGCCGAGATCAAAAGATCGAAATAATCAAGGCCACAAACCGACCTCTATTTTAACACTAACGATTCTTTCTTTGTTCATAACAGGAACATAACAGTTGTAGGAAACAGTTCGTGAAAAGATGAACACCAAGTGAAGTTCTCAAATCCTTGATTTTCTTCCAATATACATGTAAACATGTTATTTTTAGTTTCATTATAGGTAATCAATACCCTATCTTCAATACAGGGTATTACATCCCCTAGCTGTATTACTTTCTGTCTACATAGGGTACGATATTCCCTAGTAGTATCCCAGAGTGCCAAGAGCCTCACCTTATTTCCAACACATGGTACTACATCCCCTGGTTGCATTTCTTATTCAAACATAGGGTACGACATTCCCTAGTAGCATCCCAGAGTGCCTCGAGCCTCATCTTATTTTTAACACAGGGTACTACATCCCCTGGTCGCATTTCTTGTTGCAAACATAGGGTATGACATTCCCTAGTAGCACCCTAGAGTGCCAAGAGCCTCACCTTGTTGCCAACACAAGGGTACTACATACCCTGGTTGTATTTTTTGCTGCAAACATAGGGTAAGACATTCCCTAGTAGCACCCCATAGTGCCTCGAGCCTCATCTTATTGCCAACATAGGGTACTACATCCCCTGGTTGTATTTTTTATTGCAAACATTGGGTACGACATTCCCTAGTAGCATCCTAGACTACCATGAGCCTCATCTTATTGTCAACACAGGGTACTGCATCCCCTGGTTGCCTTCCTTCTTGTTAATATAGGGTACGACATTCCCTATTATAAAATTAAAAAAAATAAAAAATCTCATTTCTTTTTCAATTCTTTATTTTGCAATAGAAAGATAGTTTATTGTATTTTCAATAACTCACAAAATATTTCTAGTGCAAACTGGGGCAGAAATATTTTATTCGTTTTATTTGTTTCTGATGGCTTGCAGGTTTTTCTGCAAAGTACGGACTGGATGTGAAAAAATAAGATTCAATCTCTCGCCAAAGAAAGTGGAACGTTTGATCTCAAATACCAGCCGCAACCAGCTTTGACATAATGCATGCATGCGGAGACATAGAGTCTCAAGATCCATCCTTTTATCATCTGATCAAGGAACAAGCTGTGAGAATATTTCATAGTCTGTTGCATCGAGAGGATCAAGTTTAAGTCTAAAGTCAATGGGGGAAGCAAGTCAAAAATCAAAACAAGACTTCAAATGGCATTAAGATAGGCATTTTGTAACTCTTAGATTTCAAGAGTATGTAATCTTCTTTTCATTTTGATGTAATAGTAGGAACCGCGGATCGAAACCTCGATGGAACTTCACTCGACTCTCCCTCTAAGCATACTCCATCACTCTTCTTTCACTTGAACTATATATGACAGGATTCCCTTATAACCCGGGATATGTAGGCTGCCTAAAACCAAGGATCGGTCATATCTCTTTCTTTTATCTTCTTTTCCTTGTTAAATAATAGTGAGGTCAAAAATCAGTCACCTTGTTCATTTTCTTTGCCTAAAAACTTTTCATGTTTCCAAGAAAAGAGGGGCATGTTGTGAACAACTAATTTTTGACCACACCCAAATTCTATACTATTTTAGTGTAAATATTTCTTTTAGGTCTAATTTTAATATTTTAAACTTTTATCTTACTCTTAATAGGTTTTATTGAATTTTTTTAAATTAAATTATAAAACAATTACAAAAATATTCTCATACTTATAGTACAAATTTCATTTTTATTTATAAAGAGAAAAAGAAATTTTACAAAAAAATATTAGCTTTCTTTTAATTAGAATTTTAATGAGTAAGCTATAGAATCTTTCTTAGTATCTTTTAAAGTATATATAAATATATAGTTTTCCTATATTGTAAGGAATATCGGTTAATCTTCTTATCTTCATAATTGTTTTAAAATAAAATACAAAAAAAAAGGAGAAAAAAAAAAGAAGAACACAAAATGAAGTAAACTTACGTAAAAAAAAAAAATAGATAAAGTTTGGTAAAACAAAAATGTCTGATTCTCATCTTTTCCCAACTCCCCACTTCACGTCTCTCACACGTCTCACTTTATTGCACACACATACGATCAATACTATTCACCTGTACATCTTCCATCCATAACTCCTATACATACCTATATAGTGACTTTTCTGAAAAACAAAAAGGGGGTGAAGGAGGAAATGAAAGTGACGAGAAACAGAGGGGAAACAGGAACGAGAAAAAACAGAGCATAAAAACGAGATCCGAAAAAAGAAAATGCATCTTTCATCTTCATCAAAGATCCAGCTCTAGAACCAGCCTTTATCAGTCAGAAATCAGCCTTCAAACTCCATAAACACAGCAGTTTGGTCTTACTCACCGTCGATTCGAGTTTCCGTCCGCGGTTCGTTACATTTTTGAGTTCAAAGTTATCAAACAATTGAATTTCAGACTTATTCGAGGTTTATTTCTCCCTTTCCTCTATTGTTTTTGCTTAAAGTCATGCTTTTGTTTTGATAGCCTCGTTAATCAGTTTGTATTCTGTTTTGTTGATCTTCTGAGTTAACGTTTTATTCCTCTGCTTTGGAGTGTGTCCTATTAGTATTTGGTCTGCTCAGTTTTGTTTTGCTAATTGTTGTTTGTATATGGTTTGGTTTAATCTTCTTGGATAGATTTTTCACGACTAAAAATGAGTTTGGTTTCCTTAATTCGTTGCTTCATTAAGATATAGATGTTTAATGCGTGTTGATTACAATTTTGGTGACTACAAATATTTGGCCGTATGGTTGGACTGAAAACGTTTAACCAACTTCACCAATGAAAACTTACGTGTATAAAATGTAGTCTAAATGAAACCTAAAACAAAATGAAGTAGAAGAATTGAAATTGCAACACCTAAATGTCGTATGCTTCTAAACGTCCTATCGTGATTGTGTACACGTTCGCGTGATATAATTATAATTTCCAAAATTAAATCGAGGTATGCGTTCGCGCAACTTTGGCCGAGAACAATCTTAATAATTAATAAAACGTGATTAATTATGTACACGTACGCGTGACATGATTCTTGATGCGTCAAACGAGATGAGTATACGTACGCGTGACTCTTTTTCAAGATAATTCCATAATTCCATAATCAAGTAATTAAAAGCGGTAAGAGGTAAAATGCATGTAGGTTCTAAAAGTACGTAATTAAACAAACTAACTAAGCCAGGTATGATTAAAAGCGATTGTCCTAAAATCACAGAACCAGGAAATGCGTAACACCTTCTCCATGGTTAATAGAATTCCTTACTCGGTCTTTTGGTTTTTGCAGACTTTAAAACAGAGTTAAATTTCTTCGATTTGGGATTTAAAGTAAATCGGTGACTTGGGACACCATATAATTATCCCAAGTGGCGACTCTGAAAATTGAATAAATAATACCATTTCGATTAATGTCACTTTAATTGGAAAAACTCCCTATCCCCTCGGGAAAAAGGAGGTATGACACTTACCGCGGGAGATCCAACAGGCTCGAGTCGATCAGTTTCTAGACCTCAAGCAGCGTAATATGAGTGTTCGAGAATATAGTCTCTGTTTTGACTCATTGGCCAGATATGCACCATCCATAGTTGCTACTATGCAGGACATGATTCATAGGTTTATAGCAGGATTGGTCCCAGAGTTGACCAAGGCATGTGCCACCGCTGCATTGCAGGATAATATGTATATCTTCCGAATTCAGGAATTTGCCCAGAATATAGAAAGGGGTAGGCATCGGCAACAGGGTACAGAGAGGACTAAGTCAAGACAGCGTAAGAGGATGAGATTTGCCAGGTCTCAGGAGCAGTCTCAGAGTAGTTATAGGCCCCAGTACTTTGAACGTCCACCTAGGCCTCCGCCACCTCAGTTACAGGGTTACAGGTATGGTCGCTATACTCAGTTAGGACCAGGTGAAAGCTCTCGGGAGTCGGGTTTGCAGCGACAGCGAGGTTCAGGGCAGACATGGCCATTTTCGGTGCGGTGTGACATCTATGGTAAAGGACACTTGGTCCAATGCCGAGCCGGTTCCGATGCGGTGTGACATCCGAGTTGGAAAGTTAGATGGTATAATAGTAAAGAAGTTCATCCTTGATCATTTTGAAAAAACGTATATACTTTGGACTACAAAATGTGCATGGATTAGATAGTGCATTTTTGAAAGAACTTTAACACTTTTACTAAGCTATGAACACTTCCAATAATTTAGATATATCATTGATGAACTCCGTAAGTTCTTGGGTCTTACAATAATCTCAAACAATTTACAAATCGATAGTATGCTTTAGGCGTGCTCTTAATTAATTAAATTATCGTGATTATGTATCATTCGCGTAACATAACTATGATTTCCAAAATTAAAACTAAGGTATGCGTTCGCGCAACTTTGGGCGAAACAATCTTAATAATAATAAAGTGTTATTAATTGTGTACAGGTACGCGTGACATGATTCATGACACGCTAAAAAAATGAATACACGTACACGTGAGTCGTTTCAAGATAATTCCATAATTACAAATAATCAAGCAATTAAAAGCGGTTTAAGAAACAAGTGCACAAAGTTCCCTAGAACCTAAAATATCTAGAATTAGTTAAGCCAGATATTATTTTTAAACCGACCGTGCTAGAACCACGAAACTCGGGAGTGCCTCACACCTTCTCCCGGGTTAACAGAATTCCTTACTCGGTCTTCTGTGTTTTGCAGACTTAAACAAAGTCAATTTCCTTGAATTGGGATTTTTAAAATAAATGGTGACTTGGGACACCGTAAACATTTATTCCAAGTGGCGACTCTGAATCTAATAAATAATCCCATTTCGATTAATGTTACTTAAATTGTATAAACTCCCTATACCTATGGGAAATAAGGTGTGACAGCTCTGGAGACTCTGCTGGGGAGCGAATCCAGAATCTCTGGTTCGGGGTTCAGAATTCGAGCTTGTAATGTGATATATACTTGGCTTTATTGATTTGATGTTATTATTGTGTTTTTGGGCCTAATGTGCTAATTACCGCTTTGATATTATTTGAACTGTATTATATTATCTTCTTACGCCTCCCTCCTGTGTCTTCTGAATTTATGGTGCACACGTGCGCGTGGCCCACTTTTCTGTTAGAAGTCATACCAATTAGAACGAAGTTGGGTCAGTAACTAGGTCGGGTAGACTTTCGTGCTCCCGGTACATTGCTCCCACCTTGGCTCGACTTGTCCGCTTGGGTAAGCCATGTCTAGAACACACCCCTAGGTTTAAACCTAGAATAACACAGCCTCATGCCGGATCCCTAGTAGGAACGTTTATTTGCATCATGTGCATTTGACTTTGGGGACTCAACACAGGGGTTGGGTCTGTCTAGGACAGGTGTACCCAAAATTATAAGACCAGCATGATGCATCTTATATGCTACATGTGCATTTTTCTTTGATTCGGTTTGTGCATGTTGACCGGTTTCTAAAATAAAAATAAAAATATAAAAATTGAGGGAAATCATAAGGAAGAAAATAGGAGAGCAAAAATTTACACGATTTTCAAAAAATCTCGATATTTGAAAACTCCAAAAATCCTGTAAAAAGTTTACCCCAAAAAGATTATTACAAAATAAGCTCGAATTTTTCAAAAAGTGTCATCATAATCCTGAAACATGACCGAACTACGCTGGTCTGTTTCTCACCGGATGTGAGATATGTAGGCAAACCTCATCGGTTCTGGCCCCCATTTTCAAAAAATCCAAAAATATTTTCTCTTTCCTTAATTCCTTCTTAGAATTCTTCTTTAGAAAATTCAAAAACAAATCATTAAATCCAAATATAGTTTTTTTTTTTTCCGAAGTCTTTCATTCGAAAAAGAAAAAAAAAGAAAAAAAATTGCAAATAAAAATCCAAAATATATTTTTTTTTTCCTTCTTTAGAAGTCTTTCTTCCAAAATTCAAAGAAAAATCAATCAAAATCCAAAAAATATTTTCTTTCTCCTTTAAGAAGTCTTCTTTTAAAAAATTTCCAAAGAAAAAAAAGAGCTAGCTTATGTATTTTGTTCCCGATATTCCGAACTACGCAAGATCTGATTCATACGGCGTCATGATACGTAGGCAATCCCTATCGGATTCGATCATTGCCATCAAATAAACTGAGTAAAGAAATAGAGAAGAGAGAAAAAGAAAGAAAGGAGTGACAAAAATAACAAAGAAAAACAAAGAGCGAATACCCCCCGCAAAAAAAAAGCAAAAGTGAAAAAAACACAAAAAGAGAACTCTTTGTCCCATTTGAAAAAGAAAACCGCAGAAAGTTTTCGTGAATGTTGTCAAATGGCGCAAGCAAGCCGCCATGGTAAAGTCTCAAATGGATGAAGCAGAAATTGTTACGGTCTCTCTATAGGCCTAAGAGACAGACTACTTCTAGAACATGATATCTGTTATGGGTAATCCCTCCGATGAGGCTATCAAAATTGGGGAGATGGTCGAAAATAGTTTAAAAACAGGACAAATCTTGAGTCATGCTGCCTTTAAGGCCACATCACAGACCGTTCAGAATGGTTCAGGGGGTTTGATGAACAAAAACATGAAGGAAGAGGGAGCCATGATGGCTTTGAGCTCGATGGGGCTCGCAGGTCATTTAACCACCAAGATGCTGCTTATGTCGTGGCACCGCCTCTCTTGCGGTGATGAACGTGCAACCTTACACGCGGCCACAACATTATACACAAAATCGAGCTCCATCTTCCAGAAATGCCCATCCCTACCAAGCTCTATATAATTCCCAACCAAATATTCCCCAATACAATCCTCACCCAAGAGAGCTCCTCAGAAGGAATCAGTTCACCCCTATTGGTGAATCATATTCAAGTTTATTTCAAAAGCTAATCGGTCTAGGTCTACTGCAACCAGTGGTCTCGAACCGGCCAAATCCCGAGTCCCCCTTGCACCAAGCTGATGCTAGATGTGAATACCACTCTGTAGCAGCGTGACATAATACAGAGGATTGTTGGACCCTCAAAATGGCAGTTGAGGAATTTGATCCGGCACTGAAAGCCATTGTAGCCATGGCCATGACATAAGAAAAACCTAAAAGGAGTAGCCAAACTTGAGAAGTTCCCTATCGGCAGGATTCATGGTAGCCGGTCTTGCTATTTTTTCTGTATTTTGGGTTATTTTAGGGTGTAATCCGAATGTTTTTACTCTATTGTCTTACTTTCTGATGTAAACCCTTCTATATTTAAAAAACAATAACAAAATTCAAATAAATGAAATTAATATTTCATCATCCATGAATGTCTTTTTTCTTACTCTTGTCACTTTTCTTACTTTCTTTCTAGTTATGCTAAATGTAGATTTTAATAACATGACATGCTTGCGGACTTCATGCCCGGATCCTAAAACACTGTTAGACCTTGAAATAATGAATCAAGAAGTAGAATGTGCTGAAGATAAGGCTTGTAAGAAAATAACTAGAGAATTAGGACAGCAAGCCTAAACCAAGTCCAAACAAAAATCGCCCTTACTTGATTGATTTATGGCACTGAAGTCGTGGTATCACTAGAAGTTGAAATTCCCTCTCTTCGGATCATTGTTGAAACTGAGTACGAGGATGAAGATTAGGTCAAGACCCGATTGAAGCAATTCATTTTGGTTGATGAAAAGCGATTGACTGCAGTTTGCCACAGACAGTTGTACCAACAAAGAATAGCCCGTGCCTACAACAAGAAAGTGCGGCCCAAGAAATTTGAAGTAGGGCAACTCGTTCTGAGGCGTATTCTTCCGCATCACGAGGAAGCTTAAGGAAAATTTGTCCCGAATTGGAAGGTCCATATATTCTAACAAGATTGCTGCAAAAAGGGAGTAATGTATTTGGGAGACATCGAAGGAAATGTTCCCGATACAACTGTCAATACAGAAGCGGTCAAAAGGTACTACGTATGACCCTTTACGCAGCACTAATTCTCTCTGATTGGGAGGACGAAGGCTTTCATTCTCACTACCTAAATACTATTAACCCTTTGCTAACCCTTTGAGCCAGATACTTTTTCCTTGGCCATCCTCTTTGGAAACTTGTATGTAATGAGAGAAAAAAAAAAGAAAAAAAAAAGTAAAAAAGGAAGTAAAAAAGGAGAAAAAAGAAAAGAAGCAAAAGAAAACAAAACAGAAAAAATAAAAAAAAAATCAAAACATGTTCAAGTCCATTGAATTACGTCCGACCTGATTCCAAAAGGATACGTAAGCAACCTCACTTTGGGTTCGGTCACACCAAAATAAAAATTCACATTCCCCCAAAAGTGAAAACTGGGGTAGATATTACAATGATTCTGCGATGGTTTCGCCCGAAAGGTTCTGAAGTTGTAATTAAATACCAATTCTTTTTACCCAAATCCTTTCAAGTCCTTACGATCAAATGGCGAGAATGTGAAAACCCTCATGGACATTGTAGAGCAATGGTGAATAGAGAAAACAAAATTGAGAGAGTCTTGTTAGTGAAAACCCGCAAAGGCACAATAAGGCGATGGAGAGAAGAGAAATGAGAGAGATCAGCTAGTGAAAACCCGCAAAGGGCACTGTTGATCGAAAAGAGGAACCACGCAGCCATGGCATCAACACAATCCTGAGCAAGATTTTTCGGTTTCAAGTCAAAAGTTGTGATAAGTTTCTATGAGTCGGACAGTTTACACAGATCAGGCATCCAGTCCAAAGGCATGTCATGTTCATTGAAGTCCGCATGTACTCCCAGATAAGTCCGTCTTTCTGTTCCCTGAAAGGGACACCTCTTGTTTTAAACTCATTCTCTATATCATTGTTTATATTTCTTTGAATCCTTTTCGGTCTAAATTTGTTTAAAAAATAAGGCAAAGAAAAGATGGCAAGATTGATTTACTGGGTTCTCATTTGAAGCGAGCTGATATATTCAAAAGGCGCCCAGCATCGGCAAGGGCATCAAGTCGACCCCGTCTAGCCATGATTGGCCGATTCTTTGAAATGGAAAACTTTGAAAGAAGCCAAAAGCAAAATGCCCACAAAGGTAAAATAAAGTTGAAAAAGGTTAAGTCCCACACGACCAACTGTCATGGCAAAGTTTGGAAATGCCAAAGGTTCTCCAGGGTCAGAAATGGAGTTAGCATTCAGGAAATAATCAGTTGCAGTTGAGAAGAAAATGAGCCGAGATCAAAAGATCGAAATAATCAAGGCCACAAACCGACCTCTATTTTAACACTAACGATTATTTCTTTGTTCATAACAGGAACATAACAATTGTAGGAAACAGTTCGTGAAAAGATGAACACCAAGTGAAGTTCTCAAATCCTTGATTTTCTTCCAATATACATGTAAACATGTTATTTTTAGTTTCATTATAGGTAATCAATACCCTATCTTCAATACAGGGTATTACATCCCCTAGCTGTATTACTTTCTGTCTACATAGGGTACGATATTCCCTAGTAGTATCCTAGAGTGCCAAGAGCCTTACCTTATTTCCAACACATGGTACTACATCCCCTGGTTGTATTTCTTATGCAAACATAGGGTACGACATTCCCTAGTAGCACCACAGAGTGCCTCGAGCCCCATCTTATTTTCAACACAGGGTACTACATCCCCTGGTCGCATTTCTTGTTGCAAACATAGGGTATGACATTCCCTAGTAGCACCCTAGAGTGCCAAGAGCCTCACCTTGTTGCCAACACAAGGGTACTACATCCCCTGGTTGCATTTTTTGTTGCAAACATAGGGTAAGACATTCCCTAGTAGCATCCTAGAGTGCCAAGAGCATCATCTTATTGCCAACACAGGGTACTACATCCCCTGGTTGTATTTCTTATTGCAAACATAGGGTACGATATTCTCTAGTAGCATCCTAGACTACCATGAGCCTCATCTTATTGTCAACACAGGGTACTGCATCCCTTGGTTGCCTTCCTTCTTGTTAACATAGGGTACGACATTCTCTATTATTAAAAAAAAAAAAAAAAAAATCTCATTTCTTTTTCAATTCTTTATTTTGCAATAGAAAGATAGTTTATTGTATTTTCAATAACTCACAAAACATTTCTAGTGCAAACTGGGGCAGAAATATTTTGTTCGTTTTGTTTGTTTCTGATGACTTGCAGGTTTTTCTGCAAAGTACGGACTGGATGTGAAAAAATAAGATTCAATCTCTCGCCAAAGAAAGTGCAACGTTTGATCTCAAATACCAGCCGCAACCAACTTTGACATAATGCATGCATGCGGAGACATAGAGTCTCAAGATCCATCCTTTTATCATCTGATCAAGGAACAAGCTGTGAGAATATTTCATAGTCTGTTGCATCGATAGGATCAAGTTTAAGTCTAAAGTCAATGGAGGAAGCAAGTCAAAAATCAAAACAAGACTTCAAATGGCATTAAGATAGGCATTTTGTAATTCTTAGATTTCAAGAGTATGTAATCTTCTTTTCATTTTGATGTAATAGTAGGAACCGCGGATCGAAACCTCGATGGAACTTCACTCGACTCTCCCTCTAAGCATACTCCATCACTCTTCTTTCACTTGAACTACATATGACTTGATTCCCTTATAACCCGGGATATGTAGGCTGCCTAAAACCAAGGCTCGGCCACATCTCTTTCTTTTATCTTCTTTTCCTTGTTAAATAATAGTGAGGTCAAAAATCAGTCACCTTGTTTATTTTCTTTGCCTGAAAATTTTTCATGTTTCTAAGCAAAGTGGGGCATGTTGTGAACAACTAATTTTGGACCACACCCAAATTCTATACTATTTTAGTGTAAATATTTTTTTTAGGTCTAATTTTAATATTTTAAACTTTTATCTTACTCTTAATAGGTTTTATTGAATTTTTTTTTAAATTAAATTATAAAACAATTACAAAAATATTCACATACTTATAGTACAAATTTCATTTTTATTTATAAAGAGAAAAAGAAATTTTACAAAAAAATATTAGCGTTCTTTTAATTAGAATTTTAATGAGTAAGCTATAGAATCTTTCTTAGTATCTTTTAAAGTACATGTAATTATATAGTTTTCCTATATTTTAAGAAATATCGGTTAATCTTCTTATCTTCATAATTGTTTTAAAATAAAATACAAAAAAAGGAAAAAAAAAGAAGAACACAAAATGAAGTAAACTTACGTTAAAAAAAATAGATAAAGTTTCGTAAAACAAAAATGTCTGATTCTCATCTTTTCCCAACTCCCCACTTCACGTCTCTCACACGTCTCACTTCATTGCACACACATACGATCAATACTATTCACCTGCACATCTTCCATCCATAACTCCTATACATGCCTATATAGTGACTTTTCTGAAAAACAAAAAGGGGGTGAAGGAGGAAATGAAAGTGACGAGAAACAGAGGGGAAACAGGAACGAGAAAAAACAGAGCATAAAAACGAGATCCGAAAAAGAAAACGAATCTTTCATCTTCATCAAAGATCCAGCTCTAGAACCAGCCTTTATCAGTCAGAAATCAGCTTTCAAACTCCATAAACGTAGCAGTTTGGTCTTCCTCACCGTCGATTCGAGTTTCCGTCCGCGGTTCGTCACATTTTTGAGTTCAAAGCTATCATACAATTGAATTTCAGACTTATTCGAGGTTTATTTCTCCCTTTCCTCTATTGTTTTTGCTTAAAGTCATGCTTTTATTTTGATAGCCTCGTTAATCAGTTTGTATTCTGTTTTGTTGATCATCTGAGTTAACGTTTTATTCCTCTGCTTTGGAGTGTGTCCTATTAGTATTTGGTTTGCTCAGTTTTGTTTTGCTAATTATTGTTTGTATATGGTTTTGTTTAATCTTCTTGGATAGATTTTTCACGACTAAAAATGAGTTTTGTTTCCTTAATTCGTTGCTTCATTAAGATATAGATGTTTAATGCGTGTTGATTACAATTTTGGTGACTACAAGTATTTGGCCGTATGGTTGGACTGAAAACGTTTAACCAACTTCACCAATGAAAACTTACGTGTATAAAATGTAGTCTAAATGAAAGCTAAAACAAAATGAAGTAGAAGAATTGAAATTGCAACACCTAAATGTCGTATGCTTCTAAACGTCCTATCGTGATTGTGTACACGTTCGCGTGATATAATTATGATTTCTAAAATTAAATCGAGGTATGCGTTCACGCAACTTTGGCCGAGAACAATCTTAATAATTAATAAAACGTGATTAATTGTGTACACGTACGCGTGACATGATTCTTGATGCGTCAAACGAGATGAGTATACGTACGCGTGACTCTTTTTCAAGATAATTCCATAATTCCATAATCAAGTAATTAAAAGCGGTAAGAGGTAAAATGCATGTAGGTTCTAAAAGTACGTAATTAAACAAACTAACTAAGCCAGGTATGATTAAAAGCGATTGTGCTAAAATCACAGAACCAGGGAATGCGTAACACCTTCTCCCTGGTTAATAGAATTCCTTACTCGGTCTTCTGGTTTTTGTAGACTTTAAAACAGAGTTAAATTTCTTCGATTTGGGATTTAAAGTAAACCGGTGACTTGGGACACCATATAATTATCCCAAGTGGCGACTCTAAAAATTGAATAAATAATACCATTTCGATTAATGCCACTTTAATTGGAAAAACTCCCTATCCCCTCGGGAAAAAGGAGGTGTGACACTTACCACGGGAGATCCAACAAGCTCGAGTCGATCAGTTTCTTGCCCTCAAGCAGCGTAATATGAGTGTTCGAGAATATAGTCTCTGTTTTGACTCATTGGCCAGATATGCACCATCCATAGTTGCTACTATGCAGGACATGATTCACAGGTTTATAGCAGGATTGGTCCTAGAGTTGACCGAGGCATGTGCCACCGCTGCATCGCAGGATAATATGTATATCTTTCGGATTCAGGAATTCGCCTAGAATATAGAAAGGGTTAGGCATCGGCAACAGGGTACAGAGAGGACTGAGTCAAGACAGCGTAAGAGGATGAGATTTGCCAGGTCTTAGGAGCAGTCTCAGAGTAGTTATAGGCCCCAGTACTTTGAACGTCTACCTAGGCCTCCGCCACCTCAGTTACAGGGTTACAGGTATGGCCGCTATACTCAGTTAGGACCAGGTGAAAGCTCTCGGGCGTCGGGTTTGCAGCGACAGCGAGGTTCAGGGCAGACATGGCAATTTCCACTGCGGTGTGACTTCTATGGTAGAGGACACTTGGGCCAATGCCGAGCCGGTTCCGATGCTTGTTATACATGTGGACGTCCGAGGCATATGATGCGAGATTGCCCAAATAGAGATTCTGGGTTTATGGCACAACCAACGAATTCAGCAACAGGATCATCTATGTTCGTGCATCCTTCAGGGTGCGAGTCTCAGTCTTCGGCTGGTAGAGGTTGAGGTAGAGGTAGAGGTTTCAGTTCAGGTGGTAACCAGAATCGTAGCTATGCTTTAGTGGGTCGACAGGACCAGGAGTCTTAACCAGACGTTATGATAGGTATGTTGACCATTTCCTCTCACGATGCTTATGCCTTGATAGACCCAGGATCTATTTTATTGTGTATTACCCCATTTATCGTGATTATTGCTAGTAGGGTTTACCGAGGTTGTACGGTGACAGTTTGTGGTCGTCACACCTCAACCGACCTAGTTGAGCTAGAGATGTTGGATTTTGATGCTATTATGGGCATGGACTGGTTGGCCGCTTGCTATGCCGCAGTTGATTGTCGAGCAAAGACAGCCAGATTTCATTTTCCAGGTGAGCCAGTCCTTGAATGGGTAGGTAATACAGTGAGACCCAGAGGTAGGTTTACTTCCTATCTGAAGGCAAGGAAAATGATCGCAAAAGGGTGAATTTATCATATTATGAGAGTTAGAGATGCAGATGCTGAGATACCTACACTTTAATCTATTCCAGTAGTCAAAGAGTATGCAAATGTATTTCCAGAAGAACTTCCAGGTAATCCTCCAGAGCGAGAGATTAATTTTGGCATTGATTTGCTTCCTGGAACTCAACCAATATCCATCCCTTCGTATAAAATGGCACCTGCCGAATTGAAGGAGTTGAAGGAGCAGTTAAAAGATTTGTTGGAGAAAGGTTTCATCAGGCCTAGTACCTCACCTTGGGGTGCACTGGTACTGTTTGTACGGAAGAAAGACGGCTCACTGAGGATGTGTATCGATTATAGGCAACTGAACAAGGTAACTATTAAGAATAAGTATCCACTTCCAAGGATATATGACTTGTTTGATCAGTTGTAGGGTGCTAGATGCTTTTCAAAGATAGATTTGAGGTCGGGTACCACCAAGTCAAAGTTCGGGAGAAAGATATTCCCAAGACAGCCTTCAGGACCCGATATGGCCACTTCGAGTTCCTTGTCATGTCCTTCGGGTTGACGAATGCACCTGCCGTATTTATGGACTTGATGAATAGCCTATTCTGGCCATTTTTAGATCTGTTCGTGATAGTATTTATTGATGATATTTTGGTTTATTCACGTTCAAAGGATGAGCATGCGGACCACCTGCGAGCGATACTCCAAACCCTCTATGATAGTAAATTATATGCTAAGTTTTTTAAATATGAGTTCTGGTTGAACTCTGTAGCATTCTTGGGACATATTGTATCCAATGGAGGTATAAAGGTAAACACTCAGAAGATTGAGGCTGTGAAATCCTGGCCTAGACCTACCACTCTGGCAGAGGTTCATAGCTTTCTAGGCTTAACAGGATACTACCGAAGGTTCGTAGAGGGTTTTTCTTCCCTTTCGGCACCATTAAAGAAGTTGAAGCAGAAAGCAACTAAGTTTCAGTGGATGGAGGCTTGCAAGTAGAGTTTCCAGGAGCTTAAGAACAGGCTGACCTCAGTGCCAGTTCTAGCACTTCCAGAAGGTCCAGATGGTTATGCCATGTATTGTGATGCCTCAGGTGTCGGGTTAGGATGTGTCCTGATACAACATGGGAAAGTAATTATGTATGCTTCAAGGCAGTTAAGGAAGCACGAGCAGAATTATCCAACCCACGACCTCGAGTTAGTTGCAGTTGTCCATGCACTTAAGATATGGCGGCATTATTTATATGGTGTTTATGTTGATGTATTCACAGATCATAAAAGCCTGCAATATATCTTCAAGAAAAAAGAGTTGAATTTGCGATAGAGGCGTTGCTTGAGTTATTAAAAAATTACGATGTTAACATTCTCTACCATCCAGGGAAAGCTAATGTTATAGCAGATGCCTTAAGTTACCGATCTATAGGTAGTTTAGCACATGAAGAGGCCGAGAAAAGATAATTAACTAGAGAGATTCATCAATTGGCTTGTTTAGGGGTTTGGTTAGTAGACTCTGGCAATGGTAGAGTTGTACTCCAAAATACTGCAAAATCATCTCTCATAGCTGAAGTAAAGGAAAGGCAGTACGAGGACCCAGAGTTGGTCGAGCTGAGAGAGCGAGTTCCGCAGCAGAAGAAGCCGTTGTTAGAGCTCAACGGAGATGGGGTTCTTAGATATAGGGGTCGTTTGTGTTTTCCAGATGTAGCAGGGCTACAAGATAGGATTATGTCAGAGATACATTATTCGTGGTACTCCATTCATCCTGGGTCGACGAAGATGTATCATGACATTAAGGATGTGTACTGGTGGAACGATATGAAGAAGAACATTGATGAGTTTGCCGTGCAGTGTCCTAGTTGCCAACAGGTTAAGGTAGAGCACCAGAAGCCCAGCGGGCTAATGCAGACTATAGAGATCCCGACGTGGAAATGGGAGGCGATAAACATGGACTTTATCACGGGTTTACATCGTTCTCATCGTAAGTTTGATTCTATATTGGTGATAGTCGATAGGCTCACGAAATCAGCTCATTTCCTACCGGTCAGATCTATATATACAGCAGAAGACTATGCAAAATTGTATATTAAGGAGATAGTGCAGCTACATGGAGTACCGGTATCTATTATATCTGACCGTGGGGCCCAGTTTACAGCACATTTTTGGAGGTCATTCAGGTGAATCTCAGCACAACTTTTCATCCACAGACTGATGGACAAGCCGAGCACATAATTCAGGCGCTCGAGGATATGTTACGAGCATATGTGTTGGATTTTAAAAGAAATTGGGATGAACATCTACCTCTTATCGAGTTTGCATATAATAGTAGTTACTACTCCAGTGTCCAGATGGCTCCGTACGAGGATTTGTATGGGCGTAAGTGCAGATCTCCTATAGGATGGTTTGATGTTGGAGAATCTGGGTTACATGGGCCAGACCTGGTTCAGTAGGCCGTAGAGAAAGTAAAGCTTATTCAGGAGCGAGTGTTGACAGCACAGAGTCGTCAGAAGTCATATTCTGACGTGCGGCGACGAGACTTAATGTTCGGGGTTAATGACTAGGTATTCTTAAAGGTGTCACCCATGAAGCGCGTGATGATGTTTGGCAAGAAAGGCAAGTTCAGCCCATGGTATATTGGGCTTTATAGGATCATTCGGAGAGTGGGCCAAGTAGCATATGAGTTAGAATTACCCTCAGAATTAGA
The DNA here is from genome assembly GCF_000715075.1 of Nicotiana tabacum. NCBI lineage: Eukaryota > Viridiplantae > Streptophyta > Magnoliopsida > Solanales > Solanaceae > Nicotiana > Nicotiana tabacum. Next base: position 8,566,556 of record NC_134094.1, on the reverse strand, counting down.
GTCTGTCCATCCCGTTTTTCACGTATCTATGCTACGAAAGTGCATTGGCGATCCTACCCGAGTGGTGCCCACGGATGATGTACAGATTACGGAGGACTTGTCATACGAGGAAATTATGGTTGCCATCCTAGACCGACAAATCCGCAAGCTACGGAATAAGTAGGTAGCCTCCGTGAAGGTTTTATGGAGAAGCAAGAATGTGGAAGAGATGACGTGGGAAGCGGAGGAAGAAATGAAGTCTAAATACCCCCACCTATTTCAAACTGAAGATATGGCTCAAGGTGGGATACCTCAGCACAGCTCAATTCAGGCCAGTAGGTCATCAGGTAAGCTATTATTTTTGACTTTAAGAATTTATAATGGACATCTGTGTGAAGCCAAGTGTTGCTAAATATAGACATTGGCCATGTGTGGCATGTATAGTATGATTTCTGGATGTGTACATGTTGGTTTTAGTCTAGTGCACGGAGGAGACTCTGGCAAAACTTTTCCAAAGTCTCTAAGAGTAAACATTCGAGGATGAATGTTTCTAAGAGGGGAAGGATGTTACATCTCGCGTTTTCGTACGTTAAATTTTCGTCTTCAGTTAATTGACGTAGACTCGGGGGTGTGATTTTCTTGAGGTTATAAGCATTTATGCTATTTATAACAAGCAATAAGTAAGTGTCGTGAAAGATAAAGGGTAAACGAATCGAAGAAAATGAGTTTCGTTGAAGGTTATTGATTTGGGATAAAATACGGTACAAGCCATAATACTCGGTATTTATGGACTAGTGTCATACAAGGTACTACATGAACATGATAGTAAGGTGTATAAGATATATTAAAAGTGAGTAGTATTTTAAGTAAGTTGAGATAATTCTTAATTATGTGGGTAATTGATTAATTATTGGGTAACGGGATATTACCTAATTAACTAATGAATTATGGGATAAAGATTAAACCCCCCACCCCCAACCCCACGTGGCAGCAAGCCACCACAAAAATATATGACTCTTAGTCATTATGGGTTATGTGGCAAAAATTAAAGATTAAGGGGTGTGGTTAATCCACCACATGGAGTGGGCCCCACAACAATTCAAACATAAGGCTTTTTTAATTCAAAAATAGCAAAGACTCTAACTATGGTGCAATTTGAAACAACGTGATCTTCAACAAGTAAGATACGGATCTTCAATAATTCAAACAAAGATTTCATAGCATCTTAAGCAACGTGAGATTTTACAATTTTTAAGGGAGTACGGTGTAATCCTTCTCAAGAATATCATATGGATTTTTTCCTACTCTAGGTATGTTAAGGCTAATCCCTTCCTTCATTTTGGCATGATCTCGTAACTACATGTGTTTGATAACGAGGCATAAAGAGAAGTTCATACTCCCGAATTTATTTACATTATCCTAGTCTCATAAGTTACAGTATTCTCTCTTATCGGGACTTTATATTCAATTGAGTATTGTCTTCTTCCATTCAAGAGAGCAGAGGGTCTATATATATACACAGTATTATAGTATTTTCACCACCATCGAGCTTTAATCGATGAGCAGGCCCCTATTGGGCAACCTCTGATCAGATGGTAAGTTATATACCGGGCCTACTGTGGCTGAGCGCTTATGAGCGAGCCCAGAATGGCCGAGATACAGAGCCTAGTATGGCCGAGCGCCTATGAGCGAGACTACTATGGCACAGAGGTTACACGTTCCGAGCCTTATAGGGTCGGACATTTATTTTACTTACTATATTGAGAGAGTTGAGTCAGTATTAGTAGGTAAGTATGTCTCCAGATCATCTTTGACTCCCAGTTACTTTCAGTTATTATATTATCAGTTTAGTTCCAGCTTTCATTTATTCTGTTGCCTTACATACTCAATACATTATTTTGTACTGACATTCCTTTCTCTAGGGATGCTGCATTTCATGCGTGCAGGTTCAGACAGACAGGCGGGTAGACCTCCTCAGTAGGTGTTGCCCGAGTTCAGCTTTATCGGTAAGCTCCACGTCCTTCAGAGTTGCCGGGTCGAGGAGTTTTGTGTGTATCTTGTGTATATATGTATATAGGTTATGAGTAGGCCGGGGACCTATTCCGATCACGGTACATCCATCAGTAGAGGCTTATAGACATATCCTGTCAGTTAGTGCACTATGTTGGGCTTGTAGGCCTTGTATGTATATTTTGTTGGTTTGTCAGTTGTAGTAGTTATGACGGCCTTGTCGGTCCAGCTTTATATTGATGTTTAGTCAGCTTTGGTATCTATTCAGTTTTATATTTTGCTTCGCAAATTATCTTGCAATGTGGCCCAACGCCAAAGTATGACATTATATGTTCAGATTCCCTTAGTCGTAAGTCGGTATGCAAGGATAGGTGAGGCACCGGGTGCCAGTCTCGCCCCCCAGGTTCGGGGCGTGACAATAGTAATACCCGACAAGGAGTCAGGATCGATTTTCCACAGGGGGCTATGAATGGGTCTTAGGGATATATATTATAGTGTATGAGCTTCGATTATCTCAATTTGCACTTCCACAAACTTGGGTTGTTTCTAGGTCTAATTTAAACGAAAATTACAAACTAAGAATTTAAACTAGGAAAGTGTTTTTGGTTGTTTTTCAAATGATATAAAAGGCCTAGGGCTATGACCTTCCCCTAGGTGTTCGCCTAATGGGTTTAAAACTTTAAAGTTTATTTTATTGGTCGGGGTGTATTATAGCTATCAACACCCAAGTACCCACTCAATACCTCTTGGTTAGAGAGTGAATTTGCCTACTTTGGCTATCGCAAGTCCAAATGGGTATTGAACAAAACAGTTGATGATAGGCTCAAGTCGGGTTTTACTATCTCTAGGTTCAACCCTTTAATTGGGCTTATCAATCTCTCGATCGACCCAATTTCTTGCTCGCCAAGTTTTCCTAGACTAAGTCTCTCTTTCTCAAGTAGAGACTAAGTCAAATAGGCATGAAATAATATTTACAACCACTAATTCTTCACATAAAAGCAAGAACTAGGCTAGATAATCAACACCCAACCATAAACAAGGAATAAATCAAACACTCATTCAGTTTACACACTAGGGCTAGGTCACAACCCTAGTGAAAATCTAGCTACTCATGCTTAGATTGGAAGAAAAAGTGATAATTAAACTCATACTGATATTTAAAATGATGAAATCGGTATTCAAAAAGTTCAAAATAGCAAAAACTACTAAAAAGAGTAAAAGAAAACGTCTATTGTAGCTGCTGATATCAAAACTTTACCTAAAAAATTGAAACTCTTCTATTTATATTGTGCTGGAATTTTCGGACAAAAATACCCTTTCGGAGGGTCTGCGGCCGCACAATTCCATGTGCGGTCCGCACTTTGCTTCAACCTGATAGGAATGGAAACGTGCGGCCGCATAATTCTGAACTGCGGCCGCACTTCTCTCTTTCTGCGGTCCACGCATTTCTGATTGCTGTCGCATATTGCTCTTCTGCGGACAGCACAAATGTGATTGTGGTCGCGTAGCTGTTCTTCTACGGCCACTCTTCTGTTGAACTTGATATGCAAGTTCTTTGAACTTTTTCTCTTGCCCAGGTTCTACGGCCGCACATGTCATGTGCGGACCGCACTTTGCACTTGTCTGTGATAGGAGTTTCTTCACAATCTGCGGCCGTAGATGAAAATCGGTTGTCCGCACTTCTGAGCTTCTATGTCTGTTTGTGTCCTTGAGTTCAGATCACTCCTTGAGTTGGATTTCATTTTGGGGGCTCATTTTCCAATATTCCTGCAATTAAGGATATTTTATCAATTTTTGGGAACACAATTAAACGCTTTTGGACTAAAATGAAAGCAAAAAGGTGCTAATATGCAATCAAAATCCCCACATATCAATCACCTCTCCCCAATACTTTTTAGGCTGCCCATACCTCTTCTCGTGCCTTCCAAAGCCAGTCGCTTACACCTCCTTACCGTTGCACCTGTGCTTCTCCTTTGTACATGCTCGAACCATCTAAGCCTCGCTTCCTGCATCTTATAATGGGAGACACTCCCACAGTCTTTCGAATACCATCATTCCTAATCTTATCCATTTTCATGTGACCGCACATCCACCTTAACATACTCATTTCTACTACTTTCATTTTCTGGATATGTGAGATATTAACTGGCCAACACTCAACCACATACACTATGGCAGGTCTAATCACCGCTCTATAAAATTTATCTTTGAGTAACGGTGGCATTTCTTTCTCATACAGGACTCCAGATGCTAACCTCCACTTCATCACCCCCATCCCAATACGATGTGTGACATCCTCGTTGATCTCCCCATCCCCCTGGATAACTGACCCAAGGTACTTGAAACTACCTCGAATGGGGATGACCTGAGACTCAAGCTTCACGTCCATGCCCGCTTCCCTCGGCTATGCTGAACTTGTACTCCGGGTATCCCGTCTTGGTCCTGCTCAACTTGAAACCCTTAGAATCAAGGTCATGTCTCCAAACCTCCAGCCGCTCCTTAACACCGCCTCGTATCTCATTAATCAGAACTATGTTATCAGTGAATAACATACATCATGGCACCTCCCCTTGAATATGGTGTGTTAGTGTGTCCATCACCAGGGAAATTTAATAAGAATGGACTGAGCGTAGATCCTTGGTGTAACCCCAAAACAACCGAAAAATGCTCCGACTCACCTCCTACATTCCTAACCAGTGTCTTAGCCCCATCATACAAGTCCTTAATCGCCCTAATGTAGCCAACCAACACACCTTTTGCCTCCAAGCATCTCCAGAGAACCTATATACGAACCTTGTCATACGCTTTCTCCAGGTCAATAAATACCATGTGCAGATCCTTCTTATTATCCCTATATTACTCCACCAACCTCCTAATAAGGTGGATAGCTTCCGTAGTAGAAGGATTCGGCATGAACATGAACTGGTTTTCGGATATAGACGTCGTCCTTCTTATCCTCACTACTACACCATCTCCCAAACTTTCATGGTATGACTTAGTAGTTTGATACTCCTATAGTTGTTACAACTCTGGATATCACCTTTGTTCTTATACAACGGAACTACCGTAATACACCTCCAATCATGTAGCATCCTCTTCGTCCTAAAAATAATATTAAACAGCTCGATCAGCCACTCCAACCCTGCTCTTCCCACACACTTCTAAAATTCTACCGGAATTTTGTCTGGCTCGGTCGCTCTGCCCCTACTCATCTTACGTATAGCTCCCATGACCACCTCAACCTTGATGATCCAACAGTACCCAAAGTCACAGTGACTCTTGGAATGCTCCAACTCACCTAGCTCAATATCCTGATCCCCTTCTTCATTCAGAAGTTTATAAAAGTAAGTCTCACATCTCCTCTTAATATGGGCCTCACCCATCAATATTCTACCGTCCTCGTCCTTGATGCACCTCACTTGGTCCAAATCTCTAGCCTTCATCTCTCTCGCCTTGGCCAGCCAGAATAACTTCTTCTCCCCGTCTTTGTCCCCCAGTTCCTCGTACAGATGACCAAAAGGCGCAACCTTAACCTCTGTGACCGCCAGCTTAGCCTCCTTCCTAGATACCTTATACCTCTCCCTGCCCGCTCTCCTTTCCTCCTCACATGTGCTCCCTACTAACTCCAGGTATGCTGCCTTTTTTGCTTCCAATTTACCTTGGACCACTTCGTTCTACCACCAGTCGCCTTTGTGCCCGCCAGAGTAGCCCGTCGAGACCCCTCACACCTCTCTCGTAACCTCTCTTATACAGTCTGTCGTCGTCGCCCACATAATGCTCTTGTCCCCGCTACTACTCCAGACCCCCATTGCCCTCCAACTCCTAAGCTTTATGCTTAGTCAAGGCTCCCCACCTGATCCTCAATCGTCGTTATACAAACCTCTTCTTCTTCTTTAACATAATATCAACGTCTATTACCAAGAGCCTATGCTTTGTCGCGAGGATCTCACCCGGGATAACCTTGCAATCCTTGCACAACCCTCTGTCACATCTCCTGGGGAGAAGATAGTCAATCTGAGTCTTCGCCACCGCACTTTGAAAAGTAACCAAGTGCTCCTCCCTCTTCGAAAAAGTAGAGTTCGCAATCACCAACTCAAAAGCCTTAGCGAAATTCAACGGTGAAGCACATCCTCCGTTTCTATCCTCAAAATCGAAGCCACCATGCACCTCGCCATAACCACCTGCAGTCGGCCCAATATGCCCATTGAACTCCCCTCCTATAATTAACCTCTCAGCAGACGGAACATTACGCACAATCTCATCCAACCCCTCCCAGAAGCGCCTTTTTACCTCCACATCCATGACCGCATGCAGCACGTAAGCGCTAACGACTTTTTGGGTGCACTCTCCAACTTAATAGTCATTAATCTATCATTCACCCGCCTAACCTCAACCACAGACTCTCTAAGTTCCCTATCCACCAGAATACGTACTCCATTCTTACCCTTCTAGACTCCAGAGTACAAAAGCTTATACTTGTCTGCATCCCTCGCTTTCGATCCTACCGACCTTATCTCCTGGACACACGCTATATTGACGTTCCTCTTCTGAAGGATCTTCGTCAACTCTATAAACTTAGCCGTCAATGTTCCTATCTTCCATGACCCAATTCTCAACGAGTGTTAGAATAGATGTTATTTATTCCTCAATTTTTAATAAAACATTTCCCATTCAAACCTTTGGAATTAAAAAACTCCTCATCAGAAGTCTCCCCTTTAAATAAGTCTTATCCGAAACAAATTCAAATTAGTCAGACCATTAAATTTGGTATAGCGAGACTAATAAAAAGTAGATAACTATTAGTGTTTATAATTTATAGTAAGTTAGTAATCTTAAAAATAAGACACCTAATATAACAAATTAAAATACTCCGGTAATATAATAATTCTTCGCCCATCAATACATGAAAGTTAAACTTGAAAGGAAATACTGACACCCTTTTTCTGGTAGGAGAAAGCTTGCTTGCTCATTTCTTAATTATGCTGGTTGAAGTAGGAGAGAGATTTGTCTGTTTGTTTGTTCAAATTCTTGAATATGGACTCTGAATTGTGACCCCTACCAATCTATATGAATCTATATCTATTTCATTTCATCTACTTGGGGTCTTTGTACTTATGTTCGTGAAATTTTCGTCGGTTGCCCCTTTTAGTACCAGTTGTTTAACAAATAATTTTTTTTTGAACCAATTAAAAATCTTACAAGAAAATATTATATCACAATCTAAAATTTTATAAGTTATAGCAAACGTTAAATTATAATCTAATATTTTATGAGAAAAATAAAAATTATGAACAAACATTAGACGAAAAGAGACATTTGCGTAAATCAGCCTCCAACTTCTCATGTTGAAGATTTTACTTATAGACCCCTTCAGTTTATGGCAGTTTGGACAACATCAGACATATTGGCGACTAGGTATAGTCGGAACCAGATTTATAATTAAAATTTTACGGGTTTAACTTTTAAAAATTTTAGAACTAAACTTATTATATTTTAAAAGTTATGTGTTCACATTTACTATTTATGTAATTTTAATTGAACCCGTCGATAACATACTACATACGCCCTTGTGTGTAACTGTACTTATTTGACGTAAGATATATTTTCTTGGTTTTCTCTAATCATATATTTATAGATATAAGGAAAAGAAATAAAAAACAAATTGAATTGTCTTGGCACCATTGAAAAAGACGAGGACCTTTGCCTGCCTAAAGTGCGAGCTTTTGTTTGCTAGGTCAATATATATAGTGCCAATACACACACATTAATTCAATGAAAATGGCCAGCCCATTTCTACTTGATTCCCCCCACTCCTCTTTGCTTTATCTTTTATCAATCCCCTTTCACTAACTTGTTGGTCCACATGATGACAAAGAAGTTCAAATTTTTAGACTTTATTTTTTACAGTGTGTATATAATTTTACATATGGGTTATTTCTATTGTCGAATCGATAAGTTCGTGATGTTACTTTGTAGGGGAAATTATGGAAAGTATATATTGTGCCATATAAAACGGAATAGAGAGAGTACTCGATAGTGTCTTATGATTGTGCTAGTTGTATGTAACTAATTTGAACAAGTCATTGCTTTAATAGATCAGATTAGAACATGTTTAAAGATGGATCAGATTCTCTTCTATTGCATGATGTGTATAGACAAAAATAATATTGACAAATATCGTTGTATGCGGCTAAAACCGAGCTCGATATTTGATCGAGCTTCCGAACTCCTTGATTAGGCCAGGGCCGAAATATCTGTGATCGAATGAAGTCGAGCTCAAAGATCGATCTGACGACTAACACCACCAACCAAGATTGGCACGTGGTAATTATGATCGAACCCAAAGCACTATCGAAATTAGCCATCGGAACCATCAGATTTGCCCTCGAGTTTGACGAAGGCGTGACCGGTCTTGTTTCTAATGGTCTCGAAGAAAGCTCTGCCAGCTCATCGACAAGGGTCTGTGATTCTTGCCATTAACGGATCATTATAGCAGAAATCACGAAATTAATTAAAAAAGGGAACCAACGGTCTTCAAAATCAAGGACTTATGTTTTAATAGTGCAATTAAATAATACCCTAAGGTGTAGGTCTCTCTCAATATATAAAGGGGACGTGACAATCCATGAAAAATATGGTAACATACACTCATAAGAAATACATTTTCCAAGCTCCTACTCTTTGATATTTTTTCTATCAATAAAAGTATATTCAACTCAAGGGTGGCTGGCATTCTTAAATTGAAATCATTCAATTCCTGTGATTTGCAGTTTATTTTATCGCTATTTATTTTAATTACAATTTAATTTATCGCTTTGTATCAAGTTAATTCACAGGTCCTTATAACCACTAACAAATTTAATTGTTATTCGATTTTGAGGGTAAATAGTTTGGCGCCCACCGTGGGGATAAGGATAATAGTGATTATTTGATACAAATCTTCATAGCACACACTACTTTACACTTTCTCTTTGAAGTATCTTTGATTTCAGGCTAAAAATGTCAAACTCTCAATTAGCACCCCTGCTTATCGACAACGAGATCGGTCATCAGGGTGAGAATAACAACATAGCGCCCGGTAACGTAGGGCCATCCGCTGGTCCCGTAGGAATTACGATCGTAGACTTGATTGATGTTAATTCACATGTGGCGATCGACGCCAACTTGCCTACCGACCCCGGAAATAGCATATGTGGTGGAGGTCGATCGGCAGCTTAAAACACACAAAATAATGAAGAAGACGGGAACATCCTACGGATGATCTTAGAAATGTTGCAAGCTCAACAGGTGGAGATAACTCAGTTGCAGAGCCAGAGCCAGACGCCGACCAGAGTTGAACCCGATCTGCCCTGTGAAGTCGCCCGCAGAAATGAACCGGTCATAGTGAGGTCAAATGAACAAGAATTGGGTACTAACCCTAAGATTATAAAGATGCTCGAGGAGCTGACAAACGGATAGAATCAGGGAAAAAGAAAATCTAACCAAATGACAAAAAGATGGAAACCTACAATTCCAGGGTGGATCAAATCCTAGAGGCACCTCCTATATTAAAAGGACTGGATTCCAGGAAGTTCGTGCAAAAACCTTTTCTTCCAAGCGCGGCTCTAAAGTCGATCTCCAAGAAATTTTGTATGCCCGAAATACCTAAGTATAACGAGACAATCGATCCAAAACGAGCATGTAACTTCTTACACGTGTTCCATCAAAGGGAACAACCTGGAAGACGATGAGATCGAGTATGTTCTACTAAAACGATTCGGGGAAACCCTGTCAAAGGGAGCTATGACATGGTATCATAACTTACCTCCTAATTTTATTGATTCATTTGCTATTCTTGCAAACTCCTTCGTGAAAGCACATGCTGGTGCCATCAAGGTCGAAACCAGAAAATCAGACATTTTCAAAGTTAAACAGAAGGATAACGAGATGCTCAGAGAATTCGAGTCCCATTTCCAAATAGAACGAATGGATCTGCCGCGAGTCGCTGATGATTGGGCTGTACGAGCTTTCACTCAGGGACTCAATATTCGGAACTCGGTGGCTTCACACCAACTAAAGTAGAATCTAATAGAATACCCTGTCGTTACCTGGGCAAATGTACATAACCGGTATCAATCAAAAATCAGAATCGAAGATGACCAACTCGGGGGCCCCTAGGAGTCTGTTTATCCCGTCGGAACCCTCGACAAAGTCAAAAAAGACATTGATCGTGAACAAAGATAAAACAGGGATCGATATATACCATATAATAGAGATTATAGGAACAATGGGTCCGGGCGGAACCCCGTAAGAATCGGAAGAAGAAATGATCGAGGTCGAAGAAATTGGGGGCTCTTGACCAAAAACAGCTTCGATAGGTCCATCGGGCCTAAAGATGCACCGAGGCTATCGAAATAAAACTTCAATGTTGATGCTACCGCTATCGTATCAGCTATCGGGCGCATCACTGATACCTAGTGGCCTCGACCTCTACAATCAGATCCAACTCAAAGGGACCCTAACCAGATGTGCAAATATCATGGCACTCACGGTCATAGAACGGATGATTGTTGACAATTGAGAGAAGAAGTAGCCCATTTATTCAACAATGGGCACCTTCAAGAATTCTTGTGCGACCGAGCTAAGAACCACTTTAGAAACAGGGATTCTAACAAACAGACAGGACAAGAAGATACTGAACCTCCACACGTCATAAATATGATCATCGGTGGAGTCAATATCCCACAAGGGTCGATGTTGAAACGCACCAAAGTATCTATCACTAAGGAGAAAGGAACTCGAGACTATACTATAAGGAATTTTATCTTTCAACGACGAAGATGCGGAAGGGATCATACAGCCTCACAGTGATGCACTAGTAATATCTGTACTCGTAAATAGAACTCTAATTAAATGTGTGTTGATTGATCCAGGTAGCTCAGCCAACATCATTCAGTCGAGGTTCGTGGAACAGCTCAGTCTACGAGACAAAGTCGTACCTGCAGTTCGAATTTTAAACAGGTTCAACATGGCATGTGAAAACCATTAAGGGATAGATAACGTTACCGGTCAATATCACAGGAACCATACGAGAGGCCAAGTTTTATATGATCGAAAGAGACATGTGTTAAAATTATCAACTCCGGAAGGGATTAAGACAGTCTACGGGGAACAACCGGACGCAAAGGAATTGTTTACAGTCGAACAAGTGGTTCCAATATCAGTACTCACGACATCGAAAGATCCAAATTCGGGCGCAAACCAAGAGGCCAAATAGCAATCACCGACACCGACCATGACCCAATCGGATAAGCAGGGGACTTATGAAGATGATGATTACGGGGTCCCCCGATCTTTTATAATCCCCAACGACTCTGACGCAACCAAATCAACGATCGAAGAGCTGGAACAAGTTATATTAGTCGAGCATCTTCACGATCGGAAGGTATACCTGGGCACAGGGTTAACTCCCGAGCTGAGAAAAAAACTTAATCAATTCCTTGTAACTAATATATATTGTTTCGCTTGGTCCCATCTTGATATGACAGGGATCCTACCGGAGATAACTACTCACAAACTAAGCCTGGACCCGAAAATCAATCTTGTCAAGCAGAAGAGGAGGCCCCAGTCCGAGGTCAAACATGCCTTCACCAAGGATGAGGTATCTAAACTTCTTAAAATAGGGTCCATTCAAGAGGTAAAATACCCGGATTGGTTAGCAAACATAGTGGTAGTCCCTAAAAAAGGGAATAAACTAAGAATGTGTGTAGATTATAAAGATTTGAATAAAGTATTCCCCCAAAGACTTTTTTCCTTTGCCCAACATCGATCGAATGATCGATACCACGGCCGGCCACGAGATCCTCAGTTTTCTCGAAGCCTCTTCCTGGTACAACCAAATACGGATGGACCCAGGTGATCAGAAAAAACCTCTTTCATCACTAAATACGGCACATATTGTTATAATGTAATGTCGTTTGGATTAGAAATGATGGTGCCACATACCAACGCTTAGTAAATCGGATGTTCGAAGAATAAAGAGAACAATCGATGGAAGTTTACATTGATGATATGTAGGTTAAGTCCCTGTGAGCATAGGACCATTTAAAACATTTGTAGGAAACCTTCAGCATATTGAAGAAGTACAATATGAAGCTGAATCCGGAAAACTGTGCGTTCGGAGTTGGAACGGGTAAATTCCTCGGGTTCATGGTATCCAACCGAGGAATCGAGATCAAACCCGAAAAGATCAAAGCCATAGAAGATATCACGATTGTTGACAATGTAAAGGTTGTGCAAAGGCTAACTGGGCGCATACCCTCTCTGGGGCGATTTATTTCGAGGTCGTCCAATAAGAGGCACTGATTCTTCGCACTGCTAAAAAAGAAGAATAACTTCTCATGGACTCCAGAATGTTAAAGAACTCTGGAGGAGCTCAAAAGATACTTATCGATCCCACCGCTGCTTCACACACCAAAGACACACGAACAACTGTATTTTTACTTAGCGGTCTCGGAGTTAGCGGTAAGTGGAGTCTTGGTTCGGGAAGAGCAAGGTACACAGTTTCCAATTTATTATGTTAGCAGGACCTTAGGTGAGGCCGAAACTAGGTACCCTCAACTAGAAAAATTGGCATTTGCTTTGCTAAGTGCCTCTAGGAAGCTAAAACCATACTTCCAATGTCACCCCATATGTGTCGTAACTACTTACTCGTTAAGGAACGTTATGCATAACCTCAAACTCTCAGGATGATTGGCCAAATGGGCCGTGGAAGTAGTGGGTACGATATTGAGTACCGACCTCAGGCCGCCATCAAGTCCCAAATCTTGGCCGACTTCGTGGCCGACTTCACACCGGCCCTAATACCGAAGGTCGAAAAAGAGCTATTGGTTAACTCAGGGACATCTTCGGGAATCTAAACCCTCTTTACAGATGGTGCCTCAAATGCAAAAGGGTCTGGACTTGGTATCATACTAAAGCCACAAATAGGTAATATAATTAGACAATCTATTAAGACTGTGAAATTGACTAACAACGAGGCCGAATATGAGGCCATGATTGCAGGAATTGAATTAGCCAAATGTTTGGGGGCAGAGGTGATCGAAGCCAAGTGCGACTCCCTCATTGTGGTAAACCAAGTTAATGGAACATTCGAGGTCAGGGAAGAACGAATGCAGAGATACTTGGACAAAATACATGTGATATTACATCGGTTCAAAGAATGGACTTTGCAACATATACCTACGGATCAAAACAACGAAGCTGATTCCTTCGCTAATTTAGGATTGTTAGTTGAAGACAATGAGTTCAATTCGAGAGAAGTCGTGCAGCTTATGAGGTCGATGGTGTAAGAAGGCCACGTCGAGATCAACTCGACAAGCCTAACTTGGGACTAGAGGAACAAGTACGTGGAATATCTCAGGACCTGAAAACTGCCCTCGGACCCGAAAGAGTCGAGGGCCCTGCGTACAAAAGCAGCCCGATTTAGCCTGGCTGAAGACGGAACCCTGTTCAGAAGAACATTCGATGGTCTACTTGCAATATGTCTAGGGCCGAGGGATACTGAGTACATTCTAAGGGAAATCCACGAAGGCACCTATAGAAATTATTCGGGCACTGAATCGCTGGTCCGAAAAATAATCAGAGTCGGTTACTACTGGATCGACATAGAAAAGGATGCGAGGGAGTTCATTTGAAAATGTGATGAATTCCAAAGACACCCTCTGATGATTCATCAACCTGGGGAGTTGCTGCATTCGGTTTGTCGCCTTGGTCGTTCATAAAATGGGGAATGGTCATCATCAGTCCCCTTCCATGGGCACTCGGTAAGACTCGATTTATATTATTTATGACTGACTACTTTTATAAATGGGTGGAAGCCCAGGCATATGAACAGGTTAGGGAAAAGGAAGAAATCGATTTCATCTGGGACCACATCATATGTTGGTTCGAGATATTGTCCGAGATTGTATGCGACAACGGGAAATAATTTATTGGTAGCAAAGTAAGTAAGTTTCTCGAAGACCATAAGATCAAAAAGATCTTATCCATTCCCTATCACCCTAGTGGGAATGGACAAGTTAAATCTACCAACAAAACCATACTCCAAAGCCTTAAAAAAGGTTAACCGACACAAAAGAAAAATGGAAGAAAATGCTACCCGAGGTCCTATGGGCGTACCGTACGACCTCGAAATCCAATATCGGGGCCACCCCATTTTTTTTGGTTTATGGCACCGAAGCTTTAATACTAGTCGAGGTCGGAGAACCAAGCATCAGACTCTTATATGCAATGAAGGAATCAAACGACAAAGCTATAAATATGAGCCTCGAGCTATTAGATGAAAGAAGTGAAACTGCCCTCGTCCAAATGGCCGCCCAAAAACAGCGGATCGAAAGGTATTATAATTGAATAGCCAACTTTCGACACTTCAATACAGGGGACTTGGTACTAAGAAAAGTCACGTTGAGCACCTGAAACCCGAACGAAGGGAAATTGGGCCCAAACTGGGAAGGACCGTACCAAATTATCGAGATCACCAGAAAAGGATCCTACAAGCTCGGAACAATGAACAACGAGCAATTACCGAACAACTGAAATATAACTCACTTAAAGCGATATTATTTCTAAGGTACAACCCCAATTCTTTCTTTGATTTTTCTTTTTACATTTCTAACTGACACTTGCGGGAAACCTACAAAGAATGATACAAGATCCTCGGTCTGAAAGCACATTTTGCACTCTTTTTTCTTGAACCAGTTTTGTCCCAAATAGGTTTTCTGGCAAGGTTTTTAACGAGGCAGTAAGTAAATCGTGATAACTTAGAATTAAAGGCCGGCTACGAACCTGTGGCAATGATCACAACAACTTTTGAGGCCTCTCTTTGGTCAACCTCGAACACTGGGGGCTATACCCTTGGAGCTATCGACTTAACGAGGAAAGGATTTATTGTAAGGGCCACCTTAATACGAGTTCGAACATTCACTTCACTCGGGGATTGTAGGCATTGCCTAAATTAAAAGGCTAAGATCGTTCCGAGTTAATAAAACTCGATGGCATAAAGCTTATTTCGTAATGCCCGAATTTAAAGGCTAAGGCCGTTCCGAGTTAATAACACTCGAGGTCATAAAGCTTATTTGGCAATGCCCGAATTTAAAGGCTAAGTTCATTCCGAGTTAAAAACACTCGGGGATATGAAGCTTATTTGGCATTGCCCGAATTAAAAGGCTAAGGCCGTTCTGAGTTAATAAAACTCGAGGGCATAAAGCTTATTTGGCAATGCCCGAATTTAAAGGCTAAGGTTATTCCAAGTTAATAACATTCGAGGGCTTAAAGTTTATTTGGCAATGCCTGAATTCAAAGGCTAAAACCGTTCCGAGTTAATAACACTCGAGGGCATAAAGCTTATTTGGCATTGCTCGAATTAAAAGGCTAAGGTCGTTCTGAGTAAATAATACTCGAGGGCACAAAAGCTTATTTGGCAGCGCCCGAACTAAAAAGGCTAGGACATACTAATATGGCTCGAAGATGTACGAGACTCGTAACAAAAACAAGGCCTTTGAAAATCTCTCATAACTGGTTTTAAAACCTATCCTTGACAAGCTATAAACCTAAATTATTATTGGGGAAAAGTCGGTAACACCGAATCCCTATAATTCCTTAACACAAAGTAAAGGTAAGGTTTGTTCGAACCTTCGAACATAACCTAATCATTTCATGCTAAGGCATTTCGACCTTTGCGAATACAAATTAAAAAGCAAAGGAAAGATTCAAAAGCTATGAAAAGGAAAAGCCTTATATATATATCAAAATTTCTTTACAAGGGATGAATAGCCCCGATACATATTCTTTACAAAAGGCCGAACGACCTCAACAAAAGATAGTACAAAAAGTAAAAAAGATCCTAAATGGCCTAATCTTCATCGGGAGCTACATCATCGCCTACAGAGTCGTCACCACCATCAGACCCACCCGAACTCTTCAGACCCCTCGGAATCCTCCTCGGGATAAGCCAACTTCCGGGCCTTAGCTTCGCATATCTTGGCATTCTTGATTTCAGCCAATATGTCAAAACTCTAAGCATGGACGCACTCGAGGGTCTCCCTTCGGGATTGCCACCCTACATGCTTCACCATGTTTCTCGCTTGTTCTTGAATGGCCTCGGCATCGGCCTTAAACTGAGCCACTTTATCATCGGTCTCGGTCTTGGTCACAGCGACCTCTAACTTGGTCGCCTCAAGCTCCTTGGCCAGGGCCTCTTGACCAGAAACAGCCGAAGCCAACTGAGAATGGAGTCGCTTGATCGTATTGGTCTGCACCGAATATTTCTTTTTTATAGCCCGAAGCTGAACCTCAACCGAAGTCAACTGCGCCCGGGCTGTCTCTTTTTCCCAGGCCAGGCGATTCATATTTTTCTTCCATTCTTTGGCCTCAGCCTTCACCATGTCCACCTCCACCTGAAGCTACCTGATATGGCCAATTCTCTTTTGAACCAGTGGGTTCGAGTCGTTAGCCAATGTGTATGAATCATCATCACTAAGTTCGAATATTCGTATTACCTGCTCGACCAAACTGACATGCTCCTTCCGAGCCGCTTCTAACTCGGCCTGGAGCTTCTCACTAAGAAGATTGTAAGCATATTTCTTCTTGGCAAGCTCCCGAGTCTCAGCCTCGTGACACTTGAACTCATCCCAGTATCGGAGAAAGGCCTCGTGATAAAGCACCGAGGCCTACAAGCAGAAAGGAAAATGTTAGAATTATTCATTATTGAATCTATGACATAATAAAAGGACATTCAAAATTACCCGATTCAACGCTTGTTGAGCTTCGTTGAACAGGCAAGCCACTTACACCTCGTTCATTCTAGCTTGATCCTCTTCAGTCACCAATCACTGAAGGTAAATAGCAATCCCCACCGGGGTAAAGAGAACCAGGGCGCCCTCCGGAATAGACATAAAAATAGCACGTCTCCGAGTAGGATCAACACTCGGAGCGGGGAACTGATTTACTAATTTTGGGCTTGAAGAAGACCCGCCAGCTCCTGGGGACGGTATCTTCCTTGGTACCGGTAAGTCGCCCAAACCGGTGACATCTTCCGAATCCAAGCCATCGAAAACATTGTGGAAAGAATTGGCTGCTCATTGGGCCCCCTCGCCGAGGTTACCTTTCAACTCTTGAGCCTCGTTTATCATAGAATTGGTAAACGAAGGCGACCCAAAGAGATCAATCACCCCAAATGCCTCCTTAGGCACATTATCCTCTGACTGAGACATACCGGTCACAGTTTTATTTTTGGCCTCCCTGGCTCGGGGCAAATCTGTCTCGACCCTCCCTAGCTCGGAAACTTCAGCCACGGCTTCTTCTACGGCCTCCATGGTTTGAGGCATTTCGGAACCGCTTCTCACGCGGGCCACCAACTCAGAATCTTTTTATTTTCTTCAGACTCATCCCTCAACTGTTGGAGTGAGTCCGATGAGAGTTCTCGGGCTGGCATTCTTAGGTTTGCGTGCCAGTCGCTTTCTCGGTCTCTTCTTTTCAGGGCTCGAGGAACTCAGAGCTTTTTTCCTTTTCTTTTCTTTATCGTGCTCCGGAATAGGAGAATTGGCGTATATGTCGTCATAGGCTAATAAAGGCCTCATTTCGGCGTCTTTTGGTAGACCTACAAAGAGAAAGTAAAACTATTCAGAGATCGATGATGTGAAAGTAAGATCAAATATAACTTAGAGAAGAAATTCTCACCATGATTACGGGCCTCCCATCGGCCCTTCGAGAGCTCATGCCATAAGCGCTCAGAATAAGGTCTCTGTGTCACAATGCCCTCGACCCACTCCTTGAGTCGAGGAACGGCATCTGGGCAACAACTGCATCATCACATAACATAGATAAGAAGGGATGAAAAAGAAAAGCAATAAAATAAATCTTGAAGGCGAAATTATACTTACGTTTCATATTCCACTTCTCAAGAAATGGCATATCCGCAGCCGGGATCAAGTCCAAGGTCCTCACCCGAATGAATCGGCCCAACCATCCCCGATCCCGATCATCGTCGATGCTCGAGAATATGGCCTTAGTGGATCGACATGCGAGCTTGATTAATCCCTCTCGGTAAAGTCAAGGGTTGTACAAGTGCATGAGGTGATCGATAGTAAATGGACATCCCTCGATTTTGCTCACGAAGAAACGCAGAAGAATTACAATCCTCCAAAACGAGGGGTGAATATGCCCGAGAGTTACCTCGTACCTTTTGCAAAAGGCTATGATGACTCGGTCTAAGGGACCGAGCGTGAAAGGGTAAGTGTTAACACTTAGAAAACCCTCCACATAGGTGGTGATCGATTCCTCAGGGGTAGGGATCACAACGAGTTTATCTTCCCAGTGGCAGTCCTCTTTGAACTTATCGAGGATGTTGTCAGTAATAGTGTATATGTATCTCGAGACCGGCTCGCACCGACTCGATACCAAGTGGGTGTTCTCGATATTGAAATTGGCCCCATTTGGGCACCCCGAAGGGACAAACGACTTTATAGGGGGTTCCGGTGTTGGTTCCTCAATAGAAGCGAGTGATACATTTTCCGATAGTTTCGAGGAAGAAGGGGTTTCTTTTTTAGGAACAGATTTTGAAGTCTTTGTCATTTTGTTTATAGGAAAGAAGAAGGTGTTGGTAAAAGAGGAGTTGTAACTAGCAGCTAACTTATGGAGAAATTTCAAAGAACGCACAAGGAAGGAAGTTCTTAAGCTTAAAACCAAAAAACCAGAAGATGAAGATGATGAAGTTCTCTTAAAACGCAAGAGCAAGAGTTGGAATGGAAAAGGTTCTAATAAATGGATTGGAGGGTATTTATAGTGTTCCCAAATGACGGTTCACATCACGGCGGTTCACATCCTAAGATGGCCGACCGTTAACTGACACACATTTAATGCCTCAAAGACTGGACCGACGGGATGTTTCCACTATTCTTATCACTTACGTCATGGATTCATCGTCATGTTTTATCGAAGTAAGAATCTGAGGCTCATATTGTTTCTCGTCATCTACTCTCCGAAAAACGAGGGGACTATCTGTATACTGGTAAAACCGAGCTCGATATCCGATCGAGCTTCCGAACTCCTTGATTAGGAAAGGGCCGAAATATCTGTGATCGAATGAAGTCGAGCTCAAAGATCGATCTGACGACTAACACCACCAACCAAGATCGGCACGTAGTAATTATGATCGAACCCAAAGCACTATCGAAATTAGCCATTGAAACCATCAGATTTGCCCTCGAGTTTGCCGAAGGCATGACCGGTCCTGTTTCTAACGGCCTCGAAGAAAGTTCTGCCAGCTCATCCGATAAGGGTCCGTGATTCTTACTATTAACCGATCATTATGGCGAAAATCACGGAATTAGTCAAAAAAGGGAACCAAGGGTCTTCAAAATCAATGACTTATTTTTTTATAGTGCAATTAAATAATACCCTATGGGGTAGGTCTCCCTTAATATATAAAGGGGACTTGACAATCCATGAAATATATGGTAACATACGCTCATAAGCAATACAGTTTCCAAGCTCCTATTCTTTGATATTTTTTCTGTCAATAAAAGTATATTCAACTCAAGGGTGGCTGACATTCTTAAATTGAAATCATTCAATTCTTGTGGTTTGTAGTTTATTTTATCGCTATTTATTTTAATTATAACTTAATTTATCGATTTGTATCAAGTTAATTCACATGCCCTTATAACTACTAACACTACTAGAAATTCGGCAAAAACCGACCAAGGTCGACTGACCAACTTTGGTCGGTCAAAAAACTGACCAAAGTTGGTCGGTTTTTCAAAATATTTTTTTTTAATTTTTTTTTTTTACCGAAATCGACCAACTTTGGTCGGTTTTCTTTGGCGCAAAAATGCGGGAAACTATTTTTGAGTCCCGCGAAATTTATGTTTCAAGAAACCGACCAACTTTGGTCGGTTTTTCAATTAAAATAAATAAAAATTAATATTAAAAAAATCGACCAAAATTGGTCGGTTAATTCGGCGGGTCATTTAAAAAAACCGACCAACTTTAGTCGGTTGGTCGGTTATTTTCGTGTGAAAATACAATTAAAGAGTATAAATCAAATAAAAGACAGTCTTAAAATAAAATGTACCAATGGTCTAGTGGTAGAATAGTATCCAACTTTGGTCGGTATTCCTTTCCGACCACAAAAATTCCGTCCACACGTAAATGGTCGCGTTTTGGTCGGTTTTTTGCCATTACTGACCAACGTTGGTCGATTTTTTTGGTCGGTTTTTACCGGATTTTTAGTAGTGTAACAAATTCAATTGTTATCCGATTTTGAAGGTAAACCATCGCTATTAAAAAAAAAAAAAAAAAAAAAAACTCTAGGAATCCTCGTCTGATGCTTCCTTTTAGATTTGTGGCGTAATTAAAAGATTAATAGCCGTCATACATGAACGAAAACCACAATATACCTAACCAAATCCGCGACACACACAGAGATACAAACATAGTCGGCAAGATCTAATTGTGAATTGGGACCCCAAGAAAGTACTTTATTTAATTATTTCTCTAAATCTATTTGAAATTTTTATTTTTATTTTTATTTTTTGTGCTAGTTGCATGGATTTGTTTGTCTTGACAATAGCAACGGCGGGTGTACAGTAAAAACAATAAGTTTAGCCGACTCTAATAGTTTTGGTTAGTATCCTACATATGTGCTAATAAATTATATTAAATATGTACAAATATTTAAATAATTTTTTTGTTTGTTGGAGGGGTAGAGTGGGGTTCAAGTTCTAGATTTGTAGGCAGGAAAAGCTTGACTCTGTGCAGCAAAATTCAAAGAAAACTCACCCTCTCACAAATTTCACACCCGTGCCTCACATGCTGATTTAGGAGATATAAACATCTAAATATTAGCTAACAAATTTACTTTTGAAATATATATTTAACTTTATCTACACTTATTTTCAGGTAAAATACATAGCATTTGATTCAAAAGTTTTGAATTTTACTGAATTCACGATTTTTATATGGGCTTTGCCATTGCATAGGTAGATACACTCTCATTTAGACGAATTTGACTGAACCTAATACTTTTTACTTGGGACTTGGGAGAGATATATGTGTGCGCGTGAAAGTCAAAAAAATCAACAAATATTTTGAACGCATATAAGTGTAAAAGCGCAATCTCCAATATAATATATATATAAATTCGTCAAATTTAAATTTTGAATCCGCTTATCGTCTTTGTTTCTTATATTCTATTTAAGCATGCTAGCTCCTTCTTGTGACTGCCATCATAATTGGTATTTCTATATCACCAAAGAAAATATGATAAAAGTACTTATATAGCATTGATTTGATTCATAATTATTTAACACCCCCATCTTCTTCCTCTGACATTTTCATTAAATAATTTATATCACCTCTCTTTTTCCCTTCTGCATATAATAACCAGCGTATCTAATTTTATATCGTCTCCAACCCCAACAACTTTTACAAGGATTTTAATTTATATGCATTGTTGGTAAAAGTTAATTTTACACTAGTTGCTTATTTTAACTATTATAACATACTATTTGTCTTATTTTTCGATACTAATTCACTTATTGAGGACAATTAGTAGTAGGATGTAGTTCTTTTTTTAATTAGGCGACCGGAGAGTGTAAAATTTAATGATAGAAGTTAAATTCTTTTAACAAATTGGTCATTTGAGAAGAAAGCAAACTTTGTTTTATTTTCTCTATTCTTTTTCGCAGGCAATTAAAAGAAGTGAAAGTAAATTAAATCATCTTGACATTTTATCTTCTTTTTTTTCTCCTCTTCGTTATATTGTGTCTTCTGTATTAGCCTAATCATGTTTTTTTTTTTAAAACTAGTTCTCGGATATGTGCGTTGCACGTGTATCCCATGCTAAGTAATATAATATATTTTAAAAATACTATTATTCTGTTGATATTAATTAGAAGAGGGGGAGAGATTAGAAAGCGTGATTATTATGTATTAATATATAATATATATTTTAAATTTTGTACATTATAGTTAAACGTTTTGAATACTACAACAACAACAACAACCTAGTAGAATCCCACTAATGGGGTCTGGGGAGGGTAGTGTGTACGCAAACCTTACCCCTACCCCAAAGGAGTAGAGAGGCTGTTTCCGAAAGACCCTCGGCTCAAGAAAACAAAAGGACAAAATGACAAGAGGAGACAACATTTGTATCACCACAACAATTATAGAAAAAATAGGAACACCATGAAATGCAGAAGAAAGTTGCAAAGCAAAAACGATAGCTAGTAAATAGGACATGCACTGAAAAGCGAATGTAGTAAAACACAACATTGTCACTAGCTACTCTAGAGAAAAACCCTACGTGGCCAGTCCTACAATGGTACGAAGTAAGTCAAGACTCAACAACATCCTAACCTACAACTCTAATACCCGACCTCCACATCTTCATATCAAGTGTCATGTCCTCGAAAATCTGGAGGCTCGCCATATCCTGTCTGATAACCTCTCCCCAATACTTCTTAGGCCGCCCTCTACCTCTTCTCGTGCCCTCCACAACCAGCCGCTCACACCTCTGTACCGGAGCATCTAGGCTTCTCCTTTGAACATGTCCGAACCATCTAAGTTTCGCTTCCCGCATCTTTTCATCAATGGGAGCCACATGCACCTTCTCCCGAATAACATCATTCCTAATCTTATCTATCCTAGTGTGCCCGTACATCCACCTCAACATCTTCATTTCTGCTACTTTCATCCTCTAGATATGTGAGTTCTTAACGGGCCAACACTCATCCCCATACAACATGGCTGGTCTAACCACCGCTTTATAAAACTTACCTTTGAGTAGTGGTGGCACTCTCTTGTCACACAGGACTCCAGATGCTAACCTCCACTTCATCCATCCTACCCCAATACGATGTGTGACATCCTCGTCGATCTTTTCTCCCCCTTGGATAACCGAACTAAGGTACTTGAAGCTGCCTCTACTCGGGATGACCTGTGATTCAAGCCTCATATCCACGCCCACTTCCCCTAGCTCAGTGCTAAATTTACACTCCAAGTATTCCGTTTTCGTCCTGCTCAACTTGAAACCCTTAGACTCAAGAGACTGTCTCCAAACCTCTAGCCTGCTCAACATTTTGAATCATGGTTGTATTTATAAGAAAATGATTTCCTTCATAAAACAATCTGAAAATTCAAGTTAAGAGGAATAAAAGGAGAATTATCGTAAATGCAAGCTCTAGAAATTTTTTATATATGCATAAGATGTTTAAGAAATAACTTTATTAGTAGTATTTATTATAGTGAGTGTTCACTAATTGCATCACATTCATTATATTGTATTTATATCTAATATGGTATTTATTATAATAATGAGTATTTACATTTCTATCCCAAAAAAATTTAGCAATAATATTTAATAGAAGGGCAATATTGTCATTCAACTTTATAAGGATATTTTAGTATTTCAGTCTTCATGTTCACACTTATAATATATACTATGATTTTTCCTTACGGCAAAGAGTCAAATATACCCCTCTACTTTCGAAAATGGTCTAAAAATACCCTTCGTTATACTACTGGGTTATCTATACCCCTTCAGTCATACTTTGGGTTCAAATATACTTCTCATTTAAACGGAGGGACACGTGTCATCGTCCTGCTGGTCAATTCTAAATATCTCCTAATTAATAAAAAAGACCAATTACTCATACCCGAAAAATAATTTTTTAAAGCAATTTTTTTTTTTGTAAAAAACTGGAAAAAACTAAAAAAAAAATTACTAAAAACTGAAGAAAATGAAAATATTTTTTTCCAGTTTTTACAAAAAAGCTGCTTTAAAAAACTGAAAAATATTTTCTAAAAACTGAAAATCAATTTTCTAAAGCAATTGTTTTTTGAAAAAAATGAAAATAATTTTTTTTCCAGTTTTTACAAAAACACTGCTTTAAAAAACTGAAAAATATTTTCTAAAACAATATATTTGAAAAAACTGAAAAAAAAACTAAAAAGCAATTTTTTTGTAAAAACTAAAAAAATAAATATTTTCTTTTTTTTAGTTTTTAGTTAAAAATATTTTAGTTTTTTTCAGTTTTTAATTGCTTTATTTTCAGTTTTTTCAGTTTTTACAAAAATATTTTTCAGTTTTTTAAAGCATTTTTTTTGTAAAAACTGGAAAAATAATATTTTCATTTTTTTTCAGTTTTTAGTAAAAAAGTTCTTTAGTTTTTTTCAGTTTTTACAAAAAAAATGCTTTAAAAAATTATTTTTCGGGTATGGGTAATGAGTCTTTTTAATTAATTATGAGATATTTAGAATTGACCAACAGGACGATGACACGTGTCACTCCGTTTAAATGAGGGGTATATTTGAACCCAAAGTATGACTGCAGGGTATAGATAACTTAATAGTATAACCAGGGGTATTCTTAGACCATTTTCGAAAGTAAAGAGGTGAAAAAAAAGGTAATTAGGGGTGAAAAAATAGGGAGAAATTGGAAGGATGTGATCATCCACCTGCTAGATACAACACATAGCCAACGTAGAAAAGCAATAGGAAAGTCATGCTATGAGTTGTATAATTATGTAAAAGTTCATTTGAGTTGTTGATTAGTAAATGGAGCTTATCAATATACCAATATTCCATTGTCTAACTAGTCAAGCACCTCTTATAAGTCCATGAAATGTTTGAATAGCTCAATTAGTATTAATTTTTTTCTTTTTGGCTCTCATGATTATTATAATTAAGATAATTAGGAAAGAAGAGCCTTGGAGCGATGATAAAGTTGTCTCAATTTGATTTATAAATTACGAGTTTGATCCGTGGAAACAGCCACTAATATTTACATTATGGTAGATAGTCTATATCACACCCGTTGGGTTGAGACCTTTTTACGTGAATGCGCGATACCTTAGTTTACTATACTGCCTCTTTATACTTAAGATAAGGAATATGGCCGTTGCACCACTTCCATCTATTACATTCTTTTGCTTTTCATTCAAGCGCCATCTTTTTCTTTGATTGCTTTTCCTTAATTTGATGGATCTTGTACCCAAAATTTGTTTATCTTGTACCCAAAATTTGTTTAACTGATAAGATTTATCTAGTCACTAATATTGACTATTTGGAACCAAATACTATTTCGTCTTTAATCTATTTTGCTTGTAGTGAATTTCGCTGAGCAACTTTATTCTAATGTGAAAAATATTGAAAATTAGAGGATATTATCCCACTTGTAGTGGGTAAACTATATGGGAGATGGTGGGGGCAGGAATAACCGAATAAGGACGGTGCTATGTCAAGCCACTAATTAAACCAAATAATTACAAAGTTCAAAAGATTTTTAGCAGCCTAAGCCTAAAGATAAAAATGTTGTTTCCTATAAATTCTTAACTCAGAAGTTAGTCATAGTATTGTCGAAAAGAAATATAATAATGAATAAACCACATAGAGGAAACAATAACACGAAGCAATATCAACAAACTAAGAAACCTTTTATGATATGTAAAAATACATGGATAATATATATAGAGAGAGAACTTAAATTCATACTTGGTGCCCAAGCTTGTACTATTTGTTGAGGGTGAAGGACTGATTTTCTCAAATAGTATGAAGTACTATATTTTGCCGGTTGCTGAGGTAGCAAAGCTAATGAGCTAAAATCCAATTGAGGATTTTGATAATTTGCTTCAGATGTTTTATCCTTGAAAGCAAACTAACTTTACTTGTATTTAATTCTCCAATTTTTAAAAAGTACTTAATACTCCAATATATATATATATATGTGTAATTTTGTAATTTTTTTAAGCTTCGTTGTTGTTTATTGTAGTTTATCAAAGTTTCTTTCCTCCATAATTTTAGGTAACTCATCATTAAAGCACCAAAAAAAAAGTATAAAAAAGAATTTAATTTCTATACAGTGACATGTTATCTAAATAGATTACTTGCCGCGTACAACTGATTAAAATACATCAAGTATAAAATTTCGTTATTGTATATAAATTAAATCCAAAAAGGACTACAACGCATTTCATAAATTCAGTTGTTCAAATAAGACTTCATATAGTTCCCTCACACAAAAAAAATAGGTAAGCGTCGGTGGGAGTAGAGGGTAGGGAGTGGGGTAGAGGAATATTATTAACTGATACATTAGGACCATCATCAAAAAAATTTGAAGGGCTATATTAATAATGGTGGAAACAAGATTTTCACCGATACAGTACAATATTGATTGTGTATGCATAAAAAATTAACTAGAAATATATAATGTGATTTTTCGGCGAAAAAAATATCAGATGAACCCTTCCGCGCGTCGCTATAGCTCCGCCCAGGACTATATGAGCGCATAATTACAGCCAACACGTTTTCAACAAATTGATTTGCAGTGAAGAATGAAACATTTGACGTGCATGCAATTGATGTTTGAAAATTAGGAAAATCTTAAAGTAAAGTGCATTATATAACATATCTAAAATATACAAAAAACATCTATAAAGATATGCTCCAAGTAAAGAATGGTATTGGATTGGTTGTTACACATTGTATCGTATTATATTGTTATCCTAAAACAATATTTGTTTTGATTGTTTCATTAAAATTGGTTGTATTGTATTGTTAAATTCATTATTCCGGAACAACAAAAAGTCCAATTTTTTAAAACAATCAATTTGGTGTGGTGGGATTGTTTCCTATTTTTTTTTTCAATTATGCCCTAACTTATTACTCCATAATTCTATTTTATCCTTTACCTTTTTTTTAAACTCCAAATCTCCAATCTATAACCTACTTTGTCTTCTCCTTTTTTTCCTAGAATTTCTGTCGCTTCCAACTATAACGTCAAATGTGTTTTGCCTTCTTTTGTTTCGTGTTTTCTCCTAATTTAATTTTTATCTCCAATTCTAATTATCTTTGTTCTGCCAATTCGCGTTCCTTTCTTTATCGTAGTTCTTTAATATTTTATTTTTTGTTTTATTATTATTATGATCTATTTTTTTTTGGATTGTACTTATTATTATTTTTAATATTATTCACTTGTTCGACTAATTATTTTTAGAATTTGCATGAATTTAATTGCTTAATCTATTTATAAAACATATTTGGTGATAAATTAGTAGAAAGAGATTTTCTTAAATTATTTTTATGCGTAATTCTTAATAAATTTAATATTTAAACAATTAAGGGTATTTTAGTAAACTTATCAGTTATAGTACAGTACGATACAGTCAAACCAAACTGCAAAATGTTATTTAACAATAGCAAATAATACAATCTATCCAAACGTTGTGTTCATAAAATGATACGATACGATATAATACAATACTATATATTATAAAATGATAGGTAATAATGATCCAAACAGAGTGTAAAAAATAATATTGGATTGGTTTGGCCACCTCAATTATCTAGAGACTAGAGTGTGAACACTTGTTTAAGTTATTATTATTATGATTATGAGAATAATTTCAGTAATAATCTACATTGTCAAATGATTTGGCCTGGTTCAGACGTGTCATTAGTATTAATTGCAATTTTGTCCAAGAATCTTCAAAAATCTCGAAGCACCCCTCTCATCATAACATTTTCATTTTTCTTTAGTTTTTCTCCTTTCCTCTATAGTGAGGAATAAATTAGCCACATAAAAGGATAGTTTAGTGCATTAAGCTTCCGCTATGTGTAGGGTCCGAAGTAAGGAGACACGCCCCGGGAACTCACTCCTCAGGTCGTAGTTCTGCCGGTGTCTCATCGGCGGCACACTGTGAAGATGAAGCCTTCTCTTTCTAAGGAATGGTTTGCGATATTTTCGCCATTTTTGAATTCAAAGGTAAGGAATAGAAGAAAATGACAGAGATTTGGTAGAATTGAATAGGGGTTTTTGCAGAAAGAAATCACAGATTTACTGATAAGTTGGAGAGTACGAAGAAGAACTTAGGAAATTTTGAAAGATAGAAGATGTAAAAGTGGTAAAAGATAAAAGTAAGGGTTATTTATAGGTTCAAACGATGGCGGTTCAGTATCAGCAGTGGCCGACCACCGCCTGACATGTATTAAATACCTTGAAAGACTAAACCGACGGAAAAGCTACCAGGTGCATCATGGTCGAACCCGATGGAAAGGACAGGATATAATCCGATCGAGCTGTTAAAAATCATATCGTTTCTCGCCACATTCTTTCTGAGAAACGAGGGGACTATCTGTATACGGTCGAAATAGATTTCGGCCTTGGCACGTTCGATCGAGTTCGAACGGTGATTTATCAAAGTAAGATCCCGAAGGGGGAACAAACTAACCTCGAACCCAGGGAGGCCGATCCGTATCGAGTTCGATATCATTATCAAGCTCGAATAAGAATCGAACCATGATGCAGAGTAGACCTATCATGCTGATAATCCAGAGACCAACCAACATTGACCTCGAATCAATTCGAGGGCTCGAACCAGGACCGGACTCGAACCAAGATCACAAATTCGAGCCAAAATCAAGCTCAAACTAAAATCGAGGGTTCTAAGCAAGATCGAGCTCGCAGACAAAAGCCGTTGCAATCCTACTAGAGAGAATCTTAGCAGAAATTATGGAAAAGCTGACTTATCATGGGTCTCCCACTGAATGTTTATTTTATTATGCTTAGAGACAAATCCCTCCACTCTAAAAGGACTTGGTTATCATTTCTGTAGGACAAGTTTTTCTGAGACTTACATTGTAATAAAAATGCTATATTCTTCTACAGTAAAAAAATCGCTCTTTTAAACTCCTTAGATTGATTCTATTTGTCGAATCCTAAGATCCATTATTCCTGATAACCTTATCTATTTTGCATTCTCTCCAATCTATATTTATATATTTATTTATCCTTGTACTTTGTATTAAGTTACGCCACATATCCTCGAAACTACGTATAAATTCAACTCTATCCATTTTTCGGGTAAACAGTTTGGCGCTCACCTTGGGGACGAGGATAACAGTGGTCATTTGATACAAATCTGAAAAAATACGCCATTGTGCTTTGCACTTATTTCCGAAAACAACTTGAATTTCGGATCAGCTACGAATAACCACCAATCAAATGGCTTCACCGATCGATTACGAAGCCGGCCTTCAAGATAAAACCAACAACTTGGCACCCAAGGCTCGAATCGAAGTACCCGAAATTCGAGCCGAAATACCATTGGATGTCAATTCACAAATAGCTTTGGAGGCGAACCAGCATTCCGAACCAGAAAGAAGCATTCAAGGCGGTACTCGATCCGCAGCCCGAGATACCCAAAACGCGGGGGAAATCGGGGCCAGATTACGTATGATCTTCGAGATGCTGCAAGCCCAACAAGTAGTGATAGCTCAGCTACAGAGCCAAACTCGCGCACAAAGTAGGCCGGATTCCAATCCACTTCGGGAAGTCACCCCCAGAACAGAGCCCACCATAGTGAAATCTAACGAGTAAGAATCGGGGACTACTCCCGAAATTACTAAATTGCTCGAGGAACTCACAAAACGAGTCGAAGCCAATGATAGGAGGGTGGAAACGTACAATGCTAGGGTCGATCAAATCTCGGGGGCTCCACCAATGATAAAGGGGCTTGATTCGAAAAAATTCATATAAAAGCCTTTTCCGTCGAGTGCGGCACCGAAGCCAATCCCCAAAAAATTCCGTATGCCCGAAATTCCCAAATATAACGATACGACCGATCCTAACAAATATGTCACCTCTGACACATGTGCCATAAAAGTCAACGATTTGGAGGACGATGAGATCGAATCCGTGTTGTTAAAAAAGTTCGGGGAGACCCTCTCGAAGGGAGCGATGATCTGGTACCACAATTTACCGCCGAATTCCATCGATTCTTTTGCCATGTTAGCAGATTCATTCGTAAAGGCACATGTTGGTGCCATAAAGGTTGCAACGAGGAAATCAGAAGGCAGGATGAAATGCTGAGGGAATTCGTATCCCGATTTCAAATGGAACGCATGGAATTACCCCCGGTTACAGACGATTGGGCCGTACAAGCCTTTACCCAAGGGTTGAACGAGCTAAGTTCGATAGCATTGCATCGGCTGAAATAAAATTTGATCGAGTATCCAGCGGTAACTTGGGCAAATGTACACAACCGATATCAATCAAAAATCAGGGTCGAGGATGATCAGTTGGGAGCCCCGTATGGACCCGTTCATCATAATAGGATAGTTATTAAAAACCAAAAGGAGATCGACAGAGAACAAAGGTTGAACAGAGACCGATATCGACCGTACGTCACAGATCGGGTGAACAACAGTTCAGCACGCAATGCAGTTCGAAACAATCGAAGGATTGATCGAGGACAAAATTCTCAGGGGCTTATGAGTAAGAGTGGCTTCGATAAATATGCCGATCCTATAGAAGCACCTCGATTATCAGAATATAACTTCAGCATTGGTGCATCCGCTCTCGTGTCAGCCATCGGACGCATCAAAGACACTAAATGGCCTCGATCAATGCAGACTGATCCTGCCCGAAGAAATCCTAATCAAACGTGCGAATATCATGGTACCCATGGCCACAGAACGGAAGATTGCAAGCAACTAAGAGAGGAAATAGCTCCCTTATTTAACAAAGGGCACCTTCGGGAATTTCTGAGTGATAGGGCTAAGAACCATTTTAAAAGCAGGGATTTCAGCAAGCAAAACGAGCAAGAAGAACCGCAGCACGTCATCCACATGAACATCGGGGGCATCGATATCCCTCAAGGACCAATGCTTAAACACACTAAAACATCGATGGTGAGGGAAAAGCGATCTCGGACTTAAGATTACGCACCAATGGGGACTCTATCCTTTGATGATGAAGATGCAGAGGGGGTCATCCAACCTCACAATGATGCACTGGTAATATCTGTACTCATGAATAAAACTAAAATTAAGCGTGTGTTAATCGATCCAGGTAGCTCGGCCAACATCATCCGATTGAAGGTAGTGGAGCAGCTCGGCCTACAAATCAGATTGTACCCACAACTCTGGTCCTAAACGGGTTCAATATGGCATGCGAAACCACCAAAGGTGAGATAGTCCTACCGATAAATGTGGCCGGAACCATCTAGGAAATAAAGTTTCACGTGATCGAAGGCAATATGAGATATAATGCCCTTTTCGGAAGGCCCTGGATCCACAACATGAGAGCTGTGCCTTCGACCCTACACTAGGCCCTCAAATTCCCGACGTCGGGAGGTGTCAAAATGGTGTACGGAGAACAACCAGACGCAAAGGAAATGTTCGCCATCGATGCAGCTAAACCAATGTCCTCACTTTCACCGATAAAAGTATCGGGCCCGGAAGGAGAACGGGACACCAAATAGTAATCACAGACATCGGCTTCAACCCAGTCAGACAACCAGAAAATCGAAGAGGATGATGATAAAAGGGTCCCTCAATCTTTCATGATTCCCGATGACTCCGACGCCACCAAATCAACAATCGAGGAGCTAGAGCAGGTCATATTAATCGAGCACTGGCCCGAGCGAAAGGTATACTTGGGAACGGGGTTGAGCCCTGAACTCAGGAAGAAACTCGTTCAATTTCTTATCGATAACATAGATTGTTTTGCCTGGTCCCATTTAGATATAACAGGGATCCCGCCGGACATAATGACGCATCGGCTAAGTTTGGACCCCAGGTTCAGACCGGTGAAGCAAAAGAGAAGACCCCAGTCCGAGAGAAAGCACGCATTCTTAAAGGACGAGGTAACCAAGATTCTCAAAGTAGGGTCCATTCGGGAGGTAAAATATCCCGAATGGATAGTCAACGTAGTTGTAGTCCCTAAAAAAGGGAACAAACTTAGAATGTGTGTGGACTATAAGGATTTGAACAAAGCATGCCCCAAAGATTCCTTTTCGCTTCCCAACATCGATCGCATGATCGATGCCACGGCCGGCCACGAGATCCTCACTTTTCTCGATGCCTATTCCGGGTATAATCAAATCCAGATGAACCCGGAGGACCAGGAAAAGACTTCATTCATCACCAAATATGGAACGTATTGTTATAATGTGATGCCCTTCGGGCTAAAAAACGCAGGGGCTACTTACCAATGCCTAGTAAATAAAATATTCGAAGAGTAAATAGGAAAATCAATGGAAGTTTATATTGATGACATGTTAGTTAAGTCCCTGTGCGCAGAGGACCATTTAACCCATTTGTAGGAAACGTTCGAGATTTTAAGGAAATACAACATGAAGCTCAACCCCGAGAAATGTGCTTTCGGGGTCGGTTCGGGCAAGTTCCTCGGCTTCATGGTGTTACATCGGGGAATAGAGATTAACCCCGATAAAATCAAGGCCATCGAAGACATCGTCGTTGTGGACAGCGTGAAGGCCGTACAAAGGCTAACGGGTCGGATTGCATCCTTAAACCGGTTCATCTCAAGATCATCTGACCGAAGTCACAAATTTTTCTCTCTACTCAAAAAGAAGAACGATTTTTCTTGGACCCCGGAGTGCCAACAAGCATTAGAGGAACTAAAGCGATATCTATCAAGCCTACCACTACTTCACACTCCAAAAACAGACGAGAAACTTTGTTTGTACTTGGCAGTATCGGAAGTCGCCGTAAGCGGTGTCCTAGTTTGAGAAGAGCAAGGTACGCAATTCCCCGTTTATTATACGAGTCGAACCTTAGGAGAAACGGAAACTTGAGTTCGAATCATTCACTCGACTAAGCCTACGGGCTACTTTTATTTCGAGTTCAAGCTAACACTCATTATTTTATTTTTGAGTTCGAGCAAACACTCGCTCGACCATTACGCCTACGGGCTATATTTCTTCAAGATCGAATCATTGACAACTAATAAGCCTAAAGGGCTACATTGCCCCAAGTTTGAGTAAACGCTCGCTCGGTTATAGAGGCTACGAGGTCCAAATTTGATTAAGTTGTTTAAATCATTGTGGAAACATTCATAAGGCGTGAATAAAGTCCTCGCAAGACAGGAAACAAAAACAGAAGCAAGTCGGCAAAAAGGGAGATATGTCTATATACAAATTTATCTGCATGGGTGATTACAATGTACAAACTAAGAACTAAACTTCTCGACCAGGAGCGGTCTCTTCTTTATCAGGTTCCCCCCCATTTTCGGATCCGCTCTTGCTCCCATCGTCATCGTCATCGCCATCAGAAACCAGAGCTTCAGCATCGGCTTCGAGTTCTTTGGCCCTTTTTATCTCTTCAGCGAGATCGAAGCCACGAGCATGAATCTCCTCGAGAGTTTCCCTTCTGGACCGGCACTTAGCAAGTTCGGCGACCCAATACATCTGACTATTGGCGGACTCGGCTGCCTCTCTTGCCTGGACTTGGGCAGCTTCAGCATCGGCCCGATAGACGGCCACGAGTGCATCCGCATCGGCCTTTGCCTTTTCAGCATCGGATTCGGCCTTGGCAAGTACAGAGGCCAACCGAGCCTCAAGCTCCTCAATTATTCTTGCTTGAACCATGCCTTTTTCCTTCATTTTCTGAAGTTAGGTTTCAGACGATGATAACTAGGCTCGAGCAGTCTCTTTTTATGCAGCAAAGCGGTCCATATCTTCTTTCCACCGCAAGGACTCCGTTCTTATCACGTCGACCTCCTCACGAAGCTTCCCGATCATCTCGATTTTTTGCTGCAACTGTGAGACCAAAATGTTAGCTATCGTTCCGGTATCAAGCCCATAGGCTTTCAAAAGCATCATTACCTGCTCAGACAAATCGGTCTGATATCGATAAGCCTTGGCCAGCTCAGCTCGGAGGTCTTTTATTTCCTCCTCTCTCTGCCCTAAGGAAAGTCTAAGGGATTTCCTCTTGTCAGTAGCCCGCTGTAGGTCGGTCGTGTATCGATGCAGCTCATTCTGGACCGAGAACATTGTTCTCGATGAACTGCCGCTGCCTACAAAGAAACAAGAAGCGAAGTTAACGAAAAAACGAACATAAAGATAGTACCGATAAAATAATTTTTTTTAAAAAAAAGCTCACCTGATTCAAAGCCTGCCGCAATCCGTGAAAAAGATCTAATTCATCACCGGCACCAGCAACGTCCTCAATACCGGTAAACAGGTCACGAAACGGATCTTCTTCATCGTGAGGCCTGTCTAGATCGAGGGCTCCCAGATCTTGAGCTTCCCCAATCACCCCTGCGGAAAAAGCGGGAAAGGTAGGCGAATCCTCGATCGATGCTGCCCCAAATGACTCGCTTGGAACGTTCCCCTCGATTCGGAGGGGTTCGAGGGGCTCTTCAATCGCATCCCTTGCCGGTTGACTCTGATGAGATGCATATTCGATATCCGATAGTTTGGGGACTCTACCCGAATCTTTCTCCGATATATCTTTAGTTCGAGGCGGAGCCTCATAGAGCATCATCGATCCAGCCGGCGATGAGGCATCGGTGGTTCTCTTCGTTCAGACCGCCAGCGCGAACTCATCGTTCTCTTCTTCTTCTTCTTCTCCATCTTCATCCCTTAGACGCAGAACGGATTCCACGGTCAAAGGAATGACATTCTTGTTCGGCTTACGAGTCGTCCTCTTCTTCGGTTTTGGATATTCGGGAACCGAGGCTCTCTTCCTTTTATTTTCCTTCACCGGCTTTGGGATAGAGGCCGAGATTTTCTCCTCATTGGACAAGGGCCTCAAGACCGCGTGTTTACCCAAACCTGCATATGGGAAACCTTATAAAAAATATTTTGAAAAATGCCTCGTTCGGATCATCAGAGTCCGAGAAATGAGCTTACCGTAATTTTTGGCCGCCCACCGACCCTTTAACAAATCACGCCATGAGCACTCGGCATAAGTGGAGGTCGAAACAAGGGCTTGTACCCAGTTCTTGAGATCGGGAATTGCTCCGGGCATCCAGGGAACCACTACATGAAAAAATAACTGGGCATCGATAAGAGAATAAATGAAAGAACAAAATAGAAGCAACAGCAAGATCACACTTACGTTTCATATTCCACTCCTCGGGAAAGGGAATCTTTTCAGTCGGAATCAAGTCCGAAGTCCTTACTCGAATGAACCTGCCCATCCAACCCCGATCCCTTTCCTCGTCAATACTCGAGAACAGATCCTTGGTAGCCCGACGCTGGAGTTTTATTAACCCTCCTCGAAAAAGTCGAGGACGGTACAATCGGATAAGATGATCGAGGGTGAACGACATCCCCTCGATTTTGCTCATAAAATATCGGATCAGGATAACGATCCGCCACGAAGAAGGATGGACCTGGCCTAGGGTTACCTGATATTGTCGATAGAAGTCAATAATGACGGAATCGAGGGGACCCAAAGTGAAAGGGTAAGTATACACATTCAAAAACCCTCTTACGTAAGAAGTGATATCTTCGTCAGGGGTAGGAATTATTATTTCTTTTTTACCCCAATTGCAATCCTTCTTTAACTAATCGAGGTTCTTCTCGGTTATCGAACACATGTACCTCGATACCGGCTCACACCGGCCAGGGACCGATGAACCTTTATCAACCTTAAAATCTAAAGTAAGGACACATGCCCCGGGAACACACTCCTCAGGCCATGGTTCTGCCGGTGTCTCATCGGCGGCACACTGTGAAGATGAAGCTTCTCTTTCTAAGGAATGGTTTGCGATGTTTTCGCCATTTTTGAATTCAAAGCTAAGGAATAGAAGAAAATGACAGAGATTTGGTAGAACTGAAGAGGGGTTTTTGCGGAAAGAAATCACAAATTTACTGGTAAGTTGGAGAGTACGAAACAAAACTTGGAAAATTTTGGAAGATAGAAGATGTAAAAATGGTAAAAGATAAAAGTAAGGATTATTTATAGGTTCAAACGATGGTGGTTCAGTATCAGCAGTGGCCGACCACTGCCTGACATGCATTAAATACCTTGAAAGACTAAACCGACGGGACAGATACCAGGTGCGTCATGGTCGAACCCGATGGAAATGACAGGATATAATCTAATCGAGCTGTTAAAAATCATATCGTTTCTCGCTACATTCTTTCTAAGAAACGAGGGAACTATCTGTATATGGTCGAAATAGATTTCAGCCTTGGTACGTCCGATCGAGTTCGAACGGTAATTTATCGAAGTAAGATCTCGAAGGGGGAACAAACTAACCTCGAACCTGGGGAGGCCGATCCGTGTCGAGTTCGATATCATTATCAAGCTCGAATAAGAATCGAACCATGATGCATAGTTGACCTATCATGTTGATAATCGTGAGACTAACCAACATTGACCTCGAATTAATTCGAGGTCTCGAACCAGGACCGGGCTCGAACCAAGATCACAAGTTCGAGCTGAAATCAAGCTCAAACCAAAATCGAGCTCGCAGACAAAAGCCGTTGCAATCCCACTAGAGAGAATCTTAGCAGAAATTATGAAAAAGTTGACTTATCATGGGTCTCCCACTGAATGTTTATTTTATTATGCTTAAAGCCAAATCCCTCCACTATAAAAGGGCTTGGTTATCATTTCTGTAGGACAAGTTTTTCTGAGGCTTACATTGTAATAAAAGTGTTATATTCTTCTACAGTAAAAAATCGCTCTTTCAAACTCCTTAGATTGATTCTATTTGTCGAATCCTCAGATTCATTGTTCCTGATAACCTTATCTATTTTGCATTCTCTCCAATCTATATTTATATTTTTATTTATCCTTGCATTTTGTATTAAGTTACGCCACATATCCTCGGAACTGCGTATAAATTCAACTCTATCCATTTTTCGGGTAAACAGGTGGCTTCTCTCTTTCTTTTGTGTCACCTCCAATCACATTATTAAAGTTAAATATCCCTTCTTGGTTTTAGAAAATACCAACACCCAATCAATGACCCAAACATCGTTAACTCTTTTTTGACAATGGTGTTCGAGCACATAAAAAAAAAAATATAAAAACATTTTACACATGAGTGTAATTTAACTCTTATTTCTACCTCATACTTCATATTTGTGTTCTACTGCTCTTCGTTTTAGTCGCTGTAAAAAGTTCTTGGCTTAATAGATAAACGGTTGGAGCAGCACATGTGGGAGATGATTATGGGGAGTGTTCCGCTGATCAGTTTGCCACATGATTAGGTTAAACCAATAAAATGGCTAGCAAATAAACAATCAAGATTCCTAGAGTGCAACATTTTTTATAAAAGTAAGTCTAACATCTCCTATTAATCTGGGTCTCACCCATCAATACTATACCGTCCTCGTCCTTGATGCACCTCACTTGGTCCAAATCTCGAACCTTTCTCTCTGTCGCCTTGGCCAGCCGGAATAACTTCTTTTTTCCGCCTTTGTCCCCCAGTTTCTAGTACAAATGATCCAAAGCCGCAACCTTAGCCTCCGTAACCGCCAGCTTAGCCTCTTTCCTAGCTATCTTATACCTCTCCTTACCCTCTCTCCTCTCCTCCTCACATGTGCTCCCTACTAACTCCAGGTATGCTGCCTTCTTCGCTTTCAATTTACCTTGGACCATTTCGTTCCACCACCAGTCGCGTTTGTGCCCGCCAGAGTAGCCCGTCGAGAACCCTAACACCTCTCTCGCAGCCTCCCTTATACAGTCTGCCGTCGTCGCCCACATAACGCTCGTGTCCCCGCTACTACTTCAGACCCCCATAGCCGATAACCCCCCTCCAACTCTTGAGCTTTATGCTTAGTCAAGGCTCCCCACCTGATCCTCGATCGTCCTTGTACAGACCTCTTCTTCCTTTTTAACATAATACCAACGTCCATCACCAAGAGCCTATGCTGTGTCGCGAGGATCTCACCAGGGATAACCTTGCAATCCTTGGCTTTAAATTTTTCTTTTTGGCTTTCATGATTATTATAATTAAGATAATTAGGAAAGAGGAGCCGTGGAGCAATGATAAAGTTGTATTCATTCGACCTATAGATCACATGTTCGAGTCGTGAAGTAGCCATAAATGATTGCATTAGTGTAAGTAGTCTATATCACA
The DNA here is from genome assembly GCF_000715075.1 of Nicotiana tabacum. Taxonomy (NCBI): domain Eukaryota; kingdom Viridiplantae; phylum Streptophyta; class Magnoliopsida; order Solanales; family Solanaceae; genus Nicotiana; species Nicotiana tabacum. The sequence continues at coordinate 8,528,686 of NC_134094.1, read as the reverse complement.
CCACTTGCATCGGACCCTTCCCAAGTAAATGCGGATACCTTAGCACACTATGCTGCCTCTTTATACTTAAGGAATATGGTCGTTGCACCACTTCCATCTATTACATTCTTTTGCTTTTCATTCAAGCGCCATCTTTTTCTTTGTTTGCTTTTCCTTAATTTGATGGATCTTGTACCCAAAATTTGTTTAACTGATAAGATTTATCTAGTCACTAATATTAACTATTTGTAACCAAATACATACTTTTAGGTACCACTATTTCGTCGTTAATAGCTATTTTGCTTGTAGTGAATTTCGTTGAGCAACTTTATTCTAAGGTGAAAACGCATTCCCCTATCTTGTAAATGTAGAAATTATTTCCGACACATTTCATAAATTCAGTTGTTCAAATAAGACTTCATGTAGTTCCTCCAAAAAAAAGCAAAGGGCCAGCGTCGGTGGAAGTAGAGGGTAGGGGAGTGGGGTAGAGGAATATTATTACCTGATACATTGGGACCATCATCAAAAAATTTGAAGGGCTATGTTAATAATGGTGGAAACAAAATTTTCACCAATAGAGTTCAATATTGATTGTGTATACATAAAAATTTAATTTGAAATATATAATGTGATTTTTAGGCGAAGAAAATATCATATGAACCCTTCCGCGCGTCGCTCTAGCTCCGCCAATGACTATATGAGCACAATATTACAGCCAACACGTTTTCAACAAATTGATTTGCAGTGAAGAATGAAACATTTGACGTGCATGCAATTGATGTTTGAAAATTAGGAAAATCTTAAAGTAAAGTGCATTATATAACATATCTAAAATATACAAAAAACATCTATAAAGATATGCTCCAAGTAAAGAATGGTATTGGATTGGTTTGGCCACCTCCATTATCTAGAGACTAGAGTGTGAACACTTGTTTAAGTTATTATTATTATTATTATTATTATGAAATGATCTACATTGTTGAGAATAATTTCAGTAATGATCTACATTGTCAATTGATTTGACCTGGTTCAGACGTGTCATTAGTATTAATGGCAATTTTGTCCAAGAATCTTCAAAAATCTCGAAGCACCCTTCTCATCATAACATTTCCGTTTTTCTTTAGTTTTCTCCTTTCCTGTATAGTGAGGAATATAAATTAGCCACATAAAAGAATAGTCCGGTGCATTAAGCTCCCGCTATGTGCATAATCCGAAAAATCGAACTTGATGATTTGATCCACATTCTGTATATGTTTTAAGAGAATCACAAAAATATAGACAAATATATTAACTTTCAAACCTTATTATTAGTACTTGAGCTTGTTGGTTTGGATTCTCGAACTCCTACAATTTTAATCATAAATCCACCTTTGACTCCAGTGCATTACCATTTCATTAAAATGTACTAAACGATGAACTACTAACTACTTCATCTGCTATGTCGTGTTTTCCTTTTACATGCCTCTTAAAAAATATTAATTAGGAAAAAAGATTAGACTATTTATTCTTATTTATGTCATAGGATATAATCTTTTTTCATTGAATATTTATTCTATTTATATGTTATCTCCATCATCAAGAATAATTATTACTAAAGGTAAAAAAAGAAAAAAAAATAATCAGTTTTGTCTTAAAATTATAAAATAACAAATAATTTGAGACAACTATTTTTAATAACCAAGAGAAAAACGGGACCAAAGCAAAGAAAAATAAGTATAGTGTTGCTATTCCAATTTCCAACCACCCGGCTTTCACATTTTCCAATTGTTATTTGTTTTTTTGGGTGGCTTCTCGCTTTCTTTTGTGTCACCTCCAATCACATTATTAAAGTTAAAATATCCCTTCTTGGTTTTAGAAAAATTACCAACACCCCACTCAATGACTCAAGCATCCTTAACTTTTTTTTTTCTACGACGATTGTGTTCGAGCATATAAAAAAGATATAAAAACATTTTACACATGAGTGTAATTTAACTCTTATTTCTACCTCATACTTCATATTTGTGTTCTACTGCTCTTCGTTTTAGTCGGTGTAAAAAGTTCTTGGCTTAATAGATGAAAGGTTGGAGCAGCACATGTGGGAGATGATTATGGGGAGTGTTCTACTGATCAGTTTGCCACATGATTTGGTTAAACCAATAAAATGGCTTGCAAGTAAACAATCAAGATTCCAAGAGTGCAACATTTTATATTGGTTGGAACACCCCCCCCCCCCCCCCCAAACACATGTTCTCTGATACCTTGCAGAAATTCCGAACTATCCGGTAAGTTTTTTTTTACCCCCCCTCCCCCCGGCCAAGAGATCTCCTACTTTGCTCCATTGATGACTCAAAATGTTGAAAGTGGAGGATACGTACCATTTGAACAACTCTCTCTCTCGACTATTCGATGGCTTATTGTTCTGATTAATCTTAGTTTTTGTTAGGTAGGTCCATTGTAAAGAATAAAATGTGCTCTTTAATTAAATGTTTTTTGTTTCCGAAGCTCAAATTAGAAACTTTTGATTAAACGTGGAAGAATCTCTACCTCCCCACAGTAGAGATTGGTTGGTTTTATTTCCCAAGAAAATAGTTTTAAATCTCGAAAATTTCATTTTTATTGAAAAAACTCTTGGTTATATTCTAAATAATACTTCCTCTCGTCTACAATAAGTGATTTTTTGGTTATTTTCACACAGATTAAGAAATTCACCTTTTAATATTAAATAACAATGAAATTGACCATATTAACCTTTATTATCTCTTCACATAAACACTCCTAACACATATTCCAATACTATTTATTCCAAGGGCAATGTAGGAAAAGGATAATTAATTAATTCTTAAAATCTAAAAAAATCAGATATTTTAGACCACAAAAAAAAGATCAAAAAATTACTTATTGTGGACCGGAGGGAGCGGTAATGGAAGATACAGGTGAATCATTTGACAGATTCACAAGAAGAAAGGTCGTTTAACTTCTAGAGAAGGAGAAGCAAGCTCAACTTACAATAATCATAGCAATTAGGTCGAAAGTACTCGAATCTCTTCTTTATTTTAGAAGATAAGAAATGTGACGAATACTGGCTGTTAAAGCGTTTGAATCTTGAAAACCACGTAAATCTATGTATTTCCTAAAGCAAATATGAGCAAAGTTGTGTATTAAGGTATTTGCTTTCTCTTTAAAATAAAATTTCTAACTCCACTCTGACAAGTGAGACTTGCTCAGTTGGTAAAAGTACCGTCACCCACGACCATTAGGTCCTGGGTTCGAGTTACGTTGGTGGCGAAGTGTGGAAACACTATAGATCCTCCTAATTTGAGAGGGGTTTTAAAAAAAAAAAAAATCCACTCTACAACGTAATGCAAATGCACAGAACTAAAGAAACAACACATACCTGTTATGAATCTGCAACCCTGTTGGATTTTATTAACCAAAGAATGCTAGTTACTAAAAGAGATTCGGCTTTGCGCTGTAGTTAGAGTTGTATTAAATTGCATAACGATAAAGACTTTCTGCGTGACCAACAACGTCGCCTAACTCGAGGACGAAAAGTATTTGTTTATAGTTGATATTTATATTAAATTAAATTTAAATAGTAATTCATATCATAATTAAATTATTAAAACAAATAATACAACACAAAATTGTATTCATTTGCGTGGGGTAATTTGGTCGAAATTGAATATTGAAGTAAAGTTTCATCCGTTATAAAAGAAATGCTAGATCTCTCCATCTTCATTTTTTTTTTTAAATTTACAATATATAATTTAATAACGGTGGTGTTGAAGTCAGTTCGGACACACTTTGGCTATATTACCTGTGAGGCTGTGAGTATATGTTACCTCTCATCAACACATATACCAGTAATTCCGTCAAAAATTAAGACTTAAGCAAATGGAGAAGAAAGCACCGGTAATACGTATGAACTACCAACAAAGGTTGTAATAGACTTTTAAGTATGAAGTTACTTATGGTAGAGAGCGTTTTACTTCTCCCAAAGTGGAATTTTCAGGTGCACATCCGGACTAGTCGGGTCCCAATACAAATACGGGCTGCATAATTAAAAAAAATAAAATAAAATAAAAATTATAATACAACAAAATCTTGGGGAGGAAAAGAGAAAACAGGAAAGAGAGAAACGGGACCTTTTTTCCCCCTTAAAACAAGTTAATATTTAAATGGACATAAATAGAGGCAAAGAAGGATTAAAAATAGGTGTTGAATACGAAACACGAGAGTCCCTCGCCGTCTGGAAGAAAAGCCAAAGCCAAAATCAAAGTCACGCAAAAAGAAGAAGAGAAAGAATTAAGCAAAGAAAAAACGAAAGGCTGCCCCTCTCTTTCTCTCTTTGGACTCATTCCTTTCAATCGCATCTCTCTCTCATATTCTTTTTATTTTAAAAGCATATAGCATAACATCTAAGACAATAGAGGCAAGCAAAGCAAAAGAAAACAGAGTTTTTGAAGGGAAAAAACAGAAGAAAAAAGATAAAGTTTTAGGTATAAACAAAGTGTTTGATGGTGTTCTTGGCAATAGTGGTTATGTAGAAAATAGTGCAGCTCGATCACTATAAAAATAAAGCCAAAAGGTTGGCAAGAAAGGTGACTTTCTTTTCCTTTTCGACCTTCTTTTAGACAGTGGTGCACCGTTCGAAACTATTTGATATTTTTCTCTAAATTGATTTTGAAGGGTCATTGAAGAAACCACTATAGTTTATGGCATCTTCTTCTATTTCATGATGTTTAAGTATAAGCCTTTATTAATAGCTCCTTCCCCTTCTCTCTCTTTCTCTTTTCTCTTTCTATCCCCACCAATTGCACCTCTTCATTGACATTTCCCACACCCATAAACTTATCTTCATTTATTCATATAAAATTCTCATTTTCCAAAAATGGCTGTTCAAGCTCAATATCCATCAAATGTTCTCTTTCTAAACAGAAATGTACAAGAAGGAAAGAGCCAAATTGTCAATAATTATTCATTACAACCTCAACTAGGTGGAGGTTTTGGTGAATCATTTCTTGATCCAACACAAATGCTATTCAATCCTGGAGGTAAAGTTTTACTACTACTTTATTTTCTCTTCTACTGATTAAACAATTGTGTCTTAAGCACATAAATTTGAATGCCACATAGAATAGACTAACATGGATTTTTTTGTATAATTATTCACGCCCCGACGGTCCATTAAAGAGGAAGCGTTTCCTATTAGAATATTTTTTTTTTTTTTTTTTTTTTTTAGGATTTGAACTCGAGACATCTGATTAAAAGCGAAAAAGACATTCCTACTTTCAACTAGTCGATTAATTGATATTCAAGGCAAAAAAGAACTGGCGTTATCTCTGATTTTGCAATGCCAGTTGGGGCGAATTCACGAAAGAGAGGAAGAGAACATACCACAAGTAATACAACAGCATCAATGAATCCATTGATCTCAATGCAATCTCAGCCGCAGCTCATTGATCTAACTCAGCTTCACACACCGTCGCAGCAACAACAACAACAAACAACTATCGTATCTACTGGTCTTCGTTTAGCTTTCGAAGATCAATCGCATCAACAACAACAGCGACAACAATACTCTGTTTCTCCTCAATTCTCTCAATCATCAATTTTGTTAAAAGAAGGCTTGGCTTCTCATTTCAAACAGCAACAAGACGAAATTGAACATTTCCTGCTAGTCCAGGTATGACCGAATACTTCGATGCTTTTTATTATAAAAAAAAAATATTAATCCTTAGCATTTTACAAAATTGCTTTTTTCGTGCTTAGAATTTGTCACTTACAAATTACTAAAAAGAGCAATTAACTTGTGATTTAAATCAATTTTACAACAAACGATCGTTTTGGAATATGTAATGTATGTATATGCGGATTACTTAATAAATGACATGATCGTGTAATTTTTTTTAAAAATATTTTTTTAATTTTTGTATAGGGAGAACAGTTGAGGCGTACGTTAGAGGAGAAAAGGAAACGGCACTATCATGCGCTGTTGGGAGCAACGGAGGAAACAATAGCACGAAGGTTAAGAGAAAAGGATACAGAAGTAGAGAAAGCAGCGAGACGCAATGCGGAGCTAGAAGCGCGTGCTGTACAACTGACAGCGGAGGCGCGTGCGTGGCAAACGAAGACACGTGAGCTGGAAGTCACGGCGGTAACGCTGCAAGCGCAGCTACAGCAGGTGGCAATGATGAACGGCGGAATGAACCTGCCGGAGAGAGATGACGGCGGCGGAATTTCCTGCGGCGGCGAGGCGGAAGATGCCGAGTCAGCTTATGTTGACCCGGACCGGGTCGTTGAGTCAACTGGACCGAGTTGTAAAGCCTGTCGAAAGCGGTTCGCCTCAGTTGTGCTGTTGCCGTGTAGGCATTTGTGTCTTTGTACAAAATGTGATGCTGTGGCCCAATCTTGCCCATTGTGTCGATCAATTAGAAGCTCAAGTGTTGAAGTCTTTCTCTGTTAGCCCAATATTAGGCCCAGGCCCACCTTATTTCTGGCACAAATATGTGCAATTCTAACATATCTCATGACGGTGGAGTAAAATAAAATAAGAAAAGGAAAAAAGAGGAAGCAAAGAACACTATTCTTTAAGTTTAGCGATGCAAGGTTTAAAATTCAGCGAATTATTTGCTCTTCTATACTTCTTCACTTAAATACGAATATTTTTTGTTGGGGCAGAGTTCAAAGTCTTGATGTGTTATAATCCTAAGTTGCGCTCTTATTACTGGACAAAAGTCTTGGCGTCAAAGAACTACTTATTTTCTTTGAGATTTTCTTCATTTCTTTTTACTCTTTCTATTGGGTTTTTCTTTTTGGAAACCAAATTAAGGACTCAAAATCATTTACATTCTTCAATCTTCTTTTTTTTATTAGCACGTGGTGGACTCACAATCCACTGCCTTGATTGGTGGGGAAGGTAAAACAACTTTGGAGACATATAAATTGTTGGACATGGAAAGTTATTGCCTTTTCTATCCTTTTTTTTTCTTTTTTAAAATTACAACTCATTTGTAAATTCTTTTATTCGCTGTCCTGCAATTTCATGTGTCTAAATAGTGTTATTCATACTTTTCCTTTCACACGGTCTAAATGTTGTGACTAAGAGATGGGACATATATTAGGGAGAAATTGTTTTAAAATAAAAAGATATGGTGCAAATAAAAAAATAACGCATATGTATGAGACAAATAGTGAAAAACTGAATGATATATGGTACAAATCAGAAAATGGTGCATTGAATAAGGATGCAAAATGCAACAACAATAACAACAACCAGTATAATTTCACTAGTGGGTTCTGGGGAGGGCAGTGTGTACGCAAATCTTACCCCTGCCCTGGGGTAGAGAGGCTATTTCCGATAGACCCTCGGCTTCCCTCTCTCCAAGAACTCCTCACTTTGCTCTTGGGGTGACTCGAACTCACAATCTCTTGATTGGAAGTGGAGGGTGATTACAAAAACTTTCATATAGTGAACCAACCCACTTCTTCCGCTAAAAAGAAAAGAAAAGAAAATAGGATTAACAAGGGATTATAGTATGCTTTAATCTTTGCCTAAAATATGAAATGGTAAAAGATCTTGTGAACTACAAGTTCTAAATAAGTTGAAAAGATAGCTTAATTACAGCTTCTACAAGAATTTATAGGAACTCCTAAAGCCACATTAATTAATTTACTGAGGGCATCAATTGCAGCCAGTAGAAGATAACAACCACACTACTGCAAAATTTATAAAGATCGAGTGACAAATGAAAAACCAAGCACACTATGCATATCATTCCTTGTTCGGACAAATATAGTTTGATATCATCACAATACCTTTTGTCAACTAGAATGGTAACAAAAACTACTAAGGAAATTTTAGAAGATAGGAGGCAAATTAAAGTCACCTACCATCCTAATTTATTATTGGATACGATAGATTATAAACAAGGCTACGCTTCACTTTAGCGTAGCCCTTGTGACCCCAATTCTCTCCCCAGATAATATTTCTCTCCTCCTTCTCCATATCCCACAATTACTAGGTTTTCTTCTTCTATAATTTAGTGAGAGATTTGAAAATGGAGAGACGAAAGTCAGAAAGCTTATATGATTCTGTTTTCTTCAAAGTTCTACCGTTTTCTTTTGGTATTCAATTCTTCTGTTTGGGGTTCCAAGTTGAGGGAATTCATAGGTGGTTTGTACTGTTGATTACTTATGTTTTACTGTTTTTTCTATTGATTATTCCACTCTAATTCTCTGCACATTGGTACCCCTTAAACTCTTATGTAATTTTTTGATGAAGACCTTGAAATAAGATCTTGACAGTTATACTTATTCTCGCTTTTAGCATGATTTTGTGTTTATTTTGGGTAAAGAAGCATGTTAGGATATCAACAAGTTTGATTTGTTGATATCCTTTAGCACGTATAACTTGAATCCTTCTCAAAGATGTTAAAATAGGAAATAGGTCTAAAAACGTGTTTAATTTTTCAATTTCAACTCAAGTGGCAGCTTTCAAGATCATATTTAACCTTGTATAGGGTATAGGGTGTAGAAAGGAATCAATAAAATTTATGCCAGGTCGCCCACCATTTTTTGAACTCAATAGCCCATAACAAGAAGTCATTAAGCCATTTATCAAGAACGTGCATATGCTTAAGACATAAGATAGTGTGCTTGGCATATAGATCCGATCTATCAACAACAATAAGTTAACGAGACGTTAGTCATGTGTTTATAATACATCATCTTGGATCTTGTTATCTAAAAAATTATCTATCAATATGAATATTTAAGTAGTTTAATTTAAATTCCTGAAATATTAGGCAAAGTTCTACTAAAAACTTAAGAATTTGAAATAAAAAATTAAAAACTTGGAAATGCAATTTATCACATTCTTAAAATTGCCATACAACAAAATATTGAAGAATTTTTATTGGGTTTGGTGGCGATCAAAGTTAGTAACTAATTTGCAACTTCAAAAAAAATTAAATAAAAAATATATGGAAAAAAAAAAAGTTCACTCGGTTGGAAAAACCTTTACCTTCTCTTTTCCTTTATTTCAATTGTCTTCTCCTCTCACCGCTCACCATTTCTTTCACAGTAGAAATGAACGGTAACTTCAAGAATACATCCCACAAATCAACGAAGTCACCATTCATAAAAAAAAAAAATTGATGCATACAAATTAAGTTAGCATATCAAAAGATATAAACAACACTTTTTATAGTGAAAATATTCTTTTCTCTAAAGATGAGAAATTGAGAATGATAGAGGCATGGCACTGAAGGTGGCTCGGTAGTAAACTATTTTTTAAATGGGGTAAAATTGGGTATTTCTATATAGTTAATTGGCTACAATGATTTACAATGTAACCTAATTGTTTACTAAAATATACTGTACATAATTATGGCAAACAATAGGTGTATTGGATTTCTAACACTAGAAGCTTATAAAGCCAAAGGGGTATCAATGATTTGACATGGAGATCTAAAAGAATACATCTTGACGTTACAATATCTGAAAAATCAAGGTATATACGGTTTGGTACCTTCCAAAGAAATTTCTAATGATTTTTGGAACGGTAGAATCTGGTCCACGCTTTAGTTTGAGTACGACTACGGCTATGAAAAGCTTGTCGAAAGAGGAGGAACAAGCATAAACTCGACTTTTAAAGTTTCAGTTGCGCCCTCCTTTCTGGCCTGGTTGGGCAGTCGTGCAACCTTTATTCATTAGTCATGCAGTTTCAAAAAAAAGACTTTGTGTGAAGTTATGGCGTAGCGTGACACCTTTTGGCTTCACGTTACAGCATGCCTCACGTGTAATCCAACCAACTTTTGAACTTCAATATTTTTTTGCTTTTTGCTACTATATCAATCTCAAACTCGCTTCCAATGCATTCCCAATATATAGGAATCATTTAGTACAACATTTTGCACAACATACTTAACCCCAACATGTAATCTCAATAACACATTTGAAGCACAAAATGAATTTACGAGCATTATTAAGAAACTCGCCAGCATTAGATACCGTTCAAGATTGAAAATTACACCCCATATTGGGTAAATTTTTGCATGTATATACTCAATTAAGTTACATAATTTACAATGTGACCGTAGAGTTTACTTATAAATATACCAATCGTACATAATTATCCCAAGCAATAGATGTTATAGATTTCTAACTCTACAAACACTATAAAGCCAAAGGGGTCCCTTGATTTGACATGGAGAAAAAAAGACATCTTGACGTTACAATAATGTCTGAATAATCACAAGGTAAACAATTTGGTACTATCCAAAAATCTCTTACTCCCTCCTGTCGACGATCATTTTAACTTTTTATTTTGATTCAAAATAAGTGTTTATTTATATAATCAAGAAAGAATTAATTTTATTTTTTTAAAATTTACTCTTATTTACATATTCCAATGTATCGAGGTAATAATTAATTAAGGTTAAATTTAGTAAATATATCTTTTTTTCTCTAGGAGTTCATATTTCCTTAATGGGTGTGTCAAAGACAAAATGGTCATTTATTGTGAATCGGAGAGAGTATGATTTTTCAGACCTCATAGCTATTGTTATGACTTATTTTAATGCTATAAATTTCAAAAGTCATAATTTTTTTTTAAAATTTCGTGCTAGTTAAAATGGTCTTATAAATTGGGATTGAGAGAGTATGATTTTTCAGTCGGCAAAGCTACTGTTAAGTTTCTTATTCGGTATTATTGATTTATGTTAGGTGTGAAGCAACCATTTCAATTCTTGAAATTTTTTCAATGAATGTTGACAACCAAATTTTGCAAAAGCAAAATATTTCTTAGGCCGGTGGTTTGGTGACTAGCCATGTTATCATGGGGACAACACTCTCAAATAAAGAAAGTTGTTTGTGCCATGTACCTTTTTTGTTGGACTGAGTTTCCATCAACAATTACAATTGAAAAACATAGTCCATTTTTTTCCGTCTATATCTTAAGTAAAGTTTCAAATCTCAATTATAATTTGAATTTAAATTGTCGCATTTTCATCATATGGTCAAGAAGTGTCACAAGATTGAAAATCTGTTTCTCTCTGTCATTTCAAAATAAGAAACCGAGTGTCCTCCCCCACTCCCCCACCCCCCCCCCCCCAAAAAAAAAAAACCTTCTCTATCTGAAATGATATTGTTGTTTTCTATCCTTTTTTAAAAATAAAATATGAAAGAAGAAGTAAGAGAGTAGAAGGATAAAAAGGTTATTTGTCTTGTCTATAAAACAAAAGAGCCTATTTTTGCAAAACATTCAAAAGTGTGAACAAAACTTAAATATCAGACCCAGCGGGGTACATCCTTACATAAATGAGAAAATGACCTTGTATAGCCCCTTAAAATTTTAAGAGAAATTTTCAAAAATTACTATTATTTAGTGGTTATTAATTTGCTATAGCTATCATTTACTTAATTATTTCCTATAGCTATCTTTTCACTTGTTATAGAGTGTATTCGATGTATTAAAGCTATTGTATTCATGAATACAACAGCAAAACTCGACGGAAAATATGGAAGTCCAGCTAACATAAATTGTATTCATATGTATTCGTGAGCTTTATTCGTGAATACAGTAACGAAAATCTGTGAAAAAAAGGTCTCTCCAGTTGTTTAAAAACGGCAAGTGAATCAATTAACATAATCGACTCCTAATATAACTCAACAAACTCAATTATACTTATTACAGTTACTTTTGACTATTGTATTTAGATGTATTTAGATGTATTTTATTTCATTCAATAACTTTTTTAAATACACTAATTGTTCTAGTTTTAGTTATGTATTCCAACTAAGTGTTTTCATCTGTATTCTCAAGCCAACTGTATTCTGCAGTATATATTTGTTGTTGAACCTGAGAATCTCTAAGACTGTTAGTTCTATGTCTACGTCTTGATGACAATCCATTAGATGTAGCTGCCGCTGCTACCATACCCCCACTTCTTCTTGCTTCTCTGTTCCTATCCATTTGTTTGATAGAGAAGAAGAAAAAAAGCTTTTTCGCCGGTGAAAGGAATAAACTAACCCCAGATGAGGTCTAGCATAATTCACCGGAATTTATGGCTAATTTCACAGGAAATGAATTTTTTTCACGTTCAAGCCGAAGATAAAACAACAATCTAATAACTTTAACACTTACCACAACTTTTTGGAGCAAAAAATATTGAAAATTGAGAGAGACAATGGAGATGAATTAGTGGAGAATCGTGGATATAGAATGGGGAAGAGACTGCTGTTGTGTGAGAGAGATAGTGGAGACTGGAGAGAGAGAGATCGTGGAGGGAAAAGTTGGATATTATACGGTGATCTTGTGAGAGAAAGAACAGAAAGCAAGAGAGAGAAAAATATTACACAATGTATTTAATGGCTTAACGTTAGAAAGTGACCATAAATATATATTTTGCTATAAAAATTAAAAGGTAGCTATAGAAAATAATATTTTAAAAGGGTATTTATTTATAATAAATAAGGTGTAAAGCTTTGCTATAGGAGGTAAAAATTTTAAATTTTAATAGCCCATATTTTTTTCCATTGACACCAAATGTCCCTTAGGCCCAAACATATTACATTTAATAGCCCAAAATGTCTATTTTATATATTTTTTGTATAGTGACAGTCTATTTTGTATATTTTTTGTATAGTGACCGTCTATTTTGTATATTTTTTGTATAGTGACAATTTATTTATTATATTTTTTTTGTATAGTGACAGTCTATTTTGTATATAAATTGTATAGTGATAGTCTATTTAGTATATGGTTTGTATAGTGACAGTCTATTTTGTATATATTTTGTATAGTGACAGTCTATTTAGTATATTTTTTGTATCCCAAGTACTTTTATCTATCCAACGTGTATAGACTATTGTATGATGTATAAAAGTGTATATATTATTCTTTTACCTTAACCTTATCTATCCAACGTATATAGACTATTTTGTATAAAAATTTATAATTAAGAAACTACTGACATTTCTATTAAAACAAAAATTAAAAAACGGTAATGAACAAAAACAATAGGTCCACCTCACAAAAAGATTAAAGTAATTCTATCGAATCACAACTCACGAGACTCATGTTACTCTAATTATTTTTTTATTTAATTTTTTGCTATTTTTTAGTTTCTATTAAACAAGCATAAATTTATTTCTGCTAATTGTAAGTGTTAGCAAATTTAAGGAACTCATTATTCGTAATATGAAAAATAACTGAGCCGGAGAGGCTGCCGTGATATAGGTAGAATACAACATGTAATACCAACTTATACATAAGACATATGGTCCTATAAAACCAAAATAACCACTCGTACACTGAATATAGGCCAGCAAGGACATACAATCTTTTATGTACATGACATCTGTCTACAAGCCTCTAAGAATATATAATTGTCATAAAAGTCTGGACAGAGCCCCACCATACCAAACAATACACATCTAAATCATACTAACCAAACAAGCAACTCCGGAGCAAATGGAGTGCACCAACATCTTCCGCTGAGATGATCGCCTACTTGGAGGACTCTCGACCTGTCTATCGAGACATGCGGGCATGAAACGCAGTGTCCCCAGGCAAAAGAGACGTTAGTACAAATAATGTACCGAGTATGTAAGGAATAAAAATCAGTAAATAATAGACATGAGAGAAACATGGAGTAAAAGACTCGACATGTATGTCTGCATAGCTCTGTGAATCATTTTATTTTTATAATGTTATGCATATGCGTATAATTGCCATACCATGCATAGGTATATGCGTTCATAACATCATCAAGCCTCTGAGGGCATCCCATCATATCATTTCGGTCACTGTAGGCAAATCATCAACGTATACCAGCTGATCAGGTGGTGGTGCATATATAACGCCGTAATATTTCCCATATTCTATATACATATATGTACATATATATACGTATATATAACGCCATCTAGTCATAGGTCAATGTGCATGTATAAATGCATGAAATGCATAAGAATTACGTTAATAAGATTTCTCGGAATGTCATAAAATCAATATGCCTTTCGGATAAACTTTATTAAATACGTATTTTTCTGAGACCCATGAACAAAAGATATAATAATAATTCGCATGGGGAATCAAGAACATAGGCATCTCTAATACTTCTACGAATAGAGTCATTTATAAAAATTGTGCGTTTACTCGTTTCGTTTGTATCGTATTGATCATGTCAAAAGAAAGAAGGGATAGCCTTAACATACCTGAACCGATTATCTTGACAATCCCTTTAACATTGTTGATTGCGACAACGCGTAACAGCGGATCGAAGTAGGAAAATATCTATATGATATTCTTAAGAAAGATTGCACTGTACTTCCTTATAATTGCCAATTCTCACGTTTTGATATATGACCCTCACGTTCCTAATATTTACTGTGGCTTTCCTTTGTTAAGACACAATCTCGCGTGAATTGTTGAAGTAACTCACGTTACTATTGTATTATGTGGTCTTGTATGAATTTTGGTAGCAAAGTCACGTTGATGATATTTTGAATGAGTTGCTGAAGCTTCCTTGTCTTTGTAGAGATTCAAAAAATGAATTAGAAAAGGTTTTCTTAACCTTTGGGAGTGGGCCCTACATTTGTGGCTTAGTTGGCCACCCAAATCTCTTAAAATGACACCTTGAAGAATGATTTAAGAGTCATAGGTTGTGACTTTGTGAGCTACCACGTTAAGGGGTTAGTCCTTATCTAATATTATCCACTTAATTACTTAATTAATTTGTTAACCCTCACTAATCAATAATTAATCAATTACCCACATAATAAAAATTATCTCAAATTACATAAAATACTATTCACTTTTAATACACTTTATACACCTTACTATCATGGCCATGTGGTACCTTGTATGGTACTAGTCCATAAATACAGGGTATTTTTAGCTCGGGCCGTATTTTATCCCAAAATGCCAAACTTCGACGAAATTCATTTTCTTCGATTTGCTTACCGTCTCATCTTCACGAATTTACTCATCACTTATTTGAAATAGCATAATGCTTACAATCTCAAAATAATTTTATTCCCAAACTTATGTCGATTCACCTACGACGAAACTTTAACGTACGAAAATGCGGGATGTAATATTTCATTTTCGAGCTTTCATCAATTTATTTATGGCGTACTTTCACGTACGAAATTATGGGGTGTAACATCATTCCCCCATTTGGAACATTCATCCTCGAATGTTGACTAATGCACTTATTATTCTCATAACCCGTAGCTCTTGCGAATACTTTAATATTCTTCTTGTCATTTATGCAACTGTTCTATGAATGAATCCCAAACGCCAGGGCATTCCCCCCTTTAGACCTCTTTCTCACACCACGACTCGTGGTCAGAATCATTCCAATCTTGTAATTGTTGCTATTTTTTATCATACAGCATGTACGACGCTGACTTTGTAAGTGCGCCTATGTGACTTTTCTCTTCTTTTTCCTCCAGCTTTTAGCCAATCTCTAGGCGTCACTTTGTAAGCATATACAGATCTTGAAAAGATTTCTCTTTGGGCATTTATAAGTACAGTGAAGTTTTTTTTCGCTCAATACTTTGTTGAACTTATGAATATTGTTATATCTTATTTCATACACCTGGTTATCCATTCGTATGACTTTACTGCATCTAGGTAGGTCATACTATACCATAACTCTTACTTCAATTTATTGTTACTGAGGTCTGCTACTGAACTCCAGGTTACTTTTGTTGCTTCTCCCATATGTATAAATTTAAGTCCTTTAATGCTTTCTCATTACTGTTTAAGAATGACTGCCTAATCTCATCTTATACTTTGTGACTTTTGTCCATCCATTGTTGATTCATCTCAATATTGATCTACAATCTACGACTGATAATTTGAAACTTCTTACATAATCATTAGGGCTCACGTTGCATTGAGGATCATTTGAAGTGATTTTCCTGATCCACCTGGGGGCGATACAATGTTATATTTCCATAATCGTATTTCATAGCATCCCAATGTGATTTACCTTACGTGGGTAATTTAATCTAGTACAATTCATGAAATCCCCCTTTTTTCTTTCTTCAAATCCAGGGCAACATTCCATCTCTTCTAATGTTACTAGTCTTAGACTCTTTTGAGTTCATTCAGGCTATACTAGGCTTTCTATAACTTAGAAAAACCATCAGCTCTCTTGTTTTCATGGACTTAATCCAGAGGACTTATCCATTCTCATCACCTTCTCACTCGCCCTTTCTTATCCCTACTCCTGTCTTTCTAAACCTTGTCGATTTACCATACTTTAGCTTGCGACCTATACATGTCTATTTATACTACTCGCAACCTCCCTTCAACTTGCTTGCACCATAGATTTCCTTATGTTATTCTGGATCATCAAGCGAGATATTACATCATCTCTAACTCTTCTTTACCCTCTTAATCAGGCTTCTCTATACCTAGAAACCATAGGCTGGAAGGCATGCCACCGCTATCTTTCCTGGATACTGAATCCCATCGCTTCTAGCCTTCTATCCGAAGTAAGGACTATTCACAACCTTCTGGACTTGAGTATCTCGTACGTTGTTCACCTTTAACTTACTTGCATTAAAATATCGCATCACATCTTCTATCTCTTTCATTACCTCCCTTTCACATAGGTATAATTCACATCCACAACTCAAAGCTCTATTATAATACTTGCACCTGTTGTGCATGCACAATCCGGTGGAAGCTTTATACTGACTTCTTATGAGGCTGGTACTCTTCTAACTGGCTTTCTCGTAGAGCCGTTATATAATATGGTTGTTGTACTATCTCTCTTGTACCTCTAATACTTAGAGGGTGATCCTGCAATATTCTCAATCACAATTTTTATAATTTTCTGGGTCCAATAATCAGACTCTTGATTTACTTGGTTGATGTTACTCTTTAGTTTCCTCTTTCTTCTGATCAGCCTTTATGTATGTTTAAGCTATCTTCCGATTTATGGCTCCTGGTATTAGTTATTACTTTAGCCTTTCATGGGCGCTATGAAATGTCCATGATACAATCTTCGATAATTCAATCCTTTGCCTATGCCCTAGGCTCAATTCTTTCTTTTAACTTATACTGGAGTCTTCTACGGCTGTATGAATGTCAACATATATGCTGCATGGATATCACTCTGAAGTCATAAGTGCATAATCCCTTTTGTTCCTTCTGAGCTTCCTTTAAACATAAGCTATTACTTTTCCTAGTCTTTCTGCCCCTCTGTTGCATGTATACTTAGCTTATCTTAGTTCCCACACATGCCAAAATTTTTGTGCAACTCACACGGTCTCGAATATTACTTTTGGTTTCATTTCCCGCTCATTAGCTCTGATAGGTGCCACTTTCTTATGGAGTGCATACAATATTGTAGTGAGACTGCTATTACAAGATCATTTCTTCTCCAAGTTACTATGCTTAGGTTGAAGCCTTCTTCCTTATTTTCTCAGCTAGTCTTTCGTTGTCGTAGTTAGGGAGGACCCTCTGACTCTTGTAAAGTTGCGAGCTCATTATATCATATACTCGGCGAAATTTTTGATGTCCTTCCTCGCCTATAATTATCCGTGGTTACTTACCTCCACGCCCTTGTGCTTGTAGGGTTGCTTTTGAACTTGATACTTTTACTATCTTCCCAGTGACACTCTCTTTTATTTCTGTAACACTCATGTGGTACCTTTAACTACCCCGACTCCTATCTGAATATTTCTCAAGTATTATAATGTCATAACTGTGGGGCTGAATCCACTATATTGGGTTTTACTATTTTTATCTTGCACGACCTGCTGATTTGTCTATATCCTCTTGTCTAGCCATAACTAAGTTCTTCCTGAATCAACTACTAACTACTCGTTGGCCCATTCTCATATCAATATTCCGCGTAATCTTTCTTGGGTTATTTCCTTTGTCTTAACTTACCTCTCACACTGGCTCCTAATTTATCAATAACATCTCGGGTAGGAATCCTCACTTCCTTTCCTTGATGTCGTGTTTACATAATGTTCTGGAATCGTGGCATATCTGTAGGATTTGAATAAGTGCAATCTTATCCCTTTCTCATTCTTATCGCATTCTTCCTTTATTATTCCATAGTTACTAGAACCACTTAATTATGACTTAATGCCACATTACTCCATATTCCCCCCCTTTAGGGGAGTACTAAGAGTTGGAGCCACGAGAATCTACCTATAGATGTTTTATCTCTTCATCTTTGGCGTCTTTTCACATCATCGATGACCCTTACTTGCCTTGCGGTAATCCTTCTGTAACAAGGATAACAAAATTCCTTACTCACAAGGGTGATAATTAGTATAACTGGCATATACAGTCCCTTAAGCTTAACTTTGCTCACATTGCTTGTTTTAGGAAAGACTCTTCCTGAATGACCATTTTATGAATTTCTCATGAATCTTCTTCTGTCGTCCATTCTATTATCGTCGGGACGCAATCTCTGAAATTCTCATGATGCCGACTATTACTTAGTCCCTAGTTCATGTTTAGTTTATCTTGTTCACCAGCCCATACTGATTTCTATTACTTTGGGGTCTAAATTTTCCTTCTATTAATATAACGACCTGGTCGGTCATTTTGAGAGTTAGAGCCCTGAACCCCTATTAAATGCTTTCCCCATATCCATTTCTGCTATTGTGACTTACCGGGATGATTGGTTTTGAGTTTCAGAGTGTTTTGGGACACTTAGTCCCTAAATGAAAGCTTAAGTCTTAGGATTTTTGACCGTAGTCAGAACTATGTGAAGACAACTCCGGAATGGAGTTTTTTCGGTTTTGTTAGCTCCGTTGGGTAATTTTGGACTTAGGAGCGTGTCCGGATTGTGTTTTGGAGGTCCATAACTCGTTTAGGCTTGAAATAGCGAAAGTCGAATTTTTGGAGTTTTGGGCCGATAGTGGAATTTTTGATATCGGGGTCGGTTTCTGATTCCGAAAGTTGGATTAGGTCCGTAATGTTGAATATGACTTGTGTGCAAAATTTGAGTTCATTCTGATGCGGTTTGATAGGTTTCGTCATCGGTTGTAGGAATTTGAAGTTTCAAGTTCTTTAAGTTTGAATTGGAGGGTGATTCGTGATTTTAGCATTAGTTGATGTGAGTTATGGGCTCAACTAAGTTCGTATGGTGTTTTAGGATTGGTTGGTATGCTTGGTTGAGGTCCCGGAAGACTCGGGTGAGTTTCGAGTGCTTAACGGATCAAAAGTTGGTTTTGAGTTGCTGCTGAAGTCTTCAGGCATCTGTCATTTTTGCACATGCGGTCTATGACACCTGCGGTGGAGAGACCGCATGTGCGTGATCGCACGTGCGGAGAGGCAAGCGCAGAAGCGGATAAATGGAGGAGTGTCAGGGGTCACAGGTGCGAGTTAAATTTCGCATCTGCGATACCCGCAGATGCGTTAGGGTCATCACAGGTGCGCAAGGTCCGCAAAAGCAGAAGGGATTCCCGCAGGCGCGCACACGCAGGTGAGGCCCTTTCACCGCAGGTGCAAAGGCAGAGGGGGTAAGTGATTTGCGCAAATGAGCACATTTTTCCGCACAAGTGCACCCGCGGGTGCGAGCCCAGGCTCCGCATGTGCGAAAATACCTGGGCTGTGGTTAAAACTGAAGGCCTTCACGATTTTTGTCATTTTTGGACTTTGTAACTCGGTTTAGGGAAATGTTTGAGAGCATTTTCGAGAGATTTCTTGAGGTAAGTACCTTGTGCTTATTTTTTATCAATAATCATTCTTCCCGGTGTATTTTCCCACCTAGTTAGTGTGTATTTAAGGTGAAAATTGAAAGTTGGAGGCTAGGGATTTGGGAGTTTGAATTGTGGATTTGGAGGACCATTAGGTATCGGATTGTAGTAAATTTGATATGGTTAGACTCGTGAGTGAATAGGCTTTCAGATTTTGTAACTTTTACCTGATTTCGAGACGTGTACCCATGTCGACTTTTTAGGGCGAATTTTGAATTTTTGTTAAAATATTGATTTAATTAATTAGATGAGTCTATTATGATTGTAATTATGATATGTAATTGCTTTTGGCTAGATTTGGGTCATTCAGAGCCGGATATTCGTGGAAAGGGCATTCTTACAGATTGATTGAGCTTGACTCGAGGTAAGTGGCTTGCCTAACTTTGTGTGGGGGGAAATCCCCTTAAGATTTGGAACTATTGTGATATGTGAGCGTCGTGTACGTGTGGTGATGAGTACGTACACGGGCTAGTTGTTTTAAAAACCCGATTTTCTTACTGAGCAGCAACGTGTTTTCCTGTTATTTTGAGTTATACCATTTTAATGAGTACTAATCTATTTTTATTCTTAATTGAGTTGTTCCAATATGTGT
Source organism: Nicotiana tabacum (assembly GCF_000715075.1). NCBI lineage: Eukaryota > Viridiplantae > Streptophyta > Magnoliopsida > Solanales > Solanaceae > Nicotiana > Nicotiana tabacum. Next base: position 8,508,387 of record NC_134094.1, on the reverse strand, counting down.
AACTATAATGTTTAGTCTAATACAATATATCTATGTGTCTTAATTGTTTATGTGAATTCTGTGCAGCATGCTTAGTGAATTTCCTGCTTTTTCCCTGACTTGTACTTAGTCTAAATTGTAAGAATTTCGTGATGTAGTTGTATTTCTATCATTCGCGCTGCATATTTACTTTGGGACTACGGAACGTTATTCCGGGAGATCCTCATGTACTGCATATTTACTTTGGGACTACGAAACGGTATTTTGGGAGATCCCCTTGTACTGCATATTTACTTTGGGACTACGGAACGGTATTCCGGGAGATCCCCCTATACTGCATATTTACTTTGGGACTATGGAACGGTATTCCAGGAGATCCCCTTGTACTATATATTTACCTTGGGACTACGTAACGGTATTCCGGGAGATCCCCCTGTACATTTACGTTTGGGGCTACGAGACGGTAACTCGGGAGATCCCCTGTTGTGATTTCTGTGTACTGAGCTGTTACCTTCTATGATTTCATTGTTGTTAAATTACAGCCTTTATTTTATTGTGGTATTACACTCTATATTATTTTTATTATATATTTGCCAGTAGGGCCCTGACCTGACCTCGTCACTACTCGACTGAGGTTAGGCTTGGCACTTACTGGGTACCGATTGTGGTGTACTCATGCTACTCTCTGCATATATTTTTCGTGTGCAGATCTAGATGCACCTTATCATCTGCACTATCAGTGAGCCGGGACAACTTTGGAGACTTCAAGGTATATCTGTCGCGTCCGCAGACCTCGGAGTCCTCTTCTACTCTTTCTCATGTCCATTATCTTCTATATTTTCCTTGTTAGATTCTGATGTATAGAGACACTAGATTTTTCCTTCTGTAATTTGTGATTCACGATGTTCCGGGTTTTGGGATTTGTTGTGTATTTTTGAATAGTTGATTAAATTTATATTTTTATTTTATTATTCCGTAAAATGTTAGGCTTACCTAGTTGTAGAGACTAGGTGCCATCACGACATCACACGGAGGGGAAATTGGGTCGTGACAAGTTGGTATTAGAGCTCTAGGTTCATAGGTGTCGTGAGTCACAAACTGATTTAGTAGAGTCTTGCGGATCGGTACGGAGACATCTGTACTTATCTTCGGGAGGCTATGGAACTATTAGGAAAATTTCACTACTTTTATTCCTTGTCGTGCGAAAATTGTTGACTTCAAAGATTCTAAACTTATGTATTCTATTCTCTCACAGATGGTGAGGACACGTACAAGCGGATCTGATGACCAGGCACATGCGCCCCCTGCTAGAGCCGCGAGAGGCCAGGGCCAGGGTAGAGGCCGAGGACGTCCACGTGGTGCAGCCAAAGCACCCGCACGAGCTGCTACAAAGGAGCCCCAAGTAGCTCCAGCTGGAAGGCAAACACCTGAGGTACCTACTTCTGCACCAGCCCTCCAAGAGACTCTAGCCCAATTTCTGAGCATGTTTAGCACCTTAGCTCATGCTGTATTGATTCCACTTTCTCCTGCCACATCTCAGGCTGGGGGAGGAGCACAGACTCCCGTCACCAGTACTCCAGAGCAGTGGGTTCATGTCGACCAGGTTCCAGAGGTTGTACCAATATAGCCGGTAGCTCTAGCTCAACCCGAGGTTAGGGCAGCAGCTTCTGAGGTGGATCAGCTCAGACTTGAGAGGTACAAGAAGTACTACCCACCTACTTTTAGCGGATTGGCTACAGATGATGCTCAGTGTTTTCTGGAGAAGTGTCATCATATTCTCCGTACTATGGGCGTAGCGGAGACGAGCGGGGGTTTCTTTTACTACATTCCAGCTTAGGGGAGCAGCCTATCAGTAGTGGCATGCTTATGAGCTGAGTAGTCCGGTTAGGGCAGCTTCACTTACATGGAATCAGTTCTCGGACATGTTTTTGAGAGAGTATGTCCCTCAGAGCCTCAGGGACTCATGGCTCGCGGAGTTTGAGCAGCTGCGCCAAGGCGCTATGACTGTGTCAGAGTATGCAGTTCACTTCAGTGATTTGGCCCGACATGCACCGGCCTTAGTTGCCACAGTTCGAGAGAGGGTTCGACGGTTTATTGAGGGTCTCCATCCCAGCATCCGGAGTAGTATGGCCAGGGAATTTGAGATGGATATTTCTTATCAGCATGTTGTGAGTATTGCCAGGAGATTTGCGGGCATGTTTGCCCGGGATAGAGAGGAGAGGGAGGCCAAGAGGTCTCGAGAGGCTGGTTATTATTCTGGAGCTCATGCCCCAGCAGCTCGCCATGGTAGGGGTTATGTGAGCTGCCCTGTTCATTCAGCTCTTCCAACCGCCAGTGGTGTTCCAGCTCCTTCTAGAGCCTAGGAGCCTTATTATGCACCACTTGTATCTAGTGTGCCTCCTGCACGGGGTGTTGCAGACCTGGCCCGAGCTAGCCACAACAGCCACGCCCTCCTAGAGCTTGTTTTGAGTGTGGCGACACTCGCCATATAGTGAGGGATTGCCCCAGGATTAGGAGGGGTGCGCCTCCACAGACTTCTCATCCACAGCGTGCTCCACCGGGTCCTCAAGTTATGATTACAGCACCAGCTGCCACCCCACCTGCTCAGCCAGCTTGAGGTGGTGATCGGGGAGGTAGAGGTTGCCCTAGAGGGGGAGGCCATGCCAGATACTATGCCCTTCCTGCTCATACAGAGGCAATTGCTTCTAATTCTGTCATTACAGGTATTGTTCTGGTCTGTCATAGAGATGTCTCGGTATTATTTGACCCGGGCTCTATATATTCTTATGTGTCCTCTTATTTTGCCCCGTATTTGAGCGTATCTCGGGATTCTTTGAGTTCCTCTATTTATGTGTCTACTCCTGTGGGAGATTCTCTTGTTGTGGATCACATGTATCAGTCGTGTTTGATTGCTCTTAGTGGTTTTGAGACCAGAGCCGACTTATTATCGCTCAGCATGGTAGATTTTGATGTTATCTTGGACATAGACTGGTTGTCACCCTATTTTGCTATTTTTGATTGTCGCACTAAAATCGTGACGCTGGCTATGCTAGGTTTACCACGGTTAGAGTGGAGAGGTACCTTAGAATATACTCCCACCAGAGTTATTTCATTTCTTAAAGCTCAACGAATGTTTGAGAAGGGGTGTGACACGTATCTAGCTTATGTGAGAGATGTCAATATTGATACCCCTACAGTTGAGTCAATTCCAGTAGTAAGGCACTTTCCAGATGTGTTTCCAGCTGATCTTCCGGGCATGCCACCCGACAGAGATATTAATTTTGGTATTGATTTATTGTCGGACACTCAGCCCATCTCTATTCCTCCATATCATATGGATCCTCCTGAATTGAAGGAGTTGAAGGAGCAGTTAAAGGAATTGCTTGATAAGGGCTTCATTCGGCCAAGTGTGCCACCTTGGGGTGCTCCTGTCTTATTTTTGAAGAAGAATGATGGTTCTATGAGGATGTGTATTGATTACCGCCAGTTGAACAAAGTCACAGTGAAGAACATGTATCCATTGCCTCGTATTGATGACTTATTTGATCAATTACATGGTGCCAGAGTGTTTTCCAAGATTGACTTACATTCAGGTAATCATTAGTTGAAGATTCGGGAGCCAGATATCTCAAAGACTGCTTTCAGGACCAGATATGGCCACTATGAGTTTCTTGTGATGTCTTTTGGGCTGACCAATGCCCCAGCAGCTTTTATGCACTTGATGCACAGTGTAATCTAGCCTTATCTTGACTCATTCATCATTGTGTTTATTGACGATATTCTGGTATACTCCTGGAGTCGGGAGGATCATGAGCAGCACATGAGGACTGCACTTCAGACCTTGAGAGAAAAGAAGTTATATGCAAAATTTTCAAAGTGTGAGTTTTGGCTAGACTCAGTGGCATTCTTGGGTCATATAGTATCGAGTGATGGGATCCAGGTGGATCCGAAAAAGATTGAAGCAGTGCAGAGTTGGCCCAGACCGTCCTCAGCTACAAAGATCCGAAGTTTTCTTGGTTTGGTGGGATATTACCATCGATTTGTAGAGGGTTTCTCGTCTATTACAGCACTTATGACCAGGCTGACCCAGAAGGGTGCTCCGTTCAGGTGGATAAAGGAATGTGAGGAGAGCTTTCAGAAGCTCAAGACAGCTTTGACTACAGCCCCAGTATTGGTATTAGCTATAGGTTCGGGGTCTTATACTGTATATTGTGATGCATCGCGGATTGGTCTAGGCGCAATGTTGATGCAGGACGGTAGGGTGATTGCCTACGCGTCCAGACAGCTGAAGGTGAACAAAAAGAACTATCTTGTCCACGACCTTGAGTTAGCAGCTATTGTTCATGCCTTGAAGATATGGCGACATTATTTGACGGTGTTCCTTGTGAGATTTACACCGATCATCGGAGTTTGCAGTATCTGTTTAAGCAGAAAGATCTTAACTTACGTCAGCGGAGGTGGTTGAAGATGTTTAAGGATTATGATATCACTATTTTGTACCACCCTGGGAAGGCCAATGTGGTGGCCGATGCTTTGAGTCACCGGGCAGAGAGTTTGGGGAGTTTAGCATATCTACCAGCAGTAGAGAGGCCATTGGCATTGGATGTTCAGACCTTAGCCAGTCAGTTTTTGAGATTTGATATTTCTAAGCCGAGTTGAGTATTTGCTTATGTGGTCTCTCGGTCTTCTCTTTATGATCGTATCAGGGAGCGTCAGTATGATGACCCCCATATGTTTGTCCTTAAGGAAACGATCCAACACGGTGATGCTAATGAGGTCACTATTGGAGATGATGGTGCATTGAGAATGCAAGGCAGACTATGTGTGCCCAATGTAGATGGTTTGCGTGAGTTGATTCTCCAGGAGGCTCACAGTTCGCGGTACTCTATTCATCTGGGTGCCGCAAATATGTATAAGGATTGAAACAATATTACTAGTGGAGGAGAATGAAGAAGAACATAGTAGAGTATGTGGCTCGATGTCTGAATTGCCAACATGTAAAATATGAGCATCAGCGACCAGGTGGATTGCTTCAGAAGTTAGAGATTCCGAAGTGGAAATGGGAGTGGATCACTATGGATTTCGTTGTTGGACTCCCACGGACTCAGCAGAGGTTTGATGCAGTTTGGGTGATGGTGGATAGGCTGACCAAGTCGGCTCATTTTATTCTTGTGATGACTACCTATTCTTCTGAGCAGCTAGCTCGAATGTACATCCGTGAGATCGTTAGGTTTCATGGCATACCGATATCTATTATATCTGACCGGGGTATGTAGTTTACATCACGGTTCTGGAGAGCTGTACAACATGAGTTGGGTACTCAGGTTGAGTTGAGCACAGCATTTCACCCTCAGACGGATGGGCAGTCCGAGCGCACTATTCAGATATTAGAGGATATGCTCTGTACGTGTGTGATCGATTTTGGGGGTGCTTGGGACCAGTTCTTGCCACTAGCGGAGTTTGCTTACAACAACAGTTATCAGTCCAGCATTCAGATAGCACCATATGAGGCTCTATACGGTAGGCGGTGTCGGTCCCCAGTGGGTTGGTTCGAACCCGACGAGGCCAGATTATTGGGTACGGACTTGGTTCAAGATGCCTTGGAAAAAGTGAAGGTGATTCAAGATAGACTTTGCACAGCCCAGTCCAGATAGAAGAGTTATGCGGACCGGAACATTCGCGATATGGCATTTATGGTTGGAGAGCGAGTCTTGCTCCGGGTTTCGCCTATGAAGGGCAATATGAGATTTGGAAAGAATGCAAGCTGAGCCCATGGTTCATTGGTCCATTTGAGGTGTTGCGTTGAGTTGGGGAGGTTGCTTATGAGCTTGCCTTGCCTCCCAGTCTAGCAGGAGTTCATCCGGTATTCCATGTTTCTATATTCCGGAAGTATCACGGCGATCCATCCCATATGTTGGATTTCAGCTTAGTTCAATTGGACAAAGATCTATCTTATGTTGAGGAGCCAGTGGCTATTTTAGATAAGCAGGTCAGAAAGCTAAGATCAAAGAACATTGCTTCCGTGAAGGTTCATTAGAGGGGACAGCCGGTCGAGGAGGCGACTTGGGAGACCGAGCAGGATATGCGCAGCCGTTATCCTCATCTTTTAACCACTTCAGGTATGTCTCTATGCTCGTTCGAGGATGAACGATTGTTTTAAGAGGGGGAGGATGTAACGACCCGGCCGGTCGTTTTGAGAGTTAGAGCCCCAAACCCCTATTAACTGCTTTCCCCAAATCTATTTCTGCTATTGTGACTTGCCGGGATGATTGGTTTTGAGTTTCGAAGTGTTTTGGGACACTTAGTCCCTAAAAGAAAGCTTAAGTCTTAGGATTTTTGACCGTAGACAGAATTGTGTGAAGAGGACTCCGAAATAGAGTTTATTTGATTCCGTTAGCTTCGTTGGGTGATTTTGGACTTAGGAGCGTGTCTGGATTGTGTTTTGGAGGTCCGTAGCTCGTTTAGGCTTGAAATGACGAAAGTCGAATTTTTGGAGTTTTGGGCCGATAGTGAATTTTTGTTATCGGGGTCGGTTTCCGATTCCGGAAGTTGGAGTAGGTCCGTAATGTTGAATATGACTTGTGTGCAAAATTTGAGGTCATTCGGATGTGGTTTGATAGGTTTTCGGTATCGGTTGTAGGAATTTGAAGTTTCAAGTTCTTTAAGTTTGAATTGGAGGGTGATTCATGATTTTAGCATTAGTTGATGTAATTTGTGGGCTCGACTAAGTTCGTATGGTGTTTTAGGATTGGTTGGTATGCTTGGTTGAGGTCCTGGGGGCCTCGGGTAAGTTTCGAGTGCTTAACAGATCAAAAGTTGGTTTTGAGTTGCTGCTGAAGTCTTCAGGCATCTGTCATTGTCATTTTTGCACCTGCGGTAGAGAAACCCCAGGTGCATGATCACATGTGCGGAGAGGCAAGCGCAGAAGAGGATAAATGGAGGAGTGCCAGGGGTCACAGGTGCGAGGTGAATTCCGCATCTGCGATGCCCGCAGATGCGTTAGGGTCATCGCATGTGCGCAAGGTCCACAGAAGCGAAAGGGATTCCCGCAGGCGCGCACGCGCAGGTGTGGCCCTTTCACCACAGGTGCAAAGGCAAAGGGGGTAAGTGATTTGCGCAAATGCACACATTTGGCCGCACAAGCGCACCCGCAGGTGCGAGCACAGGCTCCGCAGGTGCGGAAATACCTGTTTAAAACCGAAGGGCTTCGCGATTTTTGGACTTTGCAAGTCGGTTTAGGGCGATGTTTGAGAGCATTTTTGAGAGATTTCTTGAGGTAAGTCCCTTGTGCTTATTTTTGATCAATAATCATGCTTCCCCGTGTATATTTCCACCTAGTTAGTGTGTATTTAAGGTGGAAATTGGAAGTTGGAGGCTAGGGATTTGGGAGTTTGAATTGTGGATTTGGAGGACCATTTGGTGTCGGATTTTAGTAAATTTGATATGGTTAGACTCATGAGTGAATAGGCTTTCGGATTTTATGACTTTTATCCGATTTTGAGACGTGGACCCATGTCGACCTTTTAGGGCGAATTTCGGAATTTTTGTTAAAGTATTGATTTGATTAATTAGATGAGTCTATTATGATTGTAATTATGATATGTAATTTCTTTTGGCTAGATTTGGGCCATTCAGAGCCGGATATTCGTGGAAAGGGTATTCTTACGGATTGATTTAGCTTGACTCGAGGTAAGTGGCTTGCCTAACTTTGTGTGGGAGAAATTCCCTTAAGATTTGGAACTATTGTCATATGTGAGCGCCGTGTACGTGAGGTGACGAGTACGTACACGGGCTAGTTATGGTAAAAAACCGATTTTCTTACTAAGCAGCAACATGTTTTCCTGTTATTTTGAGTTATACCATTTTAATGAGTACTAATCTATTTTCATTCTTAATTGAGTTATTCTAATATGTGTAGCTATCATGTTTAGTCTAATACAACATATTTACGTGTCTTAGTTGTTTATGTGAATTCTGTGCAGCATACTTAGTGAATTTCCTGCTTTTTTCCTGACTGGTACTTAGTCTAAATTGTAAGAATTTTGTGATATAGTTGTATTTCTATCATTCGCGCTGCATATTTACTTTGGGACTACGAAACGGTATTCCGAGAGATCCCCCTATACTGCATATTTACTTTGGGACTACGGAACGGTATTTCAGGAGATCCCCCTGTACTGCATATTTACTTTGGGACCACAGAACGGTATTTCGGGAGATCCCTTTGTACTGCATATTTACTTTGGGACTACGGAACGGTATTCCGGGAGATCCCCCTGCACATTTAAGATTTCATTGTTGTTAAATTTCAGCCTTTATTTTATTGCGGTATTATACTCTATATTGTTTTTATTATATATTTTCCAGCAGGGCCCTGACCTGACCTCGTCACTACTCGATCAAGGTTAGGCTTGGCACTTACTGGGTACCGATTGTGGTGTACTCATGCTACTCTCTGCACATGTTTTTTTGTGTGCAGATCCAGGTGCAACTTATCAGTCGCACTATCAGTAAGCCGAGACAGCTTTGGAGACTTCAAGGTATATCTGTTGCGTCCGCAGACCTCGGAGTCCCCTTCTACTCTTTCTCATGTTCATTATCTTCTGTATTTTCCTTGTTAGATTCTGATGTATAGAGATACTAGATTTTTCCTTCTGTAGTTTGTGATTCATGATGTTCCGGATTTTGGGATTTGTTATATATTTTTGAATAGTTAGTTAAATTTATATTTTTATTTCATTATTTCGCAAAATGTTAGGCTTACCAAGTTGTAGAGACTAGGTTCCGTCACGACGTCACACGGAGGGGAAATTGGGTCGTGACAGTTAGTCGCGCTGGAGTCGCAAACTTATTTCTCGAAATGAGGATATGACTTTATGGCCTATACTCTTTTGTTGTCTCAATGCCAGTCACTTCTCGTCTTTTCCTTCACTTGACTATAGACTCTATAATATTGTCATCTTTTTTATCTACCGTTGTCATCCATGTATCATATCTTACTAATAATGCTTCATTAAAGCTCTTCTTATTTCCCGCTAATATCTATGTCTATCACTTTATTTTGAAAACTTATACAAGACATTCTTTTGCTTTTAGCTCCCCTTGATCCATCCATTGGCTCTTTGAATTGCCTAACATTCTCTCTCTACTAGGGACGGGAGCCACACTAAGGTAATATTCATCATTTCCAGAATTCTAGTACTTATCTTTGTAGTACTCATATCTAGTTGTACGATTTTAGAGTGCACCATCTAGGTGTCTCATAAGGAGATCTATTAGCATATTTGCAATGCCCTTCGGAAATGTCAACTAACGCAAACAATCCATCCACCATTTGGGTTACTCTAACCCCAGTCGAATCCTGATATCCGTCCTCCTCTTATACTACTTTTGTTAGCCCCCATAGGGCATAAATGAGATAGGCGTGGCCAATTGTACAAACCTCTGTTATTGTTGAAGGTAGCTCAAAAGGCTTATATTCCTCTGCCTGAATTGTAAATACTGTAAATCTTCATTAACTGGGCGCCTCGTACCCTTCTTCATCTTGCTTCTTTTACTTGTTCAAACTTGTATCTATCTTCTGAATCTCCCATTGCCTTTCACCATAGGGGCGGATAGACATTCTTTCCTTAAGGCTCCTTATCAAGAAGCTTATACATCTTAATACACACAAGATCTGATGAAGACTTCACATTTACTCATCATAAGTATGATGCAAAATAGAGTTCCTCTGACTCAACTCTTCCACAGTCGCATTCAATCCCTTACCAATCGTCTATCTAGATGTAGGCATCGTCGTATTATGAATAAGATAGTTTAGAAAATTGAGTTCTTACAACTGACCTCTACCACACGATCTAGAGTAAGAAGAAAGAGTGACAGTCCTAAATGCCCTGTAGCCTCCTTCTTATAAGTGTGGTGTACAACACACCCATAAACAAGACTCTACTAGACACGGCTTCTAGACTCCCTAGGACAAATCTACTCTGATACCATTTATGTTATGACCCAAACCAATAAACAAGACTCTACTAGACACGGCTTCTAAACTCCCTAGGACAGATCTGCTCTGATACCACTTATGTCATGACCCAAACCGATGGACCGCGACGGGCACCCGGTACCTTACTCAACTGAGTACCAACATAACGTATCTTTTCATATCATACTATCATAGATAACTGAGTCGGAGAGGCTGCCGTGAGATAGGTAAAATACAACATGTAATACCAACTTATACATAAGATATATAGGCCTATAAGACCAAAATAACCACTTGTACACTGAATATAGGCCGACAAGGCCATACAATCTTTTACGTACATGACATCTGTCTATAAGCACCATACCAAACAATACACATCTAAATCATACTGACTAAACAAGTAACTTCGGAGCAAATGGAGTACACCAGCATTTTCCGCTGAGCTGATCGCCTACTTGGAGGACTCTCGACCTGTCTATCGAGACCTACGGGAATGAAACGGAACGTCCCCAAAAAAAAGGACGTTAGTACAAATAATATATCGAGTATGTGAGGAATAAAAATCAGTAAATAATAGACATGAGAAAAACATGGAGTAAAAGACTCGACATGTAAGTCTGCATAGCTCCGTGAATTATTTCATTTTTATAATGTCATGCATATGCGTATAAATGTCATACCATGCATAGGTATATGCGTTCATAACATCATCAAGCCTCTGAGAGTATTCCATCATATCATTTCGGCCACTGTGGGCAAATCATCAACGTATACCAGCTGATCGGATGGTGGTGCGTATATAACGCTGTAATATTTCCCATAACTCATATACATATTATATATACATATTTATACGCATATATAACACCATCTGGTCATGGGTCAATGTGCATGTATAAATGCATAAAATGCATAAGAATTACGTTAATAAGATTTTTCGAAATGTCATAAAATCAATATGCCCTTCGGATAAACTTTATCAAATACGTATTTTTCTGAGACCCATGAACATAAGATATAATAATAATTCACATGGGGAATCAAGAACGTAGGCATCTCTAATACATCTATGAATATAGTCATTTATAAAAATTGTGTATTTACTCGTTTCGTTTGTATCGTATTGATCATGCCAAAAGAAAGAAGGGATAGCCTTAATATACCTAAACCGATTATCTTGACAATCCCTTTAAAACTGTTGATTGTGACAACGAGTAACAGCGGATCAAAGTAGAAAATATCTGTATAATATTCTTGAGAAAGATTGTACCGTACTCCCTTATAATTATCAATTCTCACGTTTTGATATATGACCCTCACGTTCCTAATACTTATAGTGGCTTTCCTTTGTTAAGACATAATCTCGCATGAATTGTTGAAGTAACTCACGTTACTATTGTATTATGTGGTCTTGTATGAATTTTGGTAGCAAAGTCATGTTGATGATATTTTGAATGGGTTGTTGAAGCTTCCTTGTCATTGTAGAGATTCAAAAAATGAATTAGAAAAGGTTTACATAACCTTTGGGAGTGGGCCTACATCTCTTAGTTGGCCACCCAAATCTCTTAAAATGCCACCTTGAAGAATGATTTAAGAGTCATAGGTTGTGATTTGTGAGCTGCTACGTTAAGAGGTTAGTCCTTATCCAATATTATCCACTTAATTTCTTTATTAATTTGTTAACCTCCCCCCCCTCCCCACCCCACTAACTAATAATTAACCAATTACCCATATAATAAGAATTATCTCAAATTACATAAAATACTATTCACTTTTAATACACTTTATACACCTTACTATCGTGGCCATGTGGTACCTTGTATGGTACCAGTCCATAAATACTGGGTATTTTAGCTCGGGCCGTATTTTATCCCAAAATGTCAAACTTCGACGAAATTCATTTTCTTCGATTTGCTTACCATATCACCTTCACGAATTTACTCATCACTTGTTTGAAATAGCATAATGCTTACAATCTCAAAATAATCTTATTCCCAAACTTATGTCGATTAACCTACGACGAAACTTTAACGTATGACAATATGGGATGTAATATCTCATTTTCGAGCTTTCATCAATTTATTTATGGCGTACTTTCACGTATGAAATTATGGGGTGTAACATTTACTACTTGGATTCATCTTCGTTCATTGATTTTCTGCCTTTTACCCTAACCTCCTTTTTCTTTTTGTATGCCAAACACGAAATCAGCAGCTTCAATCTAGACGCAAGTAAAACTCATGTAGGAAGAAAAATAGAGTAGTATCGGCTGATGATGATACAAATTATAAGAATTCGAGTTCAGGTTACCAGGGCAGATCTAAATTTTGTTACGAGTCTAATCACTAACTCACTGGAGCCATTAGTAAAAGTCCCTTTATGATATTCGTGCTTTCAACCACATAAATTAAAGAAAGGAAGAATCCGCAAGAATAAGTTTCTATCGAGCCTCATCCAACTCAGGCTTCTCTTTCCCTAGGAATCCTAACTTAGTAATATTGACTACATACACTGACGATGTTTATAACTTTTGACAATAAAGATTTGCTTATTCAGATGCATCGTCGTGATCCATGGAAGTTGTGGTGGCTGCAACATCAACCTTATTATTGGTTTTAGGCTATGACTTATATGAGATCATTTGATGGCTACCAGGTGATATGTTTTGACCCAAGTGGCTATAAATGAATTTTGCTCTACATAATGTGCTAAGGGATCTTTACGCAAATAGCTAGCAGATTCATTATTTACCTTCTATAATCGATATTTATAGATTATATACTACTAATTATATGCAGAGTTATACACATATTGTACATGAACTATACATAAATTATATATTCACCCATTATTTTTATTTTAAACGGTTTGGCCAAAATGGTTATTCAGGTTAATTCATCAATTTAGGGGGTTACTCACAACTCTCGAAAATAGCCAAAATCAAAAGAAAAAATGGTATGGTATAACAACCTATTAAGAAAACTGGCATAAAAAAGTCCTAGTTTTAGATATTGGCACCCTTAGCCCAACTTTAAGTTTTTATTTGTTTTAATTGGCATATCATAGCCAATTTTATTGTTATTCAAACGTTCAGCACTTTCCGCTCTCTCCTCCCCTCTCTCCTTCTTTTACACTATTCTTCTCTATCTTCTCCAAATTTCAAAATTTTCAAATTCCCAAAATCTCTCCATTTTTATCCGATTAATAATCTCTTATTGTGTCTTCTTAATCCTTTTCTTAACTATTTTTTTTTAATCAAAACTCTTTTATAGAAATTCGAAGACAATATCATCATTCTTGCCAAGTTGAAAGATGGGTAAAAATTCAACTGGTAAGAAATGAAAATCTAAAGCAAATGTGATCAAATCTCCATCTCTTCATGTTGATTATAACTTTGATTTCGAAGATATGGTGTTAAAGTGGTCGAAATCACCCCATGTAATAGCCATTCGAAAGGACAATCAAAGGGAAAAATGGGTTGATTCATCGCATACAAAAGACAAAGGAAAAAAATCGAAAATGTATCTGGTATACAACCAAATATTGCTATTAAACACAAAAAGAGAAAGCGCGTTAGCACGGAGGAAGTTCAATATGATATGAGTCCGTTCAGCTGAGAAGGGAATAAGAGTCTTTCAAAAAGTATGTGATGGAGTCATTCGAGAAAGTGTTTAATGGTAATATACCCGCACACGATTTCGATCAAAGATCCGGTGAGAATGTTGAGAATGATTTTGAAAAGGTAAGAATTCTTTCCATTTAATATTTTGTAAATCTTCATTATTTTTTTTCTTATAAAAAGACCTTTTATTATTTGTTCTAATTGTGTTCAGCTTAGCAAGGATTTGTTTTCATTCAAGAAGTATGTGATGGACTCTTTTGCTAAATTATTTGATGAAAACAACAATCTTCATAACAGATTCTCTGAGAAGAGTGATACAAATGTATTCTAATCTAAAAAAGAATAATTTATTTAAATATTTTAAATTTTAACAATTCATATTTTTATGTATATAATTAATGAAATCATTATATTCACTAATTGTGTAACATAGGGATGGAATGGTTGATGATCACGGTAATGCAGACATTGGTTCTCCAAATAACAATCAAGACCAAGGTACTAATGATGTTGTTCATGTGCATGAAACCACCCAAATGAATATGATAAGCGAAGTCAACCAGGGAGATACCAATATTCTTCATGGTATATTTGGAGGCATGCTTTATTCTCTTAATTATTTTATATTTTACAATCAACACATAAAGTTATTTTAATATCTTTTATGATTTTTTTAACTAGAACGGTTGGATAGTGTGGGTGAATGTCAAAAAGGTTTTCCTACGTTTGATGGTGGTGATTATCTGATTTTAAGGGAGTCTCATATTGCTATACTTGAATAAACTATTGTTTAAAAAGTTGTTGAGATGCCAAATGACCCAATGCCAAAATAATCCACAAGAGTACGACGTATTGGAAAATATGAGAAGTCTCCATATATGCCACTTGATTCAGGAGATTGCAGTTCTGCAGCACTAGTACCTAAGCATTATTTTGACTTTAAGCATCCTTTTAATATTAACATTGGAGTTGAACCTGATCTTACTTTGCGTTGGGCTTTTGGTCAATTTGTTGATGCAGGGACGTATAAGAAACCCAAGTAAGATAATTTTTAATATCTACCATATATTTTATTATTTTAATAATCTATTTCTTTTTGGAGAAAAATATTGGATTCAGCCTTATGTCTTTGGAGATCATCATATTGTCAAGAAAGAATGGTTTCACACTTTGAATTATAGTAGTCGACCTTTGGATGACACGGTATGATTTTTGTACTCCTTTTACATTAGATTATATCATTGTATAAATATATATATGTGATGTTAAATCCCGGTATATATTCTATTATACATGTTAATTTTAAACCAATATGTATAACGCCATGTATATCATAAACTTGCATGTATATCAGTATGTTTTAGCGATCCCTCACTTAACTACCTTACTACTGTGGATTAAGGTTACACTTGGGAGAAATAATATATGGTTAATGCTTCAGGTTAATAGCAAGCTTACCAAGTTGATTTTTCTACTATTGCTTTTAAGGAATTTAGAGCTCACATGAACTAAATTGATAACATATCTCCTTACCTTAGGTAATGCACATTATGATAGGCTGAATTGTGTATAATTGAAGATTATCAGCGTGCCTCCTTATGCCAAATTAATTGCTCTAGAATCATTCTTTTGTGCAGTTATATGTCCGTTGTTTGGTGAAAAATTCTGATGTTTTTATCTCTTTGTGTACAATACTTATTATATCATGTTTTCAGAGGAAAATTTTAGAATCTTGATTTTCTGCTAGTTATCCATGCCCTTATTTTGTGTTTTACTGTGTGATGCATTACAAATTATAGTTTCTGCAATCTGATACCTATTTTTTCTAGTATTATTTTGTAGAGAACTCTATGTATATATTTAACTCTCTCTCTGTATATATGTAACTAATAGTCGTACTGTCATTTATAATCATATATACATAATAAAATTAACTATATAACTGTCATGTATAATTGTATATTAAAACACTCAACTATATGGATATTATGTATATCTACATGTATATCAAACCCAAAATTTATTAACTACATGTATATCTTGTATTTGATGTATTTCCCATATTCTGACATGTATATTTCTTAAATGTATATCCTGTCATTTATATCTTATAGTAAAACACATAACTATATGTTTATATTAATTTATTTCATATATATCAAGACAATAATTGTATATCATATAATGTTTAATTTGAAACACATCTATCTTTACTTACATACTTAGTTTTTTTTTTAAATCTTTAATTGTTATATTTACTAAATGAAATCTATTTTTTTTGTGGCAGCATATTGATGTTATCTTCTACTATCTAAGAAAAAAAATAAAATATGATGTTAACATTCCAAAGTCTTTCACCACAATAAATTTTTCATTTTGTGTTAAGGTAAAATCATTGTATAATCAATTTCTTGCGAGCAATAGGGACTACGGTGTCATCCCTAAGGATCATGAAATAGATGAGTATATGCGAGGCTCATACATGCCTTGCAATGTTCTGCGGCATACCGTCGATCATGTACTAATTCCTATAGGCTTAAAAGATGAATGGCATTGAATTTTGGGTGTGTTAACTTTTAAGGATAGGTGCATACATGTGTATGATTTCATGAGAAGAGTGCGACATGATGCTAAAATTCGCGAGGCCGTTGAACCGTATGCAGTATTGATTGCTCGTTTCTTGGCTAGTACATGCTTTTACAGGAAGAGGCGTGATATTGATTTGACCGATGAACTCTACAGAGACATACCACTTGCTAATCCGTTAGCTATTCATATAGTTAATGATTTGCTACAACAAGAAGACGCGTATATTAAGTTTCAATCTATTTTATTTCTTAAAATAATAATATATTATTAAAGGGTGTTGAATCTTTTTAACTTATCTTCACTTTTTTTAATGATTGTGGTGTATATGTGGCATCTTTTGCCGAGTATTTTATCCATCAAAGATCAATTCCAACTGACTTCGATGCAGAGCAACATCGCAAAACGACTTGGTATATTGTTGTGGGATTATGGCAGAACCAAACAAGAGAATGAAGATGAAAATGAGCCAGAGTTTTGTAAAAGAAGTTTCAGAAAAAATGCTCTTGTAACATTGAAGAACAATTAGTCTTATTCTTTAGTTTAGTTATCTATTATTTTGGGATATGTAAACACATTAGTGCTTTTTTGTGGCTTATTATGGCACAATATTTTTAATATATTATTTATCTTTTGCAGGTTAAATGTATATTTTCCTCTTTTTTTTGTGAAACTAAGAAATTACTAGTATGTAGCATGGGTATTTTGATATTTATGCAATTTTTAAGTTTTATTTACTATTTATTCTATTTTTTAATATTTAGATGTGTATGTCAAAGTTTTCTTTCTCATGCCCATTTCTTTATAACATGCGAGTCAACATTCGATAGTATGTAAATTAAATTAGACAACAGACAAATATCGTGGACATTAAGCAAAATAATAGACAAATATCGGTTTTAAGCACGAGTAGATACCAAAATTAGGAATTTGAAACGAAGGTTACAGAATAAGAATGCACAGATCGAGTAAACACAATCATAACTGGTGAATTGCTTATCTTCTTTTTCTTTCAAATATTTTGATAACTAACAGAAATGATTCTTGGCCATTTTGCAATACCCTCCCCTTAGCTAATACACATTACTTATCTTTTTTTAATACTTAGTATAATTTAAAATTGAACTATTTTGTGTCATGCTATAAATAACATGTATATCGTAAACTTGGTTATGTATATCCGTAAACAAACCACACCAGTATTGTGTATATCTCTGTCCCCATGTATATCTATACTTAATTGTACAACTACATGTATACATTTAATTGAACTAACATGTATATCTTGATGTGTATATCCGTAAACAAACCACACCAGTATTGTGTATATCTCTATCCTAATGTTTATCAATACTTAATTGTGCAACTACATGTATACATTTAATTGAGCTAATATGTATATCCTGATATGTATAACCATGAACTAACTACACTAGTGTTGTGTATATCTCTATCCCTATGTATATCAATACTTAATTGTACAAGTGCATGTATACATTTAATTGTTCTAACATGTATATCTTGATTTGTATATCAATAAACTAACAACACCAGTATTTGTGTATATCTGTGTTCCCATGTATATCAATACTTAATTGTACAAATACATGTATACATTTAATTGAGCTAATATGTATATCCTAATATGTATATCCGTGAAGTAACAACACCAGTATTGTGTATATCTCTATCCCCATGTATATCAATACTTAATTGTACAAATACATGTATACATTTATTGTATATTTGTATGTATAACAAGAACAAAGATGTATATCCTAACTTGTATATCCATAAGTAATGTTAAATCTTTCCGTATCAATAAAATTCAGTGTTCAATATGACAACATAGTAAAGTAATTTCATATAAAATGATTAAAGTATTCAAAATCATGTGCCATAATACTGTTTACATGTCTATGCAGTAATATACATGATGATATATGTGTCCTACACAACTTAATGTATTGACATCGACCAGCTAAATTATATGATACATTTTGATATACATGCGAAAATGCAACCTCTAATAAATTAAAACTTGCATATACAAGTGCAAAATTTAAATAACTTGAGTGTACTTGAAAATGAATAATATTTCATTCATTTAATAAACTTGATATATACATAAATAATTTATCTTTATGGTCACTCAGTGGTAATTAGGTATATTTCTACATGTGTAACGACCCGACTTATCGTTTTAAGAATTTACGCCCCGTTCAGTGAGTTAAGGTCTCAAGCAGTTTCGCAATATGTATTATGACCCGCGGGTATGGTCGAGTTTGATTTACTGAAGATTCGGAATTAAATTAAAAGAATAATCCTTAATTTGAAGCTTAAATGGAAAGAGTTGACCGGAGAGTTAACTTTTGAGCAAACGACTCCGAAATAGAATTTTGAGGATGGAAATAGCTTCGTATGATGATTTCGGACTTAGGCGTATGTTCGAATTTGGATTTGGAAGTCCGTAGGACAATTCGACACATTTTGGCGAAAGTTGAAAAATATAAGATTTTGGAAAAGTCCGACCGAAGGGTAAATATTTGATAACGAGGTCGGATTTCAATTTCGAAAATTGGAATAGTTCTATTAAGTCAATTATGACTTGTGTGCAAAATTTGAAGTCATTACGGATTGATTTGATACGTTTCGGCGCAAAATATAGAAGTTGGAAGATTTAAAAACTTATAATTCGATGCGCGATTCATAATTTTGGCGTTGTTTGACATAGTTTGAAGCCTTGACTAAGTTCGTATTGTATTTTGGGATGTGTTGGTATATTTGGTTGAGGTTTCGAGGGCCTCGGGTTAATTTCGGAAGGTTAACGGATCAATTCGGACATGAAGATAAGCTGCTGGAATTTTCTGGGCAGCAACATGAACAATGATTCGCAGAAGCGTGAACAGTACCGCAAGTGCATGAACAGTAACCGCGGGTGCAAATCTGGGCAGAATGTTAAGGACAAAAATTGGTCATTTTGCCATTTTCGTTTTTGGATTTTTGGAGCTCGGATTTGGACGACTCTGGAGGAATTCTTCACAAGCTTGGTTGGGATAAGTGTTCTATATCCTAAAGTGTTTATATTTCATGAATCCATGATTATATTCATCATTTAATTCGGATTTAAATGGAAGAAATCAAGATTTTTGTAAAATCTTCCAAAAATAAAAATTTAAGATTTGGAGGTTGAGTTATTATCGGAATTTGATAAAATTGGTATGGTTGAACTCGTATCAGAATGGGTGTTCGAATTTCATGAAAATTATGTCAGGTTCCGAGGGACGAGCCCCGCGTTGACTTTTGTTGACTTTTTGGAATAAATTTTCAAGTCGACGTATTATTATCCAGAATTATTTTCGATGAATTTTAATGAAGTTATATAATTAATTTGGTTAAATTTGAGCGGTCCGGAGGTCAATTCAAGCAAGAAGACAATTTTGGAATATCGGCATAACTTCAAAAAATTTGTCTTGCTTAACCTCGAGTGGGGGAATTTCCCCTTAGGCATTGAACCTTATGTGTAATTTGTATAATTAAAAACCATGTACGCGAGGTGACGAGTACGTACTTGGTTTATATGTGCAAATTTTATTGAGTTAAAGTCTTGAACATATCATATAGTAAATTGGATAATTGTTGGCATATATTTAGTCATCTATTTGTCGTACCTAAATCCTTGTTGTTGAATCTGTTGTTATATGACAATTTGATGTGATTGTTATTTGATTATTTATGAAATTCTGTGAATTTGCTGGTTTGATAATTATTGGAATTTAATTTTATTTTGGATTTTTTCCTCTGCAATTAATTAATTAAATGAGTTTAAGAAGAGGTGATTATATAATTATTGAAATTTTTGGAGTTCCTGAAGGCTTTGCTTTATGTTGAGTAATTTATATCTCTATTAATTATTTTTTGGTATTATATACATTGTTTGGAGCCTTGGACTATTTGTTGTGAAATTAATTGATTTTGTTATATCTTTGAAATTTGGTTGTGGCCATTGGACAAATTGTGATATGAATTGATTTTTGTCATGTTGCCGTAATCATTTCCCATGTAAATTATTGTATTGTGTGAGTTATTATTTTGAGAAATTATTGTGTTGTGTGAGTTATTATTTTGGGAAGATAAGGGTGGCATTTCACTGTTGATATTATGTGGGTATAAGGGTGACATTTCACTGTTGTTGTGTTTGTTAGAATATTATCTGGGCGGAGCGATAAGGGTAGCTATAGGAGTGATAAGGGTGGATATTGATATTGTTCGGACGGAGCGATAAGGGTGGCTATAGGAGCGATAAGGGCGGCAATATGGGCGATAAGTGTGGCTATTGTCAGGGACGATATGTGATGATGTGGTGTTGTGGTGTTGATGATTTTCATGTGATGTTGGGATTTTATTGTGTTTATTTTTATACTTTGTGCCATTTATCTTGTTGTTGGTAAATTGATAGCAATCTGATTTATGTTGAAATTGAAAGCCTGTGGCTATTGCCAGACAGATTATAAAATGAAATGTGGGCACGGGGTGCTGTGATGAAATGATAATGATAATTGACACGTAAATTATCCGTGCAGTTGTGATATGAAATGAGGGCACGAGGTACCGGAGAAATATGATGATTAAACTATGGGCACGAGGTGCCATGAAAATATGAAAATGGGCTGAGACCCGTATTTTTATGATTATGAAATGAGGTATCACATGGTGACTATTAAATTGAAAGAATTATATTCAAAATATTTATTTGGAAGGATTCTTATTCAAAAAGAATTATATTTGAAAAATAATTATTTGAGAAAAATTATATTTGAAAGAGAGTTATCTGGAAGAATTATATGTGAAAGACAGTTATTTGAAGGACTTGATTTAATTGGGTGTAGTTGTGTTTATTAATTATTGAGTGATATTAATGGTACTCTTGTTGTCTGCTGTGCATATCACTGGTTATTTTATCCTGCCCTTATTGTTATTTGTTTCCTATTATTTTGTATAATATATATTGCACAGGTTATTAGACTAGTGAGTGTCTTGACTGTACCTTGTCTCTACTCCACTGAGGTTAGTCTTGATACTTACTGGGTACCGACCATGGCGTACTCATACTACACTTCTGCATATTTTTGTGCAGAGTCAAATATTGGAGATATCGGACTTGAGCAGAGTTAAAGCGGGATCGTAAGAATTCAAGGTAGAGCTGCTTGGTCATCGCAGTCCCTTGGAGTCTTTTTATTTCATTGTACTGTTAATTTGTAATCAAACAGTATTGTATACTCGGTCCTCGTGATCATTCCATGTATTCAGTTAGAGTTCGTGAATCAGTACTACTAGTCTTGGGAAGTTGTATATTTTAATTATTTTCGCTGTTAGTTTAAAAAAAATGGCTTCAAAACGTAACTGAAATCGGCTTACCTAGTCTTAGAGACTAGGTTCCATCACGACGCCTGTGGTGGGATTTTGGGTCCTGATAACATGTTCTCCTATTGTGGCTCTCACACCCGCATTGTCTGCATGAACTCTTTGGGCTATTAGCTTGTGATTCTGAAACCTTCTAGTATCTCACCTTCTTAGGTCTTCCAGGTATCTTATTCCCGACTGGTGGCAACACAACTTGTTCTAATACCTCTACAGGTATTGTCCATGTACTTTTATCTGGAAGAGGATAAAATGGAATGTCGTATGCTTTCAACATGTATTCATTGTTGTAGTACATAAAGCAATAATCTTCACCCTCCAAGTTTTTTGACCTCAAAATCACCCACGCATGCGGACAAGGGATTTGATCTAACTGGAACCTTCTACAACTACATGTCCTTTCCCTAAGGCAAACGATGAACAACCTCCCACTGTCAATAACTAAATGTAAGTTTTCAGTTGATGGTCTCACCTATATTTTATAGAAAAGCAAGATTAGTCAAGACTTTATGTAACTAATTCAAAAGATTAACCCTATTGAGTGTTTTTGTAGATAAACATTAATTTAAAATAAGGAACATGTTATATAATATAAATATACCATCATATGTTGTGATGCATCAAAATTTTCATCCAGTATAGCATTGTATTTTACGATAAGCTTTGTAAATGTCGTTTGTGCAGTGTTTCGATTTGTGTAGTTCCACCTGTTGATCAACATTCGAATTTCTTCTAGTAATTGTTGTATCGGAAGTTCCCTCGCTTCCCTAGTTGCCGAATTTAATGACTCTGCAATGTTGGAAATCATTGTCATTGTCCTGTTGACTTTTGCATGCGCTCTACACCACCTGTGATACCCAATATCAAATAAGTAATCCTTCACTCTTCCATCTATTTGTTCCATCTCTGTCATATGGTGATTAAACTCTTGAATGGTATATGCTCTTGCCGTAGCAAAAATTATCTCTCTTAGCTTTTCTTGGTTCCTCTTATATCTGTCATTTATGTGATTCCATAGATGCCATATACAAACATAATGAGAAACTTGAGGATACACTATTGAAGCTGCCTTCGCTATGCTCTCATTTCTGTTCGATACAATGCACATGTCATCTCTACCACCGAATGCTTCTTTGAACCTTTCGAAGAACCACCCCCATGAGGCATCATTCTTCTTATCAACAATTGCATATGCAAGTGGTAAAATCTTGCCTGTTTATAATATATTAATTATATTTATTCAACAAAGTGCTTATTATAAATATATTTTATTTATTAAGTGTATAGTTTATGCACACATCAATATGAAATATTTTACAATAACATACATGCGCTGGATGTGGTGTGTGTGTGTGTGTGGGGGGGGGGATTAAATACATATGCATGTTTAATCGATATGCACAGATTTAAAATAAATATATAAGTATAAATGGTTATACACAGAATATTTATACATATACGTATACTCTGATATACAAAGAGAAAAATGGATATACACAAATATGTTAATGAAATACAGTAGAGTTTTTCTAGAACAAACCTCCAGCATCTTGCGAGCAAGCTGTGAGTAACTTTCCTCTGTACGTTGCTTTAAGAAAGTTTCCATCAACCACAACAATCGGTTTGCAAAATTCTCATCCCTTAATTGATGCATATAAGGCAACAAAAGCATACATGAAGTGTTCTTCATCTTATTTTCTCAAACTCACAACTGCCCCGGGGTTGGAATGCATCAACATATATAAGTAGCTCGACAACTTTGCATACGACTTACTTGGGTCTCCTCTCAAAAACTTAAGTGCCCTTTGCTTTGATCTATTTGCCTTCCAGTAGCTTAAGTCAATACCATAATATTTTTTCATGTCTTTCATTATGTCCTTTACAGTATATAATATTTTTGGATCAACATATTTATAACAAATAATTCTTCCAATTACAGGAGCAGTAGCTACATGTTGTGTAAACAATCTATCCCTCGCCGAACATGTGTGATCCTTACTGCATTTTCTAATTTTAAATATTTTTGACTTGTTTAGAGATGAAGACTTGAAAAATCACGTGCAACGGTCATTGACACTTACCAGCAGTATCTAATAACATCCAAATTTACACAATAGTAAATAAATTAAGATAAACTATCGTGCATCATTACTATAAAAAACTGACGATTGTCTACAATTATTAAAGTTAGATATACATTCATACCTTGATGGACTTGATCGATTAACCTTAAACTGATTTTTTTTTTCTGAATAGCATAGTTTTTCAACACCATCATCAGTGTCTCATCGTCCTTGTACAGCTAGCCTTCCGAAACTGTACTATTTAGAGGATCATCTATTATTGAAGTTTCATCAAAATCTACAACTTCTGGATCATCTACGTTATCAAACCTAATCAATTGCAGTGCATCACCATTATGTATATCATATGTACTGGCAATTTGTAGGCATACAAATGAATTTTCCTCGTTTCGATTAAAAGCGTGCATATCTTTCTCTTTCACTGTTATACACAGTGGATATTCATTAAACGCATAATTTTTCTTCTTCAACTCGATATATACACGCAATCCTATATCATTGTGTATCATCATTGGTGGTGAATCATCATCGCATTTGTACAAGATTTCAAGCAAATTAATTGTGGTGTCAACCATCAATTGTTCTGAAATTGTAGAAACAAAATCACCAAATTTAGTTTCCGTACTAATCACCACGTCTTCAACTGAGTAATCCACAAATCGATTGTTGCTATCATAGTGTCCCCCGTGCTATATCAAAATTGGCAAAGTAGCCATTGAATTTGTATTCTATATAGAGAGATTAAAACCCTTCTTCAGCCGATTTCTTAGAACTTCAAAAATAAAGAAAATTGTTCTCAAAGAAAGCACTAATTATTGCATCAGAATACATAAATTTGATATTCAACTGTCGTGATTGCTGAAAAATCTTCGCGCCCTTTTTGATTTTTGAATGAAATATAGTTTCTGCATTTGGTTTTATTTTGGTCGACTGCGTAGTTACGCTTCTGAAGGGATACATCGTGCAAGCGTGAATGGTGAGACAAAATCTTAAAATCCCTCCTATTTCTGAGGGGTTTATATAATCGTGTCTGTTGGGATTTGGCTATTTTACGCCAATTTTTTTAGGCTACTAGTGTCAACCTAAATTTATGGCCAATAAAATGCCAATTATAGTTAAGCATTGTTATACGGTGTCAAATCCCCAAATCAAAAACCATTAAGATACAAAATAAAGCCCACTTCCATACCGAAGGACCCAAACATGATTTTCGAATTTGATTCTTAAAAAATACAAGTCAAGCCCACTTACAAAGACCTAACACATGTCAACCCAAATAGTCCACTGGATCAGCCTAAACCCACCTAGCCCATCAACCACAACCCAATTAATCTATTTCCTTTCCTCTCTGAGCAAAATTCCAATCTATTTTCATCTCAAAGCCAGAATTTGCTACACCATCTCCATCTCTATCCAACGTTTTCTCCGTTACAAAGATTTAATATGCTTTTATGAAAAGGTTTTTATCTTTCCAACAACCCCTAATAAGCTAGAAGTTCGAAAATATGTTTAGTAACTTTTATTCAAACTGTCTATTGGTACTAAAAAAAATTATTAAATGTATATAAATATTAAATATAAAACTTAATAAAAATATTTAAAATCGTATTAAAATTCAGAACTCATAAAAATAAAATCTTGAAAACGCTTCTACCGCATTAACTTTTATCCTTCTGTAAAAGCCGAAAGCAAACATAAACTGCTATGAAATTAATCCTTTTTTTTCATTCTCCAAGATTTCCAGTTCCACGATCTTTTTTTAAACTTTTCACAGCACCCTTCTTTCACCATGCTTTGAGCGCCAAACATTCAGTCATTTCCCGCCTTCTTTCTTCCCATTTCCCTCCAAATATTCCTCTTCTATTCTTCTATAAATACCTAAGAGCAACTCTTGTTAAATCTCAAGAGTAAATTTGGAAAATTCATATATTATCCCATGTTATTTGACAAGCACTAATGCTTTTCTGAAATGTTCAATCATTGGTGTTTATCATTGACTTAGGATCGATAAATGAATTTTTCAACAATCTTTTTCATTAAAATAAAATAATAAATAATAAAAACACAGATGCTCGTGCTTCTTCTAAAAACTATTTTCTTAGAATTTTATCTAGCTACTGCTATCATCATGGAATTCCATAGTTTTCTTCGTGAAGACAGCCTGACATTAAGTTTACAATATGGTCATAACATAATACCATATTCTCCAATATTGTTTGGCTGTCTCGTGCAGAGGCGGATTTAAATTCTATGGGTTCAACTTTTAAGATTTTTAACATTGAACCTATTATATTTTTAAAGTTACGGGTTCATATTTATTATTTTTTAAATTTTAATAAATTTTACATATAAATTTTTACTCCGTGTCGATAGTTATAAGTTTAATTGAACCCGCATCTACCACATTGCATCCGCCCCTGGTCTCGCGTTGAAAATTATGGAATTATCATAGAGTCCAAGCTCAAAATGATACTCAATCGTCCTCTAGAAATGCAATGCCTTTGTAAGAATTACGAGGGGATTTGGAAGGAGAATTTAGTCGTGTGCTTCTTTCCTTGCCCAGGGCTGGCTGTTTTATTAGCAACAGTTTTGTGGTTTCACTATGCACCATTTTGATACAGCTAGTTTGTTTAACTGTGAAGATGTCAAGTTCTAGTTACAAATCAAATTAAAAAGGGGTTTTGTAATGTTGTGAGGCTAGAGGATAATGTTGAAAATAAAGTAATATTTTACCTATATATTAACAAAAGGTATTCAATTGACCATCTTTATCTGCTATCAATTTTTATTAAGTCCACGTTTACAATAAGTAAATCTAAGCAATTCTTAACCACTTAACATTTTGAAAGGATGTTGATTCCACTTGATGTGTAACCTCACCCAAGTGGATTTACGTGTCATTCTTTGATGAAGAAGCATAGGTCACGGATTCAAGTCGGTCATTAATGTTTATGTTGACAGTTTACATTACATTTCTTGAGGTCAACTTGTTTCGGACCCTATATCGGGCTATCCTTTTTGTTCTGATGGAGGAACATCAAAATCAGAGGGCGTAACTAGTGTAGAATCTATGAGTTTATCTGAATTTTTAATTTTTACTTATATCTATTTTGACCAAAATATTATTAAATATATAGAGATAATAAATTTTAAACTCATTAAATTAGATTAGATATGTTAGAATTGTGCTCATAAAATCTATATTCATTTGCCTCTGACCAATATAAGAATCTGAAAGTTCTTTGTATAATTCTCACGTAATTGATGACATTTGGGGCCCCATTGATATGCATTATCCAAATCCCAATTCTATTCTTCACTTAATCAATTTATACTAGGCAGAAATGAGAAGTATTACATAGGCGAAAAGTTGAAGCTAAAGGACGAGATCTATCAATTTCCACTATCGATTGACAAAAAATATTAGCTATTCTTCGACATCCATTTTGCCTGCAAAAAAGAAACTCTCAATTGCCATTAAAAATGCTTTTCTTGTTAACCAAAATAATAAAAGTACGACACAAAGGCGGAACTCGTATTTTAACTTTATTAGTTCTGAATTTTGGGATCACGACTTCAAGTGTTAATGATCGAGTTATAGATTTAATATTTATACATATTTTATGAATTCAAATAATCAAATACACTATTTGAGCAAAAGCTATTGGGTCCGGTCAAACCCGTAAGCAGGCTTGTGCCTCCGCCCCTCCGCCCCTAGTACGAAACATTTTAGATTTATAATAGTTGGGCGGTTTTGCCAAAAGGGATAAAAAGAAAAAAAAGAAAAGAAAAGAAAAGAAAAGAAAATAGAAGGTCCATACTCCATACCTTCCAACTTCATTCCAAGGAAAGTATTGAAGTTGAGACTAGATGGCAGAGGCTGCTTTTGGGCTGAGTAGTGAAGCTAGAATTTTTATTAAAGGATAGTTAAAAAGTAAAAAAAATAAAAATCAATGAAGAAGCTAAGGGAACAAAGTATAACATATGTACGTACAAAATAAATTTTTTATCTAGATAGACAATATAATTTTCGATAAAGAGGTGTCAATTTACACCCCTTGAACAAAAATGTCCCCGTCCCTAGTATTATTTCAACTTCTTTTACTAGATTTTAAGCTATAATTTTAAAGCTACACTGAGTTTAGTGTTAAAATTGTAAAGATTAAATTCATCAAGTACAAGTCCAACTCTGCCTCCGCTTAAAATGATATCAAAGTCAATTGGCTCATATGGAACATATATGAATTTTCACTAGACTAGTATAAATAGACTAATATGTATATCCCTATCCATTATCATCCGTTAAAGATTTATGTTTACCCGAAAAATAGTACAGTTGAATTTGTTCGTGGTCTCTAGACAAGTGAATTAATTTGATCCAAAAAGTAATGAAATAACTGATGAAATATAAACTACTTAGCCTTAGAATATAGATGAAACAACATGGCTAATGAGTCGGGGAACAAGGTTTTCGGGCACAACAATGATAGGATCAAAAGCAAGAGAATAAAATTGTATTAAAATGACGTATAGAATGTAGTCTAAGTTAGCCAGAAAATTCCTCTCTTACAATGATAACTGAGTTCCCTATTTATAGTTATGTACAGGGAAAGGAAGTCCTAGGATCATGCTCTTCTTTAATGTCAATTATAAGGGCCATTGATGAAGATGTAACGTTGGACATAAATGCTAAATTCCTTGTAACGGACCATCATCCTTAATGCTGCAAAATATTCTGTGTTAAATATTACCGGGCGCAAAGCATTTAATACTCCATTTATGATCGTTATTCCTTCCGGTGAGAAGCGGAACAACTATGTTCGATGGCCATCCCCATCTTGTGTTCCACGTGTTCTTCCTTTAAGTGGCTATGTATCATGTCATATTTTTTCCTATACAGATAGTCCCCCTACTTTTCAGTGACACAATCTTGAGTTACCGGGAAGTTGGTAGAAAGCACCTTTTTGGCAGGAATTACTATAACTCCCTTTGAAGTTCTTTGACAGTTGATTAGACGCACGTTTCTCCGCATTTAATGCCCCGAACACGCATCATCCCACGATTCAGCACAGCTTTTGCCGATTATCGAGGTAATCATGGCCATGAATTTAGCCGCCAAAATTTTACTTATACGCACCATCCTTCTTTTATGTACTTCATAATCTCTCAAAC
This sequence comes from Nicotiana tabacum, assembly GCF_000715075.1. Classification (NCBI taxonomy): domain Eukaryota; kingdom Viridiplantae; phylum Streptophyta; class Magnoliopsida; order Solanales; family Solanaceae; genus Nicotiana; species Nicotiana tabacum. The sequence continues at coordinate 8,479,538 of NC_134094.1, read as the reverse complement.
TTCTAATTTGCATTTTTATTTCCCAACTTTTCTCTGATCTTCTTCGAATCAGAACATTTTCTTCCTTCTATTGCTATGGTTTCCTCTTCAAAACGTGCTAGTTCTTCAAAGGGCAAGAACAAAACCGAGGATTCCGTTCCTCCAATAGTGGGTTCCATCATCCCAAGAAGGCTTAGTACTCTGAAGAATTTTGAAGAGAAATATTTTGCTGCTAACCCTCGCACATGGGCTGTTAATAGGTACCCTTCTTCTATTCGCCCTTCCAGTATTCCTGTTGTAAAGGAGGATTGCCGCTGTCATGAGTTGGACATCATTGCTCCTGACCTATCGGAGCGAGTGACCCTTCCCGGGGAAGGGTTCACATATTTTTTCACATATCCCTTTACTTTGGATGCATTTTCTTTGAGCAGAGAGCTTGATTCCGTGATTGCAGAGTTTTGCCTTCGCTACCAAGTGTGTTTGGCACATGTAAGTCCTTCAGTGTGGAGGACGGTTACCTGCTTTCGGTGTTTGTGCCTAGAAACTGGAGAGGAGCTAACTTTAGCTCATATGATGAATCTTTATTCCCCCAAAATCTTCCGCGGGGGAATGATAAACCTTTGCAAGTGTGGCCACCATACTTTGCTATCTAGCATGGACGACGATAACAACCATGGGTGGATGAAATAGTTTGTTGCAGTTGCGACCAGTGACATTATTCCAACAACAACTTCATCTTTTCCGGTTACTTGGAACCGCTCTCGTAAGTTTTCTTTTATACAACTTTTCTTACTAGCTATCCTTTCATGCTTGTATTGTTCCTTCAATCTTCATTTGTTTTATCGACTTGATGGATCCCACCGGTGGTAGAGGGCTTGGACCGGTGGATTCAGAAGATCTTGGACATCATAACGCCCAAAACCCATTTGTGGAAAGAGTTATCCATTAAATACGGGTGAAAAGCCAAAAATCATGGTAACTTTAATTTACCTCATTTCCACTTTTTGTATATGAAGAACTTAGTTGAACCTTTCTGACATGTTCACGAAATTAGCTCTACCTGCGGGCTTAGTTGATGTCCCCAAGGAGGATGTTTTGGCTGACCCTGCTGATGCGGCGAGGCTGCTTTAGGAGGCACTTACTCGAACAGGCGTCTTCGAGCCTGCTTCGGTCACAAACGTTTCTTCACGGAGTCCCTGGCCAGAGAACAAGCAACCAAAAAGAAGACGTTCCTCTGCGATCGAGAAAAAGAATAAGAGGGCAAAGGTTGATTCCCCCGAATCATCTCCGGTAGAGATGGTGACCGGTCCTCCTTCCAGGCCGGTCATAGACACTGTGATGATCGACGATGATGAAGAAGCTAGTGATGAGGGAGCTTCTTTACATAGAAGGATATGATCCTCATCATCTCAACATGATGCTTGACCTGTTGAGACAATTGTAACAACTAAAGATGACGTCTCAGCACTTTGGGGAGAATTTGATTTGGTAGATAATGCCAACTCCTGCTCTCGGGCCCCAATTGGTGTAACCGATACTGCGAAGTTGAGTATCGGGTCCATGCCGTCTTTGGTTGGCGAGCATCAAACAACCAGCACTGCATTTGATGCAGCTGCTTGTCACTCTTCCACTCCATCAACTTCATCTCTACCTTCACCATCACCAGTAACTGCTACATCATTTCCATCTTTGTCCACTCTTCAAACAGTGGTTGCTACGTCATCTCCATTGTCCGCGCCTGACCATGAAGAAGGTGCCCTTACTCCACAGTCCCCAGTTCATGGGAATTTGGGGCAAAAATTATGCTGCCCCTTATGATGATCCACAAAAGAGGAGAAGTGTTACCCTTTCAGTCTCCACCGGGTGAAACTTGCTTTCGAGGTCGGTGGAGCTTGCTAACTATCTGAATCCTTTGTCTTCAAAAAAAGTTTGGGATAAGATTCAGACACTCTCGGGAGAGTGTTTGTTGAACAATGCTATGCATAACGCCGTAGCGGTACGTTCCTTTCTTGTTATGTTATTCTTCTACTTTTGAACAAATATACTCTAAGTTTTACCTCTTCTTGTTTTGCAGGCTAACTTTCTTGCTTCTGAGAGCCTCCAAAGGCTGATTCGTGAGAAGGAAGAACTTACTTTTGAACGGGATCAGCTTTTGGCGGAACGGTACCAGACTGTTCTCTGCCTCTTGGAACTGGAAACCAAGGCTATCGAAGCCGTTATTTTGGAGGCCCGTTTGCAGCAAAGCGGGCAAGAAGTAGTAACCCTTAGCCAAGAGATTGGGCCGCTGAGGTTTAGATTTGATGAAGCCAAGGCTAAATGGGCAGAAGTCCAGAATGTCATTCTTGCTACAAACGATTGTGAGACTGCCTCCGCTGAAAGAGTGATTAACTTAGAGGCAGCCTTAAACTCCAAAAGTGAAGAGCTTGCTACTGTGGTAGCGAAACATGCCCAGTTGGAATAGAAGTACAGGAAAACTATCGAGCATAATAGGCTCTATAGTTCAACTATCTGTGAGCTCGATGTCATTCTCAAATCTTCTAGGTCCGCCCGGGAAAACATTTTCGCCAAAATTACTCAACTCAAAGAAGAACTCAAGCACCGAGTGACTTCCCTCATTGTTGAAAAAACTTATTCCATGTAAAGCATGAAGAGAAAAACCTTGGAATAGGCCAAGACTGGTATCAATGACATTGATGCCCGAATTCCTAAGGCCCGAGAGCTTGAGTTAGCTGCAAAAAATAGACTCCTGGCGCAGTCTGACGCTTCAGGTTCTTCTGATTCTTGTTCCGAGTTTTCGAAAACTGAAGAGGGATCGGAAGGTGATGATGTCGAAGACAAGCTGGGGAAAACGTTGAGCCATCGGTGGAACCAACTCATAGGTATGTGGATACTTCTCTTCCTCCTGATTCCGGAGACACTGTAGCTTAATTTTTTCTTTCTTTTTCTATTTTGTACCTTTATCACTCTGACGCGCCCTTGTAAATAAAACCATATTTTTTGCTCAAGTATTGTTTGAGTCTTATTTTCATTTTGAATATTCATGCAAGTCTTTAACGTTCGTACTTGCTTAAGTATTCTGCGCATGTTGTTTTGTTTACACTTTATTATGTGTAATATCGTATGCTTTTTCTTCGAAGCATTTTGGTTCTTTTTCGTATGCAACTTCGGGTGTATTTTTCTCCAATGGCATTATGGATTTCGGGTATTGATTCTTATGGAACCAACCCTTTAACGTGAGGGATTTTATAAGAGAGGACCCTCTTATATTTATGGTGATCTTGAAGAGGGAGTCTCCTGTTTATTACGGTATAATTATTTGAAGTACATGTTTAACTTTCAAATGGTAAAATTAACTCATCGTTTAGACAAGAAACAAGATAAAAACAAAAGGATTTCATTTCATTTAATTCCTTCTATTTTCAAAAGTACATAAGCATTTTGCTATGCAGAAAAGAGATTTCCATGACTTGTGGCTATAAAAATATTGCCATGACTTGTGTCTATCTTGTACAACTTGTTTCCATGGGGCTGGCTGTATAGTTCCCGGTCCCGATGATATATTCTGTTCCGAATTTTTGTTCCCCGGTTGACGTGGCATTCATTGTTGCGTGACATTTAGTGTTTCCATAACCTCATATCATTCCCTCCCAGTGTTCGAATGCAAAAAATGCGAATTAGAACATTGGAAGTCTTGTATCTTTGAAGATCCCACCAATGAATTGCTATATAATCCTTCACTCGGCAACATATCTTGTTTCCCATTAGGAATCCATGCTATCGAGCGAAAGAATACCTAACAATCCTCTAGTGGTTTGTGCTCATGAACGATCGAGTAACCTCTTTTCGGTAGCAAACTTAACTTCCCGATGGGAATTTGCTATCGAAGCAAAGATTATCTCATCGTCCCCAAGTGGAAACTTTCTTGTTTGCCTTGTTATCAAATGTCTTATCACTGCTGTCTTTGTAGTATGCTTTCCATCACTACCTCATTAAAAACCTTGCCAGAAAAATCCAATTGGGACAAAAACTGAATAAAGGGAAAAAGAGTGCAACACATACTTTCCGTTTGAATGTTGTTCATCAGCAGTAATTTCTTTTGAGGTGAGCCACGTTCCAGTTGTTGGGCAACTTGTCTCCGTTTTGATTCTCCAACTCGTATGATCCTTTCCCAGTGATAGCTGAAACCCGATAAGGGCCTTCCCATGTTGGGCCTAACTTGCCCGCGTTGAGTTTTCGGGTGGTTTGAGTTACCTTCCTCAAGACCAAGTCTCCTACTTTGAAATATCGTAGGTTGGCTCTTCGATTATAATATCGCTCCGTTCTTTGCTTTTGAGCCGCTATTCTAATATGCGCCAAGTCCCTGCGTTCCTCGAGCAGCTCTAAGTTTATTAGCATTGCTTTGTTGTTCGATTCTTCGTTCGACTCGAAATACCTTAAGGTTGGTTCCCCCACTTTCATCGGTATCAAAGCTTCTGCACCGTATATAAGGGAAAAAATGGGTCTCTCCCGTGCTTGACTTGGCCGTTGTTCGGTAGGCCCACAGAACCCAGGTAATTCTTCGGGCCAACTGCCTTTTGCTTCTTCCAACCTTTTCTGGAGGTTTTGAATAATCACTTTGTTTGTTGACTCCGCTTGACCATTTGCGCTCGGATGATAAGGTGAAGAGGTAATCCTTTTTTATCTTCAGATCTTCAAAGAACTTTGTAACTTTTGCGCCGATAAACTGCGGCCCATTGTCGCATGCAATCTCTTTTGGTATTCTAAACCTGTAAATTATATTTTTCAACAGGAAGTCGACCGCTTCGCGTTCTCCGATCTTCTGATAAGGACCTTCTTCCACCCATTTAGAAAAATAGTCAGGCAAAATTAAAAGAAACCTTACCTTTCCAGGAGCTGGTGGCAGTGGTCCGACGATGTCTATCCCCCATTTCATGAACGACCATGGGGACAGAACCAAATGTAAGGGTTCTACTGGTTGATGTACTAGTGGTGCGTAGCGTTGGCACTTCTCACATTTCGTACGAAGTCTTTAGCATCTTGTTCCATACGGGGCCAGTAATACCCTGCCCGAACTAATTTCAACACCAAAGAATCTGCACCTGAGTGGTTGCTGCATATCCCTTCGTGGACTTCTATCATGACATAGTTAGCTTCCGATGCTCCTAAGCACCAGGCCAACGAGCCTTGAAAGGTTTTTCTGTACAATTGGCCTTTCTTGAAGCTATAACGTGCACCTTTGGCGCGCAGCGCTCTTGATGATTTGGGGTTTTCGGGCAACTTTTCATGTTCGAGATAATCGATTATTTCATTTCTCCAGTCCTAAACCAAACTAGTCGAATTCACCTCATAGTAACCATCCGTGTCCAAGGTTGAGTTCAATAGTTGTATTACCGTCCCTGATTGCCCAAATTTGCCAATGCATCTGTCCTCGGGATATGAGTTATTGACCACTCCTGAAATCGTGCCAATAGAGCCTGAACCTTTACCACGTATTGTTGCATACGTTCCTCTTTGGTGTCAAAAATTCCGTAGACCTGATTTACCACCAACTTCAAGCCTCCGGGCCAATTCGAGCCTTACAATCAAAGCTTCGTAATCTGCTTCATTGTTAGTTAAAGTAATCATTCTGATGGCTTGCGTTAAGGTTTCCCCCGAAGGCGTGATTAAGACTATTCTGCGCCCGGGCCCTTTTACGTTTGAAGCTCCATACGTAAATAAGGTCCAAACTCCCGATGTCGATTCTGACACCATTATTGCCTCTTTGGCTGCCAGAGGCAAAAGTCCCGGACTGAAATCGATCACGAAGTCAGCCAAGACTTGCGACTTAATTGCAGTCCTTGGTTTATACTCTATACGAATTCGCCCATTTCGACGGCCCATTTGGCCATTCTACCCGAGACCACGGGTTTTTGGAGGATATTCCTCAGAGGGAAAGTAGTCACCACAGCTATCGGGTGGTATTAGAAGTAGGGCCTCAATTTCTGAGCGGCGACTACGAGAGCTAAGGCCTTCTTATCCAGATGTGGGTAGCGAATTTCTTCTCTCGTTAAAATTTTGCTAACGTAATAAGTAGGAGATTGCGTACCTTTGTCCTCTCGGACTAAAACTGCACTTACCGCAACTTCTGAAACCACGAGGTAGACTAGTAACATTTCACCTTCTTTTGGTTTTGAGAGCAAAGGAGGCTTGACAAATATTTCTTCAACTCCCTCAAGGCGTGCCGACACTCCGGTGTCCATTCGAAATTATTTTTCTTTTTGAGTAGTGTGAAGAAGCGATGACATTTTTCTGATGAACGGGAAATGAACTCCTCAAAGCTGCCAATCTCCCTGTGAGCCTCTAGACTTCTTTTATGTTAAACAATTGATCCGAGATGTCCTCTATGGCCTTTATTTTATCGGGACTTATCTAAATTCTCTTTTGTGAGACTAGGAATCCTAGGAACTTACCCAAACTGACCCCGAAAATCCGAACGCGCACTTTTCGGGGTTGAGTTTCATATTATGCTCTCTTAGGATGTCGAATGTTTCTTGCATATGTTCAAGTGGTCACCTGCATTCAAAGACTTAACTAGCATATCGTCTATATATACTTCCATAGTTTTTCCTATTTGTTTTTCGAACATCTTATTTACGAGCCGTTGATAAGTGGCTCCGGCGTTTTTTAGCCCGGAAGGCATCATATTGTAATTAAATATATACCAAAATTTGTTATAAACGAAGTCCTTTCCTGATCTTCTGGGTTCATCTTGATTTGATTATACTCAGAATAAGCATCGAGGAAACTCATTAACTCATACCCGACCGTGGCATTAATCATTTGATCGATATTTGGCAATGGGGATGAGTCTTTCGGGCATGCCTTATTAAGATCCTTATAATCTACGCACATGCAAAATTTATTATTTTTCTTAGATACTACTACTACATTGGCTAGCTAGTCCGGATATCTTACCTCTCGAATTGAGCCAATCTTAAGTAAACGGGTCACCTCTTCTTTGATGAATTTATTCTTTGCTTCAGAAACAAGGCGCTTCTTTTGCCTTACCAGAGGTATGTTGGGATCCAAACTTAACTTGTGTACGACTATCTCCGTTGGGATTTCTGTCATATCCTCGTGCGACCATGCAAAACAATCGGCGTTAATTTGAAGGAATTCAATAAAAACACACCTGTGTTCCGGGTGCAGTCCTGTTCCCAAATTGAATTTCCTTTCTAGGAATTCTTCGACAACACAACCTGCTCCAGTTCTTCTTCCATGGACTTCGTCGCGTCCGTCTCTTCTGGTACTTGAAAATACCTTGGTACCTAATATTGTTCTGACTCTTCTGTCCCCGAGTTATCTTCCTCTAGTTTGGGGGCAGGTGCCAGTTCCAGTAATTGCTATACCACACGTTCCTTTCCTTTGCTACTGGAAACCGAAATTGCATTCATCTCCCTTGTTGCCGGTTTATCACCCCTTATCTGTTTGATCCTCTCGAGTGTCAGAAAGTTTAATAATTGGTGATATGTTGAAGGCACAACTTTCATCTCGTGCAGCCATGGTCTTCCCAAGATGATGTTATACCACATGTCTCTATCTACCACTTTGAAGAGTTTTGTCTTTATTACTCCCTCAGCGTTCGTGAGAAGAAAAATCTCTCCTTGGGTTGTCACGCTTGCGAGGTTAAATCCGGCGAGGAGTTTCGTTGCCGGGATAATGCTTCCAGTGAGTTTAGCTTGCTCCAGTAATGTCCATTGTATGATATTAGCTGAACTTCCTGGATCCACCAAAACATGTTTAATTTTAAAAATTAACACATTTAAAGAAATTACCAGTTCGTCATTGTACGACAGTAGTAATCAGTCTGCATATTCATCCATGAATATGATATCATCTTCTCGGAGCCTCTTACTATGAGTTATTGACACTTTTGTCTTCTTCGCTACCGAAAAGGTGACTCCGTTAATTTCTTTTCCTTCGAAGATCATGTTGATCGTTTGGCGTGAAGGTTCTTCTTTTGCTTTTGAGGTTTCTGTATCGACCTTGTTCCGACCATAGTCATTTTTAGCTCGATCACACAAGAATTCTCTGAGGTGATAATTCTTTAACAGCGTTGCCACTTCTTCCTGGAGTCGGCAGTCCCCAGTCCGGTACCGATAGTGCCTTGGTATTCATACCATAATTGGGATCCCTCTGGCTGGGATCAGATTTCATAGGTCTTGGGAATCGTGCCTATTTAATATTCTTCATGGCCGACACCAACTCTACGACACTCACATTGAAGTTATATTCTGATAACTTTGGGTAAGAAGAATCTCGCGACCCCGAGATTTCTCTATCCTGCAGCGATCTGTAGTTCCGGCCACGATCTGTCCTTCTATCAATGGTGAACTTGTTTGTTGTCCGGAAGTTCCTTCCACGACCTTCTATTCGCTCGTAGGGCAAAAACCGGCCCCTCGAAGTCCGCTTATCTGTGTCAATATCATTTTTCATTTTTTCTCTGTTCTTCTCCCGTCCTTTGGTCGACGATGGAAAGCCAATCTGATCGTCTTCGATCCTTATTTTTGACTCGTACTTGTTGTGGACATCTTCCCAAGTCATCGCTTGGAACTCGAGCAGACTTTCCTTTAACTTCCAAGAAGCATCTGAGTTTCTCGGATTTAAACCTTTGGTGAACGCTTCAGCTGCCCATTCATCCGGGACTGCCGGTAGAAACATCCTTTCCTTCTAGAACCGAGTGACAAACTCTCGTAATAACTCGGATTCTCCCTGCGCGATCCTGAATATATCGGCCTTTCGGGCCTGTACCTTCCTGGGCACCGGCATGAGCCTTGATTAAGGAATCTGCGAGCATCTCAAAGGAATCTATAGAATGCTCAGGCAATAATGAATACCATGTTAAAGCTCCCCTTTTGAGAGTCTCACTAAATGTTTTCAGCAACACTGACCCAATTTTGTGAGGAGCCAAATCATTTTCTTTTACCACTATTGTGTAGGTGGTAATGTGCTCCTGTGGATCTGAAGTTCTGTCATACTTCAGCCATTTTGAACCATTTCGGGATCAATTCCAGGGCTGCACTCGACTTGTACGGTAACTGAATATACTTCTTCAAGTTTGGGCCCTTTAATACGGGTGGTGCTCCCGGGATTTGATCCATGCGAGCATTTACTTTCTTGATAAACCGCAAAAGTTCCTCCTTGAACATATCTTTATCTTTGTTGAGGCTGGATCTACTCCCCCCGGCCCCAGCGGAGCCAACTTCGCCCCTGGGAGTGTTGTTGTTGACTCTCTGCGTTGATTGGTTTGCGAGAACCTCGGGAGGAATTGGGTCTCGCATGTTCGCATTATTTGAAGCACCTAATAGAGCCTACTTTAGTTCTGTCATAACTTGATCCTGCCGCATGAGATGGCCTAGAATGATTACCTGTTGCTCTTGCAGGATCCTCACTACATCCGCTACATGCTCCTCATCAGCGTCATCAGGAGTCCTCTCCTGAACTTGTCGAGGGTGTCGCCCGTCATGCACTGGTGTAGTATCATTCCCCTCGTTGTGAGTGTCACTAATTGAATCCTCGAAATGAGGTTGTTCCCCTTGAATTTCAGGGTTGCGTGTGCCATTAACAATGTTATCTGCCATTTCTTTTGTGACTTTTGCTAAGACAAAATAATCAAACACGTTAGTAAAAAAGGCAAGGATCAATTTAACTTAATGACTGTCTAGGCCCCATGGTGGGTGCCAAACTGTTTACCCAAAAAATGGTATAGTTGAATTTGTTCGTGGTCTCTAGACAAGTGAATTAATATGATCCAAAAAGTAATGAAATAAGTTATGAAATATAAAATACTTAGCGTTAGAATGTAGATGAAACAACAGGGATAATGAGTCCGGGAACAAGGTTTTCCGGGCACAACAATGATAAGATCAAAAGCAAGAGAATAAAATTGTATTAAAATGCTGTATAGAATGTAGTCTAAGTTAGCCAGAAAATTCCTTCCTTACAATGATAACTGAGCTCCCTATTTATAACTAAGTATAGGGAAATGAAGTCCTAGGATCATACCCTTCTTTAATGTCAATTATGATGGTCATTGATGAAGATATAACGTTGGACATAAATGCTAAATTCCTTGTAACGGACCATCATTCTTAATGCTGTAAAATATTCTGTATTAAATGTTACCGGGTACAAAGTATTTAATACTCTGTTTATGATTGTTATTCCTTCCAGTGAGAAGCGAAACAACTATGTTCGATGGCCAATCCCATCTTGTGTTCCACGTGTTCCTTCTTTAAGCGGTCACGTGTCATGTCGTATTTTTCCCTATACAACTTAAAAGAGTTTGAACCAAACTAGAAACTATAGCTCTAGCTACGCCCTAGCCAACAATGCACGTTTTGCTGTCACAAACACGAAAGCAAAGTTAGCCAATCTTTTTTCTTCTTTATTTTGGTTTCTTTCAAGCAAAAAAGGGGGGAAAATAAAAACTAGTCAGATTTATAATTGATAATTGCAAAAATAGTTATAGTTTCAAAAGTAATCAAAATTTAGTCACTTTTGCATGTAAAGATAAAATTTGAACAAAAACACCTTTAAAAATCTGAAAATATTCCAGCATAATATGTTGGAGTTTGATTTTTTTTAGATATGAGCTTCCAACATAATGTGCTGGAATTTCATAATGTGATGGAGTTCCAACATAATATGCGAGTATATGCAGGAGCTCCATAATCTAGCATATTGTGTTGGAACTTTCTGTGTGCTGGAGTTTATACACAGGAGCTCCATAATCTCGCATATTATGCTGGAACTTTCCGTATTTTAGCAAAATAATGGCTATTTTTCAATAACTTTGTAACCGCTAACTATTTTTCAGTTATGTTAATTTGAGTTCCCATATGAATTACTAAAAACTTGGTTCTTTACCATGTTCCTTAAGCGTAAATTAAACAAGCAATAAAATGAACACAATGATTTTTTCGTGAAAAATCACCCGACTCAAAAGGTGCAAAAACCATGACCTACCACGTAGGATTTTCAGCTCCAACTCCTACTACTCCTATTTGATTCACAAGTTACTCTAACTTGTAAAGCAAAATACTCACTCCAATTCACTGATTGTTTATGACACTTGATTACAACTCAATTACCTAAAACACATTCACTAAACTAACTCGAGATGAATACAATGCAATACTCAACACAAGTAAACAACTTATGATTCTTTAGTCGATGGTCAAAAGGATGGTTTAGAAGTCCAAAGTCAATCCTATTTAAACACGACTTGGGATCTTCTAAGAGTCCTATTCAAAGTCAGCTTCCTCTTTGATAGGACTCATACTGTTCCAAGGATTCCACATGCTTTGGGACTTTATCTCTAACTGAATTATCCATATCTTTTTGAGTAACGACCCTTATCACTTATAGTAGTCATCGTCCACTAAACTCGGACCTGGGTAACTTTGAGATAAAGTTACTGTCTTGTACAGACGTACAAGTATCACTCAGGAGGAGCTAATTCTTTCTCCTGAGGAGCAGATTCTTCAGAACAGTTAAGCAGCTACGTTGAGGACCTGGTTCTTTGAACATTTAGTCATACTTTGTTAATTATCAAAACTTCAATATTCAACAAATTCCCCCTTTTTGATGATGACAAACTTTCTGTACAACAGAACCAGATAATCACCTCAAAGAACCAGATTGTCACGACCCAATTTTACCTATAGGTCGTGATGGCGTCCAACACTACAGCTAGGCAAGCCAACTAATAAATTAACGTATATTGATTAAACTTTTAATCCAAGAAAATAATAAAATACCCGAATCCTACCAATGTGTGTGCCAAGACCTGGTATCACAAGTGTAAGAGCATCTAGTAGATTATACAAAACCTCAAATACTGTCTGAAATAAAAATAGACAGAATGAAGAAAAAACAAAATACTAGGAGAGACACTGGTAGCTGCAGAACGGCCCAGAAAGGTAGCTCACCACTATGCCCCTGGATAACGTGGGTGTAAGACGGTAGGTCCCCCACTAGTACTTGCCTCAGGTCCTGCACAAAAAGTGCAGCAAGTGTAGTATGAGTACGTAAACAACGTGTACCCAGTAAGTATCAAGCCTAATCTCGAAGTGGTAGAGACGAGATGGCCGACTTTGACACTCACTACTGGTCAATAATAAAAATTGAAATAGAACTAGAATATATAATTCAGCATGATTCACAGAATATAACAATAATTTATTTAACCGTCAGAAATAATTAAATTCTTTCAAATGCAATAATTCTCAATATATTAACTAAAATTCCTACAATTCCAATAAATTTTCAGTTTATCAATTAATCTCATTTACATGAATAACATTAATTCCTTAGCTAACATGGATAATAATCTTTAAATTTCAAAGATTTCCAAATTTATCAATTAGCTTCACAAGCTACAATAAACTATCAAAGTATCGTGTAATTATTACTATTAAGCACGATTTTTGCCGAGGTCGCTCGGCCCGATCCAAAATATTGTGTACACTGCCGAGGTACGTGCGGCACGATCCATAGATGCATCTATCCTGCCGAGGTGTTCGGCCTGATCCACAAGAAAGGAGGACATTTTCTTATGTACCTCCGTAATAAGAGCATTTATTGTAAAATTTATTTGAGAGGATAACAATTTATTTCAACAATTAATTAATCTAAACAAAAGCAAATAAGCATATGAAAATTTCATATTTTTCTACCTTTCATAACAATTCACAATATATACATCAAATATTTTAATTAATAAAGAATATAATTTACACAAGTAATTCATGCTTTGAGTCCTAAACTACCCGAACTTTAGCATTAATAGTAGCTACGCACGGACTCTCGTCACCTCGTGCGTACGTAGCCCCCGCAATTAGCAACAATTATTTAATTTAATCACCTATGGGGTAAATTTCTCCTTTACAAGATTAGACAAGAGACTTACTCAATTTGCTCCAATTTAATCCATTAGAAGGCCCTTTCCTCGATTATCCAACTTTGATTGGCTTGAATCTAACCATAAATAATTCGATACAATTACTAAAATTTATAGGAATCAATTCTATAAGAAATACTACATTTTTTTAAAAAAATCTTGAAATTAATTAAAATTCATCAGTGGGGTCCACATCTAGAAATCCGGCAAAAGTTATGAAATCCGACAACCCATTCAATTACGAGTCCAACCATACTAGTTTCACTCAAATCCGACTCCGAAATCTCAAAAATTCGTTTTTATGAGATTTCTAAAAATTTTCAAATCTCAATCTCAAAACACTAATTAAATGGTGAAAATAATGATATATTTGTGTATATAGACCAAATCCGAGTTGGAATAACTTACCCCAAATATCTTTCCTTGAAAATCTGTCAAACGTCGCATCTGCTCAAGCTCAAGTTTGTCAAAAATGCCAAATGGGTCGAATGCCTCTGTTTTTATAACTTACAGATCTGTCCAGTCCGATCTGGGAGCTCGATCAGGGAAGCTCAATCTCAGGAGCTCGATCTCGGGAGCTCGATCTTGGGAGCTCGATCATGGGAGCTCGATCATGGGAGCTCGATCTTGGGAGCTCGATCATGGGAGCTCGATCTTGGGAGCTCGATTTTGGGCCTCAATTTTGGGCCTCGATTTTGGGCCTCGATTTTGGGCTCGATCATAGCCCAAAATTTCCAGCAGAAGAGAAAAATTGCAGCAACTGTTTAAGTCCAATTTTTGATCCGTTAACCATCCGAAACTCACACGAGGCCATCGGAACCTCAAACAAATATACCAACAAGTCCTAAAATATCATACGAACTTAGTCGAACCTCTAAATCACATCAAACAACGCTAAAACCACGAATCATACCCCAATTCAAGCTTAATGAAACTAAGAATTTTCAACTTCTACATTCGATGCCGGAACCTAACAAATCAAGTCCGATTGACCTTAAATTTTGCACACAAGTCATAAATACCATAACGGAGCTGTGAAAATTTTCATAACTGGATTCCGACCCCGATATCAAAAAGTCAACTCCCCGGTCAAACTTCCAAACTTTAAATTCCTATTTTAGCCATTTCAAGCCTAATTTCACTATGGACTTCCAAATAAATTTTCGATCATGCTCCTAAGTCCAAAATCAACATACGGAGCTGTTGGAATCATCAAAATTCTATTCTGGGGTCGTTTGCACATAATTCGATATCTGGTCACTATTTGAACTTAAACTTTTAATTTTTCATCAAAATTTCATATCTCGGGCTAGGGACCTCGGAATTTGATTCCGGGCATACGCCCAAGTCCCAAATCATGATACGGACCTACTGGACCTATCAAAATACTGATCCGAGTCCGTTTTCTCAAAATGTTGACCAAAGTCAACTCAGTTGAGTTTTAAAGCTCTAATTCATATTTTAATCCATTTTTCACATAAAAACTTTCCAAAAAATTTTACGGACTGCGCATGAAAGTCGAGGAATGATAAATAGTACTTTTTGAGGCCTTAGAACACATAATTAATTATTAAATTTAAAGATGTCATTTTGGGTCATCACATTCTCCACCTCTAAAACAAACGTTCATCCTCGAACGGGTTTAGAATTATACCTGAAGTGCTGAATAAGTGTGGATATCTACTCCGCATGTTTTTCTCAGCCTCCCAAGTCGCTTCCTCGACTGGTTGGCCCCTCCACCGAACTCTAACTGTAGAAATCCTCTTGGACCTCAACTAGCGAACCTGTTTATCAATAATGGCAACTGGCTCCTCTTCATAACCCAAGCTATTATCTAGCTGAATTGTGCTGAAATCTAACACATGTGATAGGTCGGCATGATACTTTCGAAGCATAGATACATGGAAAACCGGATGAACTCCCGATAGGCTGGGAGGCAATGCAAGCTCATAAGCAACCTCCCCAACTCGTTTTAACACCTCAAATGGGCCTATAAACCTTGGGCTCAATTTTCCCTTTATCCCAAATCTCATGATTCCCTTCATCGGCGAAACTTTCAAGAGAACTTTTTCACCTATCATAAAGGATAAATCGCGTGCGCTTTCTGATCTGCGTAACTCTTCTATCTGGATTGTGTTGTACGAAGTCGCTCCTGAATCAACTTTACCTTTTCCAAGGCATCTTTCACCAAATCAGTACCATATAACTTAGACTCACCGGGCTCAAACCACCCGATGGGTGAACGACATCGTTGATCATACAAAGCCTCAAATGGAGCCATCTCGATCCTGGATTGGTAAGTGTTGTTATAAGAAAACTCGGCCAAAGGCAAGAAACAATCCCACTGACCTCTAAAGTCAATCACACATGCCCTGAGCATATCCTCCAAAATCTGAATTGTCCGCTCTGACTGCCCGTCGGTCTGCGAATGAAAAGTTGTGCTGAGCTCTACACGGGTCCCCAACTCACTCTGTACTGCTCTCCAGAAATGTGAAGTAAACTGAGGACCTCTATCTGATATGATGGAAATCGGCACACCGTGCAACCGAACTATCTCCTGAATATAAATTTGGGCCAACCTCTCTAAAGTATACGCAGTCACAACCGGAATGAAATGTGCTGACTTAGTCAACCTGTCGACAATGACCCAAACTGCATCAAACTTCTGCAAGGTCCGCGGAAACCCAGCTACAAAGTCCATAGTGATGCGGTCATCTGCTGAAGTAGGCCACCTGGCCTCTGGTGCTCATATTTAACTTGCTGACAATTTAAACACCTAGCTATATGCTCAATAATGTCCTTTTTCATTCGTCACCACCAATAATGTTGCCTCAGGTCACGATACATCTTTGTAGCACCAGGATGAATAGAATACCAAGAAATATGTGCCTCCTCTAGGATCTTTTTCCTCAGTCCATCCACATTAGGAACACATAGACGATCCTAGAGTCGCAGAACACCATTCGCACCAATAGTAACTTCCTTGGCACCACCTCATTGTACCATTTCATGAAGAACCATCAAGTGTGGATCATCATACTGGCGAGCCTTGATCTGCTCAAATAGTGAAGACTGGGTCACAACACATGCAAGAACTCGACTGGGCTCTGAAATATCCAGCCTCACAAGTCTGTTAGCCAAGGACTGAATATCCGAGGCTAATGGCCTTTCCTCTGCTGAAATGAAAGCCAAACTGCCCATACTCTCCGCCATTCTGCTGCTTTGCCCAGATGATACAGGATAGTAATATCATAATCTTTTAGTAACTTCAACCATCTGTGCTGTCTCAAATTTAGGTCCCTCTGCCTGAACAAATGCTGCAAACTGTGATGATCCATGTAAACTTCACAAGACACCCCATATAAATAATGCCTCAAAATCTTAAGAGCGTGAACAATCGCAGCTAACTCCAAATCATGTATCGGATAATTCTTTTCGTGGGGCTTCAACTGACGTGAAGCATATGCAATTACTTGCCCTTCCTTCATCAATACACAACCCAAGCCGACACGTGAAGCGTCACAATACACTGTATACACCCCCGAACCGGAAGGCAACACTAACACTGGTACTATAGTCAATACTGTCTTGAGCTTCTGAAAGCTCACCTCACAATCATCGAACCATTGGAATGGAGCACCCTTCTGGGTTAATTTGGTTAAAGGTGATGCAATAGATGAAAAACCTTCCACGAATTGACGGTAATAACCTACCAAACCTAGAAAACTCCTGATCTCAGTCGCCGAAGTGGGACGATGCCAATTCTGAACTGCCTCAATCTTTTTGGGTTAATACCCTCGCCCAATACAATATGTCCCAAAAATGCTACAGACTCAAGCCAGAACTCACATTTATAGAACTTAGCATATAGCTTTTGTTCCCACAATGTCTGAAGCACTACTCTTATATGCTGCTCATGCTCCTCCCTGCTGCGTGAGTAGATCAAGATGTCATCAATGAAGACGATGACAAATGAATCAATATATGGCCCGAATACCCTGTTCATCAAATCCATAAACACTGCTGGGGCGTTAGTTAAACCGAACGACATCATCAAAAACTCATAATGACCATATCTAGTCCGAAAAGTAGTCTTCGGAACATCCGAATCCCGAATCTTCAACTGATGGTACCCCGACCTCAAGTCGATCTTAGAGAACACCCTAGCACCCTGGAACTGGTCAAATAGATCATCAATACACGGTAAAGGGTACTTGTTCTTAATAGTGACTTTGTTCAATTGGCGATAATCAATACACATCCGCATTGTTCCATCCTTCTTTTTCACAAATAATACCGGTGCACCCCAAGGAGATACACTCGGTCTGATGAACCCTTTGGCTAGTAACTCTTCAAGTTGTTCTTTCAATTCTTTCAATTCTTTCGGAGCCATGTGATATGGTGGGATAGATATAGGCTGGGGTATCTGGAGCCGAGTCAATACAAAAATCAATATCACGATCATGTGGCATACCTGGAAGATCTGAAGGAAATACATCGGAGAAATCCCGAACTATAGGCACTGAATTAATAGCTGGAGTCTCTGCAGTAGTATCCATGTATCGAGCCTTTATAAAATAAATAACTCGATTAAATGAACTAACAGACGAACCCTTCCACTCCAGCTTAGGCAATGCTGGAATAGCCAAGGTAATAGTCTTGGCATAACAATCTAGAATAGCATGATATGGAGATAACCAGTCCATGCCCAGAATAATTTCAAAATCGGTCATCTCAAGCAATATGAGATCTGCTCTAGTTTCATAACCACAGAATGTAATAATACAGGACCAGTAGATCCGGTTCACAACAATAGAATCGCCCACAGGAGTGGACACATAAACAGGAGTACTCAAGGACTCACAAGAAACACCCAGGAATGGAGCAAATAGAGATGACATATATGAATACGTAGATCCTGGATCGAATAATACCGAGGCATCTTTGTCACAAACAGAAATAATACCTGTAATCACGGCATCTGAGGCCTCTGCATCTGGTCTGGTCGGAAAAACATAGAACCGAGCTGGAGTGCCAACTAGCTGACCTCCACCTGGCTGACCTCTACCTCTAGGACGGCCTCTACCCACCTGTCCTCCACCTCTAGGTGGTCGGACAACTGGTGGAGAAACTGGTCCGATAATCATAGGCTACTGACCCTGTTGCACTAGTTTACCCCAAAGCCTAGGGAAAAGTCTCCGTATGTGACTGGGATCCCCACACTGGTAACAACTCTGCGGTGCAATAAGCCGCTGACTAGAGGTCTGGCCCTGGGGACCTGAATACCCACTGGAAGAACCCTAAATAGCTGGTAGGCGATAAGAACTCTCTGGTATAGCACTGAAATAAGGTTGTACTAGAGCATCCCGAGGAGGCGGTGGTGCTGGATATGGAGGCTTGCTGGACTGCTCTCTCACAAACTTACCTCTGCACCCAGACGGAGCACCTCTGAACTCTCCAGAATACCTGAACCGCTTATCTCTCATACCCTGCTCTCAGCTCCGCTGACGTACACCCTCAATCCTGCGGGCTATCTCCACGACTAGCTCATAAGAAGTACCCATCTTAACCTCTCAAGCCATAGTGGCCTGAATGCCAGTATATAAACCCACAACAAACCTCTGCACTCTCTCTGCCTCAGTAGGGAGTATCATAAGTGCATGGCGAGATAACACAAAAAACCTCGCCTTATAATCGGTCACTGACATTTGACCCTGCTGGAGCTGCTCAAACTGAAACCTCAACTCTTCCCTCTGGGAAAGTGGAATATACCTGTCCAGGAAGATACAGGTGAACCTGTCCCAAGTTATGGGAGGAGAATCTGCTGGTCTGCCAAGAACATAAGACTGCCACTATCTACGGGCTCTGCTCTCTAGCTGAAAAGTAGCAAAGTCTACCCCATGAGACTCCAATATCCTCATGTTGTACAGTCTATCCTTGCACCGATCAATGAAATCCTGAGGATCCTCATGTCACTCATCCCCAAAGATAGGAGGATGTAGTCTAGTCCATCTGTCCAATAGTTTCTGAGGATCAGCGGCTACAGCTGGCCTGGGCTCAGGTGTAGCTGCTGCCACTGGCTGGACTCCACCCACGGGTAGTGCACCCTGAGTCTGATATACAGCAACTGCCTATCCATGGGCATGTGCAGTAGGAGTATGTGCTCCCCCGCCCGCCTGAGATGTGGCTGGGTCTGCCGGAAATAAACCGGCCTGAGTCATATTGTCCATGAACCGTAGCATACGACCTATGACATCCTGAAATCCTGGTGCAGATGTGAAATCCACCGGAGCTGACTCTGCCACAGGCATCTCACCCTGTTCATCAATAATGGGATTCTCTGCTGGACCCACTGGCGGCATAAATGGAACAGTCGTGGACGTCCTCACCCTCTACCATGGGCTGGAGCCCTCCCTCAGCCTCTAGCAACTGGTGGAGTAGCTCTTCCCTGGTCTGGAACCTCATTAGAGCGCGTTCTCGCCATCTATGAGAGAATAAGAGAAGGATATTTAGTATTACATCAATTGTACGATGGAATATGAAGAAAGGTAGTTTCCTAACACCCTATAGCCTCTCAAAGATAAGTACAGACGCCTCCCTACCAATCCGCAAAACTCTATTAGGTCTGCTCATAACTTGTGAGACCTATATAAACCTAGTGCTCTGATACCATGTTGTCACGACCCAATTTCACCTATAGGTCATGATGGAGCCCAACACTACAGCTAGGCAAGCCAACTAATAAATTAACGTATATTGATTAAACTTTAAATCCAAGAAAATAATAAAATACCCAAATCCTACCAATGTATGTGCCAAGACCTAGTGTCACAAGTGTATGAGCATCTAGTAGATTATACAAAACCTCAAATACTATCTGAAATAAATATAGAACAAATAAAGAAAAAAACAATACAAGGAGAGACACTGGTAGCTGTAGAACGGCCCAGAAAAGTAGCTCACCACTATGCCCCTAGATAACGTGGGTGTAAGACGGTAGGTCCCCCACTAGTACTTGCCTCAGGTCCTGCACAAAAAGTGCAGCAAGTGTAGTATGAGTACGTGAACAACATGTACCCAGTAAGTATCAAGCCTAATCTCGAAGTGGTAGAAACGAGATGGCCGACTTTGACACTCACTACGGGTCAATAATAATAATTGAAATAGAACTAGAATATATAATTCAGCATGATTCACAGAATATAATAATAATTTATTTAACCAACAGAAATAATTAAATTCCTTCAAATGCAACAATTCTCAGTATATTAACTAAATTCCTTCAATTCCAATAAATTTTCAGTTTATCAATTAATCTCATTTACAGGAATAACATTAATTCCTTAGCTAACTGGGATAATAATCCTTAAATTCCAAAGATTTCCAAATTTATCAATTAGTTTTACAAGCTACAATAAACTATCAAAGTATCGTGTAATTATTACTATTAAGCACGATTTCTGCCGAGGTCGTTCGACCCGATCCAGAATATTGTGTACACTGCCGAGGGACGTGCTGCACGATCCATAGATGCATCTATCCTGCCGAGGCGTTCGGCCCGATCCACAAGAAAGGAGGACATTTTCTTATGTACCTTCGGAATAAGAGTATTTATTGTAAAATTTATTCGAGAGGATAACAATTTATTTCAACAATTAATTAATCTAAACAAAAATTAAGCATATGAAAATTTCATATTTTTTTTACCTTCCATAACAATTCACAATATATACATCAAATATTTTAATTAATAAAGAATACAATTTATACAAGTAATTCATGCTTTAAGTCCTAAACTACCTGGACTTTAGCATTAATAGTAGCTACGCACGGACTCTCGTCACCTCGTGCATACGTAGCCCCCGCAATTTAGCAACAATTATTTAATTTAATCACCTATAGGATAAATTCCCCCCTCACAAGATTAGACAAGAGACTTACACAATTTTCTCTAATTTAATCAACTAGAAGGCCCTTTCCTCGATTATCCAACTTTGATTGGCTCGAATCTAACCATAAATAATTCGAAACAATCACTAAAATTTATAGGAATCAATTCTATAAGAAATACTACATTTAAAAAAAAATCCCGAAATTAATTAAAATTCGTCTGTGGGGCCCACATCTCAAAATCTGACAAAAGTTATGAAATCCGAAAACTATTCAATTACGAGTCCAACCATACCAGTTTCACTCAAATTTGACTCTGAATCGATACTGAAATCTCAAAACTTCGTTTCTATGAGATTTCTAAAATTTTCCAAATCTAAATCTCAAAACACTAATTAAATGGTGAAAATAATGATATATTTGTGTATATAGACCAAATCCGAGTTGGAATCACTTACCCAAATGTCTTTCCTTGAAAATCTGTCAAACGTCGCCTCTGCTCAAGCGCAAGTTTGTCAAAAATGGCAAATAGGTCGAATGCCTCTGTTTTTATAACTTACAGATCTGTCCAGTCCGATCTAGGAGCTCGATCATGGGAGCTCGATCTCGGGAGCTCGATCTCGGGAGCTTGATCTCGGGAGCTCGATCATGGGAGCTCGATCTTGGGAGCTCGATCTTGGGAGCTCGATCATGGGAGCTCGATCTTGGGAGCTCGATCATGGGAGCTCGATCTTGGGAGCTCGATCTTGGGAGCTCGATTTTGGGCCTCGATTTTGGGCCTCGATCTTGGGCTCGATCATAGCCCAGAATTTCCAATAGAAGAGAAAAATTGCAACAGCTATTTAAGTCCAATTTTTTATCCATTAACCATCCGAAACTCACCCAAGGCCCTCGGGACCTCAAACAAATATACCAACATGTCCTAAAATATCATACGAACTTAGTCGAACCTCTAAATTACATCAAACAACGCTAAAACCACGAATCATACCCCAATTCAAGCTTAATGAAACTAAGAATTTTCAACTTCTACATTCGATATCGGAACCTATCAAATCAAGTCCGATTGACCTCAAACTTTGCACACAAGTCATAAATGACATAACGGAGCTGTGAAAATTTTCAGAACTGGATTCCGACCCCGATATCAAAAAGTAAACTCCCCGGTCAAACTTTCAAACTTTAAATTCTTATTTTAGCCATTTCAAGCCTAATTTCACTACGGACTTCCAAATAAAATTCTGATCACACTTCTAAGTCCAAAATCAACATAAGGAGCTGTTGGAATTATCAAAATTCTATTCCGGGGTCATTTGTACATAATTCGACATTCGGTCACTATTTGAACTTAAACTTTTAATTTTTCATCAAAATTCCATATCTCGGGCTAGGGACCTCGGAATTTGATTCCGGACATACGCCCAAGTCCCAAATCATGATACAGGCCTACTGGAATTGTCAAAATACTGATCCGAGTCTGTTTGCTCAAAATATTGACCAAAGTTAACTCAATTGAATTTTAAAGCTCTAATTCATATTTTAATCTATTTTTCACATAAAAAACTTTCCGGAAAATTTTACGATGTGCGCACACAAGTCGAGGAATGATAAATAATGATTTTTGAGGTCTTAGAATACAGAATTAATTATTAAATTTAAAGATGTCATTTTGGGTCATCACACAGATAATCACAACAAAACTTCCAACCAACTTCCAAACTTATCTTCCCCCTTTTGGAATCATCAAAAATATTCAAAACAATGTTAGACACTAAGCATAGATAATGTAAGATTCAAGGCCAAATAAGTGACAACACAAGCATAAGAAAGAGCAAATAAACTAGGTTGATGATCCGATAGAGTACAAAGCAGTAAAGCAGAGCAATAAGAGACATTAAGTAGTGCCAAAAGAAGCCTAGGGTCTTGTCGAGAACAAAATAAACTAAGCATACTGCCAACTACTCAGACTAAGACAAAAGGAACAAAAGATAAGGCATCACTAGAATAGCAAAAGAACTAAGGACACTAGGAAGGAACAAGTTCAAGCTGAGAAGCAGAGGGGGTCAATGCTTTCATAAGGGTAGCAATCTGTTGATCATGGGCCTCCCTATATTTTCTGAACTCTTCCTTGAGTTGCTTTGTTTCCTTTCTCAGCTCATTATTATCTTTACGAAGCTAGGTATTCTCTTAAACAGCCAACTCCAACCTCTTGATGAGTTCTGCAACCCTACTGCTCCCAAGAAGAATGACAGATCTTGTGGGTCCTCTAGCCTTGATCTTCTCATAGCCATACTGCTTGAGGGTAACAACATCCAAATTATCATTGTGGTTTCCAAACTTAAGCTCAGGTAGGGCAATGTTGAGCTTGTCAAATAACTCAGTCAACATGAAACCATATGGCATATCATGCTTTAGTTTGGAAGTATCTTCAACTCTTGTCATGTGCTGAATCATTAGCCTAGGAAGATTGATATGTCGACCTGTGTCAAGTAGGTCCATCACAGCCATGTCTAGTAGAGTAGCTCCATGCCTTCTCTCTCAGACCTCTGAAGAATGCAGGAGTTTGTTGTCTTCCTCAATCTTGAGATGAATCACAAGGTCTTCCAACTTCATTTCTTTGCGTTTGTGCTTAAGATAGTTTTTGAAATTTCTCCATGAATGAGGCAATTTTTCAATCATTGTAGCCACTTGAAATGCTTCATTCATGACCATACCTTCATCAATAAGGTCGTGAAAAATAAGTTGAAGTTCTTGAACTTGGGTTCCAACAGTTTTGTTGCCTATCATTTTATAGTCTAGAAACTTGGCAACCACAAACTTCTGCAAGCATGCATCTTCAGTCTTGTACTTCTTCTCAAGTGCATCTCATAATTCTTTCGAAGTTTTCACAGCACTGTAGACATTGTACAAGTCATCCTCCAAAGCACTTAGTATGTAGCCTTTGCAAAGAAAGTCTGCCTGTTTCCACGCTTCAACAATCATAAGCTTCTCATTGTCCGGCATGTCGGCGGCAGGCACTGGTGGGCCTTCACTGGTGAAATTCTGCATACCAAGTGTGGTAAGCCAGAAAAATGCCCTTTGCTGCCATCCTTTGAAGTTGGCTCCAGAAACTTTTCCCGCTTTCTCGGCCGGTGGAACAACAGACCACTGTGAAAGCTGCAAAGTTAGCAGTCTCAATAAGGAAAGGAGTGGCTCATCCTGCTAGAACTCCCCTCACAAGGAGTAAAAGAAAGGTTGTTGACGCACAAATCATGAAGGAGTCCAAAAGTACAAAGAAGCCAAAAATAAGGTTTTAATTATGGAACCTGTTATTGAGGTGGATGGAGAAGATGAATTTGACTCTACCTTGCCTGCAAAGTCTCCTATACCAAATAAAAAAGGAGCCAAAGTCACCAAACCTGCTACCTCTTCTGAGGGCCAGTAGGAGTAAGACAAGAAAGAGTGTGCCAGCTGAAGCTGATCGACTCATAGAGTTTAGGAATAGAAAAGTGCTAAATGGGAAGATTCTTGCGAACACTGATGAGAAGGGGATGGCTCAACTGGTTGAGAAACTTGTGCTACAAGGGTGGAAGCATATGTTTTTCAAAGCTTTCCCCCCAGTATGTGTTCCTGTTATGGTGGAGTTATATACAAATTTCACATTTGATGGGAAGGTAGTCAAGAGTAAGGTATGGGGCTTTGACATGGAGTTTGATGCTGAGAAGCTGGGGATGCTTCTGAATATACCTTCTTTGGGATTTGAAAATTACTTGAAGAAGAAGTGCCTAGCCATAGACAATGATGTTGACACTGCATTGTGGTCACCAGGAAGTTCTGCCAAAGGTTTGAACTAGATGCTCCCCAAAAAGTGTCCAAGACTGATATGACTCTCTTTCACAAGCTACTGTACTCAACAAGTTTAAGAAAAATAGCCATGCAAGAGGAGATAAATCAGTTTGAGAAAAGCAAGGTCTGGCACCTGGTACAGAAACCCAAGAATAGAATTGTCATTGGTACCAGATGGGTGTTCAGAAATAAGTTGGATGAACAAGGAAATATCATAAGGAACAAGGCTAGACTGGTGGTTCAGGGATACAATCAAGAGGAGGGCATTGACTATGATGAGACATTTGCACCTGTAGCTAGAATGGAGAATATAATAATACTGATAGCCTTTGCTGCTGTCACGACCCAATTCTCTTATAGGCCATGATGGCGCCCAACGCTACTGCTTGGCAAGCCAACAGTGAATTAAACTAGGTTATTTTCCTTTTAATAAGTTTTCAAGTAATTAAATTCCATTAAATAAAAAGGTTAAGAAACCGCAAATTTGTAAATAAATAGATGAAACAGCTGAGTGCAATCACAACCATAGAATAATCCAAAATCATATGTCTGCTAGTGTGTGTGCCAAGACCTATTGTCACAATTATATGAGCACTAATAGATGATACAAAACTCTAGCCACTGTCTAAAATGAAAATATACAGAAATAAATGTAAAGTATAGACTTGAAGTGTTGCGGAACTGCTCAGGAAGAAGCTCACCACTAGGCCTCGGGATATCTGGGATGTGCGCCGGTAGAACCACCAGATGCACCTGCCTCAGATCCTGCACGATTAGTGCAGAAGTGTAGCGTGAGTACATAAACAACATGTACCCAGTAAGTATCTAGTCGAACCTCGAAAAAGTAGTGACGAGGGGTCGACTTCGACACTTACTATGGGCTAGCAATATGAATATAGAAATTCCAAATAAGCATGAGTTATATAATTAATAATAATAATCCATTAACAAGCAGGAGCAAATAATTCTTTCACAAATTGATAAATTCCAAATAAATTCCCGCCATTGATAAGTATAACCCCACAAGCCACAAAATAATATCGAGTATGATTAGGCTTCGAGTATTATTAAGCACGATTTATGCCGAGGTCATACGGCCCGATCCAGAATAACGTGTACACTGTCGAGAAACGTGCGACATGATCCATAGATGCATCTATCTACTGCCATGGCGTTCGGCTCGCTCCACAAGAAGAGATGATATTTTACAAGCATTTGACTTAACATTATAACAGGGCTAATACACAATATAATAAAATTTCCATTAAGGGTCAAGTAATTCGCTAAAACTTCAAGTAAGTGAAATTCAGTCTTTTACAATTCCTCTAACAAGTTCTAATATAATTGGGGCACTTAAATTAACAAATAGGGTGCAAGAATTACAAGTAATCTATGATTTGGGTCTTAAGTTACCCAAACATAAGCATGAATAGTAGCTACGCATGGACTCTCGTCACCTCGTACGTACGTAACCCCCATAATTAGAAGCAAATATCAATTGAAATCACCTATGGGGTAAATTCCTTCTTACAAGGTTAGACAAGAGACTTACCTTATCTCAAAGCTCACTTTCCGGCCTCAAATTTACTCTAAAGTCTCAACTCGGTGCCGAACAATTCGAAACTAGTCAAATGTTGTACAAATCAATCAATATATGTTCAAAAATTCATATTCTAATTATTAGAGTGATTACTCAACCCCAAAAAGGATTCCTAATATTCAACCCCGGGCCTACGTGCCCGGATTCCAAAACTTTTTGAAGAAAGTTGTTACCCATAACCTCACGAACTCAAATATAACTTTCACTCAATTCCCCAACCACTTTCGTGGTTAAATCTCATTTTTATCAAAACCTAGGTTTTCATCTAAACCCATAATTTTCACAAATTTACATGTTAAAATCTACCCTTAATCTATGTATTTAACTTACATTAGATAGAATTTACTTACCTCCAAGTTGGTAGGTGAATATCTCTCTCAAGAAGCTCCAAAATCGCCTAAGTGAGCAATAAATAAACTCAAAATAGCCTAAGTCCCATTTTAAATGGACCACTGTGCCTCCAGCAATTTTGCACCTGCGGTCATTAGGCCTCATCTGCGTCACCGCTTCTGTGGACCACGGTTCGCCTCTGCGGAACTGCCTTAGGCTGGCTGGCTGTGCTTCTGCGGATGCGATCCCGCTTCTGCGGTCCCACTTCTGTGCTTATCTTTTTCGCAAATACGCCTCTGCAAGTAAGGTCCATGCGCCGCTTCTGCGATCACTGGGAAGCATGTGCTGGGCCTCTTCTGCGGCCAATGGCTCGCTTTTGCGAGCTCGCACCTATGGCTGGACTTCCGCATGTGCGATTACACCAGAAGCTAGATGCTTCAGCCATTTCCTCTAAGTCCAATACTCGGTTTGCTTCTCGTCCGATTAACACCCGATGTCCCCAGGGCCTCGCCCAAACATACCAACAAGTTTGAAATCATAAGACGGACTCGCTCGCACCCACGGTACGCAGAATACAACATCAAAACCAAGAATTGGATCCCAAACCAAATTGAATTAACTTATGAACTTTAAGTTCTTCTAACTTACTCCGAATGCGTCGAAACATACTTAAACTACTCGAAATGATACCAATTTTTTGCGTGCAAGTCTTAAATCACAATACAGAACTATTCCGGGGCTCGAAATCCCAAATGTACCTCGATAACACCAAAACCTACTCTAAACCAAATTTAAAGAACTTTTAAACCATCAATAAGCAAACTTTCAACCTTAAGCGCCAAAACGCTCCCGGGTCATCCAAAACCCGATCCGAACATACGCCCAATTCCAAAATCATCATATGAACCTATTGGGACCATCAAATCCCTGTTCCGAGGTCGTTTACTCAAAACGTTGACCAAAGTCGAAGTTAGCCCTTTTTGCCAAGCTTAAGGAACCAAGTGTTCCGATTTCAATCCGAACCCTTCCAAATCCCGAACTAACCATCCCTGCAAGTCATAAAACAGTAAACACACATATAAGGAGTCTTATTTAGGGGAACAGGAACCTAGGAAGCAAAACGACCGGTCGGGTCATTATATTCCCCACCTCTTAAACAAACGTTCATCCTCGAACGAGTCTAGAATCATACCTGAAGTGCTGAACAAGTGTAGATATTTGCTCCGCATGTCCTCCTCGGTCTCCCAAGTCACCTCCTCGACTGGTTGACCCCTCCACTGAACCTTTACTACAAAAATCTTCTTAGACCTCAACTGGAAAACCTATCTATCAACAATGGCAGCTAGCTCCTCCTCATAATAACCCAGGCTCTCATCTAACTGAACCGTGTTGTAGTCCAACACATGCGTCATGTCGACATGATACCTCTTCGGAGCATAGCCACATGGAAAATCGGATGAACTCCCGATAGCCTGGGAGGCAAGGCAAGCTCATAAGCAACCTCCCCAACTCGTCTCAACACCTCAAATGGACCTATGAATCTTGGTCTCAACTTGCCCTTATTTCCGAACCTCATGATCCCCCTTCATCGGCGAGACCTTCAAGAGAACTTTCTCGCCCACCATAAAAGATAAATCACGTGCCTTTCGATCTGCGTAACTCTTATGTCTGGACTATGCTATGCGAAGTAGCTCCAGAATCAACTTTACCTTTTCCAAGGCATCCTTCAACAAATTAGTGCCATACAACTTAGCCTCGCCGGGCTCAAACCATACGATGGGAGAACGACATCGCCGACCATATAAATCCTCAAATGAGGCAATCTCGATGTTGGACTAATAATTGTCATTGTAAGCAAACTCGGCCAAAGGCAAGAATCGATCCCACTGCCCTCCGAAGTTAATCACACATGCTCTGAGCATATCCTCCAGGATCTGAACTGTCCGCTCTGACTGCCCATCCGTCTGCGGATGAAAGGCTGTGCTGAGCTCTACCCAGGTCCCCAACTCTCTATGTACTGCCCTCCAGAAATGCGAAGTAAACTGGGGACTCTATCTAATATACTAGAAATAGGTACACCATGTAATCGAACAATCTCCTGAATATAAATATGGGCCAACCTCTCTGAAGAGTACTTGGTCACAACCGGAATGAAGTGTGCCGACTTGGTCAACATGTCGACAATGACCCAAACTGCATCAAACTTCCCCAAGGTCCGCGGCAACCCAACTACGAAGTCCATGGTAATGCGCTCCCATTTTCACTCAGGTATAGTCATCTACTGAAGTAGGCCACCTGGCCTCTGATGCTCATACTTGACCTGGTGGCAATTTAGGCACCTCACCACATACTCAACTATGTCCTTCTTCATCCGCCGCCACCAATAATGCTGCCTCAGGTCACGATACATAGTTGTAGCACCTGGATAAATAGAATACCGAGAGTTGTGTGCCTCCTCTAGAATCTTCTCCCTCAAGCCATCAACATTAGGAACACATAGACGACCCTGGAGTTGCAGAACACCATCCTCACCGAGAGTAACCTCCTTGGCACCACCCTGTAGTACCGTCTCTCTGAGAACCAACAAGTGCGGATCATCAAACTGGCGAGCCTTGATCTGCTCAGATAGTGAAGACTGAGCAACGATGCATGTAAGAACTCATCTTGGCTCTGAAATATCCAACCTTATAAGTCTGTTAGCCAAGGACTGAATGTCCAAAGCTAGTGGCCTCTCCTCAACTGAAATGAAAGCCAAACTACCCATACTCTCTGCCTTTCTACTCAAGGAATCTGCAACTACATTAGCCTTGCCTGGATGATAAAGTATGGTATTATCATAATCCTTTAGTAACTCAAGCCACCTGCGCTGCCTCAAATTGAGATCCCTTTGCTTGAACAAATGTTGCAAGCTGCGATGATCGGTGTAAACCTTACAGGACACCCTATAAAGATAATGCCTCCAAATCTTAAGTGCATGGACAATTGTAGCCAACTCCAAATCATGTACCGGGTAATTCTTCTCATGGGGCTTCAGCTGACGTGAAGCATATGCAATAACTCGCCCTTCCTGCATCAGTACACAACCCAAACCAACGCGTGAAGCGTTGCAATACACAGTATACATCCCTGAACTGGAACGCAACACCAACACTAGTGTTGAAGTCAATGCGGTTTTGAGCTTTTAAAAGCTCATTTCACAGTCATCGGACCATAGGAACAGAGCACCCTTTTGGGTCAATCTAGTCAAAGGTATTGAGATAGATGAGAAGCCCTCCATAAATCGGTTATAATAACCTGCTAACCCCAAGAAGATCCTGATCTCCGTAGCCGTGGTAGGACAAGGCCAACTATGAATTGCCTCGATCTTCCTTGGATCTACCTTAATACCCTTGCCCGATACAACATGCCCCAAGAACGCCACGGAATCCAATCAAAACTCACATTTTGGAGAACTTAGCATATAGCTTCTGTTCCCGCAAGGTCTGAAGCACCACTCTCAAATGCTGCTCGTGCTCCTCCATACTATGTGAGTAGATCAAAATGTCATAAATGAAGACAATGACAAACGAATCAACGTATGGTCTAAACACCCGGTTCATCAAATCCATAAACGCCGCCGGGGCATTGGTCAAGCCAAAGGACATCACTAGAAACTCATAATGGCCATATCTAGTCTGAAAAGCCGTCTTCGGAACATCTGAATCCCGAATCTTCAACTGATGGTACCCCGATCTCAAGTCAATTTTCGAGAACACCCTGGCACCCAGCAACTGGTCAAACAAATCATCAATACGCGACAACGGGTACTTGTTCTTGATGGTAACTTTGTTCAACTGTCGGTAATTAATGCACATCCGCATAGTCCCATATTTTTTCTTCACAAATAACACTGGTGCACCCCAAGGTGATACACTCGGCCTGACGAACCCTTTAGCTAGCAACTCCTCAAGCTGCTCCTTCAACTCCTTCAACTCTTTCGGAGCCATGTGGTACGGTGGGATAGATATAGGCTGGGTACCATGAGCCAAATCAATACAAAAATCGATATCACGATCTTGTGGCATGCCTGGAAGAACTGAAGGAAACACATCGGAGAAATTTCGGACCTCGGGCACTGAATCGATCATCGGAGTCTCTGTGGTAGTATCCCGAACATAGGCCAAATAAGCCAAACAACCCTTCTCGACCATGTGTCGAGCCTTCAAAAAAGAAATAACCCGACTAGATGTACTGACACACGAACCCTTCCACTCTAATCTAGGTAACTCTGGCATCACCAAGGTAACAGTCTTGGCATGGAAATCAAGGATGGCATGATATGGAGACAACCAGTCCATACCTAGGATGACCTTAAAGTCGGTCATATCGAGCAACAAAAGATCTGCTATAGTCTTATAACCATAGAATGTAATAATGCAGGACTGGTAGATCCATTCCACAACAACAGAATCGCCCATAGGAGTGGACACATAGACAAGAGTACTCAAGGACACACGAGGAACACCCAATAAATGAGCAAACAGAGATAAAACATATGAATATGTAGATCCAGGGTCAAATAGTACTGAAGCATCCCTACCATAGACAGAAATAATACGTGTGATTACAGCATCTAAGGCCATTGCATCTGGTCTGGACGAAAAAGCATAAAACCTAGCAGGAGCGCCACCTAACTGACCTCCACCTCTAGGACGACCCCTACCCACCTGCCCTCTGCTTCCGGGTGGTCGGACGGCTGTTGGGGCAGCTGGTGCTGTAGTCATAGGCTGCTGAATCTGCGTAAGCCTGGGTAGAACTTCCGCACATGACTGAGATCCCCGCACTCGAAATAACCTCTCGGTACAATGAGCTGCTGCCCTGAAATTTGACCTTGATAACCTTAATACCCACTGGAGGAACCCTGAATAGCTGGTGGGTGGTAGGAACTCTATGGCATGGTGCTGAAATATGGCCGCACTGGAGCACCCCGAGGAGGTGGTGGTGCTGGATATGTGGGCTTGCTAGACTGACCCCTCACAAACTAGCCTCTGCTCCCAGCCGGGGCACCTCTGAACTCTCCCGAATACCGAAACCGCTTATCCCTCGTAGCCTGCTCTTGGCTACACTGATGTACACACTCGATCCTCCGAGCTATCTCTATAACTAGCTCATAAGAAGTCCTCATCTCAACCTCTCGGGCCATGGTGACCTGAATACTAGTGTACAAACCTATAACAAACCTCCACACTCTCTTTGTATCGGTGGTAATGATCATAAGTGCATGGCGAGACAACTCAGAGAACCTCGGCTCATAGTCGGTCACTGACATCTGACCCTGCTGGAGCTACTCGAACTGAAACCGTAACTCTTCCCTCTGAGAGGGTGGAATATACATGTCCAGGAAAATACGGATGAACCGGTCCCAAGTCATGGGAGGAGAATTCGCTAGTCTGCCGAAAAGATATGACTGTCACCACTTACGGGCCCTTCCCTCCAGCTGAAAAGTGGTAAAATCCACCCCATGGGACTCCAATATCCTCGTGTTGTGCAATCTGTCACTACACCGATCAATAAAGTCCTGGGGGTCCTCATGTCGCTCACCTCCAAACACAGGGGGATGAAGCCTAGTCCATCTGTCCAATAACTTCTGTGGATCGCCGGCCGCAACTGGTCTGGGCTCAGGTATAGCTGCTGCAACTAGATGAGCTCCACCCACGGGTAGTGCGCCCGGGGTTTGATATACGACAGTTGTATTCCCTGGAGCCTGAGCGGTAGGGTTTGTGCCCCTCTCCCGCTTAGGATGTGGCTGGATCTGCTGGAAGTAAACCATTTTGGGTCATAGAATCCATGAACTGTAGCATACGACCCATGACCTCCTGGAATCCCGGTGCGAACATGAAATCCACCGGGGCCGGCTCTGCCGCAGGCACCACGCCGTGCTCCTCAATAATAGGATCCTCTACTGGATCCACTAGGGGCATAGCTGGAGTAACCCTAGGATGCCCTCGTCCCCTACTACGGGCTGGAGCCCTCCCTCGGACTCTAGTAACAGGGGGAGTATCTCCTCCATGGTTTGGAACATCCGTTGCGTGCGTTCTCACCATCTGTGAGAGAATAAAAGAAAGATACTTATTACCACATCAACTGCACAATAGGAGATGAAGAAAGAGTAGTTTCCTAACACCCTATAGCCTCTCAAAGATAAGTACGAACGTCTCTGGCACCGATCCACAAGACTGTATTAGGCTTGCTCATAACTTGTGAGACCTACATGAACCTAGTGCTCTAATACCATGTTGTCACGAAATAGTTGATAGGCCATGATGGCGCCCAACGCTACTGCTTGGCAAGCCAACAGTGAATTAAACTAGGTTATTTTCCTTTTAATAAGTTTTCAAGTAATTAAATTCCATTAAATAAAAAGGTTAAGAAACCGCAAATTTGTAAATAAATAGATGAAACAGCTGAGTGCAATCACAACCATAGAATAATCCAAAATCATATGTCTGCTAGTGTGTGTGCCAAGACCTATTGTCACAATTATATGAGCACTAATAGATGATACAAATTCTAGCCGCTGTCTTAAATGAAAATAGACAGAAATAAATGTAAAAGAGAGACTCTAAGTACTGCGGAACGGCTTAGGAAGTAGCGCACCACTAGGCCTCGGGATATCTGGTATGCGCGCAGGTAGTACCGCCAGATGCACCTGCCTCAGATCCTGCAGGATTAGTGCAGAAGTGTAGTATGAGTACATAAATAACATGTACCCAGTAAGTATCTAGTCTAACCTCGAAGAAGTAGTGACGAGAGGTCGACTTCGACACTTACTATGGTCTAGCAATATCAATATAGAAATTCCAAATAAGCATGAGTTACGTAATTAATAATAATAATCCATTAACAAGCAGGAGCAAATAATTCTTTCACAAATTGATAAATTCCAAATAAATTCCCATCATTGATAAGTGTAACCCCATAAGCCACAAAATAATATCGAGTATGATTAGGCTCCGAGTATTATTAAGCACGATATATGCTGAGGTCGTACGGCCCAATCCAGAATAATGTGTACACTGCCGAGGAACGTACGACACGATCCATAGATGCATCTATCTACTGCTGAGGCGTTCGCCCCCCTCCACAAGAAGAGAGGATACTTTATAAACATTTGACTTAAATGTTATATGGAGTTAGAAATATATCAGGATTTCGTGTGCTTACTTATCTTGCGTTTGGTTTTCATATCATAACAGGGCTAATACACAATATAATAAAATTTCCATTAACGGTCAAGAAATTCGCTAAAAATTCAAGTGAAATTCGGTCTTTTACAATTCCTTTAACAAGTTCTAATATAATTTGGGCACTTAAATTAACAAATAGGGTGCAAGCATTACAAGTAATGCATGATTTGGGTCCTAAGCTACCCGGACATAAGCATGAATAGTAGCTATGCACGGACTCTCATCACTTTGTGCGTACGTAGCCCCCACAATTAGAAGCAAATATTAATTTAAATCACCTATGGGGTAAATTTCCTCTTACAAGGTTAGACAAGAGACTTACCTCGTCTCAAAGCTCACTTCCCGGCCTCAAATTTACTCTAAAGCCTCAACTCGGTGCCGAACAATCCGAAACTAGTCAAATACTGTACAAATCAATCAATATATGTTAAAAAGTTCATATTCTAACTATTAGAGTAATTACCCAACCCCAATCAAAGGATTCCTAAAATTCACAACCGGGCCCACGTGCCCGGATTCCAAAACCTTTTGAAGAAAGTTGTTACCCATAACCTCACGAATTCAAATATATGATTTTCACTCAATTCCCCAACCATTTTCGTGGTTAAATCTCATTTTTATCAAAACCTAGATTTTTCATCTAAACCCATAATTTCCACAAATTTACATGTTACAATCTACCCTTAATCTATGTATTTAACTTACATCAGATAGAATTTACTTACCTCCAAGTTGCTAGGTGAATACCCCTCTCAAGAAGCTCCAAAATCGCCCAAGTGTGCGATAAATGAACTCAAAATAGCATAAGTCCCATTTTAAATGGACCACTTTGCCTCCAGCGATTTCGCACCTGCGGTCACTGGGCCGCATCTGCATCACCGCTTCTGCGGACCACGGTCCGCTTTTGCGGAAGTGCCTTAGGCTGGCTGGCTTTGCTTCTGCGAATGGGATCCCGCTTCTGTGGTCCCTCTTCTACGCTCGTCTTCTTCGCACCTGCGCCTCCGTAGGTGCGGTCTCTACGCCGCTTCTGCGATCACTGGGCAGCCTGTGCTAGGCCGCTTCTACGGCCAATGGCTCGCTTCTGCGAGCTCGCACCTGTAGCTGGACTTCCGCAGGTGCGATTACACCAGAAGCTGGATGCTTCAGCCATTTTCTCTAAGTCCAAAACTCGGTTCGTGCCTCGTCCGATTAACACCCGAGCCCCCCGGGCCCCCGCCCAAATATACCAACAAGTTTGAAATCATAAGACGGACTCGCTCGCACCCACGTTACGCGAAAGATAACATCAAAACCAAGAATCACACCATAAACCAAATTGAATTAACTTATGAACTTCAAGTTCTTCCAACTTACTCCGAACGCGTCGAAATGTACTTAAACTACTCGGAATGACACCATGTTTTTTTGTGTAATTCTTAAATCATCATATGGAACTATTCCCGATCTCAGAATCCCAAATGGACCTCGATAACACCAAAACCTACTCTAAACCAAATTTAAATAAATTTTAAACCTTCAATAAGCAAACTTTCATCCTTAAGCATCGAAACGCTCCCGGGTTACCCAAAGCCTGATCCGAATATACGCCCAAGTCCAAAATCATCATACGAACCTATTAGGGCCGTCAAATCCCGGTTCCGAGGTCGTTTACTCAAAACGTTGACCAAAGTGAAACTTAGCCCGTTTTTCCAACCTTAAGGAACTAAGTGTTCCGATTTCAATCCGAACCCTTTCAAATCCCGAACTAACCATCCCCGCAAGTCATAAAATAGTAAAATCACCTACGGAGAGTCTTATTTGGGAGAACAGTGACCTAGAAAGCAAAACGGTTGGTCGGGTCGTTATAGCTGCCCACATGGAGTTCATTTTATACTAGATGGATGTAAAGGGTGCTTTTTTGAATGGTTACCTGAAGGAGGAAGTGCTTGTCAAACAACCTCCTAGATTTTAAAGTGAAGAATTTCCTGACTATGTATTCAAACTGGATAAAGCTCTTTATGGACTGAAACAGGCTCCAAGAGCTTGGTATGAAAGACTTTCAAAATTCCTCTTAGCCAACAACTTTGTAAGAGAAAAGGTGGACAACACTCTATTTATAGGGAGTAGAGGGAAGAATATTCTGGTTGTGCAAGTGTTTGTGGATGACATTATCTTTGGGGTCACCAATGAAGCAACGTGTAAGGAATTTGCTGAGATGATAAAAAAATAAATTTGAAATGAGCATGATAGTTGAATTGAACTTCTTTCGGGGTCTGCAAATCAAGAAAACGCCTATTGGAACCATGATACATCAGTAGAAATATATCAAAGAGTTACTGAAGAAGTTCAACATGGACTCTTCTAAGTCTATTGATACCCCCATTGCCATTGCAACAAAGTTGGACCTTGATGAAGAAGGGAAAAGTGTGGAACAGAAACTATATAGAAAAATGATTGGGTCACTGTTGTACCTCACAGCAAGTAGGCCTAATATAGTGTTTGGTGAGGGATTATGTGCAAGATTTCAGGCAAATCTCAAGGAATCTCATCTGAAGGCTATCAAAAGGATACTAAGATATCTCAAGGGGACCCTTGACCTCTGTCTATGGTATCCCAGAGGGTACAACTTTGATCTAGTTGGTTATGCTGATGCTGACTATGCAGGTTTTCATGTTGATAGGAAAAGAACTTCAGGAACATCTCATTTTCTAGGTTTTTGTCTGGTATCTTGAGGAACCAAGAAGCAAAACTCAGTGGCCTTATCTACAGCTGAGACTGAATATGTGGCAGCAGCATCCATCTGTGCTCAGTTACTATGGTTAAGACAACAGCTAAGGGACTATGGTATATTTATTGATTGTGTTCCCATTTTCTGTGATAACACTAGTGCCATAAACATTGCTAAAAATCCATGTTAGCACAAGAGAATCAAGCACATTGACATTAGACATCACTTTCTCAGAGACAATGTTGAGAAGGGGAATATCTCAATCAACTTTTGTAAAACTGAAGATCAAATTTCTGATATTTTTACTAAAGCTCTGAGTAGGGATCACTTTGAAAGGAATAGACTAGAACTAGGTCTAATCAAATCCTCCCACTAAGTTGACTCCCAGTGATTGGTTAGAAAATGCATAAAAAGATGTAGATAATTAAGTACAATGTGTTTAATTCAGCTTTATGCTTGTATTAAGCACACACACTTGCTTAGAAAATCTGTCTGATAACTGTGTTACATGATAGTAATATGAAGTGCTGAAGCTTTATTGCAGAAACGAATAAGGAGTTGCTAAGGAGTTGGTTCTTTGACTCAGGTATGTGCCATACTGTCTTAAGTCACTAGAGACTTTATATTCTAAAATTACTGCTATACTCAGACTTTTAATTCTATTGGCATCACTTCTAATCGTCTTCTAGTCAAAAAGTAAGGGGGAATCCTTGTGCAATTAGAGATCAATTACTCCTAAAAACCTTATAGCCAAAGTAACCATTATAAGAGTCCTGTTAGAACTCAAATTTGGACACCTTCTCTCTTCTAGTCAAATCAGGAGTAACGCCTTTAAAAGGCCCTTATGATCAGTTTCTCTAACCTCACTGATTTTATCAAACCCTAAGGAAGAATCAAAAGCAATTATCAAAAACTAATCCTTTTTTTCTCTTCTTCGAGTCTCTCATCTGATCATCATGCCTAAAGCCAGTCAAACACCCTCTAAAGCTAAATCATCAACCAAGGCTAAAACAAAACCCAAAATTTTGAAGCACAAATCGAAAAACAATGCCAAGTATTCAAGAGAACCCACACCCACACTTGTGTTTTCTCCTTCGATATCCTCTACTATACCTACCTCATCCTCAACTGTTCCTACTGATCATGTTGTTTCTATTATTCCCACCTCCATTGTAACCCCTCCTTCAAAAATAACTACCCATGCACCTGAGCTTTCTGCGAAAAATACCTCTAAGTCAACAAAGATCAAAGCAACTCTAAGAAAATCTGTCAAGAAAGTGCCTGAAGCTGCTACGAAAGGTGACACTGTAGCCAAGGGATCTGTGATTCAGGGGGAATCAGTGTCAGTGGTGCCTGATCAGGTACCACATCCTACTTCCAAGTTAGATATTTTGGTGTCTGCTATAGATGTTGCATCCCTAGATACTCTCCCACCCACGAGTGAGAAGCCACCAGTAGAGAAATTCACTATAGAAAAGGGTGCAGGGGATTTGGGAAAGGAGATATATCCAACGGCTGTGGAGCCTATGGTTGAGGGGGAAGGACGTAAAGAACCGGTGCAAAAGGAGGCTTGTGATGGCCTTGATTTTAGTTGGACTGAGGATGAGGAAGATGATGAAGGTGAAAAAGAAGAAGAAGTTGTGAACAGTCATGAGGAACATGATGCTCAAAACATAGCCAATGAAGAAGAAAAGAGTGAGAATGAGGAAGTATCTGGAGATGAGAAGGAGAATGATACAGAGGATAAGACATGTGAACATGCTAATGATTCTGCAAAAGAAGAAAATCAGAGTGAAGAAGAGGAGGATTCTGAAAGTGAGGGTGAGGATCAAGAAAAGGTAAGTGAGAGTGAAGGAGGTGATGACGAGAGTGGCGAAGAAGAGGGGAATGTGAGTGAGGAATCTGAAGGTTCCATGACAATTGGAAACACTGTCATATCCCCTTTAGAAGAAATTGGTGAAGAGACAAGGGCTCAAAAACCTAGGTCTATGTTAACTCCTTTCACTGGAGATGAAGAATTTAGCAGTGATGAAGATGATATACCACTATTTGAGGTGGGAAAGGACATGCATGTCCCAGTCTTCTATGCCATAATAGTGGAACATCATCCATTATACTCAAGCATGTGTTCTCACTCTGGGAAGTGACATAATCGATATCTTGTAGACATTGTTATGTCTCTTACCCTTTAATACAATTTCATTAGTATCAAACTTTGTGACAGTGCAAATTTTGGAATTGAATTTTACCTTATTTCCTTTGTCGCACATTTGAGAGATGCTAAGAAGATTGTGTTTAAGACCTACCATATAATACACATCTTCTATAGCATGAGAAAGTGACTTTACAACCTTGCCAATACCTGTTATCTGTCCCTTTTTCCCATTTCCAAATGACACACTCCCTCCTTGGAAAGTTGTCAGTGAGAGGAAGTTTTTCTTTTCTCCAGTCATATGTCTTGAGCATCCACTGTCTAAATATCAGTCTAAATAGCCTGCACCAAAGTTCACAAGTTATTTTGGGAACCCAGACAAATTTGGGTCCCTTTTTGTTTGAGAAAGGATGAATTATATCCTTTCTTGCCCAGAAGGGGAGAGGATTAGAAGCTATTTTCTTGTTAACCTTAATCCACTTAGTATGAACATGAGGATTAACCTTTGGCTCCTCCTCCTTATTTACATTTTTAGCAATACCAAAGGTGTTTCTAAACTGATCATGAATTAAGACAGGACAAGTGTTTCTAAAGTGTCCTACTCTTCTACCATGAGTGCACATGTTATTTTCAGAAATTCCTACATACTTTGGGTCAAACTTAAGGGCAGATTTTCTGTAGCCAATTTCAGATTTGTTAGAGCTGCAATTTGCATTTAGACAATTCAAGACATCAGAAGATCTATGCCATTTGCTTAGTCTAGAGAGTTCATAATTGGCTTTTTCTAGGTTTTCATGGAGGATTTTATTTCTATATTCAGCATCACAAAGATTATCATTAGCAATTTTTAATTCCTTTTCAAGATTACCCTGTAGATCACTCATTTTCCCTTTGCCGTGTATATCAAGAGACTTTTCATTCTTAGAAGTAAGCTCAAGAACCTGGTTCTTAAGGTTTTTGACCGGTTTCTCTAAACTAGCCTTGTCAGACTCAAGTTCTTTGATATCAAGTTTGATACAAGAAAGGTTGCTAATTAGCTTATCATTTCCAGTACTCATTTTATCCATTTCATTTATTAAGGTCACAATTATGGCCATCAGTTATTTTTTGGACATAGCATGAATATTTTCTTTCAAGTCAGACATACTTACCTGGTTTGCTTTTTCTTCAATTTCTGAGTCACTCATTGCCATCATTCCTATCATTTCTTCCTCTATTTTGGATTCTTCAATCGCCATCAAAGCCACTTTGATGTTTTCATTTCCAAAGTCAGTTTCCAATGTCCTCCATATATCATGAGCAGAGATGCAAGAGGACACTATGAGAAGAGTGTTTCTAGACAGGCTCCTATAGAGCAAGTTCTTTGCTTTAGCATTTTTCTGAACTAGGTGACGATCTTCCTCATCGTATTCCTCTTCTCTTTTGTTTCACATGTTACCTTCACTGTCCAATTTGGTTGGGAGTGTTGTTCCATGATTGACAATTACCCATAGGTCAAAGTCAGTAGCCTGAAGAAATGTTTCCATACGCAACCTTCATTCATCATAGTGGTGTTCATCAAACAAAAGAGGTCATCCAATGTGCATTCTAAGCTGTACTTGGGGTTCTGTCTTCACAACTTGGTGTTCATCAATCATAGCATTGAGACTTATAGCCTCATCCTCCTTTTCTTCCTCTTGATCACTTCCATTGTCCTCATATGCTGCCAAGAATGCCTGCTTCATTGCTTCAGTAAATCCTTTGCCTAGAATTTTTTCTTTGTTGGAACACTTTTCTCTTATCTTCTCCCATTTTTGTTTTTCAGCTCGCTCTTTCCTCTGCTCAATTTCCCACATTGGACAATCCTTGACCATGTGATCTAGCTTGCCACACTTGTAGCACCCATCATAGTTAGCTTTGTCGATCTTCATGGGCTTATTACTTGTCTCTCTCTTAGATGCACTTTTGGAATTTTTTATGAACTTCTTGAACTTGGGAAACATTGCTAGATCAGGATCATCATAGTCAGATTCGTCATCCTCAGACGCTTTAAGAACCAAGGCCTTATCCTTCTTTGGTTCTTCCTTGTGCAGTTCCATCTTTCTAATTTCATGAGTTTTTAAGTTTCCAACCAACTCATCAAGTAATATTTTGTCCAATTCCTTGGCTTCCTGGATTACAGTACTTTTGATTCTCATGAAACTGGAAGGATTCTTAGAACTTTGCTAACCAACTCTTCTAACGGAAAAGCTTTTTTAAGTGATTTTAGTTCATTGGTTATTATAGTGAACCTAGTCATCATATCCTGGATGGGCTCAGACTCCTTCATGAAGAAAAGCTCATAGTTTCTCATGAGTAGCTCAATCCTTGATCTCTTTACTTGGTTTGTTCCTTCATGAGCAGTTTGGAGAGCATCCCATATTTCACGACCCAAAATCAACCGTCGTGATGACGCCTATCGTGGGACTAGGAAAGCCAACTACTCAACTAGTTCAACCAAATAAAAGCTTTGAAAATTAAACGAAAGCAGTTAATATTTAAGAAAACCCTTTAAAAACCAAAATAAAACCACAACGCAATATAAATCTCTCCCAAAACTAGGGTGTCACCGAGTACTTGAGCATCTATACCAGGATACAACCTACTACAATGTATGAGGAATAAGAACTAAAATATAATTAAAGATAATGAAGGAGAGTCAAGGCTTGCGAACGCCATACAACTACTTCGATAGTCTCTGAGATCTCGACTCCTCACTCAGCAGCCGCCGTAACCAGAAGCACCTGGATCTACACACGAGGTGCAGGGTGTAGCGTGAGTACACCCAACTCAATAAGTAACAAAACCAAACTTTGGACTGAAAGTAGTGACGAACTCAACCAGCACAATTCAATATAAAAAAAGACAGTGCAGAAACGTAGACATGCTTTCAAGTTCGATAGATATCTCAAAACAGTAAAATGGATCAAATCTAAATGATATGTGTGAGCACCTAATTTTTGACTACGCGTGAATATTTCTCTACTCACACTTTCACTTTCTCCATGAACTTCCCTCACATAATCCCTCCACCAACATATACGGACACTCACAAAAAAAAGAGATTTATCTCTTTTCCAAACACATATAACAAAAAGTCAAAAAGGGGAGGTGGAAAATCAAAAAGGGGAGGAGGAAAGTCAAAAAGGGAGAAGGAAAATCAAAAAGGGGAAGAGGAAAGTCAAAAAAGGGAGAGAGCAAAAATAAAGGAAAGCTGGGCAGCAGCGGTAGATCTTCTTTTTTCCTTTCTTCTTTACTTGGTTTCACTCTCACTATGAAAAAATCACGAAAAGCACAGCCATTAAAACCCCATTGA
Source organism: Nicotiana tabacum (assembly GCF_000715075.1). NCBI lineage: Eukaryota > Viridiplantae > Streptophyta > Magnoliopsida > Solanales > Solanaceae > Nicotiana > Nicotiana tabacum. The sequence goes on along the minus strand of NC_134094.1, from coordinate 8,437,552 downwards.
AGACAGTCTTCTCCTCCAAAAAATAAATCCAGTGAAAAACCTCCATTAAAATACTTCAAAATACCCCCCCAAACTTCAGCTTTGAATCACCCAAAAACCACCTTTTACACAGCTGAAACGTCACCTTTGTAACATCATTTTTTCAGCTGTAAAAACTAGATTTGAAGTACCGCTTTCTTAATCATTTTTAGCCATCGAAGTAGACAAAATAAAATGACCCCAAAAGCTGCAAAAACACAGCATCTCCACCAATAAAAAAAATAGCTCTGACCCTACTCAGACGAGGCTCTATTCGAGGCCGCTAGTGAGGTTTTTCGAATAAGTCGAGATCACCGGCGAGTTGCTTTTCTCGGTTCGCGGTCCATGCTTCAAATTTTTTCCCTGCTCTTGGTCAACCATAGCTTGTGCACATATGCGATACTCGAAATTTCTTCTTAAATTGGAAGACGATTTGCTTTGCTTAAGGTTATACTCCAACTTTGTTCATTTTTATTTCAGATCTTATTTTTTATTGGTGTGTGAATAATATCTGTATAGTTTAATTTACTCCATACTAAAATGAGAATTTATCTTTGTCTGGTATTATGAAGATTAGCTCATGACCATTTTAATTTATTTATAACTTTTACGACTGTACTTGTTTGGTAGTACACATTGTTTGAGTTGCTTTATTTAAACTAGAATGATAGAATTTAGTTTGAGCATATTTGAAATGTTAAGGAAGTGTGACAGTGTTATATTTGCTAATTTTGGTGAGTGGTGGGGTAAATCACAATTGAAAGAAATTGGGCTTTACATGATGTCAGACTGAATTCTAAATTATTTTTATTAGACCTGAGCCAAATAATTTAACGTCGCCTAAGGTTTTAAGTAATATACATGTTGCTAGCCCATTTTCACGTCTTCCATACTTATCAATTCATATCATTTCTCCCATAATAATTTCATAATTCGTGACCTTACAATAATCTCAAAAGTAGTTTAGGGAAATAACTCACGAAACTTTTAATTAGTTTATCGCGATTATGTATACGTTCGCGTGACATAATTGTGATTTCCAAAATTAAAACCGAAGTATGTGTTTGCGCAACTTTGGCCAAAACAATCTTAATATAATAAAATGCTATTAATTGTGTACACCTACGCGTGACATAATTTTGACACAATAAACAAAACGGATTCACACACGTGATTCGTTTCAAAGATAATTCCATATTTTAATAATTAAAAGCAGCTGGATAAAACATGAAAACCAATAAATCACAGTTTATCCAAAATTAATTCAAGATAAGTTGTAGTCAATAAAGCGACCGTGCTAGAACCACGGGACTCGGGGAATGCCTTACATCTTCTCCCCGGTCAACAGAATTCCTTACCCGGACTTTATTTTCGCAGATCAACAATAAAAGAGTTAAATCATTCTTTGAATAGGGGTTCAAATAATAGGTGACTTGGAACACTAAAAATCAATTCCAAGTGGGGACTCTGTAAATAAAGTAATCCCTACTCAAGTTTGTCACTTTAATTGGAAAAACTCTTTAACCCACAATCCACAACGATACATAATACATATCTTTTCGGGGTAAAAAAGGAGTGTGACAATATGAAGAATATAACTCCTCTACTTCTACATGCCAATGCACATGTTGTATGTGACACACCATGGTGACAGCCTCATGTGCTCTCACTCTCAAATGCTCAATCACTCAGTATTGTATATGGCCCATACGGCCCAGGAAATATCTATCCCGGAATATATACATCACTGACCATCAGTCACCCAGTACAGAGTAGGGCCAATCTAGCCCGCGGAGAAGATCCATCTCCAGGTATATAATGCTTCGGACAAGATCCATATCCACAGAAGATCCATCTCTCAATATAATCAACCGTGCTCACTGGGTGTGTGTGCAGACTACGGAGGGGCTCCTCTAGCCCAAGCGCTATCATAATCAGTATAACTGCTGCGACGTGCACCCCGAAGTAAAAATGAAAATAAAAATTCAAAATCCAAAAATATTTTCTTTCTTCTTTAGAAGTCTTTCGTTCACCAATTCTCCCCAAAAAAATAAAATCGGAAAAAAAATTAAAATATTTTTGTTGCTAGGAGATTTTGTCAGATTATTTGTATATGAGTAAAAAAAAAAAGAGTTAGTTTATCTATTTTATTTATAATCTTCCTGAACTATGTAATGATCTGATTCATGCGGCGTCATGATACGTAGGCAATCACCATCGGATTTGATCATTGCCATTAAGAAAAACAATTGAGTGAAAAATAAAAGAAAGAAAAGTGTGATTAAAATAATAGGAATTCGATCATTGCCACTAAATAAACTGAAACAAAAAAGAGAGAGAAAAAGAAAAAGAAAGAAAGGAGTGACAAAAAAATAATAAAGAAAAACAAAGAGCGAAAAATAAAATAAAAAAATTAAAGAAAGCAAGAGTGAAGAAATAAAAAAAGAGAACTCTTTGTCCAATTTGAAATAGAAAATCGCGAAAAACTTCTGTGGGTATGCTATCAAATGGAGCGAGTAAGGCGTCAGGGTAAAGCCTCCAATGGACGAAGCATAAATAGTTACGGTCTTTCTACAGGCCCAAGAGGCGGACTACTTCCAGAACATGATGTCCGCTATGAGTAATCTGTTCGTCGAAGCTATCATAATTGGAGAGATGGTCGAAAATGGTTTAAAAACATGCCGAATCTTGAGTCATGTTGCCTTTAAGGCCACATCACAGACCGTTCAGAATGGTTTGGGGGGTTTGATGAACATAAACAGGAGGGAAGAGGGACCCATGATGGCTTCAAGCTCAAGGGGAGCCCGCATGTTATTCAACCAATCAAATATGCTTCCTACGGTCCCACAACACTATTATCCCCATCAAGATGATTCTTATGACATGGCACCGCCTCCCTATGCGGTGATCAACGCGCAACCTTACACAGGGCTAGATCATTATACACAAAACCGAGCTCCATATCCCAAAAATATTCGTCCCTACCAAGCTCCATATAATCCCTAACCAAATGTTCCCCAATACAATCCTCGCCCAAGAGAGCCCCTCATAAGGAATTAATTCACCCCTATTGGTGAATTATATTCAAGTTTATTTCAAAAGCTAATCGGGCTAGGTCTGCTGCAGCCAGTGGTCCCGAACCGGCCAAACCCCGAGTCCCCCTCGAACCAAGCTGATGTTAGATGTGAATACCACTCTAGAGCAATGGGACACGATACTGAGGACTGTTGGACCCTCAAGAGGGCAGTTGAAGACTTGATTGAAGCCGAAAGAATCGTTCTTCGGGACGAAGAGGCTCTTGATGTGACGAACAATATGTTGCCTACTCACAACACTGGGCCAATCATTGGAATGATCTATGATGATGAGGAATTTGATCGGGCACTGAAGGTCATTGTAACCATTACCGAGACAGAAGAAAAGCCAAAAAATGGTCGCTAAACCTGAAAGTTCCCTGTTAGGCGGGAGTCTCGATAGCCGGTCTTGCTATCCTTTCTGCATCCGAATTATTTCAGGGTATAATCCGGATGTTTTACTTTACTGTCTTACTTTCTGATGTAAACCCTTTTATCTTTAAAAATTAAAAAAAATCAAATAAAATAAATATTTTATTGTCGAGGAATGTTTCTTTTCTTAATCTTGTCACTTTTCTTAATCTCTTTTCAATTCTGTTAATGCAGATTTTAATGACATGACATGCTTGCGGACTTCATGCCCAGATCCTAAAAATGCTCTCAGGCCCCGAAATAATGAATCAAGAAATAGAATATTTTGAAGACAAGGCTTGTAATAAAATAAATAGAAAATTGAAACGAAGGTGAGATTCCCTCTCTTCGGATCATTGTTGAAGCCGAGATCGAGGATGATGAATGGGCCAAAACCCGGTTGGAATAGTTGACTATGATTGATTAAAAGCGGATGGCCACAGTTTGCCTTGGTTAGTTGTACCAATAAAGAATGTCTTGTGCCTATAACAAGAAAGTGCGGCCCAAAAAATTCGAAGTGGGCCAACTCGTTCTGAGACGTATTCTCCAGCATCATGAAGAAGCCAAAGGACAATTTGCTCCAAATTGGAAAAGGTCCATACATTATAAGAAGAGTGTTACCGAAGGGAGCGTTGTATTTGGGAGACATCGAGGGAAATGACCCCAAGATAGCTGTCAATGCAGACGCGGCCAAAAGGTATTATGTTTGACCCTCTATGTAGTATTAATGTTCTCTGATTGGGATGATGAAGGCTTTTATTCTCGCTACCCGAACACCATTAACCCTTTGCTTGCCCTTTTGAGCCGGTTACCTTTCTTTGATTACCCTCTTTGGAACCTGAAGATGTGATTTTTAAAAAAAATAAAGAAACAGAAAAAAAAAAAAAAAAAAAAAAAGAAGGAAAAAAAAGAAGAAAAAGAAAAACAAAAGAAAATCAAAAGAGTTCATGTGATTGAACTACGTTCGACTTGATTCCGAAAAGATACGTAGGCAGCCTCTCTCTGGGGTTCACTCACACCAAAATAAAAATCTACATTCCCCCAAAAGTTGAAATTGGGGCAGATGTTATAATGGTTCTGCGATGGTTTCGCCTGAAAGGTTCCAAAGTTGTAATTCAATCCAAATCTTTTTTACCCAAATCCTTTTCAAGTCCTTCCGATCAATCAACGAGAATGTTCAAAGTTGGAGGATACAGTCACTTAGATTTGATGCAACCAAAATAAGAGAAATAAAATAAGAGGGTCTTATTGGTGAAAACTCTCACGGGCACCGTAAGGCGATGAGGGAGTAAAGAGGCTAAAATGAGAGAGTCTTGTTAGTTAAAACTCGCAAAGAGAACTATACAGCGATGGTGAGAAGAGAAATGAGAGAGGTCAGTTGGTGAAAACCCGCAAAGGGCACTACTGATCGAAAAGAGGATCCTCACAGTCACTAGAATTGACATAATCCCGGGCAAGGTTTCTCGGTTTCGAGGCGAAAAGTTGTGATGAATTTTTAAGGGTCGGACGGTTTACAAGGATCAGGCATCCAGTCCAAGGCATGTCATGTTCATTGAAGTCCGTATGTACTCCCAGATAAGTCCTTTAATTTTTATTCCCCAAAAGGGACACCTCTTGTGTAAACTTATTCTCCTAGGGGGATCCAGCTCATAGTTCTGAGTAGAAGTACTCTTCGCTCAGGATGTTTTACGTAGCTTAACCCAGGTAGAACCTTTTTGCCTGGGGGATCCAGCTCATAGTTCCAGGTAGAAGTACTCTTCGCTCAGGATATTTTACGTAGCTTAACCCAGGTAGAACTTTTTCGCCTAGGGGGATCCAGCTCATAGTTCTGGGTAGAAGTACTCTTCGCTCAGGTTGTTTTGCATAGCTTAACCCAGGTAGAACCTTTTCGCCTTAGGGGATCCAGCTCTTAGTTCCGGGTAGAAGTACTCTTCACTCAGGATGTTTTACGTAGCTTAACCCAGGTATAACTATTTCGCCTAGAGGGATCCGGCTCATAGTTCCTGGTAGAAGTACTCTTCGCTCAAGATGTTTTACGATGCTTAACCTAGGTAGAACCTTTTCGCCTAGGGGGATCCAGTTCATAGTTTCGGGTAGAAGTACTCCTCGCCCCAGGCTATTTTTGTAGCTTAACCCACGTAGAGCCTTTTCGCCTAGGGGATCCAGCTTATAGTTCCAGGTAGAAGTACTCTTTGCTCAGGCTGTTTTACGTAGCTTAACCCAGGTAGAACCTTTTTGCCTAGGACCCAGCTCATAGTTTCGGGTAGAAGTACTCTTCGCTCAGGATGTTTTACGTAGCCTAACCCAGGTAGAACCTTTTTTGCCTAGGGGGATCCAGCTCATAGTTCCGGGTAGAAGTACTCTTCCCTCTGGATGTTTTACGTATCTTAACCCAGGTAGAACCTTTTCACCTAAGGGGATCCAGCTCATAGTTTCGGGTAGAAGTACTATTCGCTCAGGATATTTTACGTATCTTAACCCAAGTAGAACCTTTTTGCCTAGGGGGATCTAGCTCATAGTTCCAGGTAGAAGTACTCTTCGCTCTAGTTGTTTTACGTAGCTTAACCCAGGTAGAACCTTTTCGCCTACGGGGAACCAGTTTATAGTTCCGGGTAGAAGTACTCTTCGTTCAGGATGTTTTACGTAGCTTAATCCAGGTAGAACCGTTTCGCCTAGGGGGATCTAGCTCATAGTTCCGGGTAGAAGTACTCTTTGCTCAGGATGTTTTACGTAGCTTAACCCAGGTAGAATCTTTTCGCCTAGGGGGATCCAGCTCATAGTTCCAGGTAGAAGTACTCTTCGCTCATGATCATTTACGTAGCTTAACCCAGGTAGAACATTTTTGCCTAGGGAGATCCAGCTCATAGTTCCGGGTAGAAGTACTCTTTGCTCTGGTTGTTTTACGTAGCTTAACCCAGGTAGAACATGTTCGCCTAGGGGATCCAGCTCATAGTTCCGAGTAGAAGTACTCTTCGCTCAGGATATTTTACGTAGCTTAACCCAGGTAGAACCGTTTCGCATAGGGTGGTCCGGCTTATAGTTCCGAGTAGAAGTACTCTTCACTCAGGATGTTTTACATAGCTTAACCCAGGTAGAACTTTTTCGCCCAGGGGGATCCAGCTCATAGTTTCGGTAGAAGTACTCTTTGCTCAGGTTGTTTTATGTAACGTAACCCAGGTAGAACCTTTTCGCCTAGGGGGATCCAGCTCATAGTTCCGGGTAGAAGTACTCTTCGCTCAGGCTTATTTTACGTAGCTTAACCCAAGTAGAACCTTTTCTCCTAGAGGGATCCAGCACTTTATCCGTAATACAGGGTACCAACTCCTGATTATATTCCTTTCAGTAATACAGGGTACCAACCCCTGGTTACATTCTTTCTTTCAGTAATACAAGGTGCCAACCTCTGGTTACACTCCTTTTAGTAATACAGGGTACCAACCTCTGGTTACACTCCTTTCAATAATACAGGGTGCCAACCCCTAGTTACATTTTATTTCGGTAATACAAGGTACTAATCCCTGATTACATACTTTTTCCGTAATACATGGTACCAACCCCTGGTTACCTTTCCTCACCAGTATCAGTGTACACTAATCCCTAATCGTATTTTCCGACATAGAGTCTCCACTCCTTAGTTGATTTTTATTTTTTAGACATAGGGTCTCCACTCCTTAGTCTCCTTACCAGTATCGGGGTACACTATTCCCCATCGCATTTTCCCAACATAAGGTACACCAATCCTTAGTTGAGGCACCATTTAGACAATCAGGGTACACCATTCCCAAAGAATCATGTTTTCCCAGGATACACCAATCCCGACCTTTTATTGCTTTTAATAATGAAGTAGTATAGAGTTTTGTTGCAAATAACTCACGAAATTTTTCTAGTAAAAACTGGGGCAGAAAAATTTCGTTCGTTTATTTGTTTTGATGTCTGAGCAGGTTTTACCTCGAGGCACAGGTTCAAAATGACCAATAGAAGAAGTCTCAATCCAAAATAAAGGAAAGAAAACAAAAAGAAGCGAATCAAGATTGCAGAAGCGGATGAGAAGATGTGAACTGCTCAAGACATGACTGAAGTCATGAGCATTGCATTTCCCGTCTTCATCAGAAGAAGTCATAGAAGAATGAACTGGCACCTGCAGTAAGCAAGCATCAAGGTTCAGATCAGAGTTTTCGTGAAGAACCAGTCAAGATTCAAGATCAAGTTTTAGAAGACTTATAGATATAAATCTTGTAACTCATAGTTGATAGGCTTGTTTAGTCTCTTTTGATTTTGATGTAATAACATGACTACAGATCGGAGCCTCGACGGAACCTCACTCAACTCTCCAACTTAGCATTCCATCCTTTTCCTTGAACTACACACGACTTGATTCCCTTATAAACCGGGATATGTAGGCCGTCCAAAATCAGGACTCGGTTGCACTCTTTTCTCTCTTCTCTTTTGAATAATGGTATGGCCAAATATTAGTCGTATCGCTCACCTTGTCTTTGCTTGAAAACTCTTCATGTTTCCAAGCAAAAAGGGGCATGCTGTGAGCATCTAATTTTTTACTATGCATGAATATTTCTCTACTCACACTTTCACTTTTCCCATGAACTTCCCTCACATAATCCCTCCACCAACACACACGGACACTCACAAAAAAAAAGATTCATCTCTATCCCAAACACATACAACAAAAAGTCAAAAGGGGGAGGTAAAAAGCAAAAGGGGGAGAAGGAAAGTTAAAAATTCGAGAGGAAAATCAAAAAGGGGAAGAGAAAAGTCAAAATGTGGAGAGAGCAAAAACAAAGGAAAGTTGGGCAGCAGCGGTAGATCTTTTTGTTTCCTTTCTTCTTTACTTGGTTTCACTCTCACTATGGAAACATCATGAAAAGCACAACCATTAAAACCCCATTGAAACCAGTTCTTCTCCTCTAAAAAAACAATCTAGTGAAAAACCTCCATTAAAATGCTTCAAAATACCCCCAAACTTCAACTTTGAATCACCCCAAAACCATCTTTTACACAGCTGAAACGTCACCTTTGTAATATTATTTTTTCAGCTGTAAAAACCAGCTTTGAAGCACTGCTTTCTTAACCATTTTTAGCCATTGAAGTAGCCAAAAAAAAATGATCCCAAAAGCTGCAAAAACGTAGCATCTCCACCAACAAAAAAATAGCTCCGACCCTACTGAGACGAGGCTCTTTTCGAGGCCGCTAGTGAGGTTTTCCGGTTAAGTCGAAATCGCCGGCGAGTTTCTTTTCCTGGTTCGCGATCCATGTTTCAAATTTTGTCCCTGCTCTTGGTCAACCATATCTTGTGCATATATGCGATACTCAAAATTTCTTCTTAAATTGGAAGACGATTTGCTTTGCTTAAGGTTATACTCCAACTTTGTTCATTTTTATTTCAGATCTTATTTCTTATTGGTGTGTGAATAATATCTGTCTAGTTTAATTTACTCCATGCTAAAATAAGAATTTGTCTTTGTCTGGTATTTTGAAGATTAGCTCATGACCATTTTAATTTATTTATAACTTTTACGACTGTATTTGTTTGGTAGTACACATTGTTTGAGTTGCTTTATTTAAACTAGAATGATAGAATTTAGTTTGAGCATATTTGAAATGTTAAGGAAGTGTGACAGTGTTATATTTGCTAATTTTGGTGAGTGGTGGGGTTAATCACAATTGAAAGAAATTGAGCTTTACATGATGTCGGACTGAATTCTAATTTTTTTTATTAGACCTGAGCCAAATAATTTAACGACGCCCAAGGTTTTAAGTAATATACATGTTGCTAGCCCATTTTCACGTCTTCCATACTTATCAATTCATACCATTTCTCCCACAATAATTTCATAATTCGTGACCTTACAATAATCTCAAAAGTAGTTTAGAGAAATAATTCACGAAGCTTTTAATTAGTTTATCGCGATTATGTATACGTTCGCATGACATAATTGTGATTTCCAAAATTAAAATCGAAGTATGTGTTCGCGCAACTTTGGGCAAAACAATCTTAATATAATAAAATGCTATTAATTGTGTACACGTACGCGTGACATAATTTTGACACAATAAACAAAACGAATTCACACACGTGATTCATTTCAAAGATAATTTTATATTTTAATAATTAAAAACAGATAGATAAAATACGGAAACTAATAAATTACAGTTTATCCAAAATTAATTCAAGCCAAGTTGTAGTCAATAAAGCGATCGTGCCAGAACCACGGGACTCGGGGAATGCCTTACACCTTCTCCCCGGTCAACAGAATTCCTTATCCGAACTTTATTTTTGCAGACCAATAATAAAAGAATCAAATCTTTCTTTGAATAGGGGTTCAAATAATATGTGACTTGGAACACCAAAAATCAATTCCAAGTGGCGACTCTGTAAATAAAGTAATCCCTACTCAAGTTTATCACTTTAATTGGAAAAACTTGTTAACCCACAATCCACAACGATACATAATACATATCTTTTTGGGGTAAAAAAAAGGTGTGACAATATGAAGAATATAACTCCTCTACTTCTGCATGCCAATGCACATGCTGTATGTGACACACCATGCTGACAACCTCATGTGCTCACACTATCAAATGCTCAATCACTCAGTATTGTATATGGCCCATACGGCCCAGAAAATATCCATCCCGGAATATATACATCACTGACCATCAGTCACCTAGTACTGAGTAAGGCCAATCCAGCCCGCGGAGAAGATCCATCTCCAGGTATATAATGCTTCAGACAAGATCCATGTCCAGGGAAGATTCATCCCCCAATATAATCAACTGTGCTCACTGGGGGTGTGTGCAGACTACGGAGGGGCTCCTTCAACCCAAGCGCTATCATAATCGGTATAACCGCTGGGACGTGCATCCCGATCTCATAAATGTCATTCATAATCAGGCCCTCGGCCTCACTCAGTCATCAATCTCTCCAGACTCTCTCTCTCACAGGCTCACAGTGTCATGATACTAGCCCGAAAATAATGATATGATGTATCAATAAATAACAACAAAGACTGAGATATGATATGAAATGAATGAATATGACTGGGTACGAAATATCAATGAAATCAGTAAGACAACAGCAAGAAACGACCACTATGGGTTCCAACAGTACCGACATAAAGCCTAAACATGATATCTAGCATGAGTGACAGCTCAATTACTTTATCACATGATGAAAATACGGATATCAACAAGATAGAACTACTAGACAGTGCCATGGAATCGACCAGGTCATAATTCTCACGGTGCACGCCCGCACGCATGTCACTTGGCATGTGCGTCACCTCAATACCAATCATATAACACATAAATTCGGGGTTTCGAACTCTCAGAACCAAGTTTAAAAGTATTACTTACCTCAATACGAGCAAATCACTACTCCAATATGCCTTTGCCTAGAAAATCGACCTCCAAAAGGCCCGAATCTAGCCACAAACAGTACAATACAATCAATACGGGCTAAAGAAATCAATTATATAAGAAATTACTAAGTTATAACTCAAAAGCCGAAATTGGCTCAAAATCGCCCCCGGGCCCACGTCTTGAAATCCAACAAAACTTACAAAATCCAAAAGCCCATCCAACCACAAGTCTACTCATACCAAATTCATCAAAATCCGACATCAATTGGTCATTCAAATCCCCAAAATAAACTCTCCAATTCCTTAGCCTCAAACCCCCAAATTACACCTCAAAAATACACCAACTAGGTGAAAAATCAGTGGGGAAACATAATTATTGAAGAAAGATGAACACAAGGAACTTACCTCAAGAATCCCCTTGAAAATCCTCTCAAAAACCTCCACAATCCGAGCTCAAAACTTTAGAAAATGAAGAATATGTTTATATGTTCTGCCCAGTCAAACGGTCCCACTTTTGCAGTGAAAACTCCGCACCTGCAGAAGCCACTTAACTCACCTGGGCTAGCACCTGCGCTCCAGATCTTGCACCTGCGGAGGCGCTTCTGCGGCCCATGATCCGCTTCTGCGAAAGCAGCCTACACCCCTCAACTCCTTCACACTCCGCTTTTGCGCCCTCTTCGCCGTATCTGCGGCCTCGCAAGTGTGCGAAAAGGACCTCGCACCTGCGACCTCTACCAATTCCTTCTGCAGCTCCCTTCCTGCTTCTGCGGGCTCGCACCTGCGGTGCCCACTCCACAGGTGTGATTACACCAGCAGTCCTCAAACTTCAGCAGCTCTTCAACTTCAAAAACTTGATCCGTTAACCCCCTCCCTCCCCCCCCGAAATCAACCCGAAGCCCTCGGGACCTCAACCAAACATACCAACAAGTCTTAAAACATCATGCGAACTTAGTCGAACCATCAAATCCCCTCAAACAACATCAAAACACAAACCGTACATAGATTCAAGCCTAATGAATTTTGAATTTCCAAATTTCTACAACCGACGCCTAACCTATCAAATCACGTCTGATTGACCCCAATTTTTGCACACAAGTCACAAATGCCACCACGGACCTACTCTAACTTCCGGAATCGAAATTCGACCCTGATATCAAAAAGTCCACTCTCGGTCAAACTTCCCAAAAATTTAACTTTCGTCATTTCAAGCCTAATTCAACTACAGGCCTCTAAATCACAATCCAGACACGCTCCTAAGTCCAAAATCCCCTAAAGGAGCTAACAGAACCATCAAAATTCAAATCTGGGATCGTTTACACATAAGTCAATATCTGGTCGACTTTTCCAACTTAAGCTTTCCATTATGAGACTAAGTGTCTCAATTCATTCTGAAATCTCTCCGGACCTGAACCAACTAACCTGATAAGTCATATAACAGCTATAAAGCACAAACGGAGCAGTAAATGGGGGGAATGGGGCTACAACTCTCGAAACAACCGGCCGGGTCATTACACCATATCTGCTTCACATTAGAGCACACAAAAATTCTATTTTACTTATCAGGACCAAGTCCACAGATAAGAATTTTCTTAGCCTTTGCATTCTTCTCCATCATTCTGAAATTTGCTGCCACAAATTCGGAGGGGTCCTTTGGAACTGTTTCATTTTGTGCATTTTATTTAGTAGGAATCAAAGGACCTTGGTTCACTATGGTCCATAGTGCATAGTCTTTAGCTGTCAGGAAGTCTTCCATTCTTGCTTTTCACCAACTGTAATATTTTCCATTGAACATGGGTGGCCTGGTAGTTGACGGTCCTTCATTAATTCCGGATGGAGCATTCATCTTGCTTCCAAGATCTCTCTAGGTGTTAGCCGTGTAAATGAGAGAACCTGCTCTGATACTAATTGTTAATTTGAGTGCCCTTATGAATTACTTAAGAACTTGGTTCTTTACCGTGTTCCTTAAGCACAGAGTAAACAAGCAATAAAATGAACACAACGATTTTTACGTAAAAAATCACCCGGCTCAAAAGGTGCAAAAACCACGACCTACCACGTAGGATTTCCAGCTCCAACTCCACTAGAACACTGAGCCAAAATGTATCAAGTACAAGACTGTAATTAAATACTCTTAAGTACTCCTACTACTCCTATTTGATTCACAAGTTACTCTAACTTGTAAAGAAAAATACTCTCTCCAATTCATTGATTGTTTATCACACTTGATTACAACTCAATTACCTAAAACACATTCACTAGACTCACTCGAGATGAATACAATGCAAGTACTCAACACAAATAAACAACTTATGACTCTTTAGTTGATGTGCGAAAGGATGGTTTAGAAGTCCAAAATCAATCCTATTTAAATACGACTTGAGATCTTCTAGGAGTCCTATTCAAAGTCAGCTTCCTCTTTAATAGGACTCCTACTGTTCCAAGGATTCCACATGCTTTGGGACTTTAGTCTCTCACTAAATTATCCATACACTACTAAAAAATCAGGTTTTAGCGACAGACTAATTTTGTAGCTAAACAGAAAAATTCGTCACTAATCTCATTTAGCGACGGATTAGCAACGAATTATCAAGAAATTCTGCTAGCTACGAGCGTTTTAGCAACAGATTAGCGATGACGTTCGTAGCTAATTCCGGTTTTTTTTGTAGTGATATCTTTTTGAGCAACGACCCTTATCACTTATAGTAGCCATCATCCACCAAATTCGGACTTGGGTAACTTTGAGATAAAGTTACTGTCTTGTACAGACGTACAAGTATCACTCAGGAGGAGCTGATTCTTTCTCCTAAGGAACAGGTTCTTCAGAACAGTTAAGCAGCTACGTTGAGGACCTGGTTCTTTGAACATTCAGTCATACTTTGTTAATCATCAAAATTTTAATATTCAACATATTATTAGTCCGAAAACAGACTAGCTCATGCTATTTCCCGCAAAAAAACATAATGTATATACGCATGCACAAGCTCCGCCAATCATTTTCCAAATTTTTAGACTCAAAAGGATATCATTCAACTTGCAAACTTTCCAATCACTTCTTTGGTCCACTTTCTTGGATCGGTTTTATCTTCTACTTTCTTCAAAGCATCCTTTTCATCTCCAAAACTTGCATGCAAAAAGGGTGAAAAGTGCAGAGTTATTAGCATACACAACACGGCACCTTCATAAGTCATTGTGTCGTTGTGGGGTTAATTTCACGAAAAATTATTCTAAATTTTGTATTTATAGTTATAAAATTAATAATTTTGACGAAAAAATAATTCAACTATGTTGTATACTACATAAAGTAAGAAACATTGAAAAGTGTTATATCACTTGTAGACATAAATTGTCACATTCACATATTATCACTTAAAAATAATACTCATTTTTTCTAATCCACTCTATGTAAAAACACAATAAATGCATGACACGTGTCATCCATATAAGAGTTATCGTTTGACCGTGATCAAACAACATATATGTATTCTTAATATTGTTATAATGTTAATATCTCTTAACCATGATATGTGTCATCCATATGAATGCATGATATATGTCATCTTAAATTGTTTCCAATCTACAATCTAGGGTGAGGTATAGTTGTTGCCTTCTACTTATTTTATTGTCCAAATTTTGTTATTACTCACAATTTTTTTTAATTTTTTTTTTCTTGACTATGAACACATATATAAACGATGTGTAAAGATGGATCAAAGTAGTTTATTTGTGACTTCTACTAATTCTTGAGATAAAGAGTTGTTGAAGAAAAGGAAAGCAAAGACTTTGATTATAACCACAAACTCCAACTTCTTTGAGAACCCTTCATTTTTTCATACTTATCTTTATATGAATTATATAAATACATAAGAAAATTGGAAAATTCAAGATTTTTTTCATCCACAAATGTGTATGAAGAGCTAGACTTGTTCAAGTATATGCCAAGAAGAATGTGCTAATTTATGTGGGGCTTGCAAAGTTGTGGCAATACAAAGCCACCCAACGGTTATCACACAAATATTATTTTTTTTGTATAATTATTTGGATTTAATATTTGTTGATCCGATTAATCTAGATTTGAGTCGTGTAGAGTCTATTCAAGGAAAAAATTCTATCTACCAAGAGTTTCTCCATTCAGTTTTTTCGAACTCGAGATCTCTGATTAAGGTCGGAAGGGTCCTATCTATTCCACCATACCCTTGACGGTTTAATTTTTTAAAAAAAGTTAGTGGAGAATATAAGACCGAAAACTTCACAATATTCTCATACCTTTTTTCTCTATCCAAATAAATAGGTAGGGAACGAAGTTACAAAAGATATTTGCTTGAAACGCTAGAAAGTTATTGAAACTTAAAAATATCTCTGCAGCTCGACCTCCTGCTGAAAATATCTATACCATGGAAAAAATTATTGACAGATTGGAAAGGACGTAAGTATTTATCGTATCTTTTGTATTATTTTCAAGTTAGTAAAGGAAGTAAATAATCACTCCCTTATTTTGAAGGGATCAAAAGGTAGAACTCAAGGAAAATCCTTTTTAATATATTTTTTACGCGCGTTTCATATTTGTTTTGGGGCACGACTACATCGAGTTCTTTCCCGGAAGTCCCACTTTAAGGGTAAAACGTCTGACTAAAAGCAACTTTATTCCCAAGGCTTGAATCGAATTTTTTTTAATTAAGAATGGAAGCATACCATTACATCACAATTTTTGATAGTAACCAAGGAGTATATAAACCCGCCCCACCCCAATCCAAACCTTTCTTTTTCCCACAATTGTTCCTTTTACAAACCTCATCTTTTAAAAAAAAAAAATACTAATTGATATTTGAATCTACTGACCCCACTAATTTAAACCAATGACAGGATAAAACGCTTCCTACCAAAACCTTCTTATTTTCAACACCTAAATTTGAGACTTTCGACTAAAAGTTGAACGGATCCCAGCATTTCCATTACTCTTTTCAGTTGTATAATCTACATTTTCCGGCAAATAAAGGAACAAGGATTGCCCCTTTTTTTTTCACATATCACATCATATTGCAATTTTCTTGACTTTGTTAATATCCAAGACTAAAAAAGAAATATAAAATTGTTTTTATATATGTCATTCATCAAGTTGAGTACAAACCACCAAAAGGTATGCTGACCTGTTTTGAACTTTTACACTTTTTTCCTTAATTTCTTAAATAAAAACTCTCAAAACTTGCCTCATCCATACACCCAATATTGGATCCCCTTTATAAACAAGCATCCACAAACTTCACCAATTCATACATCTTCTATTTTCAAAAAAAATACACACAAAAAAATGTCTTTAACACTTCATTCTTCAACTTCTTTTATCAATAAAAAAGAAACAAAAAAATTCTAGAACACATGATGATATCTCAAACATGACTTGCTTTGCTCAAATCAAGCCATCATTCCATCTCAAAGCAACGAATTCCAAAGAAGTTCAATTCTTTGCTCCTAATATGGAAGGAAGAAATATAAACAATGAAGAAGAAGGAGAGAAACTTCATGTACTAACAACTAGTACTCATAGCAATAACAGTAGTACTACAAAGGTACCTGTTTTTGTGATGTTACCACTTGATACTATAAATATTGGAGGGAAGTTGAACAAGCCGAGAGCAATGAATGCAAGTTTAATGGCATTAAAAAGTGCTGGAGTTGAAGGTGTAATGGTAGATTGTTGGTGGGGTTTAGTTGAAAAAGATGGACCTTTGAAGTATAATTGGGAAGGATATTATGAACTTGTAAAAATGGTTCAAGAACATGGTTTGAAGCTTCAAGTTGTCATGTCTTTTCATCAATGTGGTGGCAATGTTGGAGACTCTTGCAGGTATTATTATAAGGCTACTTTAACCATTTTTATTTTATGCTTGAACACGAAGTATATATCTCGCGTTTACGCAGGGTCCGAAAGGGCAGGGTGTGATGTAGGCGGCAGTCTGCCTTGATGCAAGCATCAGTAGCTGATTCCACGGCTCGAACCCGTGACATATCGGTCCCACGGAGACAACTTGACAATTGCTCCAAGGCTTCCCTTCCCCTTCCTCAAAATGGACAACAAATTATTGACACAAGTATCTCACCTGATAAAGGTCAATATATATATATATATATATATATATATATATATATATATATATATATATATATATATATATATATATATATATGTGTGTGTGTGTGTGTGTGTGTGTGTGTGTGTGTGTGTGTGTGTGTGTGTGTGTGTGTGTGTGTGTGTGTTTTCTATACTCAGAACCCTAAATTCTGAATCCGCCATTACCAACATCCAGAGGTGTATGTAGTGTTATAGTACCAGGTTCATCTGAACCCGGTACTTTCGACACGGACTATAAATTTAGTGTAAAAATTTACTAAAATTGCAACATATAGTGGGTTTGAACCCATAACTTTAAAAATATAATAATTTCAATACTAAGAACCTTAAATATTGAATCCATAGACCTTAAATTCTAGATTCACCTCTGCTGACATCTATTTCCAATAGGTACCAATAAGCTGCAATATTATAAGAAATATTTTCATTCTATAAATGAACACATCTATTAAATCTTAGTTTTCTTCATAGAATCAATCTTCTCTTTGAAATTGTAGATAAATTATACTTATGGCCAAAAACCTATCCTACACTATTGCAGCATCCTCCAAATTCTCAAGATTTAACCTTTTAATATAATCTACTATAATTGTCATAGCTTCTTTTATGATTAAGTAGGAGTAGAATTAGTTTCCTTTTCACCATTCAGACTTGAAACAAACCAATATGTATATATCTAAAAATATTTCTAATTGATTTTTGCAGTATCCCTCTACCTCCATGGGTACTTGAAGAAATCAGCAAAAATCCTGATCTTGTTTACACAGACAGATCAGGCAGGAGAAATCCAGAGTATATTTCCTTAGGTTGTGATCTATTACCTGTACTCAGGGGAAGAACACCAATTCAGGTGTACACTGAATTTATGAGAAGCTTTAGAGAAAGATTCAAGGATTATTTGGGAGATGTTATAGTGGTAAGTCTTTTCACTCTTCTATGTCACATATCTAATGTCATTATATCAACAACCATTTAAGTTCTATGCATTGATTGTGTACAAAAATTACAATTAGATCTCTCAAAAGGTAATTGCACGTCATTCTATATAATAAGCATTAATTGTAGTCTCGAATAAACTATAATAACCTATTGTAACATGTTAAATTATACTAAAAGGGCAGTTCGATTCACTAAGCTCTCGCTATGCGCGGGGTCCGAGGAAGGGCTGGACCACAAGGGTCTATTGTACGCAGTCTTACTCTGTATTTCTACAAGAGACTGTTTTCACGGCTCGAACATGTGACATCCTAGTCACATAACAGGAACTTTATCGGTGAAAGATCAAGATCAATGAATTACTTTATGTCAATCTCATATGATCCACTAAACTTGTTGGCAGGGGCGGATTTAGGGGCGGAAGGGGGTTCATCCGAACCACTTCGTCGAAAAATTACACTGTATATATAAGGCAAAATCTGTTTTTTACATCTATATAAGTTAAGGGGGTTCAAAATCTTTGAAAGGTCATAAGTTCAATTCCCACTAGCTATGATTTTTTTTTTCTTGAACCCCTTCGCCGCCGAGATCCTGCCTCCGCCATTGCTTGTTGGTTTAAACAAATCCAAATGGTGGACCACTAAAAAGTTAGAGTCATCTTTAAAAAGTCACATATAAGGGACCACAAGTTTCCAAGCTAAAACAAAAGAGAAAATTTTGAAATTGAAATGCTCTTTTTCTTCTATAGGAAATACAAGTGGGAATGGGTCCTTGTGGGGAACTGAGATATCCATCTTATCCGGAAAGCAATGGTACTTGGAGATTTCCTGGAATCGGAGAATTTCAGTGTTATGACAAGGTAACCTTTTTTCACCTATGTTGTTTAAAATATTAATGTTGTTACATGTAAAATCCAAGATCACATTAGTAGCTAAAGATAGTGGCGGAGCCAGTGTCGAAGCTAGAAATTTTTCTAAGAATGTTCAAATTTGAAAGAAGTGAAAAATAAATCTCGACAAAGGGTGTTCAATGTGTTATATATACCTCTAAAACGTAATATTTTATCTATATACACAGTGTAATTTTTCGACTGTGGCTTCGCCCATGGGCGGAGCCAGAAATTCTAACGAGGGGATTCAAGAATAATGCAAGAATGTCATGCCTACATAAAGTAGTTTTTGAGCCACCTTTGCCACTACACAAAAACTTCTCTTTATGTCATAGCGATTCAACAATTTATATATATAGAAAAGTCATTTTCACCCTATCTGTATAGTATAGTTTCCCGAATCCCCTATCGGCATAGAAACTTACACATAATGAAACAAAAAGCTAACCTTTTTCCTTTGATGAAACAGTACATGAAAGCTTCACTAGCAGCATCTGCAGAAGCAATGGGAAAGAACGATTGGGGCCGGGGCGGGCCCCACGATTCGGGACAGTACAACCAATTTCCAGAGGACACTGGATTTTTCAAAAGGGATGGAACATGGAACAATGAATATGGACAGTTTTTCCTAGAATGGTATTCAGGGAAATTATTGGAACATGGCGACAGAATCCTAGGATCAGCAGAAGGTATATTTAGAGGAACTGGAGCTAAATTATCAGGAAAAGTAGCTGGAATTCATTGGCATTACAACACAAGATCACATGCAGCAGAATTAACAGCAGGATACTATAATACAAGGCATAGAGATGGTTATCTACCTATAGCACGTATGTTCGCGAAACATGGTGTCGTGTTTAACTTTACCTGTATGGAAATGAGAGATGGCGAGCAGCCACAAAGCGCGAATTGCTCGCCAGAAGGTTTGGTTCGACAAGTGAAAAAGGCGACTCAAATTGCTGGAATTGAACTAGCCGGAGAAAACGCGCTAGAGAGGTATGATGGAGGAGGATATGCACAAGTTTTGGCAACAAGTAGATCAGAATCTGGAAATGGATTGAGTGCATTTACCTACTTGAGATTGAAGAAACGGTTATTCGAGCCAGAGAATTGGCGAAATCTTGTTGAGTTTGTTAAGAGCATGTCTGAAGGAGGTAAAACAAGACTTCCAGAATGTGACACAAGCAGGACAGACCTATATGTTGGATTTCTCAAACAAAGTCATGCAAAGAAAACTGCAGAGGCTGTAGTTGTGTAAAACTATTCATTTGCCCCGAGGCTTTGGTTCAGTGGTAAGAGCACAATACTTAATGTGTGGATTAGGCACATGTCACGAGTTCGAACTTTGCCAACAACAGATGCCTGGTATTTAAATGGAGGGTCGGGCCGATTATGCACCAAATTCCCAACCGTACACCAGATGGTCGTCGTAGATTTCTCAGTAATAAAAAAAAGAGATATTCATCAATATACACGTAATATGGTCATAACTTTGTAGTATAGCACATAAAAGGGGCACAAAGCTAAAAATTATTATAGTCTCTATGCCCTTAAGTCTGAAAACAATTTGCTATGTCTAGACCTATAGAATAAAAGAGAAAAAAAACTTAGTATGTCAATCTTTGTAACCCCTGTTAGAAGGTTGTTTAAGTTCATTGCTCCTTGTCATTAGGATGATGATGGATACATATATACCTCAAATGAGTATATTATTTTGTCTGTACAAAAAAAGAAGTTTTGCCTTTCCATATTTAATACTATTGAAGTAAAAAGCTCCTATTATTGTTTTATTATAGACTACTCTTCTGGTCAAATTTCTTCTTCATTTCCTTGAGCTATTATGATCAAGCAACTACACTTGAGATAAATCCATGAGAAATTTTCTCCACATTATTATTTGTGAAAATGCTTTCACAGAAACAAAGATAAATAAATAGAAATAGAATTTAGGTTTTCCTCATCCAAAATTTTGGAAAAAATGACAATTTTAACTCTAAAGATTCTTCCTTTTTCTCCATATTGTAGAAAAAGAACAACTAATAATGTCATAGTATCTTCTTTTCATCCGTCTAAGCTTTGAATGACAAAGTTGTTCGGTGCCCGTGCATTAGGAGGTAGCAGGTATCTGATGCATTGAACTAGCTTAAAACACATACTGTTAATAAAAAAAGAGTGTTAATGTACCTTTTAAGGCAAAACCAAATCATGAATCTACAATAAAAATATCCAAATCAAATGTCAAAACTGATATTATAGAAGATGAAGGTAAATTCTCAAAATCAGAAGCAAGAAAAACATGAAATTTAGGTTGTTACCATGATCTCAAAGAATCTTCAACCAAAGTCAAAATAGCCTTCAGTTATCTCTGCTCCAATAAGAAATAAGGAGTCATTTCTCATAACATATTAGTCTTTAGCCAAGAAAGATGAATTACCTTCTTCATTGTGCCAGTAATTTAGGTATTTTAAGCTCACCCGGAAATCATTATTATCAACAAATAATTTAAGTTATGTATTATCGTTATTTTATATTTACAGGCAAGCGCCCTTTAAAATTAAATAAGCCTCCAAATTTATAATCTTAAAAATTAGATAGATTACTTGTTACAACAAATAAAAATAACGAAAAAGGGTCAGCTTTACCCCTAAACTATTAGATTTGGTCTAATATTGCCCATCATCCACCTATTGGTCTAAATATATCATTCTCGTTAAGGTTTTGGCTCACACATGCCCTTTAAGTTAACAAACCATTTCAGATTAAAAATCAAAATTATTTTTAATGACGTGGTATTATCCTATTAGTTAATTTAAAACCCACACCAAATATGTCCAATCCACCCACCCGTTTGAGCCCGACTCGATCCAACTCCTAGATTATCCACTAAACCCTCTAACCCATCGGCCAAAATACACTGATACTCCCCTAACTCATTTCTGAAATTCATACGACTGAAACTCCCCCAAACCTAATGCGACGATAGCGATGGCTGCTCGCTGCAACTGGTTTTCGAAATATTCAAGTTGAAGATCAATTTTTAAAGTCTCTTCTCTATTCAAGTAAGATTTTACTGCTTTTGTTGAATAAATATGGTTAGGGTTCTTGGGAATTTATCATCTACTGTTACTTTCGAGTTGTGGCGATTTTTGTACTGCTTCTTTTATGCTTTTAATGTCATTATTTAGTAATATTGAGATTGCATGTGTTCCCTCTTTATTTTTTTGGTCTGTTTTAGGGATTTTGTATAGTTGATAGCGATTTAGGATTCTGATGGGGTCTTGTTGTCTGCTAAATCAGTTCTTTATTTCTAAGCTTTTGTGTTTGTTTTTGCATTTATAGTGTATGTGGTCCATTAAACTTTATTCTTGTTTGTACTTTAGGACATTAAATATTGATAAATTGGACCTTATTTTTCTGTTTGAATATGTCTGATGGGTCACTTTCCCTTTTTTATGGCTTGCATGTGACTTCAATGAAGAATGGTTGAAAATATGGACTTGGTCTTGAATTATAGGAGCAGATGAGTCTTAAAACCTCAAATAGTGTACATTAAAAAATTGAATCACTTGTTGCAAGCTTATGATGTGGATTTGTTGTCTTATATAGACATTTGTTCGGAATACATTAAAAAATGTGGGTTTAAGAAGGTTCAACAACTTCTAGTAATAGGGCCTTCATGTAGGTACTTTCTGGTTGAAGGGAATTCGGGAATTAGAACACTACAACAACTCTTAACTAACCAGGTAAGTGTACTTCAATTCTTTGGTACTGATGAGGGTGAAGAACATGTGTCAGCTCCTAGCATAAGTCACCACAATGAACCTCACAGTGTCACTGTAGATGTTGGGACTGATTGTGAGTCATGTGAGGAAGAGGAAGCATATGAACATAACTCTAGTGATTATGATAATGATCAATTGGATCTCTTTAGTAAGGAAATGACTAAAGAAGTCAATGACAAACTAGACAAGTATAAAGAGTTGGAAAAGGGTATGAGTTTTGGGGATTTAGCCGAAGCTAAAAGAATTGTGGGGTATTATGCAATTGTTAATGGGAAGGGCCTTAAGGTTAAGAAGAGTGACACTGGTAGAGTTAGATATATATGTGTTGTTGGTTGTCCCTTTGAATTATTGATATCTCAGGATAATAGAGATCAAGGATTTAAAATCAAAACTTTGAAAACAAAGCATACTTGTGAACGCGCACACAAGAATGGAAGAGCTACTCCCCAAGCTTTAGTACACTATTTTAAGAACAAAGTCCAAAATAATTCTAAATACAAGGTGAAAGACATGAGGGTGGACCTAGAGGATCAATTCAAACTTAATGTTAGCTATTCAAAGATGAAAAGAGTAAATAGGTTTGTGCTAGAGAAATTGGAGGGTATCTTCATTGATGATTACAATAGGTTAGAGGCCTATGCTCAAGAATTGAGGGACAGTAACCCTGAATCTGATGTGGTGATAAACATTTCTAAAGATGCTTTGGCATAAAGAAAAATGAGGTTCCTTAGGATGTATATTTACTTTCAAGTGAAAACAGCCCAGAAAGCAGGTTTGAGACCTCTTATAGGCCTAGATGGCACATTTCTAAAAGAGAAATATAAGAGAATTCTACTAGTGGCCATAGCACAAGATTCAATGAAATATTTTTATCCTCTTGCATTGGCAGTAGTGGATAAAGAAACTGGTAGAACCTGGAAGTGGTTTATCAAGTTACTGAGAAATTCTTTGGAGCTTGAAAATGGTGAAAACGTGACATTTATGTCGGATATGCAAAAGGTAATTGTTTGCCATTTTTCCCCAACTATATGTTTAATTTATACTTTATTAACTGATTTTCCATTATTGTAGGGGTTGTTGGAGGTTGTTTCCACTGTCCTTCCAAAAGCAAATCACAGGTGGTGTGCTAGGCACATTGAAGCTAATTGGAGAAAAAATTAGAGAGGTATATAGATGAACAAGTTAATGTGGTGGTGTGCTTGGAGTACTTATGAAGAAGAATTCAAAGATCAATTGAAGACTCTGGGTGATATTCATGAAGATGCTGCTAGGGAACTATTACACTACCTTCCTCAAAACTGGTGTAGGGCTTACTTTGACACTACATGCAAGAATCAGATGGTTGACAATAACTTTACCGAATCATTCAACAAATGGATTCTTAAAGCAAGAACTAAACCTATAATCAAGATGTTGGAAGACATTAGATTAAAGGTAATTTTTTTCCTTATGTTAAATTTTTTATAATTGTTTATTACTATACTATTATCTTCCTTTTTATGGTAGGTAATGAATTTGTTGAAGAACCGTAAAGAGGAATGCAGGAATTGGAGGGAAGAAATTAGCCCATATGCTATAGAGCTTTACCATTATTACAGAGTGATTGCATTAGAGTGTAAAGTTGTCTTTAATGGAGATTATGGATATGAAGTGGTTAAGGGTAAATATAAGCATATAGTTAACCTGGAATTGAAGAAGTGTACTTGGAGGGCATGGAATTTGACAGGAATACTATGTCCTCATGCTATCAAAGCCTTAATGCACGACAAATAAGATCCATTAAACGCGGTGCATTGGTGGTATTCAAAGGAAGCTTATATGTTGGCATACATGCATAAGTTACAACCAGTGAGAGGTAAAAATTTTGGAAAAGTTGAGCCACAACATGCAATGGAACCACCAGAAATACATAAAAATTGTGGGTAAACCAAAGGTAAAGAGATAAAGAGAAAAAGATGAGGCTAGGAAAAGGGAGGGGGTTTGGTCAGCTTCAAGAAAAAGACTTGTAATGACATGTGGGTTCTGTAGTACAACAGGCCACAACATAAGAAAATGCCCTTTGGTAATAGTCTTTTTCACATATTTTATTATCCTGCAAAAAAAATTACTTTATAATATTTTTAATGAACAACTCTTGTAGGATAATGGTGAAGGAACTTCCCAAAAAGTACAAGATGTGCCCTTAACGGCACCACAAGACAGTCAAAATTCAGAATTTGTTTTCATGCCTACTCCTAGAGTGAGTCAATGTGATGGACCTTCAAACATAGCTCAAGGGAAGGTATTTGTTGCACCTTCAATAATAGTTGATGATGAATATGAATGTGAAGATAAAAATGAAGATGAAGATGAAGGGCCGAATATGATGCCTAAGGTGATATCTGAAGCTAAGACTAGGCTTGAACAAAGAAAGTTGCATCAAGAACCTATTGGTACTAGGAAGACTGGCATCAAAAGAGATGTGGATGGTGTTAACATGCCTACTAATCTGCCTTATTTACCAAATAAGCTCACTTGAAGAGGCAAATCAGCTATGTCTGCAAATCAGTTAGTAGCAAAAAAAGGGAAAAAATGGAAAACTGAAGACTAAAAAGGACAAGCATTAGAGTAGTTTGTGTAGTTCAATGATTTTTGTGTAATCTGACTGTTATGTACTGATTGCCTCATACCTTATTTTTTGCTGTTTAAGTGGTGAATTAGTTATGTAATGATTGTTTTGGTTATTACAGTCATTACTGTGTAATGACTGTTATATGTAATTGTTATCGATTCTGCTTTCAGTATTTGGTAATTGTTAAGTGGTGTAATTGTTATCGACTCTGTTATGTGACTGTTTCAGTATTTGGTTATGTACTGATTGATTAGCAGATTTGCAGAAATCTGCAGATTTAGACCAACAGAATAGACTAACATAAATCTTAACAAACAAAATAGACCAACAGTCCTTACATACTTAACAAACATCAGTTTCCTCTCATCAACTTCTGCAGATTTTTTACATTTGACAATCAAAACAACCAATCTAAAGAACTAAAATCTGCAGATTTCCTTCATTAACCAACCAAAACAACTAATCTAAACAATTAAAATCTATATATTTCCTTCATTTAACAACCAAAACAACTAGTTTAAACAACTAATATCAGCATATTTTCATCATTAATACAACCAGACCATCATTGTGCCATCAACGCAAAAATACACAGATATGTTGAAATTTTTCATTATCAACGCAAAACATTAGAGGGCACCAACTTCAATACATCATTGTGCCAGCTACATAAATAACAAAAATAGCCCATGACCATATCGCAAGTCTTTTCCATCGCTTCGATTTCTGCTTCAAGTTTGAAACTTTCTCTTCCAAGGATACGTTATTCAAATATGCAGCTTTACTCCCCAACCATATCATCCATCGTCTTCCTCAGCTTGTTTCTTTCGAGACGAAGGGCATTCAAATAATTTCTTTACTTATGGATAAACATTGACACATGAGGTGAAAGTTTTTCGTCGCGCCATTCCCAATATCGACTACCATTAGTTTCATAACGACAACATTTGTAGAATCTATGATCACCATTCAAAGGTGTTGTAGCAGTAAATTGGTTGGAAATCAATCCACAATAATATGTACAATTCTCACTTTGGTCACGGGAAGAAGCAGAAGAAGATTCATATATTTTAAAGCTAAAACAAGATGTAGAAGATCTAAGAACTCTGATTTTCGGATTTGGGAGAGGGAAGAATAAAAAGAACCCTAATTTTCAGAGAGGGGAGTATCAGTCGTATGAATTTCGGAAGAAACAAAAGAAGATTCAGACATTTTGAAGCTAAAACAAGATGGAGAAGATCTAAGAACTCTGATTTTCAGACTTGGGAGAGGGAAGAAGAAAAAGAACCCTAATTTTCAAAGAGGGGAGTATTAGTCGTATGAGAGAGTATCAGTGTATTTTGGCCAATGGGTTAGAGGGTTTAGTGGGTAATCTAGGAGTTGGGTCGGGTCGGGTCGCGCTCAAACAGGTGGGTGGATTGGACATATTTGGGGTGGGTTTTAAATCAACCAATAGGATAATGCCACGTCATTAAAAATAATTTTGATTTTTAATCTGAAATGGGATGTTAACTTAAAGGGCATGTGTGAGCCAAAACCTTAACGGGAAAATGATATATTTAGCCCAATAGGTGGATGGGGGACAATATTAGACCGAATCTAATAGTTCAGGGGCAAAGCTGACCCTTTTCCGTAAAAATAACCTGATGGTATGAAATGTTTTACACTGAAAAAATATATATACTTAAATTTATTAAGAAATTAAAGCAGATAATACACTAGAGCTGTGATTAATCTTTAAAATGTAAAAAACGAAACAGCCAGGCGGGTGTTAAACTTGAGAAGAAAAAAATAAAATCTGAAATTGCCTAATTTACAACCGCTAATTAAAAATTAGTCACATCTTCAAAAGTAATCGAAATTTAACTATTTTTTTATGTAAAAATAAAATTTGAATAAAAATACCCTTAATAATCTGGAAATATTCCAGCATATTGTTTGTTTTTTTTACATATGAGATTTCAGCATAATGTGCTGGAGTTCTAATATAATATGTTGAAAGTATACGCGAGAGCTCCATAATCCAGCATATTATGCTGTAACTTTACCTATTCCACCTAGGATATTTTTGTTCAGATTTTATCTCCGCATAAAATAATGGTTATTTTCCAATGACTTTACAAATACTGACTATTTTTTAATTATCAGTCGTAAAAATTGACTTACCTATGCTATTTGGATGTTAAATTTGGGTCGGACTGAATATCTTTATCAATGGGCCGAACTCAAACCCGGGTCCATAATTATTTAAAGGAAAATGATCACTTTTAGGGTTTCGTCTGCTAACGCCCTTCGTCAACAGCTGCTCCCGCGCAGGACATTCATCAACGGTCAGCGAAAATGGTATTGTTCGTTTTTCTCTGAATTATGCATGGTTTAATTTAGTTTTTACGAATCTGTATATAAATGCAACTGTGTTTACACATCCCAGCTCAATTGTTTTGCCTTTTCTTCATAATTTGTTTAACCGGAGATTGATTTCTGTTTTTCTTTGTTAAAATTCGCTTGTTGAGAAACTCTTTTATAGTTCTGCTTGCGTTAAATCTAGTGATTTTCTTTTTGTGAAGATTACTGTTCAAGTGTTAAAGAACCTATCTTTCTGGTTACTTGGAATTGGAGCTGTTTTTATCTCAGATTTGTGATGTAAAGAGTCCGATAAAATTAGTTGCGGATAAGGAGTTTAAGCTGCTGTTTCTGGAGCTGTGACAATTGATATCCCAATGGTCCGTTCCAATATTGACCACTACACCACACCCTTGGGTGCAACCCTTTACTCTTTTCATAGAACAATTTGCTTAAAAAGGGTGTCTTTAGTAAACTAAAACATTAATCTGTTCATGCGATTAGGCTCACTTGGAAATTTTTTGTGAAAAGGAAAGGTATCGGATTTGATGGATTTGGAGTGAGGTAGAATATTCCTAATCTAGCAATTATGTTATCCTCCATCCCAATATATGTGACCGTGTTTGATTGGGCACAAAGTTTAAGAAAGAAAGAAATGCTTTTGAAACTTAAAACAAGCGATATTTATATGGCTATAAATCATGTTACTAAGGGTATAATTGAAAGTTTATATGTAGTTATGTTTTTTCCAAAAAGAGAATGGTGTCGTTCTTTTTGGGATAAACTAAAAGGAATGTGTGTCGCATAAAATGGGATAGACGGAGTATGAGTTACTGATCCAGTAAGAGGATGGTATTCCATTGGACTAGGTTGTTGGCATTGAACTTTAGTTTATTTCAATACACGACTTTAGATGATGCAGATGCACTGTTCATTTGAGGTTTTTTTTATGAGTTATAAAATAATATATGATTTTTTCCCTGCAGACTAAGAGGACCAAGAAGGCTGGAATAGTTGGGAAATATGGTGAGTTAATGGTTTCTTCTTAAACAATGTTTTTTCCTTTTGCTTGGTCCATGTTAGCCTCTTTTAAACATAAATGCACAGTTAGTATGTTTGCTATGCACGAATATGGTTGATCAGCTTGCTTCAGTATATATATTTTTTCAAAATGACTTTTATCTTGGCGAGAATGGCGAGTTAACCTGGATTTCAGTAATCGACAGATTGGCCGCACACTTTAAAAATTGATGTGCAAATAATTTCCTCGTACTATTGATTATGCTAGAAGTTGTAGCACACACATTGTGTGCATGTTATCAAATTGTCGAAGTTGGAACTACTTTTGTGGATTCTTTGAACTTGAGTTTGGTCCAGAACCCTACTTATTGGGAGGGGTCAGCTTCCTTTTTTATTTGTTTTGATGGAGTACTATCTCCCCGTTTTTCTGTTCCGCTGGTTATTTGTTATATGTATAACATAATTCTTATATTTAACTTTGATTTTTGCATTTATATGGCCTTTTCATAATTTGAGGTTGCTTAGAATTTGTTCTATTTTGTGTCTGGCAGATTTCATATTCCTAAATGTCTTGGTATGTGTTTAGGTACCCGTTATGGTGCCAGTTTGCGAAAGCAGATTAAGAAAATGGAGGTTAGCCAGCATAGCAAGTACTTCTGCGAGTTTTGTGGAAAGGTAATGGTTCTTGGATGCCTTTCTGCTCTACTCTAAAGAGCTAGTATATTAAAAACACGGGTTCTGAATATATATATACTTGCTACTATGAGCAGTACGCGGTGAAGAGAAAAGCAGTGGGGATCTGGGGCTGCAAAGATTGCGGCAAAGTCAAAGCAGGCGGTGCTTATACATTGAAGTAATTACTCTCTCTATATTTGTTATAAAATTCCCTTTTGTGTGCGAATAATTAATTCAATTTTTTTGTTTTTGGCAATAGCACTGCTAGTGCTGTGACAGTTAGGAGCACAATCCGAAGACTGAGGGAGCAAACCGAGAGTTAGAGCAATCATCTGCCTTTCCTTCTATCTGCTTATGATTTGTCTATGGAATTCTGAAATCAGATCCATTTTTCAATTTTAAGACCATTTTAATGTTTGTGAACGCTTTCAAATTAGTCATTAGCTACTGTTTGGGAAAGTGATCTATTCTGATGGTGTTATTACTTCAATATGGTCTTTTGCTTATCCAATATTCGGGCTAAATGGTGTACTATATCTGATTACAGTGCTTTGATTTAGCATATTCTGTGTGAAATTTGATGCAAAAATCACATGTGGGAAAGAAAAATCTAGCAAGGTTTTGATTTAATATGTTACTCCCTTGTAGTTTTAAATATCAAGTAAACATACATTCTCTAAATTTATGATGGAACCAAATTTCAGAAAGGAAGGGGACCCCCATTATTCCCATTGTTTAACATGCAAAACTTACACTAGATTGATAAAAATAATCACAATACTAATGATTTTCTTATCCAATATACCATTCATCATCATAAGTACAAATTCTACACATCATAATGGAGAGTTCTTGGTTCATTAAAAAATCAAACAAAACCATAGAAAAAATTCATGGCATTTTCTTTCTCTATTCTCTTTCAAGGGTGAGCATTGTTAACAGCATCACATCTCTTCCTCACCTCTCCTTGATTACCAATCTTGACTTGATATACACTTAGTTTCTCCATTGCAACAGCAAAATCAGTAGCAAAAGCATTGCTATCTTTAGCATATAATTCAACAAATGGCCTTGTTCTAGTGTCATTATATAGTAATTGGTCTGAACCTAGGACTCCAATTCCCTTCATTAAATTCTTGAACAACACATTGTCGAAATTTCCAGGAGATATCACATCTAGGAAAGCTGCCATGTCTTTGTTATTAGTATAATTTGCACACATTGTTCTTAATCTCTCAACTAATATTGGATTCATTGTAGGGTCAGGGGTGGGGAAAATTCGGTTTGCAAACTCCTTACAATGGACAAATCCAATGGTGTGTCCACCACCAATTAACACAACCATATCTTTAACATCAATGTCCATAGGTTGAAATTTCTTGATCATTAGGTCCACCGTCGCGTTTGCACGTGTCAGGTGCGCTTCCACGTTTGAAACGTTAGAAACTAGACTATCCTTTCGGCCTAGTGGAACTTTATAATGGGGTCCACCAGTTTGAACGACAAGATTTCGTGTGGCGGTCGCTAAAATATCCGCGCAGGATACGACACCGGGACAGGCGAGCTCGAGGGCGGTCTTGATGCGCGTGATGAGGTCGAACGCGTCGCCGGCGAGGGATTGATTGATGTCGTATTCGAGCTCGGGTTTGTTGAAGGCGGTGGGTTTGATAAGGATGGAGGCATCACAACCATCAACAGCGCAGTCGTGGAAAAAGACTCGAAGGGTAGCGGCCGCGGTGGTGGGGAATTGCATTTGCTTTTGTTGGGTGATGTCCCTCACTATAGCATCAAATTGTGGACATGTTTTGGCATAATAGTCTAATGTGAGTTGTGCATGTGAAAAAGTTAGAGATGAAAACAACAGGAGAAGTAGTGGCCAAGCCATTTTTAATGGCTGGTTAATGAAAAAAGAAGAGAGAAGAGAACAGATCAAAAAAGACCTGTTTCCTCTCACAAAAGATGATTATGGAGTCAAGTCCCAAAAGGGGTTACAAAAAGGTACACAATTTTGATAATGAAACAAGAAAACAATGTAGAGAAGAAGAAAGATGAGAATTAATGTTGTGGTTAAGAGATGTCTTAGGAAAAAGAGTGGTTATATTTTTATTCATCAAAATTTTGCATAGATTCTAATTTTTATGTGATTAAAGAATTTCAATTGAGCATAACATGCGGTTGATCGACCACTTGTTTGAAAAGAATATTACCTCTCTTCTCTCTCTTTTTCTTTTTTATTGCCTTAAACCATTTCTAGAATTAATCAAGTATACCAAATTTTTATTTGATATCCAAAGGTCACAGTTCGAGCAGTGGAAGCAGCCTTTAATGCTTGCATTAGGGTATGTTGTCTACATCCAGGGGCGGATCCAGTGAATTAGATACAGGCTCTCGTGAACTCAGTAGTTTTTGTCTAGATCTGGTATTTGTATTGAAAAATTCATTAAATATATAAGAATATTTAGCTTGGAACCCAATCCATTAATCTAGTTATTATTGTATATTAAGTTAAAATTTGTGTAGGAATCCATAAACTTTAAATTTTGGATTCGCCTTTGTCTACATCGTACCTTTTAGCATGCGGCCCTTCCCCCAACCTGCGTGAACTCGGAATGCTTTGTGCACCGGATTGTTCTTTATCCATAATTGATAATACTTTTGTTGGAAATGGAAAGCATAGGTTGAAAACTATATTTTTATTTTTATTTCCAGTATTGATAGTGTTGGTTCTTTAAAATGGAACATCTATTGCTTTAATTAAAACTAAATAGAAATGGTAGTAACGATCAAAAAATGAAAAGGTCAAGATACTAAAAAATATGATGTCATATCCCTTTTAAATAAAAAAAACTGTCTTTCTAGTCAATGGAATCAATATCTAATTATTAATTTATTGTTCCATATAAATTTTAACTGGTCTTAGAAAATAGAATAAACTCGACTTGATCTTGTTCGTAGTTGAGACACGCAAAAGAGTCTAAATCAATGTACGTTAATGAATCATCATTTATGGGTGTTGCACATGCCACGATCAATTCGATTCAAGGTAGGGGCTAATAGTAGTGACTTATTTTTCTATTCGAGCCAATACAAAATGGTGATTGTGTGACACCCTAGATGAATTTCACATTGACAAAACAAGAAATAGATGTTGTGCAATAAAAATACAAGAAATAGATGTTGTGCAATAAAAATATAAGGCTTAGACTTCAGTTATGTGTTTAAAGATTCCGCGAGCTTTTCGGACCCCTCGATATCT
The DNA here is from genome assembly GCF_000715075.1 of Nicotiana tabacum. Classification (NCBI taxonomy): domain Eukaryota; kingdom Viridiplantae; phylum Streptophyta; class Magnoliopsida; order Solanales; family Solanaceae; genus Nicotiana; species Nicotiana tabacum. The sequence goes on along the minus strand of NC_134094.1, from coordinate 8,405,034 downwards.
TTTTCATAGTTGAGAGAGAGGCAAATGAGCCTAAATCCATGGACATTAATAAACCATCATTTATGAATATTGCACATGCCACAATCAATTCGACTCGAGGTAGGCGCTAATAGAAGTTGCTTATTTTTCTATTCGAGCCAACACAAGATAGTTCTATGACACCCTACGTGAATCTCACATTGAAAAAATAATGGAGAGATACTAGTATATAAGGAAACAAGGCTTAGAACTTTAGTAATTATTTTAAAGTTGTACGTGCCTAGACTCAAAATGGATAATAGCATTATCATTCCCTCAAAACAACAAGTCAATACAATATTTAGAAAGTAATTCATATTAAAGAAGTTGAAAATAGCCCAGAATTTTGGTGGTTCACTATTAGATTGAACATCTATGCATATTCCACTTGGAACATTATCAAAACAAGAGCACTTCAATCTTAATAAAGGGGCAGCCCGGTGCACTAAGCTCCCGCTATATGCGGGGTGCGGGGAAGGGCCGGACCATAAGGGTCTATTGTACGCAGCCTTACCTTGCATTTCTGCAAGAAGCTGTTTCCACAGTTCGTGCGGGGTGCGGGGAAGGGCCTGACCATAAGGGTCTATTGTACGCAGCCTTACTTTGCATTTCTGCAAGAAGCTGTTTCCACAGTTCGAACCCGTGACCTCCCGGTCACATGACAATAACTTTATCAATTACGCCAAGGCTCCCCTTACTCCAATCTTAATATTAGGTTCTAATAAGAGAAATCTCAACTAGCTTGCTTGTTTGAATATTTCACTCTTTTCCCCCCCCCTGCTTCTAAGACATTTTTTTATATTAACTAGCCGTTACAAAATATAACCCAAACAAAGCAGTAGCATGAGACCGCATACAATATGTATACCAAAAGGTCGAAATTTTTACATAAAACGTGATTCTATACGGGAAAAAACATCAAATAAAATGTGATTTCTTGGAAAAATCAATCATTTACGCGGATTTGGAACAATTATCTCTAAACTCACTATTAATTGCCCAAATTGGCAAGAGCATAATCACTTTACAAAAAGGGAGGGCTAACAAAACCTCCTCACCCAATTAAGATATATAGTTCGCATTTTCCCCAACAAATTTACATACATTTAATATATTAGGGGAAAAACAAAAGAAATATGGAGGAGAAAAACTAATTCTGAACTACATTTTCTACTCTCAAGTTGCAACTTCATCAACTTCTGAATGAAATACAAAACTTGGAAAAGTAGTGGTTACATCCCTGCATTAAAACATGTATAAATCTCATCAGCCGATATCATCCTCGTCTAATCTTTTAAGAATTTAACTTATATATACCGACAGTAAAGAAATGTTTACACTATCAGGTGACCTAAAAAATTCTGCAATAGGTAAATGTGACCTGATCTTTACACTGTTATCTGTCCATGTATGTGACTTAAACTCGTTTACTAAATGTGCATACATATATCAGTGATTAAATGCTATACCTTAGATATGGAAGTGTCATTATCTTTAATAATGAAGGATTTCGAGCCACAAAGCTTCGCCATTCAGATTTGTCAATCTTCCCATCCTGATTTGAATCTGCCTCTGAAAATGTCTACACAGAAATAAAATCACTGATTATTCAAAGTTCGCTGAGACTACCATTCATTAGGACGGCAAATTTCCAGAAAAAGCAAGTAAAAAGGTTATCTTAATGCAAAGTTGTCAATAACCTAGTGTAGTGATGCATTTTCTCAAGGAAAAAAAAAAGAAGACAAATTAAGCCAGCTGATTTCCGACGTGTACCAGAAATGAGGCCAACATTTGCACTTTTTCGAACAGCAAGTTATTGCAAAAATGTCAATAACTTGAGTAACACAAGAATTTTGATAGCTTTACGTTGTAAAAGAACAATCAAGCCTAGGACTTGCTACCTTGGCTTGCTTTAGATACCAATCTCATAATTTCAGCAATACTAAATATGCATAGGTCTTTCAATCTAGGCACTTCTTTCAAACAGAGAAAAAGTCTGTACAGCAATCTCGTCTGATCATATGAAATTTCATGGATCATCATCACCAGTAAAATTACCTTGTCAAGTATTATCTCAATGGTTTCGTCAGCCAACTTCATCTCAGACTCGCGTAGAAGTGCAATCAACATTTGTTTAACCTGTGAAAAAACACAAATAATGAAGCCTACAATAGATAAAACATAACGAGAACCACATAGGTGACTCTCAACAGTCAACATAACACGAAAGAGAAACAAAATATACATAAAAATATCTTACCTCTTGCCGTTCAATATACCCTGAGCCGTCCAGATCATAAAGCCTAAATGAAACTGAAATAGCACAAAATATGGAGTTCCATGTGATTGTCCGCATGCAATTAATCGATAAACTAAAAACAATTAACAAAATACATAGCTATATTATTTTTTCTTTTACTTACAAGTAATTTTATCTTCCTGGGGGGCATTTGGGTGGAAAACATTCATTACTCTAACAAAATCCTCAAAATCAACGACTCCTCTTTGCTTCAGATCAAATAGATCAAAAATCTGCAAGGGAAAGTTCCTAGGAGAATTAATATCCCTCACGCGCCAAGGCAATAAACACTACTACACTAGTAAATACATAAAATTAGCATGCTTGCCAAGTGCCAACTCAATGCTATGTTGCTCGGATTCTCCAAAAATGTTGCCGAGTGCGTGTCCGATCCTCCGAAAGTAGTGTATTTTTGGAGGATGCGACACGGGTACGACATCATTTTGCAGAGTCCGCACAACATAAACTCAATGCATTCCATAAGTCAAACATCCATATTTTGGTGAACCACTTAAACGTGTTCTTTGACACAAACATTCATAGGAACCCCATTGGTATGTTTGCTTGAGCAATTCTAATAAAGCACGCTCCAGTTCTCAACTATGTTGCATAGAATCTCCAAAATGATGCCACACCCATGTCGCATCCTCCAAAAATATACTACTTTTGGAAGATCCGACGCACGCCTGACAATATTTTTGGAGAGTCCGAGCAACATAGGTTCTCAGTACCAAACTAATTAATCAGCATTATGTAGAATGGAACCAAAACTAATATAACTATACCAATGAAATACCATACCCGATTTGCAAGGAGGTCTTCTTTTTTTCTATTCTCGAATAATGCCAACTGGAACTCTTCCTGCACATCCAACATGATTTTATGTATTAGGCCCCCGGACATACGTAACATAGTCTAATTTTAAACTTAAACTTTCCATCTCAAATTATGCAACATGATATCATAAGCACCATTGAAAACCGATGGCACCAATTCAATAGAGCCTACCTTGCTTATTAACCCGTCATCAATTACTGTACTGCTAATAGTCTTGAACATCTCAAATAATGCCTGAACTTCACTTACGGTAACTGCAAAAAGAGGATAATAAGAGAAAGGAAAACAAATAAGACAAGTGGAGGAGGGTTGTGTACTACATAAGAATTTCAATTGTAAGAGTAAACCGAAAGATAATAATAAACCTCACTACTCTTTTGAATGATTTTCAGCACAACTCAGAACGACTATTTTCCATTGCATAAATGAGGAAACTTCCCTGTTTCACCGTGTTCTAAGTTCTAACATCAGATCAAGCTCTAAAATTTCTTCCTGTTGTAAATAGATTTAGCACCTTAAAAAATAGCAAGGAAATTTGTACAAGTTGTACGTTTCGTCACCACTTTTTGGAAAAACGTTAGGTATGGTTATGTTAAATACCTGTGATGCGATAGCATCTCTCCACAAAAAAGGAACAAGATATCGAGGGATTTTCCATACGTAAAATCAGAATTATCGGCACAGGATTTTTCAACAGAAAAGGAGGAATCTTGTGTTTCAGTCAAAAAGCATCATTACTTTAACCTCCCCCTCACAGTTTCTCCATTTGTTCATCTCAAAACTTTCAACTTCACAACACAAGGTCAACTTTATCAAATCAATCGTAACATACTAAAACAGTAAAACGTCAGTTGACCAAGATCATTACGAACTCACACGCTGTTTGGGATGCTAGGAATATAGGATCTTCGTATCCTTGAAACTGCTGTCTTGCTGTAGAACTAAAACAGCCCATCTTCCGAAGAATGGAGATTGAGGAGTAAGCACACAACTTACCTCGCGTCAGGCGACCAGCTTCCCTACAATATATCATCAAAACCATTTTAACACCTTGCAAATTACAAGACACAAATTCACATAACAATATATTGTATAACTACCATATCAGCTCTCAAATACAAAACATAAAACCACTATGGATTACTCATTCCCCATACCAAAATATAGGAAACTTCAACATAAGGACATTCCGGTGCACTAAGCTCCCGCTAGTCTATCGCTTATCAAAGTCAGTCTCAAGCCCGGATAAACGAGGAGGGTCAATGTAAGTTAACAATCATTAGGAATTATTTAATTTTCTAAACAATTGGAATCATATTGAGTAAATAAATACAAATGATTCAAAGAGCTGATACCTCAATTAATTTGAATTGAGTCATACTATAGTACATTATTGATTGTTGAATGTCTACTAGCCTTAAACTCCCCCACCCCACCCCCCAACCCCCAACCGCCTCTAAAATTTGCAGAAAGATCATTACTTGATTCTCAAAAAAGATCAAAACTTTATCATGAAAAAGCATAAAAACCCAGAAAAATAACATAAAGATAAAAAATTTAACATGAAAAACCTCAAATTTCATTTCCAATTTGAAAGAAACTTAAGCCCATCATCTAAAAACATTCATAAAATTTTATAGGACATAACCAAAAAATACAGAAACATATAACAACAAATCTTGAAAATGAAAAATAATGAGACCCTTAAAAAAGAAAATGGGAAATAAGAAAAGAAAACATACAGATTATTGAGGTCCTCAGCAAAATTGCCCAAAGAGATAAATGGAGTGTTTCAAGATTGATGTGTATATATAATTTTACATGCACATATACATATGAAAAATGTATGTATATATAGGAGAGAGCTAAAGAGAGACAACAGAGAGAGGAACACTGGGAGAAACCAAAATTTGGAGACCCCAAAGAAGAAGAATGAACAAGAACAAATATATTAGCATGGCGCGTGATGTTCACGCTTTGCATAAGAGCGTGGTTCTATGCTCAGCGGTTTAACCACAGTAAATTTTGAGTTACTGGAGTGGGGTTAATGGTACCTATATTCCAGGAGGTTTCCTTTTATTTTCAACAATTTGACTTTTGATGCTATTTTTGGATAAAAGTTTGGTCAAAATAATTTTGTTTTGTTTCATAGGAAAGAAGTAAAATTAGGAAAAGTTATTGAAATATGACCAAAAGGGTTTCTAGTAATGATTAATTTTTAATGAATTACGTTTCAAATATAAAAGCAACATGTTTAATGTTTATTTTCCTTTTATAGATCGAAGCAAAATTAGGAAAACTATTGGTATTAAGATGCACGCATACATTCCCAGTATAAAATCAACACTTTCATTGTATAAGTTTGTAAAATTGAATGCACAAGTTGATTCTATAAGTTAAAAAGGAAAAGAGTATGGACCCTTTCTTCAATAGTAAGTTAGTAGGTAGTAGCGCGTTTCTTAGTATTAGTGTACTTTCCTAGTTCTTAGTTTTCTATTATTATCTCTTAGTTTTTTGTTTAGGTTATGTTTTTTTGGGCCGAGTATATTAGAAACATCTTCTCTATCTTCATAACGGTAGAGGTAAAATTGCGTACACACTATCCTCCCTATACCTCACTTGTGCAGTTTCACCGAGTGTTGTTGTTGTTGTTACCCTTTCTTTAATAGTATCATCCAATAAACTGAAAGTATGATATTTACTTATTTGTAAATAAATTGGCTTTTATATTATTCGGGGTTGGGGATAGACACTACTGTGAGCAAGCTCACACAAATAAAGTTATAATATTCACTTATTCAAATTCATAAATACTAAATTACCCCAACAGGTTTTGGTGCGTAAGATTCCTTTTTTAATTTTCTTTGCAAAAGTGAACCTTATTTATTTGTAAAGTGAGCCTTATATATTGTGGATAGTTTAGAATACAAGCTTATATATAAATGCAAAAGTAAAATTATTTCTACTAAAAAACGAAAAAGAAATACTAGTTAAAAAAATGTAGGATTATGCGAAAATGCTACTAATTAAATGCTTATCAATTTTTTTTATTGCAGGTAACTCAGCTAATAATTTAATTTATGCATGTGATTTTGCACTCTAAGCTGAGGCGAACCCAGAATTTTAACACGACGGGGGCACCAATATGTTGTCCAATCAATATCTCATAAAGGCTTTTAGTGTTTAAGGTGCTAAGTAATTTAAATTAATTAATTTTAAAATATACACATACATTTATAAAATTTCTATCGAAATTTATGGAGTCCGGTAATCCGATCCCCACGGATATATATACACATAGGTCCGCCTTTGCCTCTGAGATATAGTAAAGGAACAAGTTCAATGTCCTGTGGAATATGCCCCCTAGAGAGGTACATTAGATTAACTTAATCTTGACTTAGTTCGGTAATCTTCTTGATTAAGTATTAACTAACCAGGTCTCAACTGATTTATGTATATGATTTTTGCACCTCCAAGGTACCATAGTAAAGCAATAATCGCAATGTCCTGTGGTATATGCCCCCTGGAGAGTTAATTAGATTGACTTAATCTCTGTTTAGTTTGCCGATTTTGTTATTTAAATATTAAGTATACATTCGTTCGACCAATCACATGTTCTTGTTTGTCCCAATAGTACAATAGGGGTGGATCCGAGATTTAAAATTGATGAGTTCAACCTATAAAAAAGAATCAGGACGAAACGGTTGGTTGAACCGAGCGATAGCTTCGCGATCGATAGCTCAATGAGGTAAGCCACCCGCCCTATTTCCAATTGGATTCGATCAAACCCGTAAGAAATATGCTACATTTGTTGCATCTTGAATATTGCTATTTAATAAGTTACTATTTTCTAATATTCTTGTTAAATGTGCGCCACAAAACAAAGAAAGAAACAAAGGGATTAAGAAACACAAGACACATTCTCTTATTTAATCTTCAAACACTTGTTGTGTGGTGTTTATGATACCTTATTCTTTTTGTCTTTTAAAATTTTCCAGCCTATGGTCCTTAATTAAATTGGAGCAAAGTTTAAGGAAATGGAATAATAACGTTAATAATGATAGATGCAGATAAAAATATAGTACTAATTTTGTTTGGATCATGATTATCTTTTTTGTCCCATACCATATGTAAAAGATAATGACACCAATATTAGAATATGAAAAGGATTCTGATTAATAATGTGTTCTATTATCTCTAGGAAAGGATTAGCATTTTATTAGAATTGTTTGGATTTTTGTCTTAATGCATCTACGTGAAGAAATACTAGGTGGTGTACCTTACATTAAAAAAAAGAACTTATTTTGTGTTATAAATCTGTATTGATGTAATAAAGAATTAAATCATTAAACTTTCTTAAATATATAAACAAAACAGAAAGTTAGTAACACTTGTTTAAAGAAATAAATTCTGGAAAAACAGTGTAGGAAAAATATTGAATACATAGTGTGTCCTTAAGAAAATTATTCCTCTCAAGTACTCGAGGTGCTGGAATATATCCTTCCAGGATAGAACGATTTAACTCACCGGAGTGTTGGTACCAAAAATGCTGGTGAACAGCGAGCCACTCGAAGGTTGTAAAACACACTGAAATTTTTTGTGCAGAAAAAGAAGAAGAAGATCAGAAAATTTCGTAAGGAAAGGTTCTAAGATTCAAAGTATATTTATAGAGTTACTGGCATTGTTTCTGAAAAGGTTTGCAACCTTTCAGGAACATGTTGTTTGAAATATTACGAGAAAATTTAAAATAATCCGGGAAAGAAAACGGGTCTGACCGGACCGGATCGCGGGTCATGGGTTATAAGCCGAAGCCAAGCGAGCGAGCGATGACGACGGCGCGAGACTTGCTTTATTCTTAACCCTTTAAGAGCTAGAAGAAGAGCAGTTATATATATACCATCAAAAGCCCTTTCTTCCTCCAATATAGGACAATGTCCCTTTGCCAAGGAGGGAAACTCAAATATTTTATTTTTCCTCCATTCCTCATTCACCTTTTTTAAGTTACAAAAGCTTAAAATCTCAACATTTTGTTCTTTTCTTGTCTAACTTAATCAAAGCATATTTAAAAAGAGTTTAAGTTTTATGTACTATCAATGCAAATATTTATACAATTAAATTATTTATAAGATAATTATAGGTAGTTAAAAGCTTAATACATAGTTTGACCCTTAATTTATACCGAAATTCTTTTTACATACTCCTATTTTAAAAACTTTTATATACCAATTTTTTCTAAATTATGTAGTATAAACACCACTTTAGCTACGTACACGTTGTTACGCGGCGCCTTCCTGAGATTCCTTGGAAAGGCAACGTAAAGCTAAGCAACCGATGTCAGTGCAGTTGTTGTCCGCCAAGTGAGATTCCCTCCGTACGCTCGACGAGATTGTCATTGGCGTACGGAAAAACCAATGTTATGAGAAATTGAGAGAACTGAAATGAACAATTGAGAATGAAAGTTGATTGCATTAATGAATGAAAGCTATTACAAAAGGCTACGCGGTGTCTAGGGGAAGAGACACCAGTACAGAGAAATGTTTGCTTGCTTGAGTGTTTGATCCCCATAAAAATGCTTTAAAAAAATAAATCAAAATTACATGAATTGACTTATATAAGCTGTAGAAGCACACTGAAAGTAAATGAAGTAAAACTACTCTATATTTACAATGAAAATGACTTAGTCTTCTATAAGGTAGAAATAAGTCTGTTGGCAGCAACTTTGTCTTTAGTATCAGGGTCTACGCGCGTGGTTCTGTCGGTGCGCGCGACACTATTTGCATGCGCTGTTGGAATCTGCATGCGGTTGGGCGCTGGCGAGGCATCAGGATCTGTGCGTGCATCACTGTTGACATCATCATGGTCTGTGCGCGCGACATTATATGTGCGCGCGGTACTGTTGGCATATGCCAGCCGCGATGGGCATTGGCGAGGACTATCGGTGGGACGACAGAGGCACATGCGCACTTGTCACTTGACGCTACCGAGACTACGGGGCCGATCGTGGCGCTGGCCGTTGGGAGGCTTGCCAGGACGCCACGGAGCGCGTCCAAGGGGTCATTAATTAAATTGGAGCGAAGTTTAAGGAAATGGAATAATAACGTTAATAATGATAGTTGCAAATAAAAATATAGTACTAATTTTGTTTGGATCATGATTACCTTTTTTTGTCTCGTACCATATTTAAAAGATAATGACACCAATATTAGAATATGAAAAGGATTCTGATTAATAATGTATTCCATTATCTCTAGGAAAGGATTATCATTTTATTAGAATTGTTTGCATTTTTGTCTTAATGCATCTACGTGAAGAAATACTAAGTGGTGTACCTTACATTAAAAAAAAATTATTTTGTTCTTTTCTTGTCTAACTTAATCAAAGTATATTTAAAAAGAGTTTAAGTTTTATGTACTATCAATGTAAATATTTATACAATTAAATTATTTATAAGATAATTATAGGTAGTTAAAAGCTTAATACATAGTTTGACCCTTAATTTGTACCGAAATTCCTTTTACACACTCCTATTTTAAAAACTTTTATATACCATTTTTTTTTAAAATTATGTCTGATAAACACCACTATAGCTACGTACACACTTCACACTTGTGTTTAACAAAAAAATTGCTTTACATTAACCTTGTAAAAAATTTGCCAAATCATTATTTAAGTGCCACGTTTCAAAAATTTTTATTTTTCCTTTTTTTAAAACAAAATTTTGGGTACCCAATCCTTCCCCTCATCGTCTCCAGAGTATTTTGTGATTGGCTTTTCAATAAGACGAGAAGTCGATAACTCTTTTATTTTATTTTAAAAAGATTGGGATTTAGGAGGAGATATGAATACAACTTATCTGATATCGGGAAATTTGTATTTTAACTCCTTAAATAACACTTTATTATTATTGTTTTACTTGTTTTTATTACTGGCAGGTATTTTTTAGAATAAATAACATTATCTCAAATATTTGATGGATATGGTAATAGATATAGTATAAAATAAGTATATATTTTACTTGAAACATTCTACTAAATGACTGGTGGCAGCCTGAAAGATCAAACAATTATTTGTTTATTATCATCTCAGATATGATAAGCATTAATGCAATAATAATGTTGACGATTTTATTTCTCTGAAAGTCAAAACTAACATTGTTTGAAAAATAATAGAGGAAAAATGATTTATTTAAAATTATTCATTTTTCTTTTGTTTAAGTCAACTAGCACGTTATAATAATTCGCAATAATAACGTCCAATGCGTCGGCAGTTAGAAGAAAAAGACATAAAGGCTCAAAATTTCAACGTCCAAATTCAACTAGACAATGCATGCATGTGGTGATTGTTATATTAATTATTATTATAATACGTTATAATTTTCGTAGTTAATTAACTAGTTATAGTGATCATCTTTCTAACACCATAATAATTATAGTGGGATAAAATAGCGTATGGAGGAATTTTTGTGAGCAATGTCAATATTTGAAGAATTGAACAAATAAATAAATTATTATAACGACAAGCATAGTCATTTTTTATATTTATATTCACTTATATTTTATTTTTCTTATTATCTATACATACATATTTATGACACATTTTTTTTGACGGTGTCACGTGATATCGCTTTGGGGTAAGGTGCCTACACCCATAGTAGGATGAATAGAATTTCTCTAACCTTAACTAGAAGTGTCTTGATTGGGTTCGAGTACATGAAAATGAAAAAAAAAATCTTGATATGAAACATTTTTAATTCACTTTAATGACCTCATGTGACATGAATCTAAATTAGTCAGGACCGCAATACAAATACAAAATACCGAATGCGTTATCCAAATAAAATAATGTTACTAGATTCCTTCTCTTTAAGTTCTTTAAACTTTTCTATTGCTTGTGATAGAAGGCGTAGGAAAAAACTACTCCTATGCACTTTAGTTTCTTTTGGATTTGCCCACCTGATTTTTTTATGATTACTTTTAGAATAAAATGCTTTGTCGGTTTGAGATTATGGCGTAATCTAGCTAGATTAGCGACTTTACCAATAATACATCTTGTTTGGCAAGAAATTAATCTTACTCTAGCAACTAAAGAAAATAGTTTTTTAAATATTGAATTGCAAAAGCAAAACCAAAACGATATTAATAGTGAAAATTCATGTAATATAATTAACCTTAATTTGCTTGAAATTGAGGCGTTTATTTTCTAGATAGATCGACGTGGTAACATAACTGATTTTCCTAGGTGTTATATTATTGTTTTTTTTTTCTTTTTTACATTTCTCTAGTAGTTTCAATCCATAAATTGAAAGTATAATCCATTATTCAAATTCATAAATTCAAAACTATCACAAGCCACCTTATAATCAGAGGCGGAGCTAGGATTTGAACCTTATGAGTTCGGGATTATAATCATTTTAAGTTATAGTATTTTAAATTAAGAATTTATATATATTCATTGGATTTCTTAAGACAAATGGGTTTGAACAAATTACGCCGAACGCGCAACCAACACTGTGACTCCGCCCCTGCTTATAATTCGAACAAACAAATATACACACACACAAAGTATTTATCTATATAAAATCTTTTTATGAATTTCCTTTGCTTAATTGAGGCTTGTATATTGGGAACAATTTTGAATGTGTACATTCAGAGCTTTCTATAATAATTATTTTCTATAACAATACTTCATTATAACAGCCAAGTTTTCTTTGGAACTAATTTTTTATTTTATATTATAATATATTCTTTATTACAGTACTTCACTATAGTATCCAAAAAAATGCGGAACAAACGAGGCTGTTATAGAGATTTTTGACTGTATATGTATATTTGAATTGTAAAGGTACAACCACGAATGTTTCTACTCCAAAACAAAAAATAAAAAAATAAATACAATTTAAAGAAATGAAGAATTATGCAAATACGCTTATTAATTTTTCAATTTAAAGTTATCTCAGCGAATTAATGCATGTGATTTTGCACCTCCAAGGTACCATAGTAATTAATTAAAAGAACAAGTTAATCTTCACTTAGTTCTACGATCAGGTATTAACTGATTTTGTACATGATTTTTGCACCTCCGAGGGATTATCGAAAAGAAACAATTAGTGGCGGAACCAGAAATTTTATAAAATGAATTCAATTATAAAGAAGTAAACACATGAAAAAGCCAAAAGGATTCAACATTTACTAAATTTTCATGAAAGAATAATTTTAACCTTATATATACAGTATAATTTTCGAATAAAGGGGATTCGCGCCCCTCGGAATAACCTCAATGTCCTGTGGAATATGCCCCCTAGAGAGGTCAATTACATTGACTTAATCTCCACTTAATTTGTCTATCTTAATTAAATATTAAGTAATCAGGGTATCATCAATTCGAGTGTTTACTATTCTAATTAAAGATGTTAACGATTGGTCCAACCAGTCACATGATCTTAATTATTTGTCATATTAATGGAATATTCTAGTAGTCAAGAGACTACAATATAAAATCGTAATGTTAGGATTTCGATTAACTTCAATTGTCTGTCGAACATTATTTGTTGTCTAATTAAACTATCATTTCTAATATTTTTTGTTAAATTTGTGCCACAAATTTTTTTTTGGGGGGGGGGGGGGGGTGGGGAAAGAGTTAAGAAAGACAGACGCATTCCCTTGTTTAATCTTCTAACACTTGTTGTGTGGTGTCCATGATACCTTATTCTTTTTGCCTTTTAAATTTCATGGTCATTAATTAAATTGAGGCAAAATTTAAGGAAATAGAAATGATAGATACGAAGAAAATTATAGTACTAATTTTATTTGGATCATGATCATCTTTTAGTCTCATAACATAATTTTTAAAAGATATTGACTCCTTTAGTAGCTTATACGCTACCTTATCCGTTTAATTAAATAAAACTTCGTGTTACTTGAAGTATTTATTATCTAAGAAAGGGTTAACGTATTATAAGACTCGTTAGATTTTTGTCTTAATGCATATAGCTACGTGGAAAAAGGAAAGAACTCATTTTGTTCTCTTTTTGCCTTAATTATTTATATCATATTTGAAAATTATAAGTACATATGCTTTTCCACGTATATTTTTTTGTTGGCTTAGCAATAAGATAAGAAATACCATCAAAGATTGTGGCGGAATGATCGATAAATACTCATCCATCCTTAATTCGAGGTTTCAAATTCGAACTAGAGGAATGTTGTCGCCTTTGGGTTTGGAATATTTTACTTCCAAAGTGAGACTTTCCTGCGTGTTCCGAATAAGTTGGGGAAATTGGTATTTTAACTCCTTAATTTATTTTTTCCTCGAGGTTTATATTTTAACTCCTTAAATAACAATCTATTTTTTTCCTTTTACGTTTTTACTTCATTTTATGACTGGCTTATTTATATCGAATAAATAACATTATCCCAAATTCTTCCATCGAATTAGTAACATTATCTCAAATATTTTCGTGGATATGGTAACAGGTATACTATCAAATAAGTATTACTCGAGAAATTCTATCGAGTGACTGGCCAGGTGCTGTAGCCTGGTTGACCAAACAATTATTTGTTAATTCTCTGATATGAGAGGCAATAATACAACAATAAAATTGACGATTTTTTTTTTTTTTAAAAATCCCCCCCCCCCCCCGATTTCCCTCTGATCTCCTTCGATCTCCTTCGTCGAAACTATTACTCCTTTGATAACTTGAACCCACAACCTTGGAGTTGTAGGTAGAAGGTGTTGACTATCGGAGCAATCCTTCCTGTCCTATAAAATTGACGGAGCAATCTAAAGCGAATATTTATTGAGACGAAGTATGATATTAAGCGAAGGAAAGGGGAATTTTAGGAAAAATATCTTTTTAGATCCTTTTTCCCTTACTCTTTAATATGATCGTAATATTTTTGCTATCACTTTTGCATTTGCACGTAAAAGAGTAATTGATTAAACATTGAATAAAACAATACCCGAAGGTTCACAAGCAACTGAATACTTATTCCACAAGGGTTTATTATTCAACCTAATTGTACCATGTAATCTTTTAAAAAGTGTTCTGAGTGAGTTTTTACTCTCTGAAAGTCAAAACTATATTTGTTTGAAAATAATAGACAAAAGAAGAATTTTTTTTTCATAATAAATCAATCTCATTTCGTCCGTTTTCTGAAAGTCAAAACTGTATTTATTTGAAAAATAATAGACAAAAGAATGAATTTTTTTTTCATAATAAATCAATCTCTTTTCGTCAACGAGAACACAGGATAATAATTCGCAATAATAACGTCCAATGTGTCGGCAGTTAGGTGAAAAATACGTAAAGGCTCAAACTTCAACGTCCAAATTCAACTATAGATATGCATATGGTGATTGTTAATTACAATTACAACACCAACGGTTGTGGTAGGATAGTAAACGCAGATATCTCATTATCCTTAACAAGAGATATTGAGAATAAAATTATTTTTTATAGGGAGCGTTTTATTCTTAAAGTGAGATTTTCTGGCATGAATTGAAATTAGTCGGGCCCAAACTGAATAGCTGACACTGAGTGAGAAGTTAAAAATTAGAAATTTCTAATTTAAATGAGTTTAAGTTTTATACATTAACAATGACAAAAAAAAAAAATCCAATAAAGCCATTTCTAAAATAATTACATGTGAATTTCATGATAAACACTAATTGATTACTTATTACAAATGATAATTAATACAACCTAGTATACTAGATTAATGCATACATATGGTATAAAAAGAATTTATATTGTTAATGTATATAACTTAAATTTAATTTTAATCGTTAATCAACTATAATTATTATTATCTTCCTTCTCCTTGGTTCTTCTTTAAACTTTTCTATTGCTTGTGCTTGAAGGCTTAGGAAAAATCTATATTACTCCTAACTTTTATGCACTTTAGTTTTTGGATTTGCCATTTGTTTTTTTTTTTTATATGATTACTTTTAGAACAAAATGCGTTGGTCGGTTTGAGATTACGGCGTAATCTAAGCTAGATCAGCGATTTTACCAATAATAAGTCTTGTGTTGCTAGGAACAATATTTTAATTTTTTTAAGTGTTACAGAAATTAATAATAATTTGCTAGGACGATATCTAAATTTTGTTAAGTGTTTAGAGTAATTAAGATTATGTAACATCAGACTGAGAAAAAAGCAAAAGAAAGTTGTAATTTTATCAACTTTTTTTTTTAAAATAATAGAATATTCTTTCTGAAATTCCACAATATTCCCTAGTTACAACTGTTGAAAATATTAAC
This sequence comes from Nicotiana tabacum, assembly GCF_000715075.1. Taxonomy (NCBI): domain Eukaryota; kingdom Viridiplantae; phylum Streptophyta; class Magnoliopsida; order Solanales; family Solanaceae; genus Nicotiana; species Nicotiana tabacum. The sequence goes on along the minus strand of NC_134094.1, from coordinate 8,389,621 downwards.
ATGGAAAAACTGATAATGGTGTTAAAGCATATTTTATATTGTTTACATTATCAATGCATAAAACTTGAAATTTAATTAAAGTAAATAGTGATGAAGACATATAATAATAGGTTTTACCAACAAGGGCTATGCTGGCATCCTTAACAAAAGGTCTCAGGCTCGAACCCTGTGTATGATGTCGTATTTGTTAGGGAGCGTTTTACCCTCAAATGTGAGACTTTTCGGTTCGAATCCAAATTTAATCTAATCCCAATGTGAATACCGAATATCGGGTGAAAAATCAAAAAATAAAAATGAAAGTGATGCAATATGCTATTTAGGTTTAGGTTTTAAAATAACTTGTCTACGAGTATTTTGACAAATCATACATTACTTTAGAAGGACGAGGAAACTGGAAAATTCCAATTAACTAGCCGTGGTCCAAAATCTACATAACCTAATCAACGACATTGTGACCACTGCTATTGCTGTTTCTTGGTTTCTTCGTCTACAAATGCTCTTGAATTGCGAGAATTAGTTAAAAATGTTAATTGGGTGATTTTAATTTCTTTGGAAAAGTCTTTCTATATCAACGATTGGTTGGTGGTAGCGTGATCGCGAATTTATGGTGATTTACGGTAAAAATTTACTCGCATCATAGTTAAAGAATATGTTTTTTCACTTTAATTTTATTTATTAAGATTGAATTAATTGATTTAGTATAAACATTCTATGCAGGTTCATATGACATAAAATCTTGAATCTATTAGTTTTTCTTCTAAAATGGTTGACGAATAGTTTATTCAATTGGCTAGCTAATAGTAATAGTTATTTAGGAAATTTGCATGGCTATTTTCTCCATACTTTGTCACCTCTCGATTTACTTGACGAGTATTGTGGTGCTATCTACCTAGCTGCTGATATAAATATAAAATCTTGAATCCGTTTCTTCTTAATAGGATTGATGTTTAATCAGTAGTTAGGTATAACACATACAATGCATTTATTCATTTGTTAGCCCATAATAATAATTGAAATGGAGCTTTGAAGGCACGGTAAAGTTGCTTCCATATCACCTATAGGTCACACGTTCGAGCCACGAAAATAACCACTAATGTTTGTATTTGGGTAGGCTGTCTAGATCACACTCTTTGGGGTGTTGTCTTCTCCCGACCTTGCGTGAATGCGGGATACCTTGTGCACCGAGCTATCCTTTTGCTAGCTAATAACTGTAATTAAGGGAATTCCTTAGTTCTTTCCTATGTACTTTGTCACTTCAAAATTTGCTAATCACTTGTGATATTTGTTAAAGAAAGATGATTATGAAGTCTAGTTCTATTTTAAGCAGTTACATACTTCACAGAAGGAGAGGAATCACGTGTCCTTTCCCATTGCTGTTGAAGAAAAGTAAGTAGTAGACTAGTAGGTAATAAAGTAGGGTTTAATCTTCACATGTGAATGCATTTGTAAATCATTTTGACTCTTTCATAATTCCAATATTGACTGTACATGAGGGCGAATACATGAATAATACTCCATATTCATTTCCATGCCTAGTTCTGTAATATATAGTTATATAGAAGTCTTTGCCGTGTCGGCTTGAATATGAGTATTAAATTAATTACTTAGAAAATAATAGTGAAACCATATATACCTTAGATTATATTAATATAGTGTGAAAGAAGCCTTAGAGCAACGGTAAACTTGTCTCCGTGTGATATGTAGGTCACGGATTCGAACAGTTGAAACAACCATTAATGTTTGCATTAGGTTAGACTATCTACATCACATCCTTTGGGTGCGGGTGCGGCCTTTCCCGGATCCGGCGTGAATGCCGGATGCTTTGTACCGGGCTGCCCCTTTATATTAATAGTGTAAAAATTACTTATATTTTCAGTAGTCAGTTATACGTAATGCATTTATTCATTGGCTAGCTAGCCAATAATTGCCATTTAGGGAATTCCATTCTTTTTTCTCTATATACTTTGGCACTTCTAAATTTGCCTTGTGATATCTTTTGAAAGGGAAGATAATTCTGAAGTCTCATTCTATTTTAGGCAGTTACATACTTTATAGGAAAAGAGGAATCACATGTCCTTTTCCATTGCTGTTAGAGAAAAGTAATTAGTTGGTAGTAAAATAGGTTTCATTATATGGTTCACGTGTGAATGCATTTGTAAAACATGCATCTCGACTCTTCTATATATAACCCCATTGACTGCATGCATTCAACTAATATATAAGTACTCCATGTTCCTTCCGAACCCTAATTATAAAGAGTTTAATTTATACATAGTTACAGAATGAACGTAGACATACTTGATCACGTCCAAAGCACACCTCGAGAGATATGAAACGGTCGTATGCAATAATAGAAACCCAACTAAGAGTCGGGATCGAATCCACGTGGAGCTAAGATGGGAGTTAGGGGTATATATTTTAATTTGTGCAATTGGATTATCTAGATTGCACTTCCACAACAAAGATTTATTTTTTATTTTTAATGTTACTCTAATGATTGCAAAATAAAGAAAAAAGACTAGAGATACTTGTGTTTAAGGTTTTTCCAAATGGATAAAAGGCTTAGAGTGACCTAGGTGTTTGCCTAATGTGATAAAGACTTTAATGTTTGTTTTGTCGATTGGGGTGTATTATAGATCTCAACTATAAATTACTCATTCAATACCTCTCGGTCAGAGAGTGGTTTTGTACAATTTGGCTTTCTCAAGACCAAATGGGTATGAGCCAAAACAGTTGATAAGAGCTCAAGTCGGGTTATTGCTATCTCTAGGTTGAACCCTTTAATTGGGTTAATCAATCTCTCAATTAACCCAATTCCTTGTTAGCCTAGTTATCCTAGACTAGGTTCCTCTTTCTCAAGTAAAGACTAAGTCACGAATCAATGTTTGCAACCATTAATTCTATAATTGAAGTATGAACTAAGCTAAACAATCAACACCCAATCATAAACAAGCATAAAATTAATCACCCATAAGGTTTACACACTAGGGTTTGGGTCAAAACTCTTGTAAATATCTAGCTACTCATTATGAGATTTGAAGAAAATAAAGATGAAAAGCAAATTAAACTCATAATGGAAGATTAAAATGATGAAATCTAATGTTAAAATACTCAAATAAGCTAAAACTTCCTAAAATAGCAAAGAGAAACAGCTACAACAGCTTTCTATGTTCAAAACTTAACCTAATTGTGTGAAACTTATTTATTTATACAAGGCTAAAAATCTCGGACAATAATGCCCCTCGGGAGGTTCTGCGGCCGCACAATTCCATGTGCGGTCCACAAATTTCTTCATCTGGCAGGAACTGGAGTTCTGCGGCCGCATATTTCTGAACTGCGACCGCGAGGCATTCTTCTGTAGCCACACATTTCTGGAGTGCATCCGCAAGGTAACACGTTTGCGGTCCGCATAATTAGGACTACGGCCGTACAAATCTTGTGCGGTCCGCAATTCATAAAAGCTCCTGGACTTGGTCTTTTTGCATACTCTTTGATCTTCGACTCTTAGCCTAGCTTTGCGGCCGCACAATTCATATGCGGTCCGCACTTTGCGCAAATGTCTTCTAGATTTTTCCTCTTTGTTTGCGGCCACAGATGGAATTTTGCGGTCCGCAATTTCTTCTGCGGAACGCACATTTGTGCTTCTGCGCCCTTGATTGCCTTGTGCTTTGGATTACTCCTTTTTGAGTCAAATTTCATTTCGGGAGACTAACTTCCAGCATTCCTGTAATTTTGTACAATTTTATTAATTTCGGAAACACAATTCAATGCATTTATACTAAAACAAAAGTTAAAAGGCTCTAATAAGCCGTCAAAACCCCCACTTATCAATACTACAGAATGAATGTAGACATACTTTTATATAATGTACATAGGTAGCAGAATTATATGCATTCATAACACATTTATAACATCTCATTTTTTATTCTTTCTATAGTTAGGGCTCTATGTACTTGTATATATACTTGTTACTTCTTACAATAATATACAAGGAGATTGCTCCATTCTCTCTATATTTTACATGGTATCAGAGTAGATATATTTGATTCGCCGGCGTTGGTTTAGAAAGTTCGCCGGAAGTCATAGACCAGATCTGGTACGAGGGAGGTACTAGGGGATCAGTTCGGGTTTTCATTTATGATGTTGGCTATATATTTTCGATCAAAATTTTGTGGATTTTTTATTCATCAGACTTAGATTGGGTAGATTTTGAAGCATTTCAGGTTTTGTCAAATTTATTTTCTTTGGTCAAAATCATCTTTTGTTTTTACTTTCCATTTGCTGATTTGGTATCTAATTACTATCTAAGGACTCCATATTCTTGGTAAAATTATCCTCTGTGAATCTTTGGCTTGTTGAGCTTTATTCAAGTGAAGATCATTTTGGTGATTGGGTTAAAGAAGATTCTGTTACTTGATCTTTTGGATATTTGTTGGGGTATCTTTTTAGTGGAATTTTACTGGTTCTTCTTCCATTATTTTGATACTTTGAGTGTTATAGTTGAGCAAATTCTTGGTGGAACTTTTCAATTATATCAATTGGAACTCTATTCTGTTTGATTCTCACTTCTTCTCTGGTTCATTGGCAAACTTCTGATTCTGTATTCCGTGAGGTAACTTTATTTGTGTAAAGTTCTGGTTGTGGTCAGTTTGTTGAAGTTCCCTTTTGTTTACTGATTTCGTGGACTTATGGCTATGTCTCCTAGTCCAGCAATCTTGGTTTCAGATGGGTTTCTAAAATTCCTTCATCAAAAATCAGTTAGGGAATCTTCTTCGGTTGCTGATTTTGCTGGGTTAGATAAAACATGTCTTATAACCTCTTTAAATAAATGGGTGATTGATTCAGGTGCCACAAATCATATGACAAGTAATCCAAACATCTTCTCTAGTTTTCGGTCATACAAAATAACTTCTCCAGTTACTGTAGCTAATGGATCAACTTGTAAGAGTGTTGGATCTGGGACTGTCAAACCAACTTCCCCTATTACCCCGTCATCTGTATTAAGTCTACCAAACTTGACCTTTAATCCGATTTCTGTTAGTAAAATCACCAGAGACCTTCATTGTTGTGTCGCCTTTTTTCCCGACCATTGTTTATTCTTAGAACTTACAACAAAGCAGGTTTTTGGTAAAAGGTATCAGGTGATCTCTATATCCTTGATGATTGTCAACCCCGATTTTTTGCATGTTCCAGTATTGTATCTTATTTTGAAGCACATTATCGATTGGGACATCCCTCTCTACCTCTGTTGAAGAAAATCTGCCCTCAGTTTCAGAATATTTCTTCATTGGATTGTGAGTCATGTCGATTTGCAAAACACCATCGCATATCATTAGGTCCAAGGGTTAATAAGCGAGTAGAGTCAGCTTTTAAGTTAGTTTATTCTGATGTTTGGGGATCATGTCTTGTTGTTTCCAAAACCGGGTATATGTATTTTGTCACTTTTATAGATGATTTTTCTCTAATGACTTGGGATTTACTTTATGAAAAGCCGATCTGAAGTTTTTACTCACTTTTCTACCTTCTATGTTGAAGTCAAAACTTAGTTCAATGCTTCAGTGCGTATTCTAAGGAGTGATAACGCTAAAGAATACATGTCAGAGTTATTTCGATCTTATATGAGACAACATGGTATACTACATCAGTCTTCATGTGTTGACACATCCTCAAAATGGAGTTGCTGAGAGGAAGAATAGACATATACTTGAGACATCTCGGGCACTTTTGTTCCAAATAAAGGTTCCTAAACAGTTTTGGGCTGATGCAGTCTCTACAACTTATTTTTTGATTAATCGCATGCCATCTACTGTGCTTGGTGGTAATGCAACTTACAATGTTCTTTTCCCAAGAAAGTCATTGTTTCTGGTGGAACCTAAGGTGTTCGGATGTATATGTTATGTCCGATATGTTTGACCATCTGTTACCAAATTGGATCCCAAGGCATTAAAGTGTGTTTTCCTGGGCTACTCTCGCCTTCAGAGGGGGTTTCGATGTTATTCTACTGAACTTGGCAAATATCTAGTGTCAACTGATGTTGTATTTTCAGAGGCTACACCATTATTCTATGCACCTCCCATTTCTACAGTCTAGGGGGAGGAAGATGAGTGGCTAGTATATCAGGTTACCCGTACTTCGACAGAAGAACCAAATATTACTTCATCTCCTAGTTTTTCTATTGAGCAACAATCGACTATTATGCCTTCAGCACCTGCTCCAACTGTGTTAGCAAGACCACCAAACTCGCGGAGGCGAGAGACCAATAATACATGTCCAGCAACAGTTCTTTCGTCATCAGATCCTCCTCCGTATGATTTAGTAGAAGACCTTGACCTTCCTATTGCTCTTCGTAAAGGTACACGTACTTGAAAATTCACATATTCTATTGCTAATTTTATTTCCTATGGCCGCTTATCCTCTACGTCTAGAACTATGATTGCTTATCTAGACTCCATTTAAGTATCTGAAATAGTGAAGGAAGCTTTGAATCATCCAGGATAGTCTGATGCAATGCTTGAGGAAATACATGCCTTAGAGGATAACCACACGTGGGATTTGGTGGATTTATCCAAGGGAAAAAAACCAGTGGGATGTAAGTGGGTCTTTACAATTAAAGTTAATCCAGATGGTTCTGTGGCAAGACTTAAAGCTAGACTTGTGGCTAAAGGGTATGCTCAAACTTATGGGGTGGACTTCTCCCCGGTTTCCAAACTTACTTCTGTACGCTTATTTATTTCTCTCGTTGCTTCTACGAATTGGCCTTTACATCAGTTGGATATCAAGAATGCGTTCCTTCATGGTGATCTTCAGGAGGAAGTTTATATGGAGCAACCACCCGGTTTTATTGCTCAGGGGGAGTATGGGAAAGTCTGTCATTTGAAGAAGTCTTTGTATGGCTTGAAGCAAAGTCTTCGAGCTTAGTTTGCAAGTTTAGTGAGGTAGTTCAGGAGTTTGGGTTGAAAATGAGCAAATGTGATCATTCAGTCTTCTATCGGCAATCAACAACTGGAACTATTCTTCTTATAGTATATGTTGATGACATTGTTATCACAGGATGTGACTATGCGGGGATTTCTTTCTTTAAGTCTTTCCTACACACTAGGTTTCATACAAAGGACTTGGGCATGTTGAAATACTTTTGGGAGTAGAAGTAAATCGAATCCAGAAGGGAATTCCTTTGTCTTATAGAAAGTATATTCTTGACTTACTTGCAGACACTAGAAAGTTGGCAGCTAAAGCCGTAGTACTCCAATAGTTCCTGATATGCATCTTATGAAAGATGATGGCGATCCTTTTGATGATCCAGAGAGATATAGGAGGTTAGTTGGAAAAATTAAACTACCTCACTGTGACTAGTCCAGATATTGCTTTTGCGGTAAGTGTTGTTAGCCAGTTCATGTCTGCACCAACGGTCAAACATTGGTCAGCTTTGGAACAAATTTTATGTTACTTGAAATGAGCTCCTGGACTTGGCATATTATATAGTAATCACGGCCATACTCGTATTGAGTGTTTTGCAGATGCTGATTGGGCTGGATCCAAAAATGACAGAAGATCTACTACATGCTATTGTGTCTTTGTTGGAGGGAACCTAATATCTGGGAAAAGTAAGAAGCAAAGTGTTATATCTGGATCTAGTGCTGAATCTGAGTACAGAGCTATGTCTTAGTCTACGTGTGAGATTATATGGATACATCATTTTTTGACTGAAATTGGGTTGGAGCATCCAATACGAGCAAAACTCTGGTGTGACAATCAAGCCGCCCTCTATATTGCATCAAATTCGGTGTATCATGAAAGAACTAAGCATATTGAGGTTAACTGCCATTTTATTCGTAAGAAGATTCAGGAAAACTTGATATCCACTGGCTATGTGAAGACATGAGAGCAACCAACTGATTTATTCATAAAGGCGTTGAATAGAATTCGAGTTGATTACCTTCGTAACAAGCTGGGCGTGATCAATATCAATACTCCAGCTTGAGAGGGAGTGTTACAGAATGAATGTAGACATACTTTTATATAATATACATAGCTAGCAGAATTATAGAGATTCATGGCAGATTTATAACATCTCATTTTTTATTCTTTCTATAGTTAGGGCTCTATGTACTTGTATATATACTTGTTACTTCTTGCAATAATATACAAGGAGATTGCTCCATTCTCTGTATATTTTACAATACATAATGGGGAGCCTTGGAGTAACGGTAAAGTTATCTTCGTGTGATCTATAGGTCATGGGTAGGAATGACAAAATGGTTAAAAGAAAACAGTTAACCACCCATATTATCTACTAAAAAATGGGTTGGATAATAAACTTTTTAAAAACGAGTCAAATATGGATAAAAGCCATATTATTCATTTAGAAAATGGATAACTAATGAGTTTAACTTTTATATTTGTAAAACCTCAAATTAGGGGTTCTTCAAGTTTGGGAGTCTAGTAATTCTCCCTAAAGTGATCATATTCATGAAGCGAGGCCCATATTATCCGCCGGTTAACCTGTTTTTTATCCGTATTAAATATGGAGAGGGTCGAATATTATTTTTTCATTACCCATTTTCGACCCGTCCCATATCCTACTCGACCCTCCTGTTTGCCACCTCTAGTCACTGGCTTGAGCTGTAGAAGAAGCCATTAATGCTTGAATTAGGATAGACTGTCTACATCACACCCCTTAGGGTGTGACTCTTCCGCAAACCCTACGTAAATTAATGCAGGATACTTTATGCACAGGGCTGCCCTTTAAATTTATATTCATTGATGATGTAAATTTTTTTTCCCATAAATCAAGTTACTTGTATAGTATTACAGATAAAAATATTTTTATAATAAATATTATTAGTAACATAGTAAAAATAGCAACTAATAAAAGGTTAAATCATACTTGCCGTATAAAACTGATCTTATTATGTGAAAGATAATTCGTGGCAGAAAAGTTTTAGCTTTGTAATAAATTGAGGTCCAATAGGATATTTCCACCCTTAATAAAAGATTGTGGGTTCGTCTCTTGGGTATAGATCTTGGTAGGAAGCATTTCTCTTTCTAAGAGGTTTTACACAACGTAAATTCAAAATTGTGACGACCCCATGATATCGATCACTAGGTGAGAAACAACAATAACAACTTAGTATAATCTTACTAGTGGGGTCTGGGGAGAGTAGTGTGTACGCAGACCTTATCTCTACCCTAGGGTAGAGAGGCTATTTCCGATAGACCCTCGGCTCCCTCCCTTCAAGAACTCCCACTTTGCTCTTGGGGTGATTCGAACTCACAACCTCTTGATTGAAAGTAAACCACTCTTGTCCACCATGTGAGAAAGAGAAACCAAAGAAAAAGAAAATTGAGGTCCAATAGGATATTTCCACCCTTAATAAAAGATTTTGGGTTCGTCTCTTGGGTATAGATCTTGGTAGGAAGCATTTCTCTTTCTAAGAGGTTTTACACAACATAAATTCAAATTTGTGAGGACCCCGTGATATCGATCACTATTTGAGAAACAACAACAACAATCCAATATAATTTCACTAGTGGGGTCTGGGGAGGGTAGTGTGTACGCAGACATTACCTCTACCTACCCTCGGCTCCCTCCCTTCAAGAACTCCCACTTTGCTCTTGGGGTGATTCGAACTCACAACCTCTTGATTGGAAGTAAACCACTCTTGTCCACCATGTGAGAAAGAGAAACCAAAGAAAAAGAAAATTGAGGTCCAATAGGATATTTCCACCCTTAATAAAAGATTTTGGGTTCGTCTCTTGGGTATAGATCTTGGTAGGAAGCATTTCTCTTTCTAAGAGGTTTTACACAACATAAATTTAAATTTGTGAGGACCCGTGATATCGATCACTATTTGAGAAATAACAACAACAATCCAATATAATTTCACTAGTGGGGTCTGGGGAGGGTAGTGTGTACGCAGACATTACCTCTACCTACCCTGGGGGTAGAGAGGCTGTTTCCGATAGACTCTCGGCTCCCTCCCTCCAAGAACTCTCCACCTTGCTCTTGGGGTGACTCGAACTCAGAACCTCTTGGTTGGAAATGGAGGGTGCTTACTGCTAGAGTAAATCACTCTTGTCCACCATGTGAGAAAGAGAAACAAAGAAAAAGAAAATTGAGGTCCAAACCAAGAAAAGGATATTCTCTTAGACGTTCAAACTCGAAAAAGAAAAAGGAAAGGAGCAGACACGTTCTCACAGCCTCCCAATGACCTTTTAATTTGGTCAAAACAAAACGGTTAGAGATGGCCTTTTTTGATAGACTAGGTATATTTATATTCTTCTAATTTCAAAAGCATATGGTCAAGAAAAGAATATGTTCAAATAAGAACAAATGGTAGATGTAAAAAACTCTTAACAAAAGCTACTATTAGTCTTTGAAATTTTACCAGAGATATACAAGATAAAGGTGGTGCTAAAAATGAATAATTATACTATCAGCGCCATATACGGCGGATTTACATCATAACTTATGGGTTCACGAAAACTCAATAACTTTTATCCAGAAAATTAACTGATTTGACTGTAAATTTAATTATTAATTTATATTAAGTTGAGGTTGGCACATGAATTTGTAAACTTCGTGAATCTGCCTCGGCTTTGTCATCGATATCGGCATAAAGCAAATAATCAGAAGAAAAGGTCTAAATTATATTCAAAGGTGAAAAAGATGGTGCAAATGTGAACTTGAGTTAGTATCAGCAAATATAGGTGAAAGCAGGCTTCACAAGTGGGCTGACTTGGGCCCAAATTCGCCCATTAAAGTTTGGAAGCGTGGATCGTAGTCCGGTTCAGTCCAGTTAACTGCTTAACGGGCTCAACCCGGGTCCAACATACCCCTATCTCGCTTAAACTGGGCAGGGTCAATTAGACCGGGCCGGGTCATTTTGTCAATCCAAAGAAGTGAAGTTCAAAATTTGTAGTAGTCGTTATAGAGAGAGAAAAATGCAGATGATGGGAAGCGACAAAAACTCAACATGGGTTGGAAGAAAACCAATGAGACGAATTGGTGGGATGTCGGATTAGGGCTGTTTATCGGGCGGATTGGGCGGTTAATTACTCTTAACGGTTTGGCTTAACGGTTATCGGCTTTTAAATATATCAATCCGCTAGCCACCCGATAAGATATCGGGCGAATTGGTATCGGTTTAGCTCTTATCGGGCGGTTATTGGGCGGTTTATCGGCCTAATTCAATCTATATTGCGTGTATTAATTGTTTGCTAACCGCCTAGCATACAAATTCAAAATAGGAAATTATACGTTGAGTCCAGACATACATGTCTGTTAACGCCTACATAAGAATGATGTAGTGTGTCATGTGTTGTAGAGTGAAAAAAAATGTGGCACAACACTGTTGTTCTTCTATTAAACATAGACAACATGCATTAGTTTTAAAAAATAAAAGCAGAGGTGAACCATAGACATCAACTTAAACAATCTTGTTGTAGGGTGGGAGAATAAGCTAAGCTTAGCCAAGCCTGGGATCTTCTGATGCATAGTACGTAAGGGTTCTAATTATTTAGGAATTAGGCGTTAGAACTTAGAGATAGAGTACTAGAAGAAGTGGAAGGGTTTTTTGATCTTTAATATATATATATATATATATATATATATATATATTCTTAATGGGTTAACGGATTATCCGTTAAGAAAATTGAATAATCCACCCCCAAACTGATAAGCCGTTAATAAAAAAATTTCAATCCGTTCCCCGTCCGTTAAACCGTTAACCCGATACCAATAAGCCATTAAACTTCGATTTCGATTCGGTTTTCGGTTTCGATTTGGTTTTGAACACCCCTATGTCGGATGCACTCTCTATTGCTTCTGAACTTGGCTTCTCTGTTCGTCCTCCTCCTTCACAGGTCCATTTTTTCATGTCCCTACTTATAGTGCCTTTAGAAGTTCCTAACTTTATTGTTGTCAATAGTAATAAATGATGAATTCCATTTTTACTATACATTTGGGTCCTATTTGGTTGCGATTAATCTGATTGCGATGCACGTGAAATTTGACCGTTTTGGAAGTTACATTTAGGTAATTGGGTTTTGCTTAAGGAAACATAAAATGATTAGAAATGTCTTCGACTAAAATTGAGATGCAACATTAAAATGCTGCTAAGAAATGATTGATTTTTTTTCTTTTCTGTGTGTGTGTGGGGGGGGGGGGGGGGATTTACATGGTTAACTCAAGATTTATAAGTGAATATTCCCCTTTAAGTGGAGGCAAGAAACACCAGTCTAAGCCTTTGTGGCAGAGTTATCCAGTACTATAAACTGTTGGGAGTTAGTAGATACCCGGTGGAATAGTTGAGGTCCGACAAGTTAGCCCACAAAAAAAGAAGAGTGAATATTCCGGGTTGCAATCTGAATTTGTTTTATACTTGAATTTTGTTTAGCAGGATTTTAGTATCGCATTTTATCTATGCTTTTAGTATCACAATTTAGGGTTGTGGTGGAATTTACATGGTTAACTCAAGATTCTAGATGTTTCTTGCTAAAAAGTGAATATTCCACTTTAAGCAGAGGTAAAGAAACACCAGCCTAAGCCTCGGTGACAGAGTTATCCTGTGATATAAACTGGTGGGAGGTTGCAGGTACCCATTGGAATAGTTGAGGTGCCGACAAGATAGCCGCGACACCTTTGTAAAAAAGAGGAGTGGATATTTCACGCTGGAACTCTGAATTTGTTTTATACTTGAATTTAATTTAGGAGGATTTTAATATCACAGTTTATCTATGCTTTCATGATTGGTTGAGCCCTTCCCCATTGCAGGTTTCTTTTCCTTTTCTTAACTCTTTGTTTGTTTTCTTTTGTTTTCTCCGTGGGCCTTGCTTCTCTTTTCTTTCATCCCTATGTTTTTGGTTTCTTAGTTGAGAATATGTTTTAGACAAATTAGCACTTGTAATATAGGTCCTATGCTTTCTAGGAGCGGTTTAGCCTTTAGAGATTTCTACGTTTAAAATATATTGAGAACTTTTACTACGATTTATTTGTAGCTGCATAATATTGGCATGAGATGAGTTTAAATGGAGTAACATTCGTAAGAATTCATATAACTGACCCTAACTCTAAGACCTAGTCGTAGTTGTTGTTGTTGTAGTAGTAGTAGTGTTTGCTTTCTTAAGATGGTTATTTGAGCTTTATTTGTACTTATATTTATCGGAACTAAACAATGTTCCCCTTGTATAGGAGGAGATCCAAAATTTAAAAGGGTGATGATTTGATAAGGGTCTTGAAGGAACTAACTGCTGTTCAAAGGAAAATTGCAGATTTACAAGTGGAACTACAAGGTCGAAAGGTGACGTTTGTTGAGATTCTACTGAAATTCATCTATTTTTGTAAGGTTTTACATGTTCCTCAGAATTATCCAACACGAAATGGTGCTTTGAATCTAGTGAATACGCTTCTTGACAGTATGATTTTATATCACTTAACTTTTCACTTGACCATAGTATATAGATGTCCTATCCATTTCAGCAGGGGATGGGTTCGAAATCGTTCAAAATAATTCGAGAACTTCCCTAAATTAGTTTTTAAATTTGTAATTGAGTTCAGCACATGATGTTTCCGGCCAATCTGAGTTTGAAATCGTTCTATCAAAATAACTTAACCATAAAAAAATAAAATTGAATGAACATTCTTTCCTTTGAACAATGTTAACAAAAGTTTATATAGCCTTCCTTATACAATTATTTGTTTTTGTACTAATTAATACCAGTTAGATGTTGTTCTCTATTTACTATTTAGTCATCCGAGTATTCAAATGCATAAAGAGCTTGAGTGCTATAGTTAGGGACTAGCACACATTGGGTTGGCAGCTCAATTTAATAGTTTAGTAATTTGATCAAGATGGGTGATCAGCAATGCAATGAGTTTTCTGATGAGCTTGGACCTTTAATATTTATCCTTGTTTCATCTTGGGAAAACATAAGTTCAGTAGTATAACTTGTCTATGTCTACCTTAAATGCACAATAACTTAGTCTTCCGGATGATGACATCTTGCACTAAAAATATAATACTACTACATTTAAGAAAAAACTAAAATTTTAACACTAGAAAACATCTTGACTTTGAATCTTAGGACTGGGCGCAGAGAGGTTTTGCAGCTTCCTTACCTATAAGTTTAACTCAAACTGTATTTTCTGTTTGTTTTACACTTCTTTTCGCTTCCTTGTGGACTCCTAGAGTGATAGGACATTATAAATTAAGTTAAAAGGACTAACAATTATGATATTTGATTTTCATCACTTTGGTAACCTGAAAACTTAACTCTTTTAGATGATATCATGAACTAACACAGTACTGTGCTACAACTTTAGGAGGACAAAAATGTTGCTCATCTGACACACGTCAGTGAAATGGAAAAGAAGATTGAAACATTGCAACGGATTACTATTATTTTGAAAGACGTTATTCAGAATAAGGTAATTGACCTAATCTAAGTTTTAACTTCTGTTTTCTTCTTTGTTTTACATTTGGTGATGTTCAAATATTTCATTATGATCTCCTCCGTCCACCAGTTTGAAACTAAACCAAATTCCCTCCTATAGTGGGGAGGCATCAATCCTACTTGTGTCAAGTGTTTAAGAATGCTTGCATTAGCTTGCAGTTGCTTCTAGCAAAGAGCATTGATAACTTTATTTGAAGTGTAGTGAAGCAAATTTCGTCCAATTGCAGAATTAATAGTATCCTCTTATCTAATTATTTTGTCATTGTCACTTCTCTCCTTAATTGCTTCATTTTGCTGCTGCATTTGCTTAAATATCTTCTGTGCATTTTTAGGACCGCATAATAGCTCGCCTTCAACAACCATATTCATTGGATTGCATTCCTGTGGAAGCTGAATATCAGGTTAGTTACTTGCCAGAGCAAGAAACTCAGATGGCTCTATCAATCTTTAGCTTTTTTCAACTGTTCATTTAACCATTCATCCATGTGATGAGCCAATAGATAGACGCCTAACGTTATTGAATAGTGCAGAGACAATTTTCGGAATTGCTGATGAGGGCTGCTAGTGATTATGGTGCTTTAACGGCCTCTGTAGCAGATTTTCAATGGAGTCAGAATTTTAAAGAACCACCAACAGATTGGGGGGTATGCACTTATTGTTTCCAATTCTTCTATTATCTTTATCTTCATATGTTGTAAAACAAAAATCTTATTTCTCATGGTGGTTTGAGTATTGCAGTATTATTCGTAATGTTGTACCAAAAATACTATGTTTGTCTGGAAGCTATTATTTTGTTTAGTATGTGAGGATTCCTGAATCAGTAAGGGTAAATAGCATCATCGCACCCAAGGGTGTAGCCTAGTGGTCAATGAAGTGGGTGAGAACCACGAGGTCTCAGGTTTAAATCCCAAAAGAGGCAAAATCACTAGGTGATTTCTTCCCATTTGTCCAAACCTTGGTGGACAAAGTTACCTGGTACTTGTTGCTGGTGGGAGGTGGCAGGTAACCCGTGGAATTAGTCGAGGTGCGTGCAAGCTGGCCCAGACACCACGGTTATCAAAAAAAAATAAATAGAATCATCACGTTAGCATATATCTGTTCTGGTGACTGTTTTCAGGTGTTTGATGATACTCATTTCTTAATTCCCCATTTGTTTGATGCAAAAAGAATGTTAATTTTCGTTTTGTGGTAGGGCATGTCAATGTAGTTCTACATACTTATTGATGGAAAGAAATTCTGAAACCCAATAGGAAGGAAAGAAGAAAACAAAGAGTGGTGTAGTTAGCAGGGGCAATAACTGTCAAATAGGCACAGAAAATTGATAGAAGAAACCAAAGTGTGGTGTATGAATCTATATAGAAGCAACACATGTTTGTATGTGTGCTCAGATAAGTGTCCAAGAAGTTGTAACCACTAAAGGAACTATAAGATCACTAGTGCAGTACTGCGTTCTGGTTTATCGCATAACTGGGAATTGAACCCTCAAAGTGCATATAGGTTGCAAAAATTGTTCCTTGTTACTCTGCGGAATGCTTGGGTCTGTTGCATGAAGAATGTTAGAGAACTTCTACCTAAGGCTTTGGTCTAGTGGCTAAGGCTTTGGTCTAGTGGTAGGAGCGCAATATGTGATGTGTGGCTAAGGCTTTGGTCTAGTGGCTTCTTGCACCATATTCTTTGAAGCCATGTCCGCAATGAGGGAGTCATTTGCATCGCTGCAAGCTTTGAGAGTTGAGTCATTCTTCTTCTCCGGCTACAATAACGAGCAACTATCCTTCTCAAACAAATGTTGGAGATTCTGATTGCGTGACTCCTCCCACATTGAGAACTGAATCGAGCTTTGATGATTTAGCAGTCGAAAGCTTGAGAAGGCAAGAAAGTGAGCCCCGCAAGAAGGTTGCGAAATTGCAAAAGGTGATGGTATGAGCCACAGGAGATTGTCATGGCCTCCTTCAGTTAAAAACATCTCATAATTGTACCAACGCTTCTTGGCATGCTTTGTATATTGTTATTCCCGGTTCCAGTTTGGATCTCTTTGTATTCTCTCAGGGCTCGTTTGGTATGCGAGATAAGGGATAATTAATCTCGGGATTGAATTTGAGATGAGTTTATCTCACGTTTGGTTGGGACAAATCGTGGTATGACTAAACTAATCCCCGGATTAGTTATCTCGGGATTGTACTGTTTTTTTAATCCTCGTGGGAGGGTGAGATAACTAATCCCGAGATAACTAATCATGGGATAACTTGTTTCCCAACCAAACGACCCCTTAGGTGGTTGTATCCCTTTAGTGAATAGGCAGTGATGTTTGTTTGGTTTTACTCTTGTAATCGTCACTGTTGAACTGCAGCTATTTCTGGTAGTGTACAAAGTGATAATAGGCGTCTGGTCAATCTTATGGTGTAAACTCTATTTTGTTATTGTACATAACTAAAATGTGCCTAATGTTTAGCCATTTAATGTTTTAAATTAGGCAATCCACATTATTCAACAGTTGTTAAGTTTCTCCCATTCGGATCACTATTCTGTTTTAAACCAAAAAAAGGAAGGAAAAGAACACTTTTGAAAGTTTCACAAAAAAAGTGACAACAATATGGAAATGATATCGTGTAGCCGCTCTCAAAATAATATCCAAAAAATGTAAATTTTTTTTATATATACATTCTGTATATTATATATAAAAATTATATAAATTTTATACATTTTTTTCCGACTACTAAATATAAATAGTTTCTGGCGCGGATTAAAACACCAGCAATTGGTCGGTAAACTTAGTTTAGTAGCGACCCAAGAGTGGATAATATTCTTTACAAAGCTAGAACAGTAGTAACAAGTAACAACTAAAAAGTACTTCATCGTAAATTTGGGTTCATGTCTTGGGTCCTTTGTTAGTGTGTTCTTTTATCTTTATACATGGAACTTTCCGGCGCGAATTGGAATAAACTAATTACTATTGATTATCCTTAAAAATAATTTAATTGTGTAAATATCTTTTTATGCCCTTGAGAATACATGAACATTTGTATATATAATATTAAAGGACACTTATAATACTAATTATTAAGGGGTTGGCTTCAAACTTCAAAGTTCATTCAAATTATGAAGACATTTTCTTGAAAAGATTCTGTATTGTTTGTCTAGTTTAAGATTGTAATAAATGGTTGTCGGATAACCTTTTTAGTTTTCAGTATTGTTTAAGATTCCAAACGATTTGAAGTTTCATGTACTAACGATGTAAAAGTTATTTATATAATCAAGTTACTTGTAAAACAATTACGTAAATCTCTAAGATAAACAATATACTCTCTCCGGTTTCAATTTAGATGAGCTAGTTTGAATATATATATATATATATATATATATATATATATATATATATATATATATATATATATATATATATATATATATATATATATATATATATATATATGTCCTTAGAAAACATTTTGAAAATAGTTTATTTTTAAAGAAAATGTCGTCGTTCTGGATTAAAGAGAGTAGTGGTCTAACGAAATGTTTATTAAAAAATTGGTGTAACTCTTCCCAGTATATATAATTAGTAGTGAGAGTTGAGTAATTTCATTAACTAGGATTGGTCAAGAAGTCTAGTTGCTTTGATATAAAAAAAAGATCTTCTTGTGAGTGGCTTTTCAAGTTCAAGATTTTACAATTTGTGAGTGTTTTTACATTTCAAGATTTCAAAAATTGTTTATTTGTTGATTTTGAGTTGAGTTGAAAAATGGAGGAGAGATATGAGCCATTAAAAAAACTTGGTTCTGGGCATTTTGGGGTGGCTAGACTTGTCAAGGACAAGAAAACAAAGGAGCTTGTTGCTGTCAAATACATTGAAAGAGGAAATAAGGTAATTTTCCTTATCAAGTATTTTGCTCTTCAATGATTTTTCACTTGTTTGGGAATGTACTAACTTTGTTATGTTATTATTTGTTTCAACACTTTTATCGACACATCGTAAGTGCATATTTATAACATCAGTTTTCGCATGCAAAGGTGTACTAATGCTTGCATTAGGGTAGACTGTCTATATCACAGCCTTAGGGATGCGGCCCTTCTCCGGACCCTGCGTGAATACGGAATGCTTTATGCACGACCCTTCCCCTGACCCTGCGTGAACACGAGATGCTTTATGCACCAGGCTGAACTTTTTTTTCCGCATGTAAAAACGTTTTCGAGCACTTGATATTTATCAACTACTTTCAACCAGCTAAATCCAGCGGACTCTAACTTGATTGATCTTTCTATTGTACTGGTTAAGATTGAAATTTGTGTTATTTGTTCTTTCAAATGACCAAATGTAGGTTGTATTAAGTTTGGTTATTACATATTTACAATCTGAGGTATTATAATGGGAGAAGAGGATTTTGATAACACTTGACTTTGCAAGTGGAAAAATACCTAAGCTTTATCTCCCCTTATTATTTACTGTATAACGAGAGTTTGTTATGTTTTTTTTTTAAAATTATTATGTTAGCCTTTTAAACAGATACAGATTCTTTTTTTTGTTTCAGATTGATAAGAATGGGCAGAGGGAAATTATAAATCATAGATCATTAAAGCATCCCAATATTGTCAGATTTAAAGAGGTAAGTACCTACTCTTATGTTACTGTGAATACTTGATTTTATTAAAATGAAAAGATCCAAATTTTCCCTTAGTACTATTCCAAATTGTTTAATTTTGCTATCCTTTAAAATTTTGGTCAATTTATATCCATGTCATTAGCAAATCGTCTTGTATTTGTCATGGTGAAATGTGAAATGGGTGCTTTGTGAAAAAAGGGAATGAATTCACCCCTCAACTTTTGACTATAGTTTAAAATTATCAGTGCTTGGACTCCATAAGAATCAAAGGCAAAAATAAAACTTTTATAAGGTGGGATAATGTTAGACCAAAAGTCCAACGGAGGACAAAGTTGCTCAAATTCAGATAGTACTTAGGCAAATTTGACGTTACTAATGGAAATGCATTTTTTTTAATACTAAATTGAGTCGAGCTTCTATCAGAAATAACCTCTCTACTTTCCTAAGGTAGGCTAAGGTCTGCGTATACATTACCCTCCTCAAACTCTACTTGTGAGATTTCACTGGGTATGTTTGTGTACGGTCAAAACCGATTCTCAGTCATAAAGACCGGTCGAGACAATAACGTTTCAATCGAAGGGTATCCGCATGGTGAGCTCGGATGAATTCTGAAGTAGAGACGTCGAGCTTCGAGCCTTGAGACCAATCAACCGCAAAACTCGATGTCATTAGCGAACCCGCATCGGGATCGGACTACGGGGTAACAACGACCGATGCGGGCCCCGAATATCGATCCTCTAAGGCAGAACCGAGCTCGAATTAATACCGGGGATTCGATCTAGCACCAAGCTCGAGTCAGTGCCGAGCTCGCAAGGCAAGAGCCGTTACAACCGCACCAAGGGAGAGAATCTTGGTGAGAATCGAGGGAGAGACAAACCATCATGGGTTCTCCACTATATGTATTATTTTATGTTGTTACTAATAAAGTAGTGACCCTCTACTATAAAAGGAGAGATAGACTCAATAGGAAGGGGGCTCAAGATTTCATTATACTTGTTCTTCTAATATTTTTCAGTCTTCCCTTCCATCATTTTCCATTTACACAGCAAAATACCTGTATTGTCATTTATATCAAAGAAATTTGCATACCCTTAGAACCATATTTAAATTTAACGTTATCTGGTTTTTCGGATAAACAGTTTGGCGCCTACCGTGGGGCCAAGGGTAACGATGATTGACTGATATAAATCTACAGTACGCTCCAGCTTACAACTTCGAATCAGCAATGGCTCTACCTATCGACCTCGAAGCCAGCCTTCAAGATGAAACCAACAACTTGGTACCCGGAGGCGGAAGGCTACCTAACAACGGTAACGAGGCTCGAATCGAAGAACCCAAAATTCGAGCCGAAGTACCACTGGATATCAATTCGCAAATAGCTCTAGAAGCGAATTAGCGTTCTGAACCAGAGAGGAGCGTTCAGGGCGGTGCTCGATCTATAGCCCGAGACACCTACAGCACGGGGGAAATCGGGGTCAGCTTGCATATGATTTTCGAAATATTGCAGGCCCAACAAGCAGCAATAGCTCAGTTGTAGAGCCGAACCCATAAGCAAAGCGGGTCGAACTCCAATCCGCTTCTTCGGGAAGTCACACCCAGAACGGAACCCGCCGTAGTGAAATCAAACGAGCGGGAATCGGGGACCGCTCCTGAAATTGCTCGAGGAACTCACGAAGCGAGTTGAAGCCAACGACAAAAAAATGGAAACATATAACGCTAGGGTCGATCAAATTCCGGGGGCTCCGCCAATGATGAAAGGGCTCGATTCGAAAAAATTTATACAAAAGCCTTTTCCCTCGAGCGCGGCCCCAAAACCAATCCCTAAAAAATTTCGTATGCCCGAAATTCCCAAATATAACGGTACGATCGATCCTAACGAACAAGTCACCTCCTACACATGCGCCATTAAAGACAACGATTTGGAGGATGATGAAATCGAATCCGTGTTGTTGAAGAAGTTCGGAGAGACCCTCGCAAAAGGAGCGATGATCTGGTATCACAACTTACCGCCGAATTCCATTGATTCTTTCGCCATGTTGGCGGACTTGTTCGTAAAAGCACATGCTGGTGCCATAAAGGTTGCAACAAGAAAATCGGACCTCTTCAAAGTAAAGCAAAGGGGTAACGAGATGCTGAGGGAATTCGTATCCCGATTTCAAATAGAGCGTATGGACTTGCCACCGGTCACAGACGATTGGGCCGTACAAGCTTTCACCCAAGGACTGAACGGGCTAAGCTCGACAGCGTCACGTCGGCTGAAACAAAATTTGATCGAGTACCCTGCAATAACGTGGGCAGATGTACACAACCGGTACCAATCAAAAATCAAGGTCGAAGACGATCAATTGGGAGTTCCATATGGGCCCGCACGACAGAACCACAAAACCACTAAAAATCAAAGGGAAGCCAACAAAGAGCAAAGGTCGAACAGAGATCGATACCAACCGTACGGCACAGATCGGATGAATAACAGTTTAGCATGTGACACGGTTTGGAACAACCGAAGGATTGATCGGGGGCAAAGTTCTCGGGGACTTATGAGCAAGAGCGACTTCGATAAATATACGGATCCTATAGAAATCCCTTGGCTATCGGAGTATAATTTCAACATTGGTACATCCGCCATCGTATCGGCCATCGGGCGCATCAAAGACACCAGATGGCCTCGACCCATGCAAACCGATACTGCCCAAAGGAATCCCAATCAAATGTGCGAATATCATGGCACCCATGGTCACAAAACGGAAGATTGCAGGCAACTAAGAGAAGAAGTGGCCCGCTTATTTAATAAAGGGCACCTTCGGAAATTTCTGAGCGATAGGGCGAAGAACCATTTTAGAGACAAGGAATTCGGTAAGCGAAACGAGCCAGAAGAACCGCAACACATCATTCACATGATCGTCGGCGACGTCGATGCCCCCCAGGGACCGATGCTTAAACACGCTAAAACGTCAATTGTGAAGCGATCTCGAACCCAAGATCATGCACCCGTAGGGACTTTATCCTTCAGTGATGAAGATGCAGAGGGAATCATCCAACCCCATAACGACGCGCTGGTAATATCCGTACTCATGAATAAAACTAAGATTAAGCGTGTGTTGATTGATCCAGGTAGCTCGGCCAATATCATCAGATCGAGGGTCATAGAACAGCTCAGCCTGCAGGATCAGGTCGTACCCGCAACTCTAGTTCTAAAACGGATTTAATATGGCATGTGAAACCACTAAAGGCGAGATCACCCTACCGATAAATGTAGCCGGAACTATCCAGCAAACAAAGTTTCACGTAATCTAAGGTGATATGAGATATAACACCCTCTTCGGAAGGCCGTTGATCCACAACATGAGAGCCGTACCCTCAACCCTACACCAGGTCCTCAAATTCCCAACATCGGAAGGTATCAAAATAGTGTACGGGGAACAACCGGCCGCAAAGGAAATGTTCTCCGTCGAAGAAGCAAAATCAATATCCTCACCTTCACCAATGAAAGGATCATCTTCAAAGCTGAGCGCCAAATAGCAATCACAGACATCGGCTTTGACCCGACCAGGTAAGAAAAACGTTGAAGAAGATGATGATGATCGATGGATCCCTCGATCCTTCGTACCCCCCGATGATTTCGATGCCACCAAATCAATAATTGAGGAACTGGAGCAGATCGTACTAATCGAACAACGGCCCGAACAAAAGGTACACTTGGGAACGGGTTTGAGCCCCGAACTCAGGAAGAAACTCATTCAATTTCTTATCAATAACATCGATTGTTTTGCCTGGTCCCATCTAGATATAACAGGGATCCCGCCGGATATAACGGCGCACCAGCTAAGCTTGAACCCTATGTTCAGACCGGCGAAGCAAAAAAGAAGGCCCCAGTCGACGAGGTAACCAAACTGCTCAAGATAGGGTCCATTCGAGAAGTAACATACCCCGAATGGTTAGCCAATGTGGTTGTTGTACCTAAAAAAGAAAACAAACTTAGAATGTGTGTGGACTATAAGGATTTGAACAAAGCATTCCCCAAAGATTCCTTCCCACTGCCCAACATCGATCTTATGATCGATGCTATGGCCGGCCACGAGATTCTCACCTTTCTCGACGCCTATTCCAGATATAATCAAATTCAGATGAATTCGGACAATCGGGAAAAGACTTCATTTGTGACCCGATATGGAACATATTGTTATAACGTAATGCCCTTCGGGCTAAAAAATGCAGGAGCTACTTATCAACGCCTAGTAAACAGAATGTTCGAAGAACAAATAGGTAAAACGATGGAAGTTTATATTGATGACATGCTAGTTAAGTCCCTGCGCGCAGAGGACCATTTGCAGGAAATGTTCAAGATTTTGAGGAAATTCAACATGAAGCTCAACCCCGAAAAATATGCTTTCGGGGTCGGTTCGGGCAAGTTCCTCGGCTTCATGGTCTCAAATCGGGGAATTGAAATCAACCCCGACAAAATCAAGGCCATCGAAGACATCACCATCGTGGACAGCGTGAAAGCTGTACAAAGGTTAACGGGAAGAATTGCAGCCTTAGGCCGGTTCATTTCAAGATCATCGGATCGAAGTCACAATTTTTTCTCCCTACTCAAAAAGAAGAACTACTTCGCCTGGATGCCGGAATGCCAACAAGCGTTATAGGAATTGAAACGATACCTCTCGAGTCCGCCACTGCTTCATACTCCGAAAGCAGACGAGCAGCTCTACCTGTACTTGGCGGTATCAGAAATCGTCGTAAGCAGCGTCCTAGGTCGAGAAGAGCAAGGTACGCAATTTTCCGTTTATTACATGAGTCAGACCTTAGGAGAAACAGAAACTAGGTATCCGCACTTAGAAAAATTGGCACTTGCCCTGGTAAGCGCATCTAGAAAGTTAAGGCCATATTTCCAATGTCACCCCATAAGCGTATTAGCCACCTACCCACTCCGAAATATCCTGCATAGGCCCGAACTATCAGGCCGATTGGCCAAATGGGCCATCGAACTCAGTAGGTATGATATCAAATATCAATCCCGCACGGCCATCAAGTCTAAAATTTTGGCAGACTTCATGGCCGACTTCACGCCAACCCTCATACCCGAAGTCGAAAGGGAACTCCTTTCGAAATCAGATATATCGTCCGGGGTATGGATCCTTTTTACGGACGGTGCTTTGAATATAAAGGGGTCCGGGTTAGGCATAGTTTTAAAACCCCCCACGGGTAACATTATTAGGCAAGCCATTAAAACTAGCAGGTTAACTAACAACGAGGCCGAGTATGAAGCCATGATTGCAAGTCTCGAACTAGCTAGAAACTTGGGAGAAGAAGTCATTGAGGACTGTGACTCTTTGCTGGTGGTGAGTCAAGTAAACAAAACCTTCGAAGTCAGAGAAGGTAGGATGCAAAGGTATCTGGACAAACTGCTTATCACCTTACACCATTTCAAACAATGGACCCTACAACATGTCCCCCGAGAACGGAATAATGAGGCCGATGCTCTAGCAAATTTGGGATCATTGGTCGAGGTAGACGATTTGAGCTCGGGGACTATCGTCCAACTCTCAAGATCGATAATCGAAGAAGGGCATGCCGAAATAAATTCTACTAGCTTAACCTGGGATTGGAGAAACAAGTATATTGAGTACTTAAAAAACGGAAAGCTCCCTTCAGACCCTAAAGATTCCAGGGCCCTACGAACTAAAGCTGCCCGATTTACGTTGGCTGCGGACGAAACACTATATCAAAGAACATTCGATGGACCGATGGTGGTGTGTGTGGGTCCGGGAGATACCGATTATATCCTCCGGGAAGTACATGATGGCACTTGTGGCAATCACTCCGGCGCCGACGCATTAGTCCGAAAAATGATCAGAGCGGGGTATTATTGGATCGATATGGGCAAAGATGCGAAAGAGTTTGTTCGTAAATGTGATAAATGTTAGAGGTTTGCGCCAATGATCCATCAAGCCGGGGAGCAACTTCACTCGGTCATATCCCCGTGGCCATTCATGAAACATCGTCGGCCCTCTGCCGTCGACCCCAGGTAAAGCCAAATTTATTTTATTTATGACTGACTATTTTTCTAAGTAGGTTGAAGTACACGCGTTCGAGAAAATAAGAGAGAAAGAAGTCATAGACTTTATTTGGGATCATATCATATGCCGATTCGAGATACCCGCCGAAATAATATGCGATAATGGGAGACAATTCGTTGGCGGCAAAATCACAAAATTCCTCGAAAATCACAAAATAAGAAGGATATTATCAACACCGCACCACCCCAGTGGGAACGGTCAAGCCGAATCGACGAACAAAACTATTCTTCAAAACCTGAAGAAGAGATTGAACGTCGCGAAAGGAAAATGGAGAGAAATCCTACCCGAAGTCCTTTGGGCATACCGAACAACGTCAAGATCCAGTACGGGGGCGACCCCATTCTCCTTAGTATATGGTTTCGAAGCATTGATACCAGTCGAAGTCGGTGAACCTAGTCCCAGATTTCGATTCATGACAGAAGAATCAAATAACGAGGCCATGAACACCAACCTTGAATTATCGGACGAAGGACGAGAAGCTGCCCTCATCCTACTGGCCGCCCAGAAGCAACAAATCGAAATGTACTATAATCGAAGAACTAAAATCCGCCATTTCAAGCCCGGGGACTTAGTGTTAAGAAAGGTCACCATCAATACTCGGAATCCAAACGAAGGAAAATTTGGACCAAATTGAGAAGGACCATACCAGGTGCTCGAGAACGTTGGAAAAGGATCATACATGCTCGGCATCATAAACGGCAAACAGCTATCAAGCAATTGGAATGTATCACATCTAAAATGGTACTACTGTTAAGGCACGGCCTTTCCATATTCATCTAACTAATCCATGCAGAAGTCCGAACGAGAGCTGAAGAAGATCTTCCAATCAAGAGCACGCGTTGCACTCTTTTTCCCTTAGACCGGTTTTCTCCCAAATGGGTTTTTTCGGCAAGGTTTTTAATGAGGCAACCATCGTTCGTGCTGCACTTTCAACAATATCCGAGGCCTCTTTCCGACATACCTTAAATACCAGGGGGGCATCAGGGCCCTCAAATGCATCGAGTTCAGATACAAGAAAGTTCATCTCACAACAACAGGAAAAATTATAAGAGCCAAATGGTCAAAATGAACCATGCTCATATAGATTAGCCCAAACATAAACACACGTGCAATGACTTGAGATTTATTGCTCAACTATAATTAAGATTCACTCAACAATCAAGCCTACGGGCTACCTATATTCTGAGTTCGAAACATTCACTCGAATATTAAGCCTACGGGCTACTGTTATCCCGAGTTTGAAACATTCACTCGACCATTAAGCCTACGGGCTACTGTTATCTCGAGTTCGAAACATTCACTCGACCATTAAGCCTACGGGCTACTGTTATCTCAAGTTTGAAACATTCACTCGACCATTAAGCCTACGGGCTACTGTTATCTCGAGTTCGAAACATTCACTCGACCATTAAACCTACGGGCTACTGTTATTCCGGGTTCGAGCAAGCACTCACTCGACCATTAAGCCTACGGGTTACTGTTATCCCGAGTTCGAAACATTCACTCGAATATTAAGCCTACGGGCTGCTTTTATTCAGAGTTCGAGCAAGCTCTCACTCGACCATTAAGCCTGTGGGCTACTTTCATTCCAAGTTCGAAGTAATCACTCGAATATTAAGCCTACGAGCCACATGATCTCAAGTTCAAAACATTCACTCGATTATTAAAGCCTACGGGCTGCTGTTATTCCGAGTTCGAGCAAGCACTCACTCGACCATTATGCCTACGGGCTACAATATTTTAAGTTCAAAACATTCACTCGACGGCTAATAAGCTACTTTTTTACATTAACTCAACCATTACATTACGCCTACGGATTATGTTCCTTCAAAATTTTGAATCATCGACTCAACAAGCAAACCCAGGGGCTACAAATCTGATCGATCAGAGAAACTACAAGGTCAACATTCGATTAAAAGTCTTCACAAAACAAAAACAAGTCGACCTGATTACACATGTATATACAAAATTTACCTACGAGGTTAATGTACAAACATCAAGAATTAGAAACTAAGCTTCCGGGTCAAGCTCTTCCCTGTCCTCGGATCCGCTTTTGCTACCATCATCATCATCATCGTCAGAAGCCAAGGCTTCAGCTTCCGCTTCGAGCTCTCTTGCTCTTTTTACCTTTTCGGCAAGATCGAAATCTTGAGCGTGAATCTCCTCGAGGGTCTCCCTCCGAGACCTACACTTAGCAAGTTCGGAAATCCAATGAGCTCGAGTATCGGCGGTCTTCGCCGCTTCCCGGGCCTCCATCTGAGCAGCCTTAGCATCAGCCCAATATACAGCAATGGACTTATCTGCCAAGACTTTCGACGACTCAACCTCCGCCTTAGCCTTGGCAAGTCGTGTTTCAAGCTCCTCGATCTTCTTAGCTTGAACCGATCCCTTTTTCTTGACACTTCAAAGCTTAACGTCGGCCGATAATAATTTTGTTAAGATGGTTTTTTTTTCCGTTGCCAGGCGGTCGAGGGTCTCCTTCCACCGATTGCATTCAGCTCGGATTTGATCGACTTCTTCTCGAAGTAACCCGATCTTTTCGATCTTTTGCTGCAATTGAGACAACGAAGGGTTAACTTCCACGGTTGAGTCAGACCCATACTTTAACAGAACGAGGCTCACCTGCTTATCAAGCTCGACCCCTTCTTCACGGACCTTAGCCAAATCCGCTTGGAGGTCCTTTATAGCCTCGTCCTTTTGGATGCAAAGAAGCCGCAGGGCATCTCTCTCACCTGAGGCCTTCCGGAGCTCGGCCTCACAACGGCTAAAATTGACTCGAAACCTACCAATGGCCTGCACAGTAAAAAACACAAAGTCAAGTATGGAAAAGAACAAATAAACGAAGTATGGAAGAATCATTACCCGAGTAATGAAACGCTGATCCTCCTCCAATAAAAGAGAAGCGTCACCGATATCAGAACCGTCGTCGACTCCAGTAAAACAATCCCCGAAAGGATCCCCTGCACCAGAGCCTGCGCCGATATCAGGAGTCTTCAATTCTTGAGCTTCCTTCAGCGCCTCCTCAGAAAAAGATGGAAGAGAAGGCAAATCACCCATTGTCATAGCCCCGAGCAAATCGCTCGGAGTATTCCGGTCGAGATTCTGGTCTTCGGGAACAACCTCGATAGGTACAGCCGCCATCGGCTCGGTAGCTCTGTTAACCTCGATGGCCTCCGTAGACCGAACTACCAAAGTCAAGGAGCTATTTTCTTCTTCTTCATCTCTCAGTCGCTGGATCGAGTCAATCGAAAGGGCAATTGTTTTTCTCTTCACCCTGCGAGTTTTGGGCTTGGGGTCCCCTGACCGAAAGGAAGCTTTTCGCTTCTTATCTTCCCCCTGCTTAGGGACCAGGGACTTGTTTCTTTCCTCGCCGCTCGAAGGCCTCAAAACGGCATCCGTGGTTACACCTGCCCAAGAGGAAATCGGTAACGAATAGAATGCAAAGAATACTTCGAAGGAAACAAGAAGCAAACCTCACCATGGTTCTTGGCCTCCCATCTGCCTTTTGCCAAATCACGCCAAACGCGCTCGGCGTAAGAGGAGGTCGAGGCCAACTTCCGAACCCAGTCCTCAAGGTCGGGCACCGCTTGTGGCATCCAAGGGGCAGCTGAACATTAGGGAAGGACATCAGAAAAAAATCGGAAAAGCACCTGAAATGCGAACAAAAATTACTTACGGTCAAAATTCCATTCCTCACGGAACGGCATCCTCTCCTCCGGAATGATATCACGGGTCCTCACTCGGATATAACGACCCATCCAACCTCGATCCTTGTCTTCATCGATGCTCGACATCAATGCTTTCGATGCCCGACGATGAAGTCTGATTAGTCCTCGAAAGATCTGAGGCCGATACAGTCGGATGAGGTAGTTCAGAGAAAAATCCAACCCTCCGGCTTTGGTAGAGAAGAAGCGCAATATGATCACTATACGCCATAAAGAGGGATGGATTTGGCCAAGGGTGACTTGATACCTTTTGCAGAAATCAATAATCACCGGGTCGACGGGTCCCAGTGTGAAGGGATAAGTGTAAATACTTAAAAACCCCTCCACGTAAGTGGTAACATCCTCGTCGGAAGACGGAATTTGCAGCACGACCTCGGAACCCCAGTTGCAGTCCTTTCGGACGGCCTCGAGGTGATCCTCCGTTATAGAGCATATATACATCAATACGTGTTCACATCGACCCGGAACGGAAGAAGGGTTCTCCACCTTAAAATCGGTTTTCAAAATGCACGGGCCAGGAACATAGTCATGAACTGGCGGCTCCACCGACGCCTTATCATCAGACAGTTGTGAGGAAGAGGTTTTTTCCTTCTGAGGTACAGTTTTGGAAGTTTTCGCCATTGATTTAAAAGGAAAGAGTGCAAGGGAAGAAGTGGACAGCACCAAAATTATGGTATGAACGACCCCGTAGCAGCAAAGTAGAGAGGATAAATAGGAAAGTCTGGAGGAAGAGAAGGTGCAAAAATGGTAGAAGTTGTGTGGAAAGATTATCTATAGACTAAGGCCTGACGGTTCGGTATCAGCGGTGGCCGACCACCGTCTGACACATATTAAATGCCTCGGTAAAACCAAGCCGATGGGACAGCCATCGCATATGTCGAGATCGGGTTCGATAGAAACGTCGGCATAAATTTGATCGAGCCGCAGGGAAATCATATCGTTCCTCGCCGCATCCTTTCCGAGAAACGAGGGGACTATCTGTGTACGGTCAAAACAGATTCTCAGTCATAAATACCAATCGAGACAATAACGTTACAATCGAAGGGTATCCGCATGGCGAGCTCGGATGAATTCCGAAGTAGAGACGTCGAGCTTCGATCCATGAGACCAATCAACCGCAAAACTCGATGTCATTATCGAACCCGCATCGGGATCGGACTATGGGGTAACGACGACCGACGTGGGCCCCGAATATCGATGCTCCAAGGCAGAACCGAGCTCGAATTAATACCGGGGATTCGATCTAGCACCAAGCTCGAGTCAGTGCCGAGCTCGCAAGACAAGAGCCGTTGTCACACCTCTTTATTACCGAGGGGGATAGGGATAAGAGAGTTTTTCCAATTAAAGTGACATTAATCGAAATGGAATTATTTATTAAATTCAGAGTTGCCACTTGGAATAAGTTATGGTGTCCCAAGTCACCGGTTTATTTTACATCCCAAATCGAGAAAATTTGACTCTATTTATGGTCTGCGAACACAGAAGACCGGGTAAGGAATTCTGTTAACCCGGGAGAAGGTGTGAGGCACTCCCGAGTTCCGTGGTTTTAGCACGGTCGCTCAACTATTAATAATTGGACTAATTATATGATTTAATACATGTTTTAAACCCTAGTGTGCATTTTTATCTTCTAAATCGCTTTTAATGTTTATGGAATTTGTTTGAACAAGTCACGATGTCGCGCACTCGCTATTTTGGTACACGTTGCAAACCGCGCCACATGAAATGCACCCATGATTTACGACATATTTATTTTTATTATTATTTGAAGTTGTGGTCGAGTCACGTGAAACGCACACTCGAATTGGGGTTACGTATCATGACTATGCCACGGAAACCGTACCCACAGTCACGATAATTTATTAATCGCGCCTAAAGCAAGCTACAATGTTTGTGATTCTGTAAAGCAATTTACAGCAATCGGTTCTCAATCTCTAATTTTCCAAACTAATTAAGCTCTAAATAAAGCCAAATCCTATGAAACGAAGAGTAACCAAATTGAGAGCATATTCGTGATTTTAAAAGTCTAAAGATGCCGTGATTTTAAACAAGAACAAGTCAATACACAACACATAGAGTAATCAACATTATCACATTTAATTCAAACTCAATCATGATCTAACACAAAATCATATATAAAATAAAGATTTAGAGCTTAAGAGAAAGGAAATGGACCTCTAAATAGATACACTGACTGTTTTAAAACTTGACAATGCACAGGACCACGATCAGACCTCGACAGGCAAAAGACTGACCGAACCTCGCCGGAAAACACTCGAATCTCGCGGACGAACTCAAACTCTACTCAACCCGAAGAAAACCGAAACTCAAAGAGCTGACCGGAACTTTAAGAAAGAATTAGCTCAGAGAAGCTTTATCAATCAACTTGGAAAAGAGAAAGAATCTGAAAAGTCTTTAATTGGTAGTGTATTATAGTACTGGCTATCTCAATTCTCGTGCTTTGAGCCTAGAGAATTGCTACTGTTTCGTGACCTCCATTTTCTGCTATTCTAATTCCCGAATTCTCTTAGTCTCCTCTGTTCTATTTCACTTTATCCGTTCCTTTTTCTTTCACTCTTTGTCTTCTTTTTGTTTTTGTGCAGGTTGCGGCTGTTTGAGTCTTTTGTGTTTGAAGTGGGGAATTAGCTTAGGGGTTTTGGGTGTTAATTTGATTTTTATATGGTAGTGGGGAGTGAGTATTGACCTTTGAATGAAAGTAGATCAATGACTATGATTAAGGGAGGGGTTTGATGGGTGAGAAAAGGGTTTGGGCTAAAAGGGATTGGGAAGAATAGGCCTTTGTCTTGCTGGGCCACCAAAATACGAAAATGAGCTCCCAATTGGCCCAAATTCAATTCTTACTCATTGAGCAAAAAATAAAAATATTAATACTAATACTATCAAAATATACTAATTAATACAAAACTATTTTTTGGTATTTTTAAATAATAATAAAAATAATATCTTTCTAAAAATACCTAATACCTAAATTAAATAGAGAAAATGAAACTATTTTTGTATTTTTTCAATTTTTGTGCTTTAAAAAATAGAATTAAAATTAATAATAAAGTAAAATTCTATAAAAATAAACTCATATAAATATTCTAAAAAATACTAGGACTATTAAAGGTAATTCTAATGTGTGGATCAAAAATTACGTGCTTACAGCTGGCCCTCTTTGCTTGGAAACACAAAGTGTTTTTGAGCAAAGAAACAAGTAAGCGACGTAATTGATTTCTGACCCGACACTTATTCAAAAAGATTGTGACCGAACCCTGGTATCTGAGCTGCCTACATATCCTTGGCTATAAAGGAATCATGCCACGTGTAGTTCAGAAGTGATGGAGTGTGTGGAGAGGATGAGAGAGTCGAATGAGATACCGTTCCGTCGAGGTTCCTGTCCGCGATCCAGTTATTACATCAAAATCAAAAATGAAAAAGACTAACTAAGCCTGTCAGCTATGAGTTATAAGATTCCTATCTATAAGTCTTCTGAAACTTGATCTTGAATGGTTCTTCGTGCAGACTTTTGATTTGAACCTTGATGCTTGCTAGCTGCAGGTGCAGATTCATCTCTTCAGCTTCTTCGGATCAAGATAGGGCACGCAAAGCTTACGACTTCAGTCATGTCTTGAGCAACCCATATCTTTTCATCTGCTTATGCATTTTGAATTGACTTTTTTTTTCTTTTATTCTGGATTGAGACTTCTTCTTTTGGTCATCTCGGACTGTCGGCTTGCATTCTTGAGGCGAGCTTATGTACTTATAACTTGAATTGAATTTTGAAATAACTTCCCTCGTTCTTCAGGTGGGCGCCTGCATTTGACTTGAAATGTGAAATGAATTTCCTCGTTCTCCAGGTGGGCGCCTGCTAATGACTTGAAAATTGAAACAAATTCCCTCATTCTCCAGGTGGGCGCCTGCTGACTTTAAAAACTTGAAATGAATTCCCTCGTTTTCCAGGTGGGTGCCTGATGTTGACTTAATACTTGAAATGAATTCCCTCGTTCTCCAGGTGGGCGCCTGATGTTGACTTAAAACTTGAAATAAATTCCCTTGTTCTCCAGGTGGGCGCCTGATGACTTAAAACTTGAAATAAATCCCCTCATTCTCCAGGTGGGCGCCTGATGACTTAAAACTTGAAATAAATTCCCTCATTCTCCAGGTGGGCGCCTGCTGACTTAAAAACTTGAAATAAATTTTCTTGTTTTCCAGGTGGGTGCCTGATGACTTAAAACTTGAAATAAATTCCCTCGTTCTCCAGGTGGGCGCCTGATGACTTAAACTTGAAATGAATTCCCTCATTCTCCAGGTGGGTGCCTGATACTACAAAAAAATAGAAAAAACAAAAGAAACTTTTCTGCCCCAGTTTGCACTAGGAAGATTTGTGAGTTGTTAGCAAAACTATAAATCACCTATGCTATTGATGAATGATGCAATGATGAGAGTAAAAAAAAAGACTCGACTAGGATATGCGTCTCCTAAAGAAATAAAAATCTGAAAAATCCAAACTAGGAAGTGCGTCTACTAAATTTGAGATTGAGCTTGCGGAAAACTATAAACTAAGCTTGACTAAACTAAAAACTGACCCTATTCTCCAGGCGGGACCCCTGATTTCAAGAAAATTAAAGATTGATAACTTAAGAAAACTAAAAATTGACCTTTTTTAAAAATCCAGACTTCCCTTTTTTTAAAACTTATTATCCTAGGAGAAAATTCATCAGACTAGGTTTTTTTTATTGTATCTTAGGAGAAAGATTCATCAGACTAAGATTTCTATCCTAGGAGAAAGTTCATCAGACTAGGTCTTCAATCTTAGGAGAAAGATTCATCAGACTAAGATTTCGATCCTAGGAGAAAATTCATCAGACTAGGTCTCTTTTTTATTATCTTAGGAGAAAGATTCATCAGACTAAGACGTTAATCCTAGGAGAAAATTCATCAGACTAGGTTTTCTATCTTAGGAGAAAATTCATCAGACTAGGTTTTCTATCTTAGGAGAAAGATTTATCAGACTAAGATTTCGATCATAGGAGAAAGTTCATCAGACTAGGTCTTTTTTTGTTATCTTAGGAGAAAGATTCATCAGACTAAGATTTCTCTCCTAGGAGAAAATTCATCAGACTAGGTTTTCTATCTTAGGAGAAAAATTCATCAGACTAAGATTTTTATTGGGAGAAAATCCATCAGACTAGGACTTTTTATCCTAGGAGAAAAAATGTAAAGAGCAATGGCAATATTTTATGCATACTAGCAAGACAAAAAAAGGCAAAGATTTGAGAAACTTCCCTTTGTCGGCTCTTCTCTTCTCTTTTTTTTTTCTTTTGAACCACTTTCCTTGCACTGCTTTGTTCCTGTTTCAAACAAAGGAAATTTTGTCAGTTTTAAAAGTAGTGGCCGGTTTGTGGCCTTGAGTCTTGGGCAGCTTGGCTTTTGCTCAATCAGCTTTAGTCGATTTCAAGAGATGTTTTGCTTTACATCAACCCTGATCGTTTTACACCCAGTACCATTTGTATTTGTGGCTCAATCAGCCTTATCCCAACTGGAGATCTTTGCTTAGGTGACCTTTTCTATGTCTTGAATGTCTTTCTGTTTTTTGAGCAATTTGTCTGTCAGTGAGAATCACAACTGGTAAATGTCTTTTGCATGATGTGCACACTTCATAGTTCTTGGTCAGTACTACAGAGAGCCCGAGCCCCTGGTTAACCTCGAGGTTATCTTTGCTTGCTTTAGCCAAGTAGGATGACAAGGGTATTTTGGGGGGAAGCCTTTGCATGAATCCTCAAGGCATGTTGACTGTGACACCTGACTGTGCTGGCCAAATTAACTTTGTGCAACTGAAAAGCTAGTAGCAGATTTTGAATTTTTTTCTTGCTTGTTTTGACAAGGACTGACTCAGAGTGAAGGACACAATGATGCCAAGAAACAATATTAACAAGAAATGCCCATGTTGAGAAGGACATAAGGAAGAGTTTTTTTTTTTTTTTTAAATAGCTAGCCTTAATGAATCATGACATGCATTTTGAACTTAATGGCTGATCTATCAAACTAATTCAATCTTTCCTTTTACCATTCTTATGATTTTGAAGTCGGGCTAGTTCATGCCAATCCTTTGCATCAGCTTCACGACTCACTATCGACTAATGGTGCCCCGAGGGGTTTTCACCAACAAGTCTCTCTCATTTATTCATCTCTGCTTACCGTCGTCTTATAGTGCCCGTGAGGGTTTTCACTAGTAAGACTCTCTCATTTTTTCTTCTTTATTTTTCTTTTTCTTTTGATTTCTAGTGTGAGCAAATTGACAGTGTTCTATGTGTGTGACAACTGTTGCTCATTGCATGCGTCTCTTGGCATTCTTGAAGGCATATCGGGAGGTCTTTATTTGGAAGGTTTTTGGATAGGGTTGGAAATAAGGGTCGATATGGAGGCTCTAAGTAGACTCAATATGATGGGTTGTACACTTTACAACTCTTGGAATCGACTCTTTCAAAAGTGAAATAAAATTTTTGCCCCAGTTTTTTATACTGGGGATTTTTGTATTTTTTTTTTTCTTCTCTTTCTTTTTTTTTCTTTTTTTTTTTTGAATTCTTATTTGGTTGGACCGAACCGTGTAAGGTTGCCTACGTATCCCATTTTTAAAGGAATCAGGTCTAACGTAGTTCAAACATCTGACCTAACTATTATTTTTTCATCTTTCTTTCTGCTCTCTTTTTTTTCTTTTTTTTTTCAAAACAAGTTGCCCAACTTCTATTTTCTGGGACATGGACCTTTGACTATTTTATTTTTTTTCGTTTCACTTGTACTTTCTAAGAGTTGCCCCAGTTTGTACTCTTGGGACGTGGACTTTTCTTTTCATTTTTTCTATTCTTTTTTCTTTGTTTTTTTTTCTTTGACTTTTGAGTCTAAACTTGATTCCAAAAGAGGGTGGTCAAAGAAAATAACACAGGCTCGAAAGGGGTAACGAAGGGTATAAAGTATTTGGATAGCAGAAAAAGTGCCTCCCGGCCTCGAGAATGCCAATCACGTTAGCTCTTCACAATCACGACATTGATGCATATGTTTCTTTCTGGTCTTTTTCCGTGTAAAGTTGTATGAGCAATACTTTCCTCGCAGTGAATGACCCTTGTCAATTTGGGTGACTTTTCTTCGATTTTGTCTTGATGTAGAAGATGCATTTTACCAATAAACTGATCCATTTTAAGTTGACTGGGATACACCTTCTTTTGAAAAATACTTTCTATCTCTTAGTGCTAAACAGACTTCAACCCGTCTGATTATCCTTAAGCCCGATTTCCTCAATGATTCAAAAGGTAGAGATCCTTAACTATTATGAGCATGATTGCTTTTATTACATGTAAACTTGGTTCATGCTTATTTTCCAAATGTTTCATGTCTATATACATCTTCAAAAATCTCTTTCTCAGTTATCCAATTCAATACTAAATCAGTTTTCTAAGATCTGACCAAAAATTCCGTATGCATGTCATGTCACTAGAACTAGCGTGAAAAAAACTATGCACAAAAATGGACACAAAATGACTGACTGTTTTTTATTGAATAAAGGATAGCAGGGTCCGATAACACAAAACGAAGAAGAAAAGAAGACAAAATAAGCTACCATGGCTAAAAGAGGAGTGACTTTCCTGTTGCTAAGCGACATCTTAGCCACACATTAGCACATAAGCATTACTACGACATTTAACCGTTTTAATTGCTTTGGATTCAACACTCAAATTTTGACAATCATCCCGAGCAGGCCATGTTCTATTGCTCAAATCTGGTAAAGTCAACCCCACATTTGTTTCCATTTTTATTTTTCACAGCCAACTTTCCTATTTGCCTTTCTGTGACCTTGGATCAACAACAGTTGTGTTTGTTCCATTGGTTGAAAAGATGCTTTTATTTCCGAAGGATCCTGGAATCGCTATTGCAAACCAACAAACCGACCACATTTAACTAGCTTTTTATTTCAAAACAATAAGCATGTTAGAATAAACACTCTCTTTCTTTTTTCCTTTTCTCTTTTTTTTTTGTTTCTTTCCTTTCTCTTTTTTTTTTTTTTTTTTTTTGTTTCTTTCCTTTCTCTTTTTTATTCTTTTTTTTTTCATTCGATTGAACCTGATGTGGGTTGCCTACGTATCATGTAGGAACATGAATCAGATCTTGCGTAGTTCGGGAGGATTATGAATAGGTAAATAAGCTAACACTTTTTTTTACTTTTGAAAACACTCAGACAATGAAAGCATTTAGAAAAAGAATATGTACTTTTTTGCAATTTGTTTTTGTTAAATTTTCGAAAGAAATGCTTTTAAAGAGGAAAGAAAATATTTTTGAATTTTTGGTTTTGATTTTTTGATTTTTTTTTTGAAATTTTTGAAAAAAAAAGGACTTCTAAAGAAGAAAGAAAATATTTTTTTTGTATTTTTGATTTTTTGTTTTTTGAATTTTGGGAAAAAGACTTCTAAAAAAAGGTAGAAAATATTTTTTTGGATTTTGATTTCATTTGTTTTCTTTTTTCTAATGAAAGACTCCTACAAATAAAATATTTTTTGGTTTAAAAATTTTCTTATTTTTTATTTGTTTGGGATTTTCTAAAAAAAAGATTCCTAAAGAAGGAATTAAAGGAAAATATTTTTGGATTTTTAAAAAATGGGGGCCGAAACCGATTAAGTTTGCCTACGTATCTCACACCCGGTGAGAATCAGACCCGCGTAGTTCTACCAGTTTTGACGGAACAGGGAAAACATGAATTTTGATAACATTGGCTTATTTTCTCTCTTTTCTTTTCAAACTTTCGGCAGAGTGTCGAAATGTTTCAAATACCTACCTCACTCTTATTTTTTTCTTGATTTTCTTTCCCTATTCTAGAAGTCGGTCAACATACAACCCGAAGCAAATGAATACACAAGTAGCACGTAATGCATCAGGATGGTCTTTTAATTTGGGTACATCTGTGCTGGACGGACCTAACCCATGTGTTGAGTCCCAAAGTCAAATGCACGTGATGCAAATAAATGTTCCTACTAGGGATCCGGCATGAGGCTATGTTATTCTAAGTTTAAATCCTGGGTGTATTGTTCTAGACCTGGCTTACCCGAGCGAACAACTCGAGCCGGGGGGGGGGGGGGGGGCGTACCGGGAATACAGAAGTTTTACCGGCTTTGCAACTTGTCCGAACCTCGTTCTAAAATTAGGATATGACTCTAACAGAAAAGAAGCCACGCGAAGCGCACGCTTCCCAGAAGATTTAGAAGACTCAGAGAGAAGAAGGGTTTCGTAGCAGTTTATATACAATTCACACAATATCAAAGCGGTAAAAAAAAGCGGCATTTAGCACATTAGGCTCAAACACGTAAAAATCAGACAATCATGAAAGCCAATCATAACAGCTATTCTAAGTTTGAATTTTGAACCCTGAACCAGAGATTCTGGGTTCTTATCCCCAGCAGAGTCGCCAGAGCTGTCACACCTCTTTTATTCCGAGGGGGATAAGGATAAGGGAGTTTTTTCAATTAAAGTGACATTAATCTAAATGGGATTATTTATTAAATTCAGAGTCGCCACTTGAAATAAGTTATGGTGTCCCAAGTCACCGGTTTATTTTACATCCCAAATCGAGGAAATTTGACTCTATTTATGGTCTGCGAACACAGAAGATCGGGTAAGAAATTCTGTTAACCCGGGAGAAGGTGTGAGGCACTCCCGAGTTCCGTAGTTTTAGCACGGTCGCTCAACTATTAATAATTGGCCTAATTATCTGATTTAATACATGTTTTAAAACCTAGTGTGCATTTTTATCTTCTAAACCGCTTTTAATATTTATGGAATTTGTTTGAATAAGTCACGATGTCGCGCACTCGCTATTTTGGTACACATTGCAAACCGCACCACATGAAATGCACCCACGATTTACGACATGTTTATTTTTATTATTATTTGAAGTTGTGGTCGAGTCACGTGAAACGCACACTCGAATTGGGGTTACGTATCATGACTATGCCACGGAAACCGTACCCACTGTCACGATGATTTATTAATCGCGCCTAAAGCAAGCTACGATGTTTGTGATTCTGTAAAGCGATTTACATCAATCGGTTCTCAATCTCTAATTTTCCAAACTAATTAAGCTCTAAATAAAGCCAAATCCTATGAAACGAAGAGTAACCAAATTGAGAGCAGATTCGTGATTTTAAAAGTCTAAAGATGCCGTGATTTTAAACAAGAACAAGTCAATACACAACACATAGAGTAATCAACATTATCACATTTAATTCAAACTCAATCATGATCTAACACAAAATCATATATAAAATAAAGATTTAGAGCTTAAGAGAAAGGAAATGGACCTCTAAATAGATACACTGACTGATTTAAAACTTGACAATGCACAGGACCACGATCGGACCTCGACAGGCAAAAGACTGACCGAACCTCGCCGGAAAACACTCGAATCTCGCGGACGAACTCGAACTCTACACGACCCGAAGAAAACCGAAACTCAAAGAGTTGACCGGAACTTTAAGAAAGAATTAGCTCAGAGAAGCTTTATCAATCAACTTGGAAAAGAGAAAGAATCTGAAAAGTCTTCAATCGGTAGTGTATTATAATACTGGCTATCTCAATTCTTGTGCTTTAATAGCTAAATTAAATAGAGAAAATGAAACTATTTTTGTATTTTTTTAATTTTTGTGCTTTAAAAAATAGAATTAAAATTAATAATAAAGTGAAATCCTAAAGAAATAAACTCAAATAAATATTCTAAAAAATACTAGGACTATTAAAGGTAATTCTAATATGTGGGTCAAAAATTACGTGCTTACAGCCGTTACAACCGCACCAAGGGAGAGAATCTTGGCGAGAATCGAGGGAGAGACAAACCATCATGGGTTCTCCACTATATGTATTATTTTATGTTGTTACTAATAAAGTAGTGACCCTCTACTATAAAATGAGAGATAGACTGCAATAGGAAGGGGGCTCATGATTTCATTATACTTGTTCTTCTAATATTTTTCAGTCTTCCCTTCCATCATTTTCCATTTACACAGCAAAATACCTGTATTGTCATTTATATCAAAGAAATTTGCATACCCTTAGAACCATATTTAAATTTAACGTTATCCGGTTTTTCGGATAAACAATATTATTGTTGTTGTTGTTGTACTAAATTGAGGAGCCATTTGCATTGCTGTTAATTTCACGTATGGTCACCGAACGTGCACTCTTTTGTTGTAGGTCTTGTTAACTCCAACACATTTAGCAATTGTTATGGAATATGCAGCAGGTGGTGAACTTTTTGCTAAAATATGCAGTGCTGGTAGATTTAGTGAAGATGAGGTTATAAAGATCTCCAATTCCTTATTTTCTTTCTGTATTTTATAATAATATGAAAATATTGTATTAATCTTCATTCTTGTTTTTCCGAAAAAATAGGCTCGCTTCTTCTTCCAACAGCTAATTTCTGGAGTTAGTTACTGTCATTCAATGGTAAATTGCATAAATTGAAGTACTTTTCCATTTTGTTACGTTTGTTATCTTTCTTTTTTTTTTTTTATTTTTTTTTTTATGATTTTCTTTTACCGTAGGAAATTTGTCATAGGGATTTAAAGCTGGAGAATACACTCCTTGATGGAAGTCCAATGCCACGTAAAATATGCGATTTTAGTTATTCCAAGGTTTTTTGTTTTCTGTTACGAAATTTGTCGCTAATCTTTTCTTTTGTAAGATAATAGGCAGTTACTATACATTTTCTTTGTCATATAGTCTGGTTTGTTGCATTCGCAACCTAAGTCCGTTGTTGGAACACCAACTTATATTGCCCGTGAGGTGCTATCGCGAAAGGAATATGATGGGAAGGTACGAATACTCTCTTTAGATTATTACATCTTAGAAAGAAAATGAATCTTGAGTTTAACTTAACAACCGAGGATTACCTTTACTAAGAAGAAAACAACTCATTTGCATTACATTCACGTTTTTCACATGTATATACATGTTCTGTGTTTGATAGGGAGCCTTGACATAACTAGTAAAATTATTGTCATGTGACCTGGATCAAGTCATTGGTTCAAGCTAAGGCTGCGTACAACAGATCTTTTTGGGTATATATACCTCATGAATGGTAAAGGAAGAATGCGATAAAAATGAGAAAGGGATGAGATTGCATTTATTCAAATCCTACAGATATGCTACGATTCCAGAACATTATGCAAATACGACGTCAAGGTGGGAAAGTAAGGGTTCCTGCCCGAGATGTTATTAATAGATAAGGAACCAGTGCGAGACGTAAGTTAAGACAAAGGAAATAACCCAAGAAAGATTACGCAGAATATTGGTATGAGAATGAGCCAACGAGTAGTTAGTATACCGTTAAACCTCTTTATAACAGTCGCGCTTCTTTCCATATTTTTTGGATACTATAGTGAAGATCTGTTATAGATCACATGTATTATAACATAACATAAAAAATCAATTTCGAGAAAAATTTAACTTTTATAGTGAATGTTATAGGAATACTGTTAGAGATGTCTGACGTTATATAATTGTTGTGTCATTTAACAACTCTAAGGGTTTCTTCTTTCTTTTCTTTTTCAGAGAATAAAGAATGCTCAGTACTCTATACCAGATTATGTACGAATATCTGCTGAATGTAGGAATCTCTTTTCTGGAATCTTTGTTGCAAACCCCTCCAAGGTAACTCTCTTTTCTTGAAGTAATAACATGTGTTCAAGTTATTAGTGAAAGATTCATAAATTAGATTTTGTTAATCAATAGCGCTTCGTTGAATATCATATATATAATATTGGAATAAGATGAGTTTAAATAAAGTGACGTGGTTGATTAAGAGTCATACAACACCCGACTTGCTTTGGAATAAGTAGTGGCTTTCACAAGATTTAAGCAAGCAGTATCGTCTTATTGTCATAATTCGGTGTTTAAATAGTTTAGGTTTGGGACGATCGTGGTTTTAAGGCTTTATTTCATGTCCCAAGTGAATTCTTACTTTGTATAATTTGTAAGCAGTCTCAACATGATGTATATATACCTACTTTTTAAGAAAATATTATTAAAATGTATAAAATGATTTTTTTTTTGGACGTAGTGTCGGACGGCTTCCCTTGCTATAGGGTTTCTCCACCATTGGATTAAGGCGTAGTAGTAGCAGTTGTTGTCGTTGTTTCATCTAATATCATATCACATTAGAAGTAAGCTTTTTTTGTTTTGCATAGTTCTTGGGGCTAGAACTATTCGTCTTGGCAAAGGGCGGACTTAATGTACGAAATGGTATATGTTAGAAATTTATTAAATAAGTACAAATAGTTTATTTCGAACTCAGTACATTAAATGACGTTGTGCTAGAATTCTAAAATCGAACAGATAACTTTCAAATCCTGAATTCGGTTTTGCTCTTTACAACAAAAGATTGTACACACACATTGTGTGCTTTAAAAAAAATTCAATTTTCGCTGCACAGAGGATCACCATTCCAGAAATAAAGCAACATCCCTGGTTCCTAAAAAATCTGTCAAAAGACCTGATAGATTGTGAGAATTCAAGATTTGAAGAAATTGACACCAACGATCGACGATTTTCTGGATCCTCATAGAGAGTGAGCGACATGAAATATCAAGAATTCATGATATAGCTGATTCCGACTTGATTGGAATAAAGACGTTGTTGTTGTTGTTGTATCTGAAGGCCACATTGCTTAGTGAACCGAGTATGCAACTATTTAAGTGGTTTATAGTGTACATGGTATTTTCTATGCTTTAACCAGAGTGCTTTCTGTTTAATTTATATTTTGATCTCCCGTCTGTCGTGATTCTTAAAATTATTGAACTGCTCTCCTAAGTTATTTTGATGCTCAAAGCTTAGATCCCTGTTCCAATAAGAAATCATTAACAATCTTGAAAATATTTCACTTAAAAAGTTAATCCCATATTTCACTTGAGCCTAAGACAAAAATGTAATACAATGTTTTCTTGTTTCAGTCATAGAGCCGAATCCAGGATTTGAACTCTATGTGTTCGACTTCGGATTCTTCCAAAACTCATTTGATTTATTGGGGTTGAAATTAATTTTTTAACTCATATCCAGGGTCCGAGCCAGCCTTGGAGCAACAATAAAGTTATCTCGTATGTGACCTATAGATTACAGGTTCGAGTCATAGAAGAAGCCACTAATTCTTGCATTAGTGTAGGCTATCTACATCACACCCCTTGGAGTGTTCGAATTATGCGAGATGCTCTATACACCGAGTTACCCTTTTTTATATTCAGGGTCCGAGCCAAAACTACTACTCTACATCCGTCCTATGTTCAAGTCAAAATTTATAGGCCATATATCTATCATACTATCTTAGCATTATGAGTCATCAGAGGAATAAAAAGCATCACAGCACTTTAAAACCATTGTTGGTAGAACAAATTAAAGTCAGACTTGCATCTTCACAGCACTTTAGAAACAATTGGAAAGACCAAAAGTTTTTCCAGAGTCAACGAGAATATACAGAGCCACCGATGATTGGAAAAATCAAATAATTCACTAAAAAAATTTCATATGTTAGTTAATATTATTATTTATTATAAAAGGTTGTAATAATATAGTATTTTGTATTTAGTTTTTAATTAACTAAATTTTATTTTAAAAAAAGCTTTAAGAAATTGATGTCGGAATTGAAATTGAAAATTTAAAAAATTTATTCTTCATATATTCTGACCCTTTATTCTTTTTGAAACAAAAAGAAATAGTACTACTCTCCCTTGGCTGTAACAATTGCTTTTATTGTAGTTTTTTTCCCCAATCTTTTAATACACCAGAATATATTTTGTTTCAAAGAAGAAAAAGTACTAAAACAAAAAACATGTGTGTTTGGGACGCGGACATATAGTGCTCATCGACCACACTACGGCTATTGTGTTTTTCACTATGGGACCCTTTGGAATTTGTATTGCCTATATCTAAATGATTACTTTTGAGGGGACACGTTGTTCTTTCTATAGGTCAAATAAATAACAAAAGGGGAAAGACATTGTATCCGAGCATTTAACATGAGGGAAACTTGGGAAACTTCCTAAACTTGACGGCATGATACTTTCGGAGCATACACACTAGGTGTTGATAAGAATAAAATTTACCCACGAAAATAGGTATGAGATTGAGTGAAAATTATATATTTGAGTTCGTGAGGTTATGTGTAATAACTTTCTTTGAAAATTTTTGGAATCCGGGCACGTGGCCCTAGACGTGAATTTTAAGAATCTTCCAATTCGGGTTGGGTAATTACTCTAATAATTAAATTATGAACTTTGAAACATATATTGATTTATTTATACAATATTTGACTAGTTTCGTATTTCTCGGTACTGAGTTGAGGCTTTAGAGCGAATTTGAGGCCGGAAAACGAGCTTTGAGACGAGATAAGTCTTTTACCTAACATTGTAAGAGGGAACTCCCCCTTAGGTATATTTTTTTTTTTGTGAATTATATGTGTGGGGAGCTATGTATGCACTAGGTAACGAGAGTCTGTGCGTAACTATATTCTATATGATGTCCGGGTAGTCTTAGACTTACACCATGCTTTGTTTGCTCTATTATGTTGTTCATGAATATTAATTATCTGAACTAGAGCTGAGATTAAGGATTTTAAGTCTCCTGTTTAAATTTCATATGTGTGGGGAAGAATGAAAGAATTTTATAATAACTTTGAGAAAACTA
This sequence comes from Nicotiana tabacum, assembly GCF_000715075.1. Taxonomy (NCBI): domain Eukaryota; kingdom Viridiplantae; phylum Streptophyta; class Magnoliopsida; order Solanales; family Solanaceae; genus Nicotiana; species Nicotiana tabacum. The sequence continues at coordinate 8,345,050 of NC_134094.1, read as the reverse complement.
TGTTCACTCGTGTCACAAGTGTTTCCGCGAGCGAGGTAAATTTTCTCGACTCTCATGGGAGTGGGTCGTTCGCCTCGGTAGGTTAATAGATGCATCTATGGTTCGTGCCGTTTGACCCTCGGCAGTGCACATTGTTACGACCCAAAATCACCAAAGGTCGTGATAGCGCCTAATATCGACGTCAGGCAAGCTAACCGTGATTTAATCAATTCAATTTCTCATTTTAGTATTCTGAAATCATAACTTTTCCTTAATTAAATAGTAGAAATAGAATTACATGTAAAAACGATAATGACTACGTGAACTATAATAACGAACAGCCAGTAGGAATCCCCAAAACCCGGTGTCATAAGTGCATAAGCATTTTCTAAGGAATACAATAGTAATATTACAATATCTGTCCCGAATATAATAAGACAGAATAAAATAAATAGTACAATGGAGACTCGGTGGACTTCGATATGTAGCCTATAATACAGCTCACATAAAGTCTCCTTAACAGGTGCGCCTACACGCCAGGATGATTACCAATTGAACCTGTCAGTTTTCGCACATTTAGTGCAGAAGTGTAGCATGAGTACGTAAATCAACGCGTACCCAGTAAGTATCTAGTCTAATTCCGGAGAAGTAGTGATGAGGGATCGATATCGACACTTACTTAAGGTCCAATAAAGCAATATAATAAAACTTAAGCAGATATACAACGTATGGCAATAATAAGATAAATAAGTAAAGGTTCATAATCTTCCAATTATTTCTTTTAAAGTATAAATTTTTCGATCTTGCATCCTGCCTTAACAACTTAGAAATTAACAAGTGCCAATGTCAAATAAATAAGGAACACCGTATGATATGTCGGGCATCAGTAGAAAGATTAACTCATGAATATTCGGTCTACTAGCAATATAATGCATGATTCTGCCGAGGTCGTTAGACCCGATCCAGAATAATGTGTACACTACCGAGGGAGAAGCGACGCGATCCATAAATGCAACTATATATTACCGAGGCGTTTGGCCCGCTCTACAAGAAAAAGGGAAGGAGGTTACTTAATTTCAAGATACGTGTTTACAATACATGAGCACAACATTGAATTTAATCTTACTATTTCTTAATTTACTCGACCACAACTCAAAGTGTTGAGGCTTAGCCTGTCGTACATATAATTATTTCTAGATTAATTTCGATTATAACTTCGATTGATTAAGCCAGCAGAATGAATTCAAATAATTCAATTAGTACGTGATATGTTTCTAAATCTACCCGGACATAAATATATTTTAGCTACGTACGGACTCTCATCACCTCGTGCGTACGTAGCACCCATAACTAGTTGCACATAATAATTATCACCTAGGGGGTAGTTTACCCCTCACAAAGTTAGACAAGAGACTTAGCTCGCTCCGAAGTTTCATAACCGTCTCCAAATCCTCTCTAAAATCTCGATCTGATGCGCGTCGATCCAAAACTATTCAAACAAATGCGCAAACCAATCAAAATATACTTTAATACCCATAATTGATCAATTTATATTAATTCCCAACTCCGCTCGAAAAGTCTATAAAATCATCCCTCAGGCCCACGTGCCCACATGCCCGGATTCTAAATTTTTTTGAAAATAAACTTTACCCATAAAACTACAAAGTCAAATATATAACTTATCCAAATTTCCATGGTTAAAATCAAAAAATACCAATTCTAGGTTTTCTACTAAAATCTCATAATTTCTACTATTTTTTATGCTCTAATCCACATATAAATCACGTATATAACTTGTAATATGTGGTAATCACTTACCTTATATTGCTTGATTAAAATCTCCCCTTCAAGCTCTCTAACATCGCCCCAACCAGTTGAAAAATGAAAAAAAATGGGCCAAATCCCGTTATTATAAAAACACATCTACCTAGACGACCTTCCACTTCTGCGGCCTTTTAGCTGCATTTGCGGCTCCGCACATGCGGACATTCCCATCGCCGGTGTGACTTTCCATTAAGCCCAGCAAAGTCCGCTTCTGCGGACAAAAACCTGCTCCTGCAGTCACGCTTTTGCGGCGCCCTGATCGCTCCTACGGTCTCGCTTCTGTGGAGCCTTGACCGCTCATGCGATCCAGCGCCAAAGGCCTAGCCCCGCTTCTGCGATGCCTTCTCCGCTTCTGTGGATGCGCATCTGCGCCCCCAACTCTGTATCTACGGCCCTTTGCCCACCCGGCCCAGGACCGCTTCTGCGACCCCCTTGGCCGCAGAAGCGGCTCCGCACCTGCGGCCAAAACCTCGCAGGTGTGGTTACACCAGATGTATTTCATATGGCCAAATTCAATCCGTTAGCCATCCGGAATCCACCTGAGGCCCTCGGGACCTTAACCAAATATACAAACACGTCCCAAAATACAATATAAACTTAGTCGAAGCCTTAAATTACGTCAAACAACATCAAAATCATGAATCGCGCCTCGAATCAGACTTATAAATTTCCAAATTCTATATCTTGTGCCGAAACGTATCAAATCAAGTTCGATTGACCTCAAATTTTGCACACAATAGAACTTAAGCAGATATACAACGTACGACAATAATAAGATAAATCTGTAAGGTTCATAATCTTTCAATTATTTCTTTTAAAGTATAAATTTCTTAATATTGTATCCTGCCTTAACAGATCAGAAATTATCAAGTGCCAATTTCAAATAAATAAGGAACACCGTATAATATGTCGAGCATCAGTAGAAAGATTAACTCGTGAACATTCGGACTACTGGCGACATAACGCACGATTTTGCCGAGGTCGTTCGGCCCGATCCAGAATAATGTGTACACTGCCAAGGGACGAGCAACGCGATCCATATGTGCATATATATACTGCCGAGATGTTCGGACTACTCCACAAGAAAAAGGGAAGGAAGTTGCCGAATTTCGAGACACGTGTTTACAATACAGCACATGAGTTACCAAAACATGATCCTACATCTATGCTGAAATCACACCATTCACCACATAAGTCAGCTGCCCATAATAACATCCTCCGACCACAACAACTGTAATTTCATGAATCTGATGCCCGCAATACATCTCAGGACACTTATAAGTCATGTTTTAATTCTCAGAATACTGCCACGACGAAAGGGACATGTAGAAACTCATAACCACCCGCCGAATCAATAATTCATGCAGTCTCCCCTCCTGACAAGTACCATTACCTCATTCTGAACTGAATAATAATATTTTCTCTTTAATGTGCCTTATATAAATCTGATTGCACAAATTTCAGGTCCAATAATCTTGTCTCACCCAGTACAAGCTGCTCGGGAAATAAACCATCTCAAACACTGCCAAAAATCCTATATGATGCTCACAATGTGCCAACAAGCTATAACTCGAATGTGATACATAAGGAATAACGATCTCTGGGGAAAGGACTACCCAGCATACATAACGAATAAAATGGCCGAATAGATGCCGTGAACCCACCTCAGGGGTGAAAACAAGACACACAAAATAAGTGTAAGGAGTTATGTTCAACATCTCGCTGTTGTGACGTGCAACCCAATCTGATATGACACTGTTGCGGCGTGCAACCCGATCCAAAAACTATATACCCGTGGCAGTGTTCCAATCGATCCGCACATAACAATCAAGAAGAAAATATATGTATCAAGTAGTAACGCTTATACTTACGAAATGCCCGAATATCAACCACAAGCACGCCAAGTACATAATACCAAATCCTGGGAAGACGGATAGCGACGTACGTCACAAAACCCAAGCACAATTAAGGTGCAATGATGGCCTACATCTCGAGAGCCATCCTGCTCACCTCACACCACAAGCTACACGGGACCTCAACACGTGTGCGGATAATCAAGCCGCCTCACAACCCACATGGCACAATGGAGATTTACATGGAATAGCTGACGACATGAATAACATCCACTGCCCGACGACTCCTCCGAAGCTGTGCTATGACGAACGAACACATCTGACATGATGCAGAGTACAAACTCAAATTAGACCCATCAACGGACCTCAAACTGATTTTGATCCTACTGTACTATGCTAATAATGTTTCAAGGATCCACAATAACCTTTTTCCATGACTCACAAGAACGACCTCCAAATTCAGCACAAACTCACACAGTCCACACCCCAAGGAATACAACGCCTCTCAGGCATAAAACTCTCGCATTTGCGATATTACCAAAAATCTCCATACTCACATTCATTCTTTAATAATCAAGTGACTAACATGTCGTACCTATATAATTCTCCCCATGGGGTATGCTCGCACGACTTTCTGTACAGGTAGAAAAGTTCGCACATACATACCACCAATCGTACTAGTTATGCAGGGCAATCACAATCCACAAATCAATACACAATGCCTCTTCCACTGAACACCATTCTCAGGCGACACTAAAATAACGACATCTCACTCTAACCATCTGAATTCTTCCTTGCTCATCCGAGCTCGTGACATTCTTATCAACACCGACCCGCAGCCCTGATCCTCAACTTCCAATTCCCATGCCGCTCACTGCACCTATCATGCCGCTACGCGATAATACACGCATTCACCATAACCCTTGAACTACTAGTGGAGTAACCACTTAATTGGCTGGAAACCTTTCACATAGCTCATTTCAGAAGAACCACTATAGCACGCAACTGAATTCTCAAACCGCAAAAAAATACAACCTTAAGCCGTGATCTAAACAGTTATAACTCTCCCAGAATCCATTTACACCACAAGGCAATTCGAATCCAATACTCCCCAAATTAACCAAATTATGGTGGCTGCCAAGCCCGCACGTACAACCACAAATCACATGTTATAACTTCACACACTGAATGAACCGGTCATTGCCACAATCATGCTGATTCAACCATTACTAACTGACTCAACTTCTTTACATCTATCTGTGACTTTCCTTAGATATAATAATAGCTCCATCTACAGCATAACGAACTCAATCCGTACTTATCCCGAGTGACCCGAATTGTGAGACTGCATCGTCTCAATACCGATGAATCACCCCATACCTTCATCATGTGCACAATGGCATCTCCAACTGGTATACCCATTCTACAAGACTTCCCATAAATCCGAAACTGTTTCTTCCTTTTCTCCAACACTGCACCGCTTAGCCGGTAACACCATAGAACACTCCAAGTCCCGTTCTCAATCCACTGCAAAACTTGATCCTTGGATCGTTGTTAAGAGTCACCCACTCCGACCTGATCTCGAACATGAACAAACTCTAACGCTCTGCCAACCCATGAATACTCTCTCAAAGAAATAACCGGCTGACTCATTTTCCTTGCACATTACATCCATAGGAAGCATAGACTCTAAGCCTCCCCAACACATGCACCTCAATCGATAAGGCGAAGTATAGCACACATTCATCAAGTTCTTTTTTGAGTTACCCCTGATGGTTCCTTTTCTTAGTCATAAATAATCCACCAATGCATCGATAACCAGAAGCTGCACAAGCCGACAACCACGCGATCCAATCGTAGACGGTGGGGTTCCCCTACTTAGCTTTAAGCTACCATCACATAATATAGAGCCCACAACGATTCCCTTTCTTATTTACCGTGATCCCACACTGTTAACCCGCCAAATTCATTGTAGTTTCTTATTAAACTTTTCATGCATATCCCGAATTATTAGCCATAATCATATACTCGACCTTCCGCTTCATAGTACGTAGAACTCTTAAGGAAAGCTTCATCAAATCACAAAATCACTAACCTGCCCACATGGGATAGCCCACCTGTGGTATTCCATGCCAACATCTCCCAACGACGCTGCACTGGGTGTATCTACCACGTATTTAGTAATCCTCCTGAGCCCATGCTCGTCCACCAGCTATATAAGCATGTTCATTCCCTATTGACATCAACTGAGAGTTCAACAATATCATCCGAACTCAAGTCATGTTGCATCTGAACGATAACCAATTCTTCACACCCCTCTTCATTTCAAGCAAACTCTTTCCTGCCATATTCAGTCTTTCTCTATACAATAACCATTATTCCAAATAAAATATGTAGACCAAATTACCTTTCATCACGATTCACAAACCGTTCTACACTTTCCCAAGGCACGTGGCTATACTACCATAGATTCCATATGCTACTCTACTACTCCTATTTCTCTTAAACTGCCTTCTTAAAGAAATTCCTCGACCTCTGCTCTTCATACTTTGACCTACTAGTAATTCAACCACCGCAAGACACCTCCCACGTGTCCTTCCCTACTCTTCATTACCCAATGTTGCATCAAATCAAAATTCATCTCTGTAGCACTTGAACCAATAAAATGCTACCGACTCTAAGCTTCTTAGAAGATCATCTTCCTCGAGCCATCAACATTAGAAATACCAATTCAATTTTGAACCGCTGCATGCAACTATCTCTGGCAACCACCTCTCAGGCACCATTTCACAACACCCTGCCCCGAAGGCAAAAATCCAAGAAGACCATAACATCGGCGAACCGTAACGCGTTCAAACATGGACGACGACATCGCATCACAATGAAAATTCCATCACACTCAGAAATACCAAGTCTCATTACTCCATTAACCCAAACCTGAACATTCATAGTCCAATTGTCTTTCCTTTGCTGGAATGAAATACTGAATCTCTAAATCATGCACTGAGAGATCCTCTTTTCGAGTCATTCACTGCCTTAACACATAAATGAGCACCTTACCATTACACCAACATTGTGCGATAACAACCCATAGACATCGTAGCAATCCGTGTATAGTATCGAAACCATAGAAAATACAAATATTAAGCCGGACAAAAGAACATCCTTCCGCAAGGCGATGATAATATACTGCCCGAACACGTAGGGAAAACATCCTGCACCACGTCTGCAATACCAATATAACTCCTGGATGTCCAATTGACAACAAGCACTTCACGGCGTACAAGATTGAGTAGGAAGGAAATAAAGGCACAAGCCTCGATGGAATCAAACCGCACGATGAGAAAATAAAGAAGAGAAGTGCTCCTAACAGCCCTGTAGGCTCTCGAAGATAAGTACAGACGTATCCGTACCGATCTGCAAGACTTTACTAGACTTGCTCATGACCCGTGAGACCTAAGTGAACCTAATGCTCTGATACCAAGCTGTCATGACCCAAAATTTGCTAAAGGTCGTGATGGCGCCTAACACCATCGTCAGGCAAGCCAACAGTGACTCATCAATTTATTTACTCATTCAAGTGGTTGAAATCTTAATTTTCCTTAATGAAATCGTATGAAATAGAGTTTACACAATAACAATAACGAACAACTAGTAGGAACCTCCAAAACCCGGTATCACAAGTGCATGAGAATTTTCTAAGGAGTGCAATACATCATCTGTCCCGAATGTAATAAGACAGGATAAAAATATAGTACAATGGAGACTCGGTGGACTGCGATGCGTAGCTTGGAATGCAGCTCACATGAAGTCTCCTCAACAGGTACGCCTATGCACCTGGTGATCGTCAATGAACTTGTCAGATCCTGCACATTTAGTGCAGAAGTGCAGCATGAGTACGTAAATCAACGCGTACCCAGTAAGTATCTAGCCTAACCCTGGAGAAGTAGTGACGAGGGGTCGACATCGACACTTACTAATGGTCCAATATAGCTCCATTCAAAAACATAACGAACCAAATCCACACTCATCCTGAGTGACCCGCATCATGAGACCACATCATCTCAATACTCACGAACCATCTCATACTCTCCTTATGCGCACAACAATATCTCTAACTGGTACACCCATTCTGCAAGACCTTTCGCAAATCTGAAGCTATTTATTCCTTTCCTCCAATACTTCACCGCATACCCGATGATAACATAGAACATTCTAAGTCCCGCTCACAATCCATCACAAAACCCGATCCTTAACACAACGGACTCGAAATCCTTAGGCACTGCACTTAAATTCGTGAACTCACTGGACCGTTGTTGAGAGTCACCCATCCTGTCCTGGTCCTGAATATAACCAAACTCCAACGTTCTACTAGTACATGAATACCCTCTCAAAGAAGCAACCGACTAAATTCTTTTCCTTGCACATTACATCCACAAGAAGCATAGACTCCGAGTCTTCCAAAAACCTGCACCTGAATCGATAAGATGAAGTTTAGCACACATTCATCAAGTTTTTTTCTCGAATCACTCCTGGTGTTTTCTTTTCTTAGCCATAATTAGTTCAACAATGCACTGATAGCTAGAAACCGCACAAGCAGACAACCACGCAATCCAATCGTAGATGATGGGGCTCTCTCACTTAGATTTAAGCTACCATCACATAATGTATAGCCCAAAATGATTCCTCCTTTTCAATTACCATGGTCTCCCACCGTTAACCAGCCAAATTCTCGAAATTCTTTTGTTAAGATTTCCATTAACATTCTAAATCATCACCCACAATCACATATTCGACCTCTTACCAGGTAGCTAGTAAATATTTTCATAGAAGCTTTATCATCATCACACAACCGTTGTCCTGCTCATAGGAGATAACCCACCTGTGAAATCCATGCCGACATCTTCCAACGACACTGCACTGGGTGCAACTACCACGCATTTAGGACCCTCCTGATCCCATGCTCGTCCACCAGCAGTATAAGTCTGCTCCTTCCCTATTGACTTCAATTGAAAGTTCAACAATACCTTTCGAACTCAAGCCATATTGCATCTGAAATGATAGTCAAATCTTCACACCTCTCTTCATTTCAAGCAACTCCTTTCTGCCATATTCAATCTTTCTTCGTATGGTGAACACCATTCCAAATAAAATTCATAGGCCAAATCACCTTCCATCATGATTCCCCAAACCATTCTACACTTTCTCAAGGCACGTGGCTATCCTACCACAGAATCCATATGCTAATCTGCCACTCTTACTTCGATTAAACCATCTCCTTTAAGCAATCTCTCAATCTCTGCTCTTCATACTTGACCTGCTGGTACTTCAACCACCGCGAAACACTTCCCTCCATGTACTCCATCATTCTTCGTTACCCAATGTTGTATCAAATCAAAATCCACCTTTATAGCACCTGAGCTAATAACTCGCTACCAACTCTAAGCCTTTTCGAAGATCATCTCTCTCTCGAGCCATTAACATTAGAAATACCAATTCGATTCTGAACCGCTCTGCACACCACTATTCCTGACAACCCCCCCTCAAGCACCATCTCACAACACCCTGCCCCGAAGGCAAAAATCAAAGAAGACCATAATGCCGACGAACCGTAATGCATTCAAACAAGGATGACGACACCACATCACAACGAAAATTTTGCCACGCTCGAAAATACCAAGTCTCGTTACTTCATCAACCAAAACTTGAACATACATCATCCGATTGCCTTTCCTTTGCTAGAATTAAATGCTGAACCTCTGAATCATGTACTGAGAAATCCCCCTTCCGAGCCATTCACTACCGCGATCCATACATAAGCACTCTACCATTGTACCCGCACGGTGCGATACCAACTCATGAACAACCTAGCAATTCGTGTAAAGCCTCAAAACCATAGGAAGTACGGATACTGAATTAAAGCGATAGAACACCCTTCTGTAAGGCGACGATATTAGCCTGCCCGATCACACAGGGAAACCATCTTGCACCACGTCTGCAGTATCAATACTACTACTCGACGTCCAATTGACTACAAGCACTTCATGTCGCATAAGATTGAGTAGGAAGGAAATAAAGGCACAAGCCTCAATGGAATCAAACCGCACGAATAAGGAAATCAAGAAGGGAAGTGCTCTTAACAGCCCTGTAGCCTCTCGAAGATAAGTACAGACGTCTCCGTACCGATCCACAAGACTCTACTAGATTTGCTCATGACTCGTGAGACCTAAGTGAACCTAACGCTCTGATACCAAGCTGTCACGATCCAAAATCATCAAAGATCGTGATGGTGCCTAACGTCACCGCTAGGCAAGCCAACCGTGATTTAATCAATTCAATTTCTCATTTTAGTATTTGAAATCTTATTTTTTCCTTAATTAAATAGTACAAATAGAATTATAGGGAAAAACGATAATGACCACATAAACTATAACTAGTAGAACTCCCCAAATCCCGTTGTCAATAGTGCATGAGCATTTTCTAAGGAATACAATAATAATATTACAACATCTGTCCCGAATATAATAAGATAGAATAAAGTAAATAGTATGATAGAGACTTGGTGGAATGCGATACGTTGCCTGGAATATAACTCACATAAAGTCTCCTCAACAGGTGCGCTTATGATCACCAAATGAACCTGTCAGATCCTGCACATTTGGTGCAGAAGTACAGTATGAGTACGTAAATTAACGCGTACCCAATAAGTATCTAGCCTAACCCCAGAGAAGTAGTGACGAGGGGTCGATATCGACACTTACTAAAGGTCCAATAAAGCAATTTAATAAAGCTTAAGAAGAAATACAGTGTACGATAATAATAAGATAAATCTGTAAGGTTCATAATCTTTCAATCATTTCTTTTAAGTTATAAATTTATCGATTTTGTATCCTGCCTTAACAGCTCAAAAATTATCAAGTGCCAATCTCGAATAAATAAGGAACACCGTGTAATATGTCTGGCATCAGTAGAAAGATTAATTTGTGAACATTCGAACTACTAGCGATATAACGCACGATTTCGTCGAGGCCGTTCGACCCGATTCAGAATAATGTGTACACTGCCGAGGGTCGAGCGGCACGAACCATAGATGCATCTATATACTATCGAGGTGTTCGGCCAGCTCTACAAGAAAAGGGAAGGAAATTACAGAATTACGAGACACATGTTTACAATACAACACATGAGCATAACATGAATATAATCTTTACCAATTCTCAAATAACTTGCCCAAAATTCAAAGTGTTAAGGCTTAGCCTAGTGTACATATATTTACTTCCAAATCCATTTCAGTTATAACTTCAGTTAATTAAGCCAACAGAACGAGTTCAAGTAATTCAAATATCACAGGGTAAGATCCTAACTAGTTGCACCCACAACTAGTTGCACATAATAATACTTATCACCTAGGGGTAGTTTCTCCCTCACAGACTTAGACAAGAGACTTACCTACCTCTGAAGTTCCATAACCGGCTCCAACGCCAATCCAATACCTCAAACTGATGCCCATCGATCCAAAACTTCAAATAAATGTGCAAACCAATCCAAATATATTCTTGTACCCCTAATTAATCATTTTAAATAATACCCAACTCCGCTCAAAAAGTTGATAAAATCAACCATCGGGCCCACATGCCCGGGTTTCTAAACTTTTCGAAGAAAAACTTTACTTATAACACCACGAACTCAAATATATAACTTATCCCAAATTTCATGTCCAATTTCGTGGTCAAAATTCAGAAATACCAAACTTCAGGTTTTCTAACGAAATCCCAAATTTCTACTAATTTTCATGTTTAAATCCATATATAAATCATGTATTTAACTTGTAATAGGTGGGAGTCACTTACCTTGTGATGCCTGATGAAAATCTCCCCTTGAACCTCTCCAAAATCGCCCCAACTAACTGGAAATAGAAGAAAAAGGGGCCAAACTCCGTTTTTATGAAACCTCACTGCCCAGCGACATCTCGCATTTGCGGAACCTTAGCCGCTTCTGAGGCTCCGCATTTTCGGTCCGCCCTTCGCATCTGCGGAGGCCACTAAGCCGCCCAATCGCTTCTGCTATATGGTCCCCGCTTCTGCGGGAGCGCATCTGCACGAACTAACCTGCTTCTGCATACCAGCCTCATCACCCCTGCTTCCGCTTCTGCGACCCTCCAAGCACAGGTGCGAGTCCGCACATGCGGAATTCCTGATGCAATGCGCTCCACCATCCCTAGTCCATTTCTCCTCATCTACCCAACACATCCCGCACCTGCGATCAAAGCTCTGCAAGTGCGATTACACTAGCAGAGCCCAGCCTTCAGCAATCTCACAACTTCAACTTTTGATCTGTTAACCATCCAGAATCAACCCGAGGCCCTCAGGACCTCGATCAAACATACTAAATAATCTTAAAATACAATACGAACTTAGTCGAGCCTTCAAATCACATTAAACAATGCTAAAATCATGAATCACGCCTCGAATTAAACGTATAAATTTCCAACTTTCTAAATTCTATATCTTGTGCCGAAACGTATCAAATCAAGTCCGATTGACCTCAAATTTTCACAAAAGTAATAAATGACATGACGAAGCTATTCCAAGGCTCAGAATCCCAAACAGACATCAATAACATTAAAATCCACTTCAAGTCAAACTTAAGAATTTCTTAAACTTTTAAAATACCAATCTTCCATAATAAGCGGCTAAACGCTCCTGGGTGATCTGATACTCAATTCAAACATATGCCCAAGTAAGAAATCATCATACGAACCTATGGGAACCTTTAAATCCCGATTTCGAGGTCGTTTACTCAAAAGTCACACCTTAGCCAATTCTTCCTACTTAAAGCTTCCGAAATTAGAATTTTCTTTCCAAACAAATCCCGAACTCCCCGAAATTCAATTCCGACTACATGTACAAGTCATAATACCTGAAGTGAAGCTACTCAAGGCCTCAAAATGCTGAACAATGCACTAGAGGTCAAAATGACCGGCCGGGTCATTACAACAAGTCCTAATAAATCACAACAAGTCATCTAAAACTTTCGAGGGATATGGTTTCTTCATTATTGAATTTACTAAATATAATCAATATTCATTATTATCATGAATTTCTTTATTTTTTATTATATAATTTTAAATAACTCAAACATGGTGTCTAATAAGATTTGCGTATTTTTAGAAGTTGTGTACTCACTAAAATGGGTACACGCGCAAAGCGCGTACCCTAAGACTACTAGATTTAAAAATTCGAAACTATTGATTTGATTTGGTAATTGAAAAATCCGAACCAACTCAATCTATGTACACCCTAGTTTATAGGCCAAATATAGTCAACAAAAAGCACATAGCATTGTGAGTCATCAAAGGAATAAAAACATAACACCTCTTTAAAACCATTGTTGGTCGAACAAATTAAAGTCAGACTTGCATCTTCAAAGTCTTCTGCATTTTAGCAACTATAATTAGGAACAATTGGAAATACCAAAAACTTTTCCAGAGTCAACGAGAATATACAGAGCCACCGATGATTGGAATCAAGTGATTGACTTTAACGATCGTTTGGACGTAGCAATTTACTAGTTTGACGACTCAAAGTAAGGTAGAAAGTTTTTCTGCTCTATGTGTTTCATTTTATTACTATTTTAAAAATCAAACAATTCACTAAAAATATTTCTTATGTTAGTTAATATTTTATTTATTATAAAAGGTTGTAATAATATAGTATCTTGTATTTAATTTTTAATTAACTAAATTTTATTTTAAAAATGCTTTAAGAAATAGATCTCCGAATTGAAATTTAAAAAGCCGACACCATTGGTTTGGTTTGATAATTGAAAAATATGAACCAACCCGACCTATGTACACCCATACTTGGAGCAACAGTAAAGTTATCTCGTGTGTGACCTATAGATTTGTAACGACCTGACCGATCGTTTTGCTTTCTAGATCCATGTTCTCCTAAATAAGACTCCCCGTATATGCTTTTACTAAGACTCCCCGTATATGCTTTTACTGTTTTATGACTTGTAGGGATGGTTAGTTTGGGATTTGGAAAGGTTCGGGTTGAAATCCGAACACTTAGTTCCTTGGTTTGGCCTTAAAAGGCTAAGTTTGTCTTTGGTCAATATTTTGAGGAAACGACCTCGGAACCGGGATTTGATGGTTCCAATAGATTCGTATGATAATTTTGGACCTGGGCGTATATTTGGATCGGGCTTTGGATGATCCAGGAGTATTTCAGCGCTTAATAGTGAAAGTTGGCACATTGGAGGTTTTAGAGTTCTTTAAATTTGGTTTGACGTAGCATTTGGTGTTATCGAGGTCCATTTGGGATTGAGCTGGAGAATAGTTCCATATGGTGATTTAAGACTTACACGCAAAATTTGGTATCATTCCGAGTAGTCTAAGTGTGATTCAGCGCGTTCGGAGAGATTTGGAAACTCGAAGTTCATAAATTGATTCAATTGAGTTTTGAGGTGTGATTCTTAGTTTCCTTGTTATTTTACGTGTTTTGAGAGTTCGAGAAGGTACGTATTATGTTTATGGACTTGTTGGTGCATTTGGACGGGGTCCCGAGTGGCTCGGGTGTGTTTCAAACAACCTGGAGCTAAGTTGGAAAAAAAAGATTTTCCAGTTCTGGTTTCCTTCTTCGCGAACGCGGAAGGACCCTCGCGCTCGCGATGAAGGAATTGGGTTGCGGGAATTTTGTTCTTCGCATTCACATGATGGGTTCCGCGTTCGTGAAGATTAAGGCGATCTGGGTGGGGGTGTGTCACGACCCAAACTAACCCTCCGTAAGTTGTCGTGATGGAACCTAGTCTCTACGACTAGGTAAGCCTAATATTACAAAAAATATAAAGAAAACACAACACTTTAAAGATAAACAGCATAGTCTGAATAGCCAAGAGTAGTACCACTCGACATATATAAAATAATTTCCCAAGACCTGGAATATCACTAAGTCACAAGCTGCTATAGTCTATGTAGCTCTATATAAAAGTCTGAAGATAATAAAGAAAGTCTCTAGGCGAGGGAGTAGAAGGGGACTCTGAAGATCTGCGGACACAAGCAGTAGTACCTTGAAGTCTCCTAAAATCAGCAGCACGCACTAACTCCGAGGCTGATAGCTCGCACCTGGATCTGCACACGAAAACATGTGTATGGAAGGGCATGAGTACACCACAATGGTACCCAGTAAGTGCCAAGCCTAAGCTCGGTTGAGTAGTGATGAGGTCAGGTCAAGGCCCTACCGGAGTAAATATAATTAATTAAACAGTAAAAGATATAAGTAAAATTTATGGTAACACATTTAAAGAGATTCTCGAAAATTTAACAGTTAAGGGAGCCCTCGGCTCAGAACAATGTAAACATGGTGGAAAATCTCCCGGGATACTGTTCGTAGTTCCGAATAAATATGCAGTTCAGGGGGATCTCCCGGAATACGTCCGTAGTCCCAAAGTAAATATGCAGTGCTGGGGGATCTCCCAGAATACGTCCGTAGTCCCAAAGTAAATATGCAGTGCTGGGGGATCTCCCGAAATACGTCCGTAGTCCCAAAGTAAATATGCAAGACAAGGGGATCTCCCGGAATACGTCCGTAGTCCCAAAGTAAATATGCAAGACAGAGGGATCTCCCGAAATACGTTCGTAGTCCCAATTTAAATATGCAACGCAAGATGAAATGGCAGGTATAGCATTGAGTTATATAGTTTATACTGAACATATATAAGAAAAATAGGTATTTAACTAAGCATGGCGCACAGAATGTCAAATAGGCAGTTAAAACACGTAAGCATGCTTTTCTAGTCTAAACTAAACAAATAAACATATGATTTAAAAAGGATAAACGGGATTTTTGCAATAACAGCCCGTGTACGTACTCGTCACCTCACGTACACGGCGCCCACACACCAAATAATATCGAAATATCCTAAGGGAAAAGTCCCCAACACAAGGTAAGGCAAGCCACTTACCTCGAACCGCCCAAATCAACTCGATATCACGTTCTTTCCACGAGTATCCGACTCCAAATGGCCCGAATCTATTCAAGGTAATTGAATAATCTAAATATAACTACAACTAATTCAACTAATTAATTCGAAGCAAAAGCGTGAAATTAGGAAAAATGCCCAAAACGTCTCCCCGGGCCCACGTCTCGGAATCGGGTAAAAATTATAAATTTTGAACACCCACTCACGAGTCTAACCATATCAAATTTACTAAAATCCGATACCAAATGGTCCTCCAAATCCACAAATCAAACTTCCAAATCCCTAGCCTCCAACTTCCAATTTTTCACCTTAAATACATACTAACTAGGTGGAAAAATACATGGCAAGGCAAGATTATTGATAAAAAATAAGTACAAGGGACTTACCTCAAGAAATGCCTCGAAAATGCTCTAAAGAATCACCCAAACCGAGTTTGCAAAGTCAAAAATGACAAAAATTGCGAAGCCCTTCGGTTTTAACCACTGCCCAGGTACTTCCGCACCTACGGAACCTGGGCTCGCACCTGCGGGCTCGCTTGTGCGGAAAAAGTGCGCATCTGCGCAATTCACTTGCCCCCCTCTGCCTTTGCACCTGCGACGAGAGGGCCGCACCTGCGCGCCTGCGAAAATCCCTTCCGCTTCTGCGTAACTTCTGCACCTGCGAACAGTCTTGCGCATTTGCGGGCATCGCAGATGCGGCCTTTTCCCACGCACCTGCAACCCCTGACCAATCCACCCAATCCCGCTTCTGCGCCAGTTTTCTCGCACCTGCAGGCAGCCTTGCGCAGGTGCGATTACAGCAGAACCAGCAAAAGCACCAGATTTTCCTAAGTCCAATTTCATTCCGTTAAGCATCCGAAACACACCTGAGGCCCCCGGGACCTCAACCAAACATACCAACCAATCCTAAAACATCATAAGAACTTAGTCGAGCCTTCAAAACACATCAAACAATGCAAAATCATGAATTAAGCACGGATTCAAGCTTAAGAATTTAAAATTTTCCAAATTCTACAAACGACGCCGAAGCACATCAAATCTAGTCCGAATGACCTTAAATTTTATACACAGGTCACAAATGACACTACGTACCTACAGCCACTTTCAGAATTTCATTCTGAGCTCGATATCAAAATTTCCATTATCGGCCGAAATCGCCGAAAAAACTAACTTTCGCCAATTCAAGCCTAAATCTACTACAGGCCTCCAAAATATATTCCGGACGCGCTCCTAACCCAAATATCACTCAACAGAGCTAACAGAGTCGACGAAATTCTATTCCTGATCCGTCTTCTCACATATCTGACTACGGCCCAAATTCTAAGGCTTAAACTCATAACTAGGGACTAAGTGTCCCAAAACACTCCGAAACTCAAAACCAATCATCTCGGCATGTCACAATAACAGAAATAGATATAGGGAAAGAAGTTAATAGGGGTTCAGTGCTCTAACTCTCAAAACGACCGGCCGGGTCGTTACAGGGTGGCACTGTTGCCCTTGCGTTCGCGAAGGTGCCCTCACGTTCACGTAGGGCAGGGCAGGTAAGCCTCCGCGTTCGCGAGGCCCTGGTCGCATTCGCGATGGACAAGTTTTCTGGGGCTGGGCCATTAGCCTTAGCGAATGTGAGGTCCTTTCCGCGTTCGCGAAGAAGGGGCAGCTGGGCAGTGTCTTGTTTTAAATCGGGACTTACGCTATTTTGAGCTGATTTATTACACTCTTGGGGCAATTTTATACCTTTAAAGAGTGGGATTTCAACCTAGCTTTTGAAGGTAAGTAATTGCTACCCAATGTGAGTTTAATACAAATATTATGGGTAGGTTTTAACATTTAAAATTGTGGAAATTTTGGGTTTAGGTGAAAAATGTAGGTTTTTGATAAAAATGGGATTTTACCACGAAAATGGTTTTGTGCTTGAGTGAAAACTATATATTTGAGTTCGTGAGGTTATGAGTAACAAATTTCTTCAAAAATATTTGGATTCCGGGCATGTGGGCCCGGGGTAAATTTAAGGAACCTTCCAATTTGGGTTGGGTAATTACTCTAATAGTTAAATTATGAACTTTTAAACATGTATTGATTAATTTATATAACGTTTGACTAGTTTCGGGTCATTTGGCAACGAGTTGAGGATTTAAAGCATATTTGTGGATCGGGAGTGAGCTTGAGAACGAGGTAAATCCCTTGACTAACCTTGTAAGAGGGAGCCCATCCCCTTAGGTGTATTTTTGTTTTGAATTGTATGTGTGGGGAGCTACGTACGCACTAGGTGACAAAAGTCCGTGCGTAGCTATATTCTATGTGATGTCCGGGTAGTCGTAGGCTTACACCGTGCTTTGTTTGCTCTATTATGTTGGTAACACATATTAATTATCTTAATTTGAGCTGAGATCAAGGATTTTAAGATTTAAATTCTCCCATTTAAATTTCTTATGTGTGGGGAAAAATGGAAGAATTTCATAATAACTTCGAGAAATCTATGCCCACTCGCGACGCAAGTATTTCCGCGAGCGAGGTAAATTTTCTCTACTCTCATAGAAGCGGGTCATTTGCCTCGGCAGGTTAATAGATGCATCTATATGGTTCATTTCATTCAAACCTCGGCAGATCACACTGTATATACATATATATTTGAATCGGGTCGTACGACCTCGGCATAAATCATGCGTAATATTACTTGAAGCCTAATCTTCTTGATATGATTTTATTGGCTTGAGAGGTTACAATTATTTAAATGATGAAAATTGACTTGGGATTTATTATTAGTGAAAGAAATATTTGTTATCGCTTGTCGTGGAGATTTATGGTTGTATACATAACTCATGCTTATTTAGAATTTTGGTATTTTATTGTTAGCCCATAGTAAGTGTCGAAGTCGATCCCTCGTCACTACTTCTTCGAGGTTAGACTAGATACTTACTGGGTACATATTGTTTATGTACTCATGCTACACTTCTGCACTAATCGTGTAGGATCTGAGGCATGTGCATCTGGACATCATCCCGGTGCGCACTCCTGATACATCGAGACTTAGCGGTGAGTTGCCTTCCGAGTCGTTCTACAGCACCCGAAGTCTTTCTTTTTGTATTTTACTTTGTGTCTACTTTATTTCAGATAGTAGTTTCGTATTTTGTGTACTACTAGCTCATACACTTATGACACCAGGTCTTGAAATTTTGCTAGTAGACACTTAGTAATTTTTGAGTATTTATTTCACTACACTGGATCCTACAATTTGTTACGTTTTATTTTATTAAATTTTCTCATCTCTTATATAATAATTTAAAAATCAACTATTTCAAAAATGTTAAAAGAGTAGATACACGATTAGTTCACTGTTGGCTTGCCTAGTGACGATGTTGGGCGCCATCACGGCCTATAGAAAATTGGGTCATGACAAGATTACAAGTTCGAGTCATAGAAGAAGCCACTAATTCTTGCATTAGTGTAGGCTATCTACATCACACCCCTTGGAGTGTTCGAATTATGCGAGATGCTCTATACACCGAGTTACCCTTTTTTATATTCAGGGTCCGAGCCAAAACTACTACTCTACATCCGTCCTATGTTCAAGTCAAAATTTATAGGCCATATATCTATCATACTATCTTATAAGCATGAAGAGCAAACTAAAAACTTAAAAAACTTAAATAACCTTATAAAGCTGAGTGACTATAATGCCCTTCAGCATGATATTATTTCAAATACAATTTTGTAAAAAAAATGTAAATATACATTCTAATAAAATTAATGAAAAAAATATTTAATTGAAATAAAGACAAACATGGAATTCACAGCCCTTTGACTTTCAACATTAATAAGTAACCTTGTAACAACCCGACCAGTCGTTTTGAGCTCTAGCGTATCGTTTGGCGGGTTTGAGGCCTTGAGTAGCTTCATTTCAGGTATTATGATTTGTACGTGTGGTCGAAATGAAATTTCGGGAAGTTCGGAGTTAATTTGGAAAGAATATTCTACTTTCGGAAGCTTAAAGTTGGAAGAATTGACTAAGATTTGATTTTTGAGTAAATAACCTCAGAATTGGGATCTGAAGGTTCCAACAGGTTCGTATGATGATTTTGGTTTTAGGAGCGTGTCCGGATGTTGATTTGGAGGTCCGTAGGTCATTTCGGCTTTAATTGGCGAAAGCTGGAAATTGGATGATTTTTGGGAAGTTTGACCGGGAGTAAACTTTTTGATATCGGGGTCAGATTCTTATTATAGAGGTGGTATTAGGTCTGTAATGTCAATTATGACTTGTGTTCAAAATTTAAGGTCAATCAGACTTGATTTGATAGATTTCAACGTCGAATGTAGAAGTTTGAAGTTCTAAAATTCACTAAGCTTGAATTGGGATGCGATTCATGGTTTTAGCATTGTTTGATGTGATTTTAGGACTCAAGCAGATTCATTTATGTATAGGGACTAGTTGGTGTGATTGGACGAGGTCCCGGGGGGCTCGAGTGTGATTCAGGGTGGTTTCAGACCAAGTTTGGGTATTATGATGTTGCTAGTTGCTGGTGCTGGTGTCCTGCTTCGCGATCGTGAGTAGGCTTATGTGATTGCGAAGAAGGATTTTTGGGGCAGGTGGAGATTACTCATCGTGAACGTGATACAGAGGTCGCGAACGCGAAGAAGGGCCTGAGGAACCTACGCGAACGCGAAAGGGTGGTCGCGAACACGTAGAAAGAAAGGGGGAGCTGGCCCTGGAGCTGTTTGGCCTTTGCGAACGCGGCTCGTAGAATTCAAGGGGAGATTTTCATCATCTATGTCTAAGTAAGTGATTCCCGCACACTGTGAGTTAAATACATGGTTTATATATAGATTTGAACATGGAAATTAGTAAAAAATTGTGGGATTTTGAAGAAAACCTAGAATTTGGTATTTTTGGATTTTAACCACAAAATTGGACATGGAAATTAGGATAAGTTATATATTTGAGTTCATGGTGTTATGGGTAAAAGTTATCTTCGAAAGAAATTTTGAAATCCGGGCATGTGGGCCGGAGGGTTAACTTTATCGACTTTTCGAGTGGAGTTGAAAATTTGTTTAAATTGATTAATTATGGATATTAGAGTATATTTTGATTAGTTTGCAAATTTGTTTGAATAGTTTTGGATCGACGGGCATCGGTTTGAGGTGTTAGAGAGGCTTTGGAGCCGGTTAAGGGATTTCGGAGCGAGGTAAGTCTCCTATTTAACTCTGTGAGGAGAAAACTACCCCTAGGTGATAATTATTATTATGTGCAACTAGTTGTGGGTGCTATGTACGCACGAGGTGACGAGAGTCCATACGTAGCTAAATCATGTTTATGTCCGGGTAGATTTAGGACCATATCATGTACTAATTGAATTATTTGAATCCATTTTGTTGGCTTAATCAATCGAAGTTATAATCGAAATGAATCTAGAAATAATTATATGTACACCAGGCTAAGCCTTAACACTTTGAGTTGTGGGTGAGTAAATTGAGAAATGGTAAGATTAAATTCATTTTTGTGCTCATGTGATGTATTGTAACACGTGTCTCGAAATTCGGAAACTTCCTTCCCTTTTCTTATGAAGCGGGTCGAACGCCTCAGTAGTATATAGATGCATCTATGGTTTCATGCCGCTCGACCCTCGGCAGTGTATATATTATTCTGGATCGGGCCGAACGACCTCGGCAAAATCGTGCGTTATATCGCTAGTAGTACGAATATTCACGAGATAAACCTTCCACTAATGCCCGACATTGTAACGATCCGGCCGGTCATTTTGAGAGTAATAGCCCCGATCCCCTGTTTACTACTTCCCCCGTACATTTTTCTGCTTATGTGACTTACTGGGAGGTTGTTGTTGTGGTTTTGGAGTGATTTTGGGACACTTAGCCCCTAAACGGAAGCTTAAGTCTTAGGATTTTTGACTGTAATTGAAACTGTGTGAAGACGACTCCGGATTGGAGTTCCGTCAGTTCCGTTAGCTCCGTTGGATGATTCTGGACTTAGGAGCGTGTCCGGACTGTGAATTGGAGGTCTGTACCTAGTTTAGGCTTGAATTGGCGAAAGTCGAATTTTTAGAGATTTTGATCGGAAGTGGACTTTTGGTATCGAAGTCGGATTCCGATTCCGGAAGTTGGAGTAGGTCCATAATGTTGAATATGACTTGTGTACAAAATTTGGGGTCAATCAGACGTGGTTTGATAGGTTTCGGCATCAGTTGTAGAAAATTGAAGTTTCAAGTTCATTAAGTTTGAATCGGAGGGTGATTCATGTTTTAGCGTTGTTTATTGTGATTCGATGGATCGACTAAGCTTGTATGGTATTTTAGGACTGGTTGGTATATTTGGTTGAGGTCCCCGGGCCCTCGGGTGTGTTTCAGATGCTTAACGATTTGAATTTGGACTTAGGCAAATGGCTAAAGTTTTCTGGTTTCTGGTATTTTCGCACCTGCGGTGGGGATACCGCAGGTGCGGGATCGCACGTGCGCAAGGTCTATCGCAGAAGTAGAGTGGGATAGGTGCTCAAGGGTCGCATGTACGAGGCAATTTTCCGAGCGCAAGTGCAGAGTGAGACCGCAGAAGCAGACCTGTTCCCGCAGGCGCGCAGGCGCAAGGGCGGCCCCTTCATCGTAGATGTGGACCCAGCCCCTTTAAGTCATTACCACACCTGCGAGGGAAATTCCGCAGGTGCGGTGTTGCAGGTGCAAAAGTAGGTCCGCAGATGCGGAATAACTGGGCAGAAAATAGGATTTCGAGGGTTTGATTCCCATTTCGATTTTAAGACTTTGAGATATCGGTGTGAGGCGATATTTCGAGGTTTTTCAAGAAGATTGTTGGGGTAAGTGATTCTAACTCGGATTGGATTATATTTCATGAATCTATTGCTATTTTCATCATCTAATTAAGGATTTGAGTTGAAAATTTGGGGGGAAATGGTAGAAACTTCATAGACTAAAATTTCGAGTTTTGGAAGGTGATTTGAGGTCGGATCCAAGTATTTCTTGTATGGTTAGACTCGTGAGTAAATGAGTGTTCATATTTTGTGACTTTTACCCGATTCTGAGACATGGGGCCGGGGAGGAATTTTGGGACGATTTCCTAATTTCTCGCTTTAGCTTAGATTTCATTGATTAGATTAGTTTCTTATAGATATACCTATGGTATGTAATTGTGTTTGGCTAGATTTGGGCCATTCAAAGTCGGATAATCGAGGAAAGGGCATTCTTACAGATTGATTTGAGCTTGGTTCGAGGTAAGTGGCTTGCCTAACCTTGTGTGGGGGAATTCCCCTTAGGATTTGGTACTGATATGATATGTGAGTGCCGTGTACGCGAGGTGACGAGTGCGTACACGAGCTATTTGTTGCAAAATCTGATTTTTACTAAGTAATTTCCTGTTTTCACCTTAATTGAGTATACTAGCATGTGTAGTTACCCTGTTAGCCTCGAATAACATGTCTACGTGTCTTAATTGCTTAATTGAACTCTTTGCAGCATGCTTAGTGAATTCCTGTTTCTTTTCTTGACTTGTACTTAATCTAAACTGTAGATTCTCTTGTTGTACCTATCATCTGTAATTGTCTGAGATGTGTATTTACTTTGGGATTACGGGATGGTATCCCGGGAGATCCCCCTGCATATTTACTTTTGGGACTACGGGATGGTATCCCGGGAGATCCCCATGCACATTTACTTTTAAGAATACGAGGCGGTACCTCGGGAGTTCTCCCTGCACATTTACTTTTGAGACTACGAGGTGGTACTTCGGGAGTTCTCCCTACATATTTACTTTTGAGACTACAAGGCGGTACTTCGGGAGTTCTCCCTACATATTTACTTTTGGGACTACGAGATGTTATCTCGAGAGATCCCCTGTTGTTTATTTCTGCGTCTTGTACTGTTATTTCATTGTGTTTTCCTTTGTTGAACTCCAGTCTCTTATTATACTGTTATATTCTCCTGCTTTATTTATTATATACCAATGGGCCTGACCTGACCTCGTCACTACTCGACCGAGGTTAGGCTTGGCACTTACTGGGTACCAATTGTGGTGTACTCATGCTACTCTTCTGCACATGTTTTGTGTGCAGATTTAGGTGCTTGTTATCAGCCGCATTACCAGTGAGTCGAGACAGCTTTGTATACTTCAAGGTATATCTGCTATGTCAGCAGACCTCGGAGTCTCCCTCTATTCTCCCCCGTGTCAAACACTTCTTGTATTTTGTTTTATTAGACTCTGGTGTATAGAGATACTATTTCCTTTCTGTAGCTTGTGACTCATGATGTTCCGAGTTTTGGGAAAGCTGTGACATCTAGCGTTTTGGTTATTGTACATCCCGAGCAACATTGTTATTGGTTATTCAGGATCTATTGCAGTTAGTTGATAAGTTTTGCTTCCATTATTGGAATTTTTGCAATTTTCTAGGCTTACCTAGTCGTAGAGATTAGGTGCCATCACGACGTGTTTCGGAGGAGTGTTTGGGTCGTGACATGCATATTTATGATATTCCTTATTTATTTGATATTGGCACTCGACATTTTCTGAGCTGTTAAGGTATAATACAATATCGAAAAATTTATACTTTAAAATAAATATTTGGAAGATTATCAAAATTGACAGAGTTACCCCACTATCGCTGTTCACTTCATATCTGTTATGAATTATTATATTATTTTATTGGACCTCTAGTAAGTATCGATGTCGACCCCTCGTCACTACTTCTCTGGGGTTAGGCTAGATACTTTGTGGGTACGCGTTGATTTAAGTACTCATGCTGCACTTCTTCACTAAATATACAGGATCTGACAGGTTCATTTGGCGATCATCTTAGCGCGTAGGCACATCTGTTGAGGAGACTTTATGTAAGCTGGAATCCAGGCTTCACATCGCAGTCCACCGAGTCTCATCGTACTGCTTATTTTATCCTATCTTATTTACATTCTAGACTGATGTTGTATTATTATTGTACTCCTTAGAAAATTCTCATGCACTTGTGACACCGAGTTTTGGGGGTTCCTTCAGGTTATTCATTACTCTGTAGATTTTTACTTACTCTGTAGATTCTATGTTATACTGTTCATTAAGGAAAAATTATGATTTCAAATACTAAATTGGTAAATCACCGTTGGCTTGCCTAACGATGGTGTTGATGGTAGGCTATAATCCCGTATTTTAGTCGCTTATTGCACTCTAATTTACTGCACTTTAATTGAGTTGGTGCTTTAATCGTTGGTGTTTTGCACTAATTAAGTTTTTATGCCTTGTAGGAGTGATTCCGATATATGTAGATGTTGTGGAATGAATTCATGCTATTTTGGAGCTTTGAAGTCTGAGCAAAAGCCAAGGATTAAGTTGAGATCGCGTTTGGGGGTCAACGGATGATAGTGGAACGAAACAAAGAATCGAGCAGGCATATTGTGCAGTGTCCAGTAAAATGCACATAACATTTTGCTCGGAACATTGTTTGGGCTCCACAATATATCGTTGGAAAGCTATTTAAAAGGGCTACAACTTTCATGTTTTACACTTCACAAATTCCCAAATTATACAACCCAGGTGTGCGACCAAGTGCGCGATCGCGCACTGGGCGCGCATTGGGCGCGCACTTGGGGCAGAATGGTGTGCAAAGTGCGCGACCAGGTGCGCGGTCGCGCATGTCCTGTCCGGGAAAAGCCCTATTTTGCTAAGAAAGGGTAGTTTCGTCTGGGATTTGTTTTGGGGGCGGATTAAATACCCCAAAACACCATTTTTGATAGACTTTTGACATACCTTAGACCTAGGGAATCTTAGGAGAAGAAGGAGAAGCAAGATCATAAGGATTTCATCCTTCCTTCCTCACTCAAATCCGGGTTTGGATTGTATTTATGTTTTCCTCTATTTTTATTTCATTTGTGAAGAACTCTTCCATGTCTATGAAGTAGAACCATTTGGGTTTTGATAGATTTGATGTATTGATGGTTGTTTGTGGATTATAACTCTATGTTTATGTATTTGAATGGTTTTGAAAGATTTACTTGTTGCATCTATATTCACTTGCTCTTTTAATCGAAAGAGGCATAACTTGTGATATATTTGCACTATGTTGTTGGTTGTGTTCATAGATTATTCTAAGTAATCGAAAGAGGCTAGTTGAATCCTTGATTAAACCTAGTTAGGAGGATAATCGAAAGAGGTTCTCCTAAAGACCAATCCATTACGAATTCTTTCATATCTTCACCGAGCTTAAATTGGTTCATATTGTGAGGTTGAAACTTAATCGATAGAGAAGTTTCTACTAAACATTTGTACTGATAATTAAGTGAATTCGAGAGACTCACTTGAATATTAGAAGTAAATTATCTAGAGTTAGATCCCGAACAATTATCTTGCACCTATCCTATCGACCCATAATTTCTCCCATTGATAACTTCCTTGCTTACCTTTGTTGAGATTGTCATTAGTCAATAGTTTAGGTTCTTTTTTAGTTTTAATTCTTAATTGTATAAATCTCTATTGTTGATCCTCCTGGATAGCAATCGAGCTACGAACTACGAGAATACTGTTTAAATCCAATCCCTGTGAAAATGATAATTATACTATACTATCTTTGACTAGCGAGCACAATTTAAGTGTGTGTTTTGCGCTCATCAAATTTTGGCATCGTTGTCAGGGATTGGTAATCAATGGTGTTTGAAATAGTTTATAGTGCTAATTTAAGAATTAGCTTTTAATTTTTTTATATATTTTTTCTTTTATTTTTACTTTGTTTGGTTAACTTCTCTTCAAGATTTTTTTTTCTGTTGAAGAAATCTTGAAGAGCATATTCTTATTATTGAACTCTAAATGATATGAAGATGGAGTACAACCAGCCTAAGAAATCGGTTGAAGAGTTAGCAGCTGAACATTGTCAGCAATCTACTATGTGTTTTAAATGTGCTGGAAATCATCTATGGATTGATTGTCAAGCAGGTAGGTATTCTTCCTATGGTTCATCTTTTAAACACTCTCACTTTGTCTTTAGTTCGTATAGGTATGATGATTCATATGGGTACAATTCTGACTTTTGTTGGGATGAATACCCTTATTATGACTGGAATAAAAGCGAAATGAGACAACCACATCAAGAGGAGAATGGAAGTTTAGAAGAGCTTATGTATAAGTTCATAAATAAGGCGGAAGAGAGATTTACACAAGATGATGAAGCCATTAAAAACCTAAAAATGCAAGTGAGTCAAATAATAAGTACACTTTCCGAAAGCTTATTGCATTATGATGGTGAATATATGGAGGATATACCTGGTGAGAATGAGCCTACCCGAGATGATGAACATCTGCAAAGAGAGTTTTCCACTTTGCAAGAGGACTACTTTTCAATTGAGATAATTAAAGATGAGGCTTTGGGTGATTGTGCATTAATAAAAGAAGAGTTCAAATCCTCATCCACCTATCTACAGCCACAATTTTTATTTGAATAGAATGAGGAACAAATGGTCTTGGAGATACAAGAGGAACACTCACATGACCCTTCTTCTTCATTTTCATATTTTAACCTTGATCATGTACATTTATTTTTGGGGATTTACAGGAATATGTATGAATTGATCTTGTGAATGAATGCAAAAATAAGTTAAAGATAATCATACAAGAACAATCCACCGCTCAAAATAAGGCCAAGAAAAAAGAAAAGAGCAGGTCTTTCAAAAATCCGTAAAGGACTTTGGCCTGATGAGCTCCATAAAGAATTCGGAGGAGCGAAATCAAAAAATGCATTCAGAATTAGGGGTGGAGTTCACAGTTCTCGGAAACGAAAAAAGTCCAGGGAAGTTTTCTTTACCTCTTGCTTTTAATTTATGTGTAATGGGGACATGTCACAATTTAAAGTATGGGGTGGGGATGTAAATATGTAAATAAATGTTTATTTTTGTTTCTTCTGTGTGTTTTCGTTTCTTTTGATTGAAATTTTTAAAATCAAATATATATATATATATATATATATATATATATATATATATATATATATATATATATATATTATTTTCTTTAGGTAGTATAATAAATTCCCCTTGGTTTTTCTTTGTGCCGCAGTTCTTTTCCAAGGGTTTAGTTTTTTTCAGAGTAGGAAACCTTGTGTTGTGATTTTAAATTAAAACAATATCTCTTGACTTCATTATGCCTTGAGAATAATAAGTGACTTAGTTGTGATGCTTAGGCTCAGTTTTTGACTCTTGTATAACCGCCTTAAATTGTACGATCTTAACTATGCTTAACTACTTTGATTAGAGTGTCTTGATGAGTCCAATCCCGAGTGAGTTATGTACCATGTATGTGTGAGGTTTCGTGTATTCTGTGCATTACATTTGATATCTAGAACTTTCCATGTGTGTCCGCAAAGCGAAATAGTATTTTGTTCAGTCTTGGAAGTGATATAGGTGTTTCTTTGTTGAGCCAACTATATAGATTACCCACCAAAATGTTATGTATCGTAGTTAACCCCGTTGAGCTTGTAATCCTGTTTCTTTGGCAACCACATTACAAGCCTTATCCTTTTATTTGAATTGACCATCTATTTGAACCATTTACCTCTCGTGAGCACTTGAAATTGGTATGAACTTTGTAAAAGTTGAAGTGTGGGGTGGTTGGTTTGGCTTTTGAATGAAACTATTAAAATAAGGAGAAAGGTGCACTGTTGTGAAAATGTATGAGCCACTTGAATCGAAAAAGAAAATGAAGAAAACAAAATAGTTTATATTCATTAATAGTGGTAACTCTTGATGTATTTGTGCTTAAAGAAGTTGGGAGTTGACATATACAGATGTGAAGGCGGAGTTATAGTTTGACATAAGTGTGGAGTTTAAAGTCAAGTATATGTATTAAAAGTGCTTAGGGAGGTGTAGTTACTCTTATATCTAAATGTATCCTACCCGTCTCGCAGCCTACATTACAACCAATTAAATTCCTACTTGATACTTGACTAAATAAGCTCGATTAGTAGAGTAGTACACTACGGGCAAGTCTATGGTGCATCTTTTGGGGCATATGAATATTGTTTCTGAGAGTGAGTGAATTCTTTCGATCTTGAGTTCCTAATTATTGTTAACTTTTAGTGTGTGTGAAACTACTCTCTATTGTTGGGTGAGGGCACTTGATTCATAAAGGAACGGTACTGTCATTGGCATCTGTGTTAGAGTAAGTGAGCGGGTTTTGAAATATGCGTGGTGCTGTTGAGTCAAATCTTGAGGCTAGGATGTTACACTATTGTCCTTAGTCTATTTTAAATATTCTTGGTATGATGAGTTATGAGAGTTGTTTAAAACGGTCATGTCTATGTGAAGTGTAGTTTGATTCCTCGAGGATGAGCAATGGTTTAAGTTTGGGATATTGATGGTAGGCTCTAATCACGTATTTTAGTCACTTATTACACACTAATTTACTGCACTTTAATTGAGTTGGAGCTTTAATCGCTAGTGTTTTGTACTAACTGTGTGTTTTATGCCTTGTAGGAGTGATTCCGATATATGTAGATGTTGTGGAATGATTCATGCTATTTTGGAATTTTGAAGTCTGAGTAAAAGCCAAGGATTAAGTTGGGATCGTGTTCGGGGATCAATGAATGATAGTGGAATGAAACGAAGAATCGAGTAGGCATACTGCGTAGTGTCTAGTAAAATGCACATAGCGTTTCGCTCGGAACTCCATTTGGGCTCCATAGTATATTGTTAGAAATCTATTTAAAAGGACTATAACTTTCATGTTTTATACTTTCCCAAATTCCCAACTTATACAACCCAGGTGTGCGACCAAGTGTACGATCGTGCACTGGGCGCGTACTTGGGGCAGAATGGTGTGCAAAGTGCACGACCAGGTGCGCAGTCGCGCATGTCCTGTCCGGGAAAAGGCCTATTTTTCTAAGAAAAGGTAGTTTAGTCTGTGATTTATTTTAGGGGAGGATTGAATACCCCAAAATACCATTTTTGACAGACTTTTGACATACCTTAGACCTAGGGAAGCTTAGGAGAAGAAGGAGAAGCAAGAGCACAAGGATTTAATCCTTCCTTCCTCACTCAAATCCGGGTTTGGATTGTATTTATGTTTTCCTCTATTTTTGTTTCATTTGTGAAGAACTCCTCCATGTCTATGGAGTAGAACCATTTGGGGTTTGATGGATTTGGTGTATTGATGGTTGTTTGTGGATTATAACTCTATGTTTATGTATTTGAATTATTTTGGAAGATTTAATTGTTTCATCTATATTCACTTATTCTTGTAATCGAAAGAGGCATAACTTATGATATATTGGCACTATGTTGTTGGTTGGGTTCATAGATTCTTCTTTTAATCGAAAGAGGCTAGTTGACTCCTTGATTAAACCTAGTTAGGAGGATAATCAAAAGAGGTTCTCCTAAAGACCAATCCATTATGAATTCTTGCATATCTTCACTGAGCTTAAATTGGTTGATATTGTGAGGTTGAAACTTAATCGAGAGAGGAGTTTCTACTAAATATTTGTACTGATAATTAAGTGAATTTAAGAGACTCACTTGAATATTAGAAGTGAATTATCTAGAGTTAGATCCCGAACAATTATCTTACACCTATCCTATCAACCCATAATTTCTCTCATTGATAACTTCCTTGCTTACCTTTGTTGAGATTGTCATTAGTCAATAGTTTAGGCTCTTATTTAGTTTCGATTCTTAATTCTATAAATCTCCATTGTTGATCCTCCTAGATAGCAATCGAGCAACGAACTATGAGAATACTGTTTAAATCCAATCCTTGTGGAGACTATAATTATACTATATTATCTTTAACTAGCGAGAACAATTTAAGTGTGTATTTTGCGCTCGTCAGGTGTTAGGTGCCATCACGACCTTTAGCGGATTTGGGGTCATGACAGCTTGGTATCAGAGCGTTAGGTTCACTTAGATCTCACGAGTCATGAGCAAGTCTGGTAGAGGCTTGTGGATCGGTGCGGAGACAATTGTACTTATCTTCGAGAGGCTACATGGCTGTTAGGAGAACTTTCCTTCTTGCTTTCCCCATCGTGTGTGTTGATTCTCTCGAGTCTTGTTCCTTTATTTCCCTTACTACTCATTCTTATATGAAGTGGAGCGCTCGTGTCAATTGGGCATCGACGAGTCATAGTGGTACTACAGACGTGGTGCAGGATGCTTTTCCCTGCGTGTTCGGGCAGGCTATTATCATCGCCTAGCGGAAGGATGTTCTTTTGTTCCAGCTCAGTATCTATATTTTTTATGGTTTCGAGACTATGCATGAATTGCTAAGATGTCTATGCATTGTCATCGCATAGTGTTGGTGTAATGGTAAGGTGCTCGTTTATGTGTTGAGGCAGGGAAAGGCTCTAAAGGAGGGTTTCTCAGTTCATGAATTAGAGGTTCGACATTTGATTCCAGCAGAGGGAAGGCAATCGGGTTACGGATGTTCAGACATTAGTTGGTGGAGAAACGAGACTTGATATTTTTGAGCACGATAGAATTTTCATTGTGATGCGGTGTCGTCGTCCTTGTTTGAATACATTACGGTTCGTCGGTGTTATGGTCTTCTCTGATTTTATCTTTGGGGCAGGGTGTTATGAAATGGTGCCTGAGGGGCGATTGTCAGAAATAGCGGTGTGCAACGGTTCCGAATCGAATTGGTGTTTCTAATGTTGATGGCTCGATAGAGAGATGATCTTCGAAGAGGCTTAGAGTTGGTAGAAAGTTATTAGCTTAGGTGCTACATAGATGGATTTTGATTTGATGCGACATTGGGTAACGAAGAATGAGGAAGGACACGTAGGAGGTGTCTTACGGTGGTTGAATTACTAGCAGGTCAAGTATGAAAAGTAGAGGTCGAGAAGTTGCTTAAGGGAGATGGTTTAATCGAAGTAAGAGTGGCAGATTAGCATATGAATTCTGTGATAGGATAGCCGTGTACCTTGAAAAAGTGTAGAACGATTTGGGAATCATGATGGAAGGTGATTTGGCCTACCGATTTTATTTGGGATGGTGGCTACAATACTGAAGAAGATTGAATATGACAGGAAAGAGTTTGCTTGAAATGAAGAGGGGTGTGAAGATTTGATTATCGTTTTAGATGCAATATGACTAGAATTTGGAAAGTATTGTTGAACTTTCAGTTGATGTCAATGGGGAAGGAACAAACTTATACTACTGGTGGGCGAGCATGGGCTCAGGAGAATTAACTGATTATGTGGTAGTTGTACCTAGTGCAGCGCCGTTGGAAGATGTCGGCATGGATTTCCACATGTGGGTTATCTTCTGTGAGCAAGTTAGCGGTTGCGTGATGTTGATGAAGCTTCTATGAAGAATACTACTTGCTACCCGGTAAGAGGTCGAATATGTGATTGTGACTGATGATTCAGAATGTTCATGAAAAGCTTAACAAAAGACTTCGAGAAATCTAGCAGGTTAACGGTGCGAGATCATGGTAATTGAGAAGGAGGAATCATTATGGGCTCTACATTATGTTATGGTAGCTTAAAGCTAAGTGGGGGAGCCCACACTACCATATATGATTGAATCGCATGGTTGTCGGCTTGTGCAACTTCTGGTTATTGGTGCATTTGTGGATTATTTGTGACTAAGAAAGGGAAATATCAAAGGTTATTTGAGCATAGAAATTGATAAATGTGTGCTATATTCTACCTTATTGATCCATGTGCATGTTTTGGGAAAACTCAGAGTTTATGCTTTGTGGATGTGATGTACAAGGAGAGGAATTCAGATGGTTGCTTCTTTGAGAGGGTGTTCATGCGCTAGCAGAGCGTTGGAGTTTGATTATGTTCGAGATCAGGTTAGAGTGGGTGACTCTCAACAACGGTCCAGTGAATTCAAGCATTTAAATGCAGTGCCTAAGGATTTCGGGTCTGTTGTGTTAAGCATCGAGTTTTGCAGTGGATTGTGAACAAGACATGGAATATCCTATGTTATCATTGGGTATGCAGTGCAGTATTAGAGGAAAAGAATAAATAGCATCGGATTTGCGGGAGGTCTTGTAGAATGGGTATACCAGTTGGAGATGCCATTGTGCGCATGAGGAGGTATGAGATGATTCATGGGTATTGAGACGATATGGTCTCGTGATTCAGGTCACTCGGGATAAGTGCGGATTGAGTTTGTTATGCTATATATGGCAATTATTATTTCTAAGGCAGGTCAAGAATAAATGTAAAGAAGTTGGGTCGGTTAGTAATGGTTGAATCAATATGATTGTGGCAATGATCAGTTCATTCAATGTGTGAAGATATAACATGTGGTTTGTGGTTGTACGTGCGGGCTTGATAGCCACCATAATTTGGTTGATTTTGGGAGTATTGGATTCGAATGGCCTTGTGGTGTAAATGGATTCCGGGAGAGTTATTACGATTTAGATCAAGACTTGAGATTTGTATTTTCTGTGGTTTGGGAATTCAGTTGCTTGTTGCATTAGTTCTTCGGAAATGAGTTAAGTGAAAAGTTTCTAGCTAATGAAGTGGTTAGTCTACTAGTAGTTCATGAGTTATGATGGATTCTTGTATTCTTGCGTAGCGGCATGATAGGTGCAGTAAGCGGCATGCGAATTTGAAAGTTTGGGGATCAAGGTTGCAGTTCGGTGTTGACAAGAATGTCACGAGCTCGGATGAGCCGGGAAGAATTAGATGTTCAGAGTGAGCTGGCATTATCTTAGTGTCACCTGAGAATGGTATTCTGTAGAAGAGGCATTGTGTATTGAATTGCGGTTTGTGATTTGCTTTACAGAATTAGTACAGTTGGTGGTATGGATGTGCAAACTTGGCTACCTGGGCGGAAGGTCATGGGAGCGTACCACACGGGGAAATTGTATGAGTGTGACATGCTAGTCACTTGATTGTTAAAGATCGAAACCAAGTAAGGAGATTTTTGGTACTATCGTTAATGCGAGAGTTGATGCCTAAGAGGCGTTCTATTCTTTTGGTTGTGAACTGTGGGAGTTGTTCCGGATTTAGACGGCTTGATTATTTACACATGTGTTGAGGTCCCATGTAGCTTGTGGTATTACATAAACGATATGGCTCCCGAGATGCAGGTCATTTATCGCACCTTAGTTGTGCTTGGGTTTTGTCTCCTCAGAGTTGTATTTTTGCACTTAGCGTGCTTATGGCCAATATCCGGCATTCGATAGGTAGAAACATTTTAGCTTGATGCATATTTTCTTCTTGATTGTTATGTGTGGATCAGGTGGCACGCCGCCACGGGTATATATTGTTTGGAACTGATTGCACGCCGCAACAATGTCATGTCGGATCAGGTTGCATGCCGCAATAGTGAGATGTTGCGAATAGCTCCTTACACTTATTTTGTGTGTCTTGTTTTTTATCCTTGAGGTAGGTTCACGACATCTATTTGGCCGTTTTATTTGTTACGCGGACTGGGTAGTCCTTTATCCAGAGTTCATTCTTCTTTATGAATCACATTCGAGTTGTAGCTTGTTGGCGTGTTGTGAGCGCCATTAAGAGTTTTGGCAGTGTCTGAGATGGCTTATTGCCTGAGCAGCTTGTACTGGGTAAGACGAGAGTATTGAACCTAAAATTTATGCAATCAGATTTATATAAGGTACATTAAAGAGAAAATATCGTTATTCAGTTCAGAATGAGGTAGTGGTTCTGGTCAGGAGGGGAGACTCCATGAATTATTGATTCGGTAGGTGGTTATGAGTTTCTACATGTCTCTTTCATCGTGACAGTAATGTGAGAGTTGAAATAGGACTTATATGTGTCATGAGATGTATTGCGGGCATCAGATTCGTGAAATTACATCTATTGTGGTCGGAGGATGTTATTACAGGCAACTGACTTATGTGGTATATGGTGTTGATTTCAGCATAGATGCATAATCATGTTTTGGTACAGTGTGTGGTGATTGGCATGATGTTCGTGTGTTAGGATCAAGCCTTGTAAAGAAATTCGAAAGTTGGAACTTGATTCTAAAGCTTGTTAGCTAAGGTTATAGGGAGGATTTTCATTCTGGCTCGAGCTAATGTGTTTAACTAGAATGTGGTGGCACGGGTAGGTGCACGAGGTGTTAAACAATGATTTTGGATAACTCCGGAACAGTTCTTGGCATGTTCGAGGACGAACGCATGTTTAAGTGGGGGAGAATGTAATGATTCGACCGGTCGTTTTGAGCTCTACCACATCGTTCGGTGGTTTGAGGCCTTGAGTAGCTTTACTTTAGGTATTATGACTTGTACGTGTGGTTGGAATGGAATTTTGGGAAGTTTGGATTTGATTTGGAAAGAAAATTCTAATTTCGAAAGTTTAAAGTTGGAAGAATTGACTAAGGTTTGACTTTTGAGTAAACGACTTCGGAATTGGGATCTGGAGGTTTCAACAGGTTTGTATGACGATTTTGGTCTTAGGAGCATGTCCGAATGTTGATTTGGAGGTCCGTAGGTCATTTCGGTATCAATTGGCGAAAGTTGGAAATTGGATGATTTTTAGGAAGTTTGACCGAGAGTGGACTTCTTGATATCTGGGTCGGATTCTGATTTCGGATGTGGGAGTAGGTCTGTAATGTCAGTTATGACTTGTGTGCAAAATTTGAGGTCAATCATACTTGATTTGATAGGTTTCGGCGTCGAATATAGAAGTTTGAAGTTCTAAAGTTCACTAAGCTTGAATCGATGTGCGATTCGTGGTTGTAGCATTGTTTGATGTGATTTGAGGCCTCGATCAGGTTTGTGCTATGTATTGGGACTGGTTGGTGTGATTGGATGAGGTCCCGGGGGCCTCGGGTGTGATTCGGGGTGGTTTCAGACCAAGTTTGGGTGTTATGATGTTGCTGGTTGCTGGTGCTGGTGTCATGCTTCGCGATCGCGAGTGGGCTTACGCGATAGCGAAGAAGGATTTTTGGGGCATATGGAGATTACTCATCGCGAACGTGACACAGAGGTCGCGAACACAGAGAAAGGCCTGAGGAACTTACGTGAACGCGAAAGGGCGATCGCAAACGCGTAGAAGGAAATTGGTAGCTAGGCCTGGAGCAGTTTGGCCTTTGCGAATACGGCTCGTGGACCACGAACACGAAGTGGCAGGTGTCTGAGGCTTCGCGAATGCGATGAGGAGGTCGCGAACGCATAGAGGAAAATTTTGGAGGCTGTTGTTTTAGTGAAGGAGCTTCCGCGATCGCGATGAAGGGCTGGCCTGGGCAGAGTGTTTTAAATCGGGATTTTCACTAATTTTCTCTCTTTGTTTGGGCGATTTTGGAGAGCTTCAAGGGGAGATTTTCATCATTTATGTCGAGATAAGCAATTCCCGCATATTGTGAGTTAAATACATGGTTTATATATGGATTTGAATATGAAAATTAGTAGAAATTGTTGGATTTTGAAGAAAACCTAGAATTTGGTATTTTTGGATTTTAACCACGAAATTGGACATGAAAATTGGGATAAGTTATATATTTGAGTTCGTGGTGTTATGAGTAAAAGTTATCTTCGAAAGAAATTTCGGAATCCGGGCACGTGGGCCCGAGGGTTAACTTTATCGACTTTTCGAGTGGAGTTGAGAATTTGTTTAAATTGATTAATTATGGGTATTAGAGTATATTTTGATTAGTTTGCACATTTGTTTGAATGGTTTTGGATCGACGGGCATCAGTTTGAGGTGTTAGAGAGGTTTGGAGCCGGTTATGAGACTTCAGAGCGAGGTAAGTATCATGTCTAACTCTGTGAGGGGGAAACTACCCCTAGGTGATAATTATTGTTATGTGCAACTAGTTGTGGGTGCTACGTACGCACAAGGTGACGAGATTTCGTACGTACATAAAGCTTGTTTATATCCGGGTAGATTTAGGACCATATCATGTACTAATTGAATTATTTGAATCCATTCTGCTAGCTTAATTAATCGAAGTTATAATCGAAATAAATCTAGAAATAATTGTATGTACACCAGTGTAACGGCCCGGCCAGTCGTTTTAAAAGTTGTAGCCTCGTTTCCCCATTTACTACTCAATTTATGCTTTATAGTTGTTATGTGACTTGCCGGGGTGATTTGTTCGGGTCCGGTGAAGTTTTGAAATGAATTGGAATAATTAGTTCCAAGGTCTAAAGTTTAAGTTGAAATACTGAACAGATGTCGACTTTTGTGTAAACGACCCCGGAATAGAGTTTTGATGATTGCAATAGCTCCGTATGGTGATTTTTGGACTTAGGAGCATGTCCGAAAAATTATTTACAAGTCCATAGTGGAATTTGACTTGAAATGGCGAAAATTGAATTTTTGGGAAGTTTGACCGGGGAGTTGACCTTTTGATATCCGGGTCGAAATCCAGTTCTGAAAATTTTCATAGATCCGTTATGTCATTTATGACTTGTGTGCAAAATTTGAGGTCAATCGGACTTGATTTGATAGGTTTCGGCGTCGAATGTAGAAGTTAGAAATTCTTAAGTTCCTTAAGCTTGAATTGAGGTATAATTCGTGGTTTTATCGTATTTTTAGGTGAATTGAGGTTTCAACTAAGTTCGTATGATGTTTTAGAACTTGTTGGTGTATTTGGTTGAGGTCCCCAGGGCCTCGGGTGAGTTTCGGATGGTTAATGGATCAATTTTGGACTTTGCATTCCAGCTGAAGAATCCTGGTTTTATGCCACTGATTTCCTTCTACGCGATCACATAGGCTAAATTGGAGCAGTGAGATTTTTTGTGCTATGCGATCGCATGGAGGCATCCGTGATTGCGTAGGTTTGGCCAGGCTGTGCTACGCGAACGCATGGGAAATGCCGCCGAAGAGGAATGAGGCAGAAGGCTGGGCCACGCGTTTGCTCTATGCGACCGCGTGTGGCTGTCCGCGATCGCGTAGGGTCTTTTCTAGGTAGCTTGCAATTGCAATTCGCGATCGCGGGACCTTGTCTGCGATCGCATATAAGAAATTAATGGGCAAAATGTTTAAGTTCTGGAAAATAGGACTCCATTTTTACTGATTTGGAGCTCGGGGAAAGGCGATTTTCGGGAGATTTTCAAGGAAAATAACGGGGTAAGTGTTCTTAACTCAATATTGGTCAAATTACCCGAATCCATGGTTATTTTTAACAATTAATTGGTGAATTAATTTGGAAGATTTAGAAAACCCTCTTGGTTTAATTTGAAGATTTGAGGGTCGAGTTGATGTCGGATTTTAGTAAAATTTGTATGGTTGGACTCGTGGTTGAATGAGCGTTCGTATTTTGTAATTTTTGTCGGGTTCTGAGATGTGGGCCCCACGAGCAATTTTTGGGTTAAATTTCGGATTTTGTTAGAAAATTTATATTTTCTTATGGAATTTATTCCTATAATTTGTATTGTTTGAATCGAATTAATTATGACTAGATTCGAGTCGATCGGAGTCGAAAAATCGAGGAAAAGGCATACTACTTGACTGATTGAGTGTGGTTTGAGGTAAGTGACTTGTCTAACCTTGTGTGGGAAAAATTTCTCCTAGGATTGGTATTGATATGAAAATTGTAATGTGTTGAGAGTCGTGTACACGAGGTGACGAGTGTGTACACGGGCTAAATGTGAAAGATTATGTCTTTACATTTTGTAGATCACCATTGCATATTAATTAAATTATTTTATCTTGTTATATTCTTCATCATTGATCTAAATTTTATACTTTAAATTTGCTAGACATTTTTCCTGCTAATTGTTTTACCTGTTTAGTTAAAACTTGGTTTCTTTCATTCTATGCATTATTTGAAGGTTGGATTTCTTTAATTTAAATATTATTAATATGAAGTATTTGATATCTTAAATTTGGTATTGAGGCAACGTGTTAAAAATTATGAAATATTATTTTTGCTGAGTTATTTATTCCCTAATATTTTGTGAGATTTTGTACTCATTGTGATTGAGCCGTGAGCTCCCTATTGTGGCAAATATTGTTGTTGTTGATTTATTTTGGCAAATTAAAATATTTGAGCACTTTAGGTGCAGACTGTGATATATTGTGATATTGATACGTATGCGGTGGTATAAGGTCTGGGTATTGAAACACATGCGGTGAGATAAGGGTGGCTTGATACGCATGGCTAGTAGGGGAACTACTAGAAGTCATGCGGTGTAATAAGGGTGGCTAAAACATAGGATGCTATTTTGGGAAAAATATTTTCTTTAAAATTAAATGTGAAGGCTCTCACGGTTATATAAGGAAATGAGATATTGTAAATTTATTTATGATTTGGGACTACGAGGCGGTACCTCGGAAGTGCCCTTGTTGATATTTCTTTATGGCTACATTTGACTTTGATTAATTCGATGATTTCTTTAAAGTTGTAAATTTCTGTTTTCTTTCTGCGGGGGTATTATTTGTCCTTATTCGGTAAGTTAAATGGTAACATACTACTTACTTGACTCATATCCATTGTCATTTTATTGTTATTATATTGTTAAACATTTTACTAAGTCTTTTATTATTTCCAGTAGGGCCTGACCTGACCTCGTCACTACTCTACCGAGGTTAGGCTTGGCACTTACTGGGTACCGCTGTGGTGTACTCATACTACGCTTCTGCACATCATTTTGTGTAGATCCAGGTACTTCCTACCAGCCTAGATATCAGTGAGTTACCTGTGTACGTAGACTCCGAGGTATATCTGCCAGCGTCCGCAAACTCCGGAGTCCCCTTCTATCCTTATTATGTTGCTTCTTTATTTTCTTTAGACTCTGATATATAGAGACATTGAGGAAAAAATGCTTAGAAGCTTGTGACTTATTTCTACCGGGTTTTGGGAGTTGTAATTATGTGAATTTGTAGATTTATTTATTTCAGATTTCTATTGTTATTCTGCATTGATAGGCTTACCTAGCCTTAGAGACTAGGTGCCATCACGATATCCTACGGAGGGAATTTGGGGTCGTGACAAGTTAGAATCAGAGCTCTAGGTTCATAGGTGTTACGAGTCACAAGCAGGTTTAGTAGAGTCTCGCGGATCGGTACGAAGACGTCTGTACTTATCTTCGAGAGGATATGGAACTGTTAGGAAGATATTCACTTGTTTGATTTCTTATCGTGCGCATTTGTTGACTTCAAATTTTTTAACCATTGTCTTTCTATTCTCTTATAAAAGGTGAGGATCCGATGATCAGACACACGTTCCCCCTGTTGGAGACGCAAAAGGCCGGGGTCAGGGCAGAGGCCGAGGAAGACCACGTGGTGCAGCCAGGGCACCTGCACGAGCTGCTGCAGAGCAGCCACCAGTAGCTCCAGCTGGAGAGCAGGCACCTGAGATGCTTGTTACTACCCCTGCACTTCAGGAGACTCTTGCCCAGGTTTTGAGCATGTTTGGCACTCTAGCTCAGGCAGAGACTCCCGCCGCCCGTACACCAGAGCCACGAGCCCAGGTTGACCATGCCCCAGAGGTTATACCAGTACAGATAGTTGTCCTAGTTTGGCCCGAGTTTAGGGCAGCAGGTTTAGAGGGGAAGTAGCTCAGGCTCGAGAGGTACAAGAAGTACCACCCTCCCACATTCAACGGTTTAGCTTCAGAGGATGCTAAGGGTTTTCTTGAGGAGTATCATCGTATCCTCCATACTACAGGTATTGTGGATTCCAGTGGGGTTTCTTTCACAGCATTCCAGTTTAGAAGAGCAACCTACCAGTGGTGGCGGGCATATGAGTTGGATAGTCCAGCTGAGGCAGCTTCACTCACTTGGACTCAATTTTCAGATATGTTCTTGAGGGAGTATGTTCCTCAGAGTCTTAGAGATGCATGGCACGCAGAGTTTGATCAGCTGCGCCAGGGTTTTATGACCGTGTCGGAATATGCAGTACGATTCAGTGATTTGGCTAGGCATGCACCAGCCTTAGTTGATACTGTTCGAGAGCGGGGTCGTCGATTTATTGAGGGGCTCCACCATAGTATCAGATTCAGTATGGCCTAAGAACTGTAGATGGACATCACATACCAACATGTGGTGTCAATTGCTAAGAGATTGAAGGGTATGTAAACTCGGGAGAGAGAAGAGAGGGAAGCTAAGAGATCTCGGGATTCTAGCACATATAACAGTTCTTGTGCCCCAGCTACAGCCCGTCATGGTAGAGGATATGTGAGACGTCTTATTCATTCAGCATATTCCAGCTTCCAGCGGTATTCCAGCTACTCCCAGACCTCAGGTTCTATATTATGCACCGCCAATGTCTACTATATCTCTTGTACGGGGTGCTTTCAGCGGGCAGTACAGTCGATTAAGCCCGAGTTAGTCCCAGCATCCACGTCCTCCGAGGGCTTGTTTTGAGTGTGGTGACACTCGTCATATCATAAGGGATTGCCCCAGACTTAGGAGAGGTGTACCTTCACAGATTTCTCAAGCCCCACCTATTCCACAGGGGCCTCAGGCTTCTTAGGCCATGATCACTGCATCAGTTGCTACTCCACCTGCACAACCAGCTAGAGGTAGAGGTCAGATAGGTAGAGGTCGCCCTAGAGGGGGAGGCCATGCCAGATATGATGCCCTTCCTGCTCGGACGGAGGCAGTTGCATCTGATTCTGTTATCACGGGTATTATTCCGGTCTATCATAGAGATGCATTGGTCTTATTTGAACCAGGATCTACTTATTCTTATGTGTCATCTTATTTTACCCTGTATTTGTGCGTATCCCATGATTCCTTGGGTTCTTCTGTTTATGTATCAACACCCGTGGGTGAAGCTATTATTGTTGACCGTGTGTATCGGTTGTGTTTGATTGTTATCAGAGGTTTTGAGACCAGAGCTGATTTATGATTACTCAGTATGGTGGATTTCGATATTATTTTGGGCATGGACTGGTTGTCGCCCTATCACGCTATCCTTGATTCTCACGCCAAGACGGTGACGTTGGCTATGCCAGGTCTACCGCGGCTAGATTGGAGAGGTACCTTGGATCATGTTACTAGCAGGGTTATTTTATTTCTTAAGGCTCAATGAATGGTTGAGAAGGGGTATGATGCGTATCTGGCCTATGTGAGAGATGTTAGTGTTGATACTCCTATCGTAGAGTCAGCTCCTGTAGTAAGAGATTTTCCTGATATATTTCCAGCGGATCTTCCGGGTATGCCACCCGACAGGGATATTGACTTTGACATTGATTTGTTACCGGGCACTCAACCCATTTCTATTCCACTATATCATATGGCCCCAGCAGAATTGAAAGAATTAAAAGAGCAGTTACATGAGTTACTTGATAAGGGCTTCATTCAGCCTAGTTTATCACCTTGGGGTACTCCTGTCTTATTTGTGAAAAAGAAAGATGGTTCTATGCAGATGTGTATTGATTACCGCCAGTTGAACAAGGTAACAGTGAAGAACAGGTACCCATTGCCTCGTATTGATGACCTATTTGATCAGCTTTAGGGTGCTAGAGTGTTCTCAAAAGTTGATTTGCGGTCAAGATATCATCAGTTGATGATTCGAGAACTAGATATTCCAAAGACTACATTCAGGACTCGGTATGGTCATTACGAGTTCCTTGTAATGTCATTTGGGCTGACTAACACCCCAGCAACATTTATGCATTTGATGAACAGTGTATTTCAATCCTATCATGACTCCTTCATCATTGTGTTTATTGATGACATTTTGGTGTACTCCCAGAGCCGGGAGGATCATGAACAACACCTGAGGACTGTGCTTCAGACTTTGAGAGAAAAGAAGTTGTATGCAAAATTTTCAAAGTGTGAATTCTAGCTTGATTTGGTAGGATTTTTAGGTCATGTGGTAACGAACAAGGGGATTCAGGTAGATTCGAAGAAAATTAAAGCAGTACAGAGTTGGCCCAGACCATCATCAGCTACTGAGATCCGTAGTTTTCTTGGGTTGGCAGAGTATTATCGCCAATTTGTCGAGGGTTTCTCTTCTATTGCTACACTTATGACCAAATTAACTCAGAAGGGTGCTCCGTTCAGGTGGACCGAGGAATGTGAGGAGAGATTTCAAAAGCTCAAGGTAACTTTGACTACAACCCTAGTATTGGTATTGCCTACAGGTTCAGGGTCTTATACCGTGTATTGTGATGTGTCGCGTATTGGTCTCGACGTAGTGTTGATGGAAGACGGTAGGGTGATTGCCTATGTGTCCAGACAGTTAAAGGTATATGAGAAGAATTATTCGATCTACAACCTTGAGTTAGCAGCTATTGTTCATGCCTTGAAGATTTGGAGGCATTATTTATACGGTGTGCATTG
Organism: Nicotiana tabacum; assembly: GCF_000715075.1. NCBI lineage: Eukaryota > Viridiplantae > Streptophyta > Magnoliopsida > Solanales > Solanaceae > Nicotiana > Nicotiana tabacum. Next base: position 8,302,278 of record NC_134094.1, on the reverse strand, counting down.
TGAGGTCTACACTAATCACCGAAGTCTACAACATCTGTTTAAATAGAAGGATCTTAACTTACGGCATCGGAGGTGGTTGGAGTTGCTTAAGGATTATGATATTACCATTCTCTATCATCCCAGGAAGGCCAATGTAGTTACCAATGCCTTGAGTCGTAAGGCAGAGAGTTTGGGAAGCTTAGCATATTTACCGATAGCAGAGAGGCCTTTAGCCTTGGATGTTCAGGCATTGGTCAACCAGTTTGTTAGATTGGATGTTTTCGAGCCGAGCCGAGTTTTGGCTTATGTGGTGTCCCAGTCTTCTCTTTATGATCGTATCAGAGAGCGTCAGTATGATGACCCCCATCTGCTTGTCCTTAAGGACACAGTTCAGCATGGTGATGCCAAGGAAGTCACTATTAGAGATGACAGTGTATTATGGATATTGAGGCTGTATGGTAGGCTATGTGTGCCCAATGTAGATGATTTGCATGAGTTGATTCTCTAGGAGGCTCACAGTTCACGGTACTCCATTCATCCGGGTGCTACAAAGATGTATCAGGACTTGAGTTAACACTATTGGTAGAGGCAGATGAAGAAAGACATAGTTGAATATGTAGCTCGCTGCCTGAATTGCAAGCAGGTGAAGTACGAGCATCAACGACCGGGTGGATTGCATCAGAAGTTAGAGATTCCAGAAGGGAAATAGGTGCGGATCACTATGGATTTCGTTGTTGGGCTCCCACGGACTCAAAGAAAGTTCGATGCAGTTTGGGTGATTGTGGATAGATTGACCAAGTCAGTCCATTTCATTCCTGTAGTTACTACTTACTCTTCGGATCTGCTGGCTCAGGTTTACATTCGCGAGATTGTTAGGCTTCATGGAGTACCGGTATCTCTCATCTCTGACCGAGGTACGCAGTTTATATCACGGTTCTGTAGAGCCGTACAACAAGAGTTGGGTACTCGGTGTAATGACCCAACCCGTTGTTTCCCTTTCTAGAACCTCGTTCCCCTAGATAGGACTTCCCCTACTTGCTTATACTGATTGATGACTTGCGGGGATGGTTGGTTCGGGGTTTGGAAGAGTTTGGGTTAAAATCATAACACTTGGTTCCTTAAGGTTGCTTATAAGACCAAGTTTGACTTCGGTCAATATTTTGAGTAAACGACCTCGGAATCGGGATTTGACAGTTCCAAAAGGTTCGTATGGCATTTTCGGACTTTGGCGTATGTTCGGATCGGGTTTTGGATGACCTGGGAGCGTTTCAACGCCTAATATTAAAGGTTGGTTCTTGAAGTTCTTTAAATTTGGTTTGGAACGGGTTTTGATGATTTCGAGGTCCAAATGTAATTTTGAGATCGGGAATAGTTCCGTAATGTCATATAAGACCTGCACGCAAAATTTGGTGTCAATCCGAGTAGTTTATATACGTTGCGTAGCATTGTAAGTAAATTGAAGAACTTGAAGTTCTTAAGTTTGATTCTATTGGTTTTGGGGTGTGTTTCCTTGTTTTAATGTTGTTACGGGCGTTCCAAGAGTTCGAGCGAGTCCGTTTTAGGATTCCAAACTTGTTGGTATGTTCGGGCGGGGCCCGGGGGTCCCGAGTGTCGATCGGACGAGGCTCGAACCATTTCGGGAGCTGAAGCAACAGCTGAAGCTACCCAGTTCTGTCATAACCGCACCTGCGGTTGGCCAGCCGCAGGTTCGAGCTCGCAGGTACGAGACCATCGTCCGTAGATGCGGCCCCAGCCGACCCAGCCAATTCTGCAGATGCAACTCCTTCTACGCAGAAGCGGGAGCCTGTCCGCAGATGCGGCCCCAACCGGCCCAGCCAACTCCGCAAAAGCGGACACCTGGTCTGCAGAAGCGGATCCACAGGTGCGGCCTATGTACCGCAGGTGCGAAAATCACTGGGGCACTGAGGTTCAATTAATACGGGACTTAAGCCATTTTCACTCAGTTTCTCTCACTCTTTGGGCGATTATTGGAGCTTCTTGAGAGGGATTTCCACCTAGCTTTTGGAGGTAAGTTATTTATACCTATCGTGAGTTCAATACATAGATTTGGAGTAGATTTCAACATGAACATTAGTAGAAATTATGGGTTAGATGAAAACCTAGGGTTTGACAAGAATGAGATTTTTACCACGAAGTTGACCATGAAACGTAGTGATAATCATATATTTATGTTCCTTAGGTCATGGGTAACAACTTTCTTTAAAAATTTTCGGAATCCGAGCATGTGGGCTCGGGGGTGAATTTTGGGGAATCTTGCAATTTAGGTTGGGAAATCACTTAAATGGTGGAATTACGAACTTTTGAGCATAGATTGATTAGTTTATGTAATGTTCGACTAGCTTCAAGTCGTTTGGCGTCAATTTGGAAGTTTTAGCGCGTTCTTGAATTGGTAAGTAGGCCTTGAGATGAGGTAAGTCTCTTTTCTAACCTTGTAAGAGGGAAATTACCCCATAGGTAAACTAAATTAATATGTGTTGTTGTTTGTGTGTGTGTTTTGGGGGTGGGGCTACGTACGCACGAAGTGACGAGAGTCCGTACGTAGCTACTATTCTTGTTATGTCCGGGTAGTCTTAGGCTTACACCATGCCTTATTGATATTGTTATTGCTTTATGTATATTGTTTGCCTTGAGAAGGGTGGAATGGAGTGTGATTATTAAATGTTTCAAAAAGGAATTGGAATTGAGGAAAAATAATGGGATCTTAAAAGTTTTCATTTGAATGTCGTATTTTGAAAAGAATGGGAGAGTACTATAATAATTTAAGAGATCTTTGTGTAACCGCGTCGCATGTATGATTCGCGAGCGGGGTAATTCCTTAAACTTTATGTTTGACCGCGTCGTACGTATGATTCACGAGCGGGGAAATAGATGCATCTATGGTTCGCGCCGTTCGACCCTCGGCAGTGCACAATTTATATTTTTGTTGGATCGGGCCGAACGTCTTTGGTGGTATTGTGTGTGACAGTAGAACTGAAAGTTTCTTTCATAATTAATATGGATTCATTGTCTGTGTGATCATATGTTTTAAAGGAAGCAAGTGATTAAGTTCTTAAATATGGTAATTTCTTGACCAGTTAAATTCTTGTTCTAAGTCTTATTGTTGTATACCATGCTTAATTAGAATCTCATATTATCATGTTTTGACCCTAGTAAGTATCGAAGTCGACCCCTCGGCAATACTTCTTCGAGGTTAGGCGAGATACTTACTAGGTACATGTTATTTTATGTACTCACGCTACACTTCTGCACTTAACTGTGCAGGATATGAGGCAGGTGCATCTGGATACCCATCCATCGCGCATTCTTGGTCCGGGTTTGAGATTCCACGGTGAGCTGCCCTCCCGAGCCGTTCAGCAGCATGCCGGAGTCCCCCTTTATTTTGTTTCTGTCTATCCCCTTTCAGGCAGTAGGATAGATATCCTTTGTATATTCTACCTAGATTGCCCACATACTTGGGACACCAGATCTTGGAACACACACTAGTGGATTTATGATATGGGTATTACTTACATGATTTCGGTTTCCCTCATTGTTCTGTTTAATCTTGTCACATTGGTAAAGTTTTTTTAAAATATGGTCCACTAACGTCGAATTTTATTTATTTAGTAAACTAATCAAACGATAAATCACTAATTTAATTAGTGTTGGCTTGTCTAACAATGGTGTTGGGCACCATCACGGCCTAACACGAAATTTGGGTCGTGAAAACATGGTATTAGAGCACTAGGTTCACGTAGGTCTCACAAGTTATGGACAGGCCTAGTAGAGTCTTGCGGAGACATCCGTACTTATCTTCTAGAGGCTATAGGGTGTTAGAAAACTATTCTTTATTCATCTCCTATCGTGCAATTGATGGTATACTAAGTTTCTTCCTTCTATTCTCTCACAGATGGTGAGGACGCATACGACGGACGTTCCAGACCCGGGAGGAGCTGCTCCCCCCGTTGCTAGAGGCCAATGCAGAGGCCGGGGGAGTGCACCAACCCAAGGTAGGGGACGATGGCATCACAGAGCTGACCCAGTAGCACCACTAGCGGATCCAATGAAGGATCCCATTATTGAGGAGCAGGGTGAGGTGCCTGCCATAGAGCCAGCCACGGTAGATTTCATGATAGCAGTAGGCTTTCAGGAGGTCATGGGCCGTATGATGCGGTTCATGGACACCATAACTCAAGCTGGTTTATTTCCAGCAGACCCAGCCACATCTCAGGCAGGGGGGAGTACAGACCCATATTGCTCAGGCTCCTTGGCACGCAGCTACAATATATCAGACCCCGGGTACACTACCCGTGGCCAGAGCCCAGCCAGTAGCAGTAGCTGCGCCTGATCTTAGATCAGCTGAGTCCGGCGAGCCGCAGAAGCTTTTGGACAGGTGGACTAGGCTTCACCCTCCGATATTTGGGGGTGAGCGACACGAGGATCCATAGGACTTCATTGACAAGTGCAAAGACAGACTGCACAACATGAGAATATTGGAGTCCCATGGGGTGGATTTCACTACTTTCCAGCTGGAGGGCAGGGCCCGTAGATGGTGGCAGTATTATCTTCTTGGCAGACCAGCGGGTTCTCCTTCCATGACTTGGGACCAGTTTACACAGCTTTTCTTGGATAGGTATATTCCTCCCTCTTAGAGAGAAGAGTTGCGAGGTTAGTTTGAGCAGCTCAAGCAGGGTCAGATGTCAGTGACTGATTATGAGGTATATTCCTCCCTCTCAGAGAGAAGAGTTGCGAGGTTAGTTTGAGCAGCTCAAGCAGGGTCAGATGTCAGTGACTGATTATGAGGCGAGATTCTCTGAGTTGTCTCGCCATGCACTTATGATACTTCCTACCAACGCAGAGAGAGTGCGAAGATTCATTGCGGGGTTGCACCCCAATATTCGTACTAGTATGGCCCGGGAGGTTGAGATGGGTACTGGTTATCAGTTAGTAGTGGAGATTGCTCGGAGGATTGAGGGCTACCACTAGAGGGGTAGAGAGCAGATGCAACAGAACAAGAGGGCCCGATTCTCTGGAGAGTTTAGAAGTGCCCCGGTCGGGGGCAGAGGGCAAGTTGGGAGGGGTCAGCCTGGTAGGCCTACATATTCAGCACCACCACCTTCTCGGGGTGTTCCGGCACGACCCTATTTCAGTGCCATGCCACAGAGTTCATATCGCCCACCAGCCATCCAGGGTCCTTTTAGTGGGTATTCAGGCCTTCAGGGTCAGACTTTGGGGCAGCAGTCCATGTTATCGAGAGGTTGTTACGAGTGTGGAGATCCGAGTCACATGAAGAGATCTTGCCCCAGGCTTTGGGGAAAGGCAGTACAGTAGGGTCAGCAGCCCATGATTTCAGCTCCAACAGCTGCACTAGTCGTCCGGCCGCCTAGAGGCGGAGGGCAGGTGGGTAGAGGCCGTCCTAGAGGTGGAGGTCAGGAAAGCGGGGGCCAGTCAGGTGGCGCCCCGGCTAGATTCTATGCTTTTTTGGATAGACTAGATGCAGTGGCCTCAGATGCCGTGATCACAGGTATTATTTATGTCTGTGGTAGGGATGCTTCAGTATTATTTGATCCAGGGTCTACCTATTCATATGTGTCATCTTTGTTTGCTCATTTCCTGGATATTCCTCGTGAGTTCCTTGGGTACTCTTGTTTATGTGTCCACTCCTGTGGGCGATTCTATGGTTATGGATCGGATTTATTGGTCTTGTGTGGTCACATTCTGTGGTTACGAGACTAGAGCGAACCTTCTGTTACTTGATATGACCGACTTTGAGGTCATCCTTGTCATGAAATGGTTGTCTCCATATCACACCATCCTTGATTTCCATGCCAAGACTATTACTTTAGCGATGCTGGAGTTACCCAGGTTGGAGTGGAAGGGTTCATATGTCATTACATCTAGTCGGGTTATCTCTTTCCTAAAGGCACGACATATGGTCGAAAAGGGTTTTTTGGCTTATCTAGATTATGTTCGGGACACCACCGTAGAGTCCCTAACGATTTATTCAGTGCCAGTAGTCCGGGAGTTCGTCGATTTGTTTCCTTTTGACCTTCCAGGCATGCTGCCAGATCATGATATTGATTTCCGTATCGATTTGTCTCTAGGCTACCAGCCTATATCTATCCCACCGTACCGTATGGCTCCGAAAGAGTTGAAGAAGTTGAAGGAGCAGCTTGAGGAGTTGTTAGCAAAGGGGTTTTTGAGACCAGGTATATCACCTTAGGGTGAACCAGTGCTATTTGTGAAGACGAAAGATGGGACTATGCAGATGTGCATTGATTACCACCAGTTGAACAAGTTTACCATCAAGAACAAGTACTCATTGCCGCGTATCGATGGTTTGTTTGACCAGTTGAAGGGTGCTAGGGTGTTCTCTAAAATTGACTTGAGGTCAGGGTACCATCAGTTGAAGATTCGGGACTCAGATGTTCCGAAGACGGCCTTCCGTACTAGATATGGCCATTATGAGTTCCTAGTGATGTCCTCCGACTTGAATAATGCCCAAGGGCGTTTATGGATCTGATGAACCGGGTGTTCAGGACTTATATTGATTCCTTTGTTATTATCTTCATTGATGACATCTTGATTTACTCACGTAGCCTGGAAGAGCACGAGCAGTATTTGAGAGTGGTACTTCAGACATTGCGGGAACATGAGCTATATGCTAAGTTCTCCAAGTGTGAGTTTTGGTTAGAGACTGTGGCATTCTTGGGGCATGTGGTATCAGGAGAGGGTATTAAGGTGGATCCCAAGAAGATTGAGGCAGTTCAGAGTTGGCCTCGTCCCACTTTGTTGACTGAGATCAGGAGTTTCCTGGGGCTGGCAGGTTATTATCGCCGGTTTGTGCAGGGTTTCTCATCCATTGCAGCACCTATGACTAGATTGACCCAAAAGGGTGCTCCGTTCCGTTGGTCCGATGATTGTGAGGCGAGCTTCCAGAAGCTCAAGACAGCTTTGACTACAACATTGGTTCTAGTGTTTCCTTCTAGCTCAGGGATGTATACAGTATATTGTGATGCTTCACGCGTTGGCTTGGGTTGTGTATTGATGCAGGAGGGGTGAGTTACTGTATATGCTTCGCGTCAGCTGAAGATTCATGAGAAGTATTACCCTGTACACAACCAAGAGTTAGCCACGATTGTTCATGCTCTTAAGATATGAAGGCATTATCTATTTGGGGTGTCATGTGAGGTTTATACTGATCATCACAGCTTACAGTATTTGTTAAAGCAAAGGGATCTTAATTTGAGGCAGCATAGATGGCTCGAGTTACTGAAGGATTATGACATCACCATTCTTTATCATCCGGGCAAGGCAAATATGGTCGCGGATGCCTTAAGCAGGAAGGCAGAGAGTATGGGTAGCTTGGCATTCATTTCAGCAGATGAGAGGCCACTAGCTTTGGATGTTCAGTCCTTGGCTAACAGACTTGTGAGGTTGGATATTTCACAGCCTAACCGGGTTCTTGCATGTGTTGTTGCCCAGTCATCACTGTTGGGGAAGATCAAGGCTCGGCAGTTTGATAATCCGCATTTGACAGTTCTTATAGAGACGGTACTACAGGGTAGTGCCAAGGAGGTTTCTATTGGCGAGGATGGTATTCTACGACTCCAAGGTCGCCTATGTATTCCTAATGTTGATGGCTTGAGGGGAGGATTCTAGAGGAGGCGCACAGTTCTCGGTACTCTATTCATCCAGGTGCTACGAAGATGTATCGTGACCTAAGGTAGCATTATTGGTGGCGGCCGATGAAGAAAGACATAATTGAGTATGTAGCTAGATGCCTAAATTGCCAGCAGGTTAAGTATGAGCATCAGAGGCCAGGAGGCTTACTCCAGCAGATGACTATACCCGAGTAGAAGTGGGAGCGTGTCACTATGGACTTCGTAGTTGGCTTGCCGCGGACTTTGTGGAAGTTCAATGCAGTTTGGGTCATTGTTGACAGGTTGACCAAGTCGGCACACTTCATTCCAGTTGCCACTACTTATACTTCAGAGAGGTTGGCACAGATTTATATTTGGGAGATAGTTCGGTTACACGGTGCACCTATTTCCATCATATCAAATAGAGGCCCTCAGTTCACTTAGCATTTCTGGAGAGCCGTACAGAGTGAGTTAGGTACCCGTGTAGATCTCATCACTGTGTTTCATCCTCAAACCAACGGGTAGTCAGAGCGGATAGTTCAGATATTGGAGGACATGCTGAGAGCATGTGTGATTGACTTTGGGAGACAACGGGATCAGTTCTTGCCTTTGACCGAATTTGCTTACAACAACAGTTACCAGTCCAGCATCGAGATCACTCCATTTGAGGCTTTATATGGTCGGCGGTGTCGTTCTCCCGTCGTGTGGTTTGAGCCCGGCGAGGCTAAGTTATATGGTACTGATTTGGTAAAGGATTCCTTGGAAAAGATAAATTTGATCCAGGAGCGACTTCGCACCGCACAGTCTAGACAGAAGAGCTACGCGGATCAGAAGGCGCGTGATGTATCATTTATGGTCGGCGAGAAGATTCTCTTGAAAGTCTCGCCGATGAAAGGTATTATGAGATTCGAAAAGAAAGAAAAGTTGAGCCCAAGGTTTATAGGCCCATTTGAGGTGTTGAGGCGAGTTGGGGAGGTTGCTTATGAGCTTTCTTTACCTCCCAGCCTATCAGGGGTTCATCCAGTTTTTCATGTGTCTATGCTTTGGAGATATCATGCCGACTTGTCACATGTGTTAGATTTCAGCACTATTCAGTTAGATGAGAGTTCGGGTTATGAAGAGGAGCCAGTTTCTATTGTTGCTAGACAGGATTGCCAGTTGAGATCCAAGAGGATTTCTACGGTAAAGGTTCAGTGGAGGGGCCAACAAGTCGAGGAGGCAACCTGGGAGTCCGAGGATATGCGGAGCAGATATCCACACTTATTCAGCACTTCATGTATGAATCTAAACTCGTTCGAGGACGAACGTTTGTTTAAGAGGTGGAGAATGTAATAATCCGATCGGTCATTTCACTTTCTAGAACCCCGTTCCCCTAGATAGGACTTCCCGTACATGCTTATACTGATTGATGACTTGGGGGGATGGTTGGTTCGGGGTTTGGAAGAGTTTGGGTTGAAATCGGAACACTTGGTTCCTTAAGGTTGACTTGAAAGACCAAGTTTGACTTTGGTCAACAATTTGAGTAAACGACCTCGGAATTGGGATTTGACGGCTCCAATAGGTTCGTATGTCGATTTCGCACTTGGGCGTATGTTCGGATCGAGTTTTGGATGACCCGGGAGCGTTTCGGCGCCTAATATTAAATGTTGGTTCTTGAAGTTCTTTAAATTTTGTTTGGAACGGGTTTTGGTGATTTCGAGGTCCAAATGGAATTCCGAGACCAGAAATAGTTCCGTAATGTCATTTTAGACTTGCACGCAAAATTTGGTGTCAATCCGAGTAGTTTAAGTATGTTTCATAGAATTGTAAGTAAATTGAAGAACTTGAAGTTCTTAAGTTTGATTCAATTGGTTTTGGGGTGCGATTCCTAGTTTTAATGTTGTTACGGGCGTTCCGAGAGTTTGAGCGAGTCCGTTTTAGGATTCCAAACTTGTTGGTATGTTCGGGCGGGGCCCGGGGGTCCCGAGTGTCGATCGGACGAGGCTCGAACCATTTCGGGAGCTGAAGCAACAACTGAAGCTACCCAGTTCTGTCATAACCGCACCTGCGGTTGGCCAGTCGCAGGTTCGATCGCAGGTGCGAGACCATCGTCCGCAGATGCGGCTCCAACTGACCCAGCCAATTCTGCAGATGCGACTCCTTCTATGCAGAAGCAGGACCACAGAAGCGGGAGCCCGTCCGCAGATGCGGCCCCAGCCGGCCCAGCCAACTCCGCAAAAGCAGACACCTGGTCCGCAGAAGCGGATCCACAGGTGCGGCCTATGCACCGCAGGTGCAAAAATCGCTGGGGCACAGAGGTTCAATTAATACGGGACTTGAGCCATTTTCACTCATTTTCTCTCACTCTTTGGGCGATTATTGGAGCTTCTTGAGAGGGATTTCCACCTAGCTTTTGGAGGTAAGTAATTTCTACCTATCGTGAGTTCAATACATAAATTTTGAGTAGATTTCAACATGAAAATTAGTAGAAATCATGGGTTAGATAAAAAACCTAGGGTTTGACAAGAATGAGATTTTTACCACGAAGTTGACCATGAAACTTAGTGATAATCATATATTTATGTTCTTTAGGTCATGGGTAACAACTTTCTTTAAAAATTTTCGGAATCCGAGCATGTGGGCCTGGGGGTGAATTTTAGGGAAACTTGCAATTTAGGTTGGGAAATCACTTAAATGGTGAAACTACGAACTTTTGAGCATAAATTGATTAGCTTATGTAATTTTTGACTAGATTCGAGTCGTTTGGCGTCAATTTGGAGGTTTGAGCGTGTTCTTGAATTGGGAAGTAGGCCTTGAGATGAGGTAAGTCTCTTTTCTAACATTGTAAGAAGGAAATTACCCCATAAGTAAACTAAATTAATATGTGTTGTTATTTGTAGGTGGGTGGGGGAGGGGGTGGGGGACGTACGCATGAAGTGAAGAGAGTCCGTACGTAGCTACTATTCCTATTACGTCCGGGTAGTCTTAGGTTTACACCATGCCTTGTTGATATATTTATTGCTTTATGTATATTGTTTGCCTTGAGAAGGGCGGAATGGAGTGTGCTTATTAAATGTTTCAAAAAGGAATTGGAATTTAGAAAAATTAATGGGATCTTAAAAGTTTTCATTTGAATGTCGTATTTTGAAAAGAATGGGAGAGTACTATAATAATTTAAGAGATCTTTGTGTAACCGCGTCGCATGTATGATTCACGAGCGGGGTAATTCCTTAAACTTTATGTTTGACCGCGTCGCATGTTTGATTCGCGAACGGGAAAATTGATGCATCTATGGTTCGCGCTGTTCGACCCTCGGCGGTGCACAATTTATATTTATGTTGGATTGGGCCGAACGTCCTCGGTGGTATTGTGTGTGACAGAAGAACTGCAAGTTTCTTTCATAATTAATATGGATTCATTGTCTGTGTGATCATATGTTTTAAAGGAAGCAAGTGATTAAGTTCTTAAATATGGTGATTTCTTGACACGTTAAAATCTTGTTCTAAGTCTTATTGTTGTATACCATGCTTAATTAGAATCTCATATAATCATGTTGTTGGCCCTAGTAAGTGTCAAAGTCGACCCCTCGTCACTACTTCTTCGAGATTAGGCGAGATACTTACTGGGTACATATTGTTTTATGTACTCATGCTATACTTCGGCACTTAACTGTGTAGGATCTGAGGCAGGTGCATCTGGATACCCATCCGACACGCATTCTTGATCGGGGTTTGAGATTCCACGGTGAGCTGCCCTCCTGAGCCGTTCAGCAGCATGCCGGAGTCCCCCTTTATTTTGTTTCTGTCTATCCCCTTTCAGGCAGTAGGATAGATATCTTTTGTATATTCTACTAGATTGCCTACATACTTGGGATACCAGATCTTGGCACACACACTAGTGGATTTATGATTTGGGTATTACTTACATGATTTCGGTTGCCCTCGTTGTTCTGTTTAATCTTATCATATTGGTAAATTGTTTTAAAATATTGTCCACTAACGTCGAATTTTATTTATTTAGTAAACTACTTAAACGGGAAATCACTAATTTAATCAGTGTTGGCTTGCCTAACAATAGTGTTGGGCGCCATCACGGCCTAACACAAAATTTGGGTAGTGACACTCGGGTAGAGTAGAGTACAACATTTCACCCTCAGACGGAGGGGTAGTCCGAGTGCACTATTCAGATACTCTAGGATATGCTTCGTGCTTGTGTAATAGTTTTTGGGGGTGCTTGGGATCAGTTCTTGCCACTTGTGGAGTTTGCTTACAACAACAGTTATCAGTCGAGCATTAATATGGCATCGTATGATGCCTTATATGGTAGGCGGTGCCGGTCTCCAGTGGGTTGGTTCGAGCCGGAACAAGCTAGACTATTGGGTACGGACGTGTTTAAAGATGCTTTGGAAAAGGTTAAATTGATTCAGGATCGGCTTCGTACAGCCGAATCTAGACAAAAGAGTTATGCAGATCGGAAGGTTCGTGATGTTGCATTCATGGTTGGTGAGCGGGTCTTGCTCCGGGTTTCGCCAATGAAGGGTGTTATGAGATTTGGGAAAAAGGGCAAGTTGAGTCCTAGGTATATCGGGCCTTTTGAGATCCTTGAGAGAGTTGGGGAGGTGGCCTACCGACTTGCATTACCACCTAATCTCACTGCAGTTCATCCAGTGTTCCATGTTTCCATGCTCCGAAAGTATCACGGCGATCCATCTCATGTGTTAGACTTCAGCTCAGTTGGATAAGGATATATCTTATGTCGAGGAACCAGTGGCCATTTTGGATAGGCAGGTTCGAAAGCTGAGGTCAAAGAACATTGCTTCTGTGAAGGTTCAGTGGAGGGGTCATCCGGTCGAGGAGGCGACTTGGGAGACTGAGCATGATATGCGCAGCTGTTATCCTCATCTTTTCACCACTCCAGGTATAATTCTAAACCCGTTCGAGGATGAACATTTGTTTAAGAGGGGGAGGATGTAACGACCCGACCAGCCGTTTTAAAAGTTGTAGCCCCATTTCCCCATTTACTGCTCAATTTTTGCTTTACAGTTGTTATGTGACTTGCCGAGGTGATTAGTTCGGGTCCGGTGAGGTTTTGGAATGAATTGGAACACTTAGTTCCAAGGTCTAAAGTTTAAGTTGAAATAGTGACCAGATGTCGACTTATAGGTAACCGACCCCAGAATAGAGTTTTGATGGTTCAATAGCTCCTTATGGTGATTTTAGACTTAGGAGCGTGTCCGGAAAATTATTTGGAAGTCTATAGTGGAATTTGGCTTGAAATGGCGAAAATTTAATTTTTGAGAAGTTTGACCGGGGAGTTGACTTTTTAAATCGGGGTCGAAATCCAGTTCTGAAAATTTTCATAGCTCCGTTATCTCATTTATGACTTGTTTGTAAAATTTGAGGTCAATCGGACTTGATTTGATAGGTTTCAGCATCGAATGTAAAAGTTAGAAATTCTTAAGTTCCTTGAGCTTGAATTGAGGTATGATTCGTGGTTTTAGCATTGTTTTATGTGAATTGAGGTTTCAACTAAGTTTGTATAATGTTTTAGGACTTGTTGATATATTTGGTTGAGGTCCCGAGGGCATAGGGTAAGTTTCAGGTTAACAGATCAATTTTATACTTTGCATTCCAGCTGAAGAATGCTGGTTTTCTGTCACTGATTTCCTTCTACGCGATCGCATGAGAATGTTCGCGATTGCGTAGGCTAATTTGGAACAGTGTGATTTTTTGTGCTATGCGATCGCGTGAAGGCATCCGCGATCGTGTAGGTTTGACCAGGATGTGCTACGCGAACGCGTTCGCAAAGAGGAATGAGGCAGATGGATGGGCCATGCATTTGCTCTATGCGATCGCGAGTGGCTGTCTGCGATCGCGTAGGTCTGAGGATCATGTGCTTTGCGATCGCACGAAGGACACCGCGATCACGTAGGGTCTTTTCTAGGAAGCTTACAATTGCACTCCGCGATCGCCGGACCTTGTCTGCGATCGCATATAAGAAATGACTCGGCAGAATGTTTAAGTTCTGAAAATGGGACTTCGTCCCATTTTCTATTTTTACCGATTTGGAGCTCGGGGAAAGGCGATTTTCGGGAGATTTTCAAGAAAAATAACGGGGTAAGTGTTCTTAACTCAATATTGGTCAATTTACCCGAATCCATGATTATTTTTAACAATTAATTGGTGAATTAAGTTGGAAGATTTAGAAAACCTTATTGGATTAATTTGAAGATTTGAGTGTCGAGTTGATATCGGATTTTAGTAAAACTTGTATGGTTGGACTCGTGGTTGAATGAGCGTTCGTATTTTGTAACTTTTGTTAGGTTCCGAGACGTGGGCCCCATGAGCGATTTTTGGGTTAAATTTCGGATTTTGTTATAAAATTTATATTTTCTTATGGAATTTATTCCTATAATTTGTATTGTTTGAATCGAATTAATTATGACTAGATTCGAGTCGATCGGAGTCAGAATATCGAGGAAAAGGCATACTACTTGACTGATTGAGCGTGGTTTGAGGTAACTGACTTATCTAACCTTGTGTGGGGAAAATTTTCCCTAGGATTGATATTGATGTGAAAATTGTAATATGTTGAGAGTCGTGTATACGAGGTGACGAGTATGTACACGGGCTAAATGTGAAAGATTATGTCTTTAAATTTTGTAGATCACCGTTTCATATTAATTAAATTATTTTATCTTGTTATATTCTTCATCATTGATCTCAATTTTATACTTTAAATTTGCTAGACCTTATTCCTGCTAATTGTTTTACCTGTTTAGTTGAAACTTGGTTTCTTTCATTCTGTGCATTATTTGAAGGTTGAATTTCTTTAATTTAAATATTATTAATATGAAGTATTTGATATCTTAAATTTGGTATTGAGGCAACGTGTTAAAAATTGTGAAATATTATTTTTGCTTAGTTATTTATTCCCGAATATTTTGTGAGATTTTGTACTCATTGTGATTGAGTCGTGAGCTCCCTATTTTGGCAAATATTGTTGTTGTTGATTTATTTTGGAAAATTGAAATATTTGAGCACTTGAGGTGTAGATTGTGATATTGATACGCATATGGTGGTATAAGGTCTGGGTGTTGAAACGCATGCGGTGAGATAAAAACGACCGGCCAGGTCATTACAGTAGGGGAAATACTAGAAGTGACGCGGTGTGATAAGGGTGGCTAAAACGCGGGATGCTATTTCGGGAAAAAAATGTTTTCTTTAAAATTAAATGTGAAGGCTCCCGCGGTGATATAAGGAAATTAGATATTGTGAATTTATTTATGATTTGGGACTATGAGACGGTACCTCGGGAGTGCCTTTGTTGATATTTCTTTATGGCTACATTTGACTTTGATTAATTTGATGATTTCTTTAAAGTTGTAAATTTCTGTTTTCTTTCTGCGGGGGTATTATTTGTCCTTATTCGGTAAGTTAAATGGTAACATACTACTTACTTGACTCATATCCATTGTCATTTTATTGTTATTATATTGTTAAATATTTTACTAAGTCTTTTATTATTTTTATTAGGGCCTGACCTGACCTCGTCACTACTCTACCGAGATTAGGCTTGACACTTACTAGGTACCGCTGTGGTGCACTCATACTACGCTTCTGCACATCTTTTTGTGCAGATCCAGGTACTTTCTACCAGCCCAGATATCAGTGAGTTATATGTGTACGAAGATTTCGAGGTATATTTGCCAGCGTCCGTAGACTCCGGAGTCCCCTTCTATCCTTATTATATTGCTTCTTTATTTTTTTTAGACTTTGACATATAGAGACATTGAGGAAACAATTCTTAGAAACTTGTGACTTATTTCTACCGGATTTTAGGAGTTGTAATTATGTGAATTTTCAGATTTATTTATTTCAGATTTCTATTGTTATTCCGCATTGACAGGCTTACCTAGTCTTAGAGACTAGGTGCCATCACGACATCCTACGGAGGGAATATGGGGTCGTGACAACCAGGCTAAGCCTTAACACTTTGAGTTATGGGCGAGTAAATTGAGAAATGGTAAGATTAAATTCATTTTTGTGCTCATGTGTTGTATTGTAACACGTGTTTCGATCCTTCTCTTTTCTTGTGGAGCGGGCCGAAAGTCTCAGCAGTATATAGATGCATCTATGGCTCGTGTCGCTCGACCCTCGGCAGTGTACATATTTTTCTAGATCGGGCCGAACAACCTCGGCAGAATCGTGCGTTATATCTCTAGTCGTCCGAATATTCACGAAATAAACCTTCCACTGATGCCCTGCATTTTTATGGTTTTTCTTATTTATTTGATATTGGCATTTGGCATTTTCTGAGTTATTAAGATGGAATACAAGATCGAGAAATTTTTCCTTTAAAAGAAATATTTGGAGGATTATGAAATTTACAGATTTACCCCACTATCACTGTGCACTTCATATCCGTTATGAATTATTATATTATTTTATTGGACTGTTAGTAAGTGTCGATGTCGACCCCTCGTCATTACTTCTCCGGGGTTAGGCTAGATACTTTGTGGGTACGCATTGATTTACGTACTCATGTTGCACTTATGCACTAAATGTGCAGGATCTGACAGGTTCATTTGGTAATCATCTTTGCGCGTAGGCGCATCTGTTGAGGAGACTTTATGTGAGCTACAATCCAGGCTACGCATCGCAGTCCATCGAGTTTTGGGATTATTATTGTACTCCTTAGAAAATATTGTATTATGAGGAGACTATACTGTTTATTTTATCCTGTCTTATTTATATTCTAGACAGATGTTGTATTATTATTGTACTCCTTAGAAAATACTTATGCACTTGTGACACCGAGTTTTGGGAATTCCTTCAGGTTATTCATTATTGTGGTTCGTGTGAATATTTTTACTTACTCGGTAGATTCTATGTTATACTGTTCCTTAAGGAAAAATTATGATTTTAAAATACTAAAATGAGTAATTAAATTGGTAAATCACCGTTGGCTTGCCTAACGACGGTGTTAGGAGCCATCACGACCTTTAGCAGATTTGGGGTCGTGACAAACCTCCTATTCAATATTAAATAATAGTTACATGAATGTTGTTAATTGAAAATCCTACGTCTAGAATTTTTTGGGAATTTCAAGCATCACCAACCTTTGAATTGTTTCTAATTCAATATATTTAGAACACAACCAAATGAATAAGGTATCAATGGTAATATTTTTATTTTCTTAAATAAATTGCTAAATTATTCTTCCGATGTAGAAACCGAAAAGTCATATTTTTCATCTTATTGTTGTGATATTGTTTCTTCTTTACTAGTGACGTTATAACACTATCCATCCTTATGTGGCTAGACAATGTCAAAGCATTCTACAAGCAAACTTTCAAGAATTTAATTTGTTTATACCATATTGTTTGATATTTAAAGAATGAAGCAAAGTTTGGGGTCTACAAGAAGGCAGGGTTTCTCTACTAAAGTAAGTAATTGGTTCACGTAAAGTTTTCATCTTCTTTTTCTATTTTCTTTATTTGGTGTATAATTTCTAGACTATATATGTAAAACGTTTTGAGTCTATGTTACTTCGGTTCACTCAGAAATATTGTAGCAATTATGTTAGTATAATTATTCATTGAGTGTTACTTGGATAAATTATAATTTTAGTTTTTTTTTTAATTTGGTTCTCAATTTTTATGTATGTATTCGTACTGACATTTCAGAATGAAAGCTTAGCTGATGATGTTTCACGTATCGCTATGATGTTTCACGTATAGCTAATTATTCATTGATCAAGATTTTGCTCTCGATTATTAGTCAGAATTGGATTTTTAATAGATGTTAGATTCTAGAGAAATATCTTGCTTTTTTGAGGGGCTGGACATTTGAATGTAGTAGGAGCTTCTCTACCAAAAAACAATAAAGAAAGAAAAAAGGAGTTTTAAACAAAATGCATCCTTTCCCGTGTCCAATTTCTTTCTAAAATAATATTCAATGCATTTTTTTGGCATATGATAAAATTCATGGTTAAATAATTTCTAAAATATATTTTCTCACATGATAAACTAAATATTATAGTATAAAAGGGATATTTTATGTTTTCTACCAGAGTTATGATAACGATAAAGCAAACCGAGATGATAGGATAAAACATATACCAACATTAAATGTTTGTATCTAAAACTAATGTAATTATACATAAAATCATCAGTATTCTAGTGGTAACTTCTTGTAACGACCCGACCGGTCGTTTTACTTTCTAGGTCCCCATTCCCCTAAATAAAATTCTCCGTGTATATTTTTAATATTTTATGACTTGCGGGGATAGATAGTTCGGGATTTGGAGAGGTTCGGGTTGTAATCGGAACACTCAGTTCCTCAATTGGCTTTTAAAAGGCTAAGTTTGACTTTGGTCAACACTTTTGAGTAAACGACCTCGGAACTGGGATTTGACAGTTCCAATAGGTTCGTATAATGATTTTGGACATGGGCGTATGCTCGGATCGGGTTTTGGATGACTTGGGGGCGTTTCGACGCTGAATGTTGAAAGTTTGCCTATTAAAGGGTTAAAAGTTCCTTAAATTCGGTTTGGAGTAGGTTTTGGTGTTATCGAGGTTCATTTTGAATTCCGAGCCAGGGAATAGTTCCGTGTGATTTAAGACTTGCACACAACATTTGATGTCATTCAAAGTAGTTTAAGTATGTTTCAGCGCGTACAGAGTACGTTGGAAGAACTCATAAGTTGACAATTTGGTTTGGAGTGTGATTCTTAGTTTTGATGTTGTTTTCAACGTTCCGAGGGTGCGAGCGAGTCCATTTTATGATTCCAAACTTGTTGGCATGTTTGGACGGGGCCTCGGGGGCCCCGGATACCATTCGGACGATGCGCGGAGGTCGCATAGCCATGGATGAACTGTTGAAGCACCCATCTTCTGGTGCAACCGCACCTGCGGAGGGCCAACCGCAGGTGCGAGCTTACAAAAGAGAGCCAACAGCCACAGAAGCGGCCCAGCACGGGAAGCCAGAAACCGCAGATGCGGACAAGGCGACCGCAGATGCAGAGCCGCAGAAGCAAGACTCGCGTAGGTGTGGCTCATCTACCGCAGGAGAGGCATCACAGAAGCGGCACTCTTTTCGCAAATGCGGACTTAGGCCAGCTAAGGGAGGATCGCATCTGCGATAAATCTTTCGCAGATGCGGCCCAGTGACCACAGATGCGAAATCGCGGGATTTTGGAGCATGTGTAGATTTTAGAGCTTTGAAGAGGGGGCTTTCCGCCTAGCTAATTGAGGTAAGTAATTTCTATGCAATGTGAGTTTAATGCATAGATCATGGGTAGATTTTAACGTGAAGATTTGTGAAAAATATGGGTTTAGATGAATAACCCTAGGTTTTGATAAAAATGGCATTTAACCACGAAAATGGTTATGAAAATTAGTGAAAACTGTATATTTGAGTTCGTGAGGTTATGTGTAACAACTCTCTACGAAAATTTCCGAAATTCGGGCACGTGGGCCCGGGGATAAATTTTAGGGATCCTTTAATTGGTGTTGGGTAATCACTCTAATAGTTAGAATATGAACTTTTGAACACATATTGATTGATTTATACAACATTTGACTAGTTTCGGGTTGTTCGGCACCGAGTTGAGGCTTTGGAGTGAATTAGAGGCCGGAAAGTGAGCTTGAGACGAGGTAAGTTCTAGTCTAACCTTGCAAGAGGGAATGCTACCCCATAGGTGATTTAGATTAATGTTTGCCTATAATTGTGGGGACTACGTATGTACGAGGTGACGAGAGTACGTGCGTAGCTATTATTTATGCTATGTACGAGTAGTTTAGGACCCAAATCATGAATTATTTAAAATATCGCACACTATTTGTTAATTAAAGTGCCTAAATTATATTAGAACTTGTTAGAGGGATTGTGAAAGAGCGTTAATGGAATTTTTACTACATTGTGTGTTAACCTTTAATAACGTTTAAGTCAAATGCTTATAAAGTATCCTCTCTTCTTGTGGAGCGGGCCGAATGCCTCGGCAGTAGATAGATGCATCTATGGTTCATGTCGCTCGACCCTCGGCAGTGTTATACATTATTCTAGATCGGGTTGTACGACCTCAGCAAAATCATGCGTGTTAATACTCGGAGTTTAATTATATATTTGATATCATTTCATGGCTTGAGAGGTTAAAGTATACATGATGGAATTTATTTGGGACTTGCCATGCGTGAAAGTATTCTTTACTTCCTGCTTGTTATTTAGTATTATTTTGGTTACATAACCTATGCTTACCCAGACAGTAGATAGAGTTTTGTATTTTCTACTAGTGCTCATATACTTGTGACACCAGATATTGGCTCACACTTTAGTAGACTTTGAGATTTTGAAATATTTACATATTTATGCTTGCATTCAGATGCTTTCATTTTATTCATTTGACTCTCTATTTCGCAAATTTCTAAATAAATGGAATTTAATTATTTGCAAGCCTGTTAAAAGAGAAGTAATCACATAGTAAATTCATCGCAGGCTTGCCTAGCGACGACGTTGGGCGCTATCATAGCCTATAGGAGAAATTGGGTCATGATAACATGGTATCAGAGCACTATGTTCACGTAGGTCTCACAAGTTATGAGCAGGCCAAATAGAGTCTTGCGGATCATTGCAAAGATGTTCATACTTATCTTCGAGGCTATAGGGTGTTAGGAAACTACTCTTTCTTCACCTCATATCGTACAGTTGATGTGGTACTAAGTAGTTTTCTCTTATTATCTCACAGATGGTGAGAACACGCGCAACGGATGTTCCAAACCATGGAGGTATTGCTCCCCCCGTTGCTAGAGGCCGAGGTAGAGGCAGAGGCCGAGGGAGGGATCCATCCTATAGGATGAGAATGAGGACGTCCCAGAGTTGCTCCAACTATGCCACCAGTGGATCCAGTGGAGGATCCTATTATTTTGGAGTAGGGCGAGGCGCCTGCAGCAGAGCCAGCCCCGGTAGATTTCATATCCGCTCCGGGATTCCAAGAGGTCATGGGCCGTATGTTGCGATTCATGGATTCTATGACTTAAGCTGGCCTATTTCCAGTAGACCCAACCACATCTCAGGTGGGAGGGGGAGCACAGACCCCTACCGCTCAGGCTCCAGGGCATGCAGCTGCGTGTATCAGACCCTGAGCACACTACCCGTGGGTGGAGCTCAGCCAGTTATAGTAGCTATACCTGAGCCTAGACCAGCTACGACCGGTGATCCACATAAGCTATTGGATAGGTGGACCAGGCTTCATCCTCCTGCCTTTGGAGGTGAGCGACATTAGGACCCCCAAGACTTTATTGATCGGTGCAGGGACCGACCGCACAACATGAGGATATTGGAGTCCTATGGGGTGGATTTTACTACCTTTAAGCTGGAGGGTAGGGCCCATAGATGGTGGCAATACTATCTTTTTGGCAGACTAGCAGGTTCCCCTCCCATGACATGGGATCATTTCACACTCCTCTTCTTGGACAGATATATTCCACCCTCTCAGAGGGAAGAGTTGCGGGTTCAGTTTGAGTAGCACTAGCAGGGTCAGATGTCGATGACCGACTATGAGGCGAGATTCTCTAAGTTGTCTCGCCATGCACTTATGATACTTCCTACCGATGCAGAGAGAGTGCAGAGTTTTGTTGCCGGGTTACACTCTAGTATCCATGCCATCATGGCTCGAGAGGTGGAGATAGTTACTTCTTATGGTTTGGTTGTGGAGATAGCTCGGAGGATCGAGGGTGTCCGTCAGCGGAGACGAGAGCAGGCGACGAGAGATAAGCGGTTTTGATATTCTGGAGAGTTTAGTGGTGTCCCAGCTGGGGGCAGGGGTCAGCTCGTGAGGGGCTAGCCTAGCAGGCCCACCTATCCAGCACCGTCTCCTCCTCAGGGTGCTCTAGTGCGACCTTATTTCAGTGCCATGCTAGAGAGTTCTTATCGCCCACCAGCTATCCAAGGTTCCTCTAGTGGGTATTCAGGCCATCAGGGCCAAACTTTAGGTAAGTAGTCCACCGTACCGAGAGGTTATTTTGAGTGCGGGGATCTCAGCCATGTGTAGAGGTTCTGCTCCAGGCTTTGGGGCAAGGCAGTACAGCAGGTTCAGCAACCTATTATTCCAGCACCAGCTGCCCTACCACCGGCCCGTCCAGCCAGAGGTGGAGGGTAGGTGGGTAGGGGTCATCCTAGAGGTGGAGGCCAGTCGGGTAGAGGCCAGTCAGGTGGCGCTCAAGCTACGTTCTATGCTTTTTTTGGCCAGACTAGATGCAGTGGCCTCAGATGTCGTGATCACAGGTATCATTTCTCTCTGCAATAGGGATGCTTCGGTATTATTTGACCCAGGGTCTACGTATTCATATGTTTCATCTCTGTTTTCTCATTTCTTGGGTGTTTCTCGTGAGTCCTTGGGTACTCCTGTTTATGTGTCCACTCCAGTGGTCGATTCTGTCATTGTGGATCGAATCTACCGATCGTGCATTGTTACATTCTGTGGTTATTAGACTAGAGCGGATCTTTTATTGCTTGATATGACCGACTTTGAGGTCTTCCTAGGCATGGAATAGCTATCTCCATATCACGCCATCCTTGATTGCCATGCCAAGACTGTTACTCCGACGATTCCAGAGTTTCCTAAATTAGAGTAGAAGGGTTCGTCTGTCAGTACACCTGTTCGGCTTATTTTGTTTCTGAAGGCTCGACACATGGTCGAGAAGAGTTTCTTGGCTTATCTAGCCTATGTTCGAGATACTACCATAGAGACTCCGGTGATTGATTCAGTGCCCGTGGTCTAGGATTTCTCCGATGTGTTTACTTTTAATCTTACAGGCATGCCACCAGATCGTGTTAACAATTTTTGTATTGATTTGGCTTCGGGTACCCAGCCTATATCTATCCCACCGTATCGCATGGATCTGAAAGATTTAAAGGAGTTGAAGGATCAACTTGATGGGTTAATAGCAAAAGGGTTCTCCAGGCTGAGTGTATCGCCTTGGGGTGCACTAGTGTTATTTATGAAGAAGAGAGATGGGACTATGCGGATATGCATTGATTACCGCCGGTTGAACAAGGTTACTATCAAGAGCAAGTACCTATTGCCATGTATTGATGATTTGTTTGACTAGTTGCAGGGTACCAGAGTATTCTCTAAGATTAACTTGAGATCGGGGTACCATCAATTGAAGATTCGGGATTTGGATGTTCTGAATATGCTTTCAGAACTAGATATAGCTATTATGAGTTTCTAGTGATGTCCTTCGTTTGACCAATGCCCCAGTGACGTTCATGGATTTGATGAATCTGGTGTTCAGGCCATGCATTGATTCATTTGTCATTGTCTTCATTGATGACATTTTGATCTACACATGTAGCATAGAGGAGCACGAGCGACATTTGAGAGTGGTGCTTCAGACCTTGCAAGAACAGAAATTATATGCTAATTTCTCCAAGTATGAGTCCTGTTTAGATTCTGTGTCATTCTTGGGGCATGTTGTATCAGGCGAGGGTATTAAGGTAGACCCCAAGAAGATCGAGGCAGTTCAGAGTTGACCTCGTCCTACCATAACGACTGAGATCGGGAGCTTCCTGGGGTTAGCAGCTTATTATTGTTGGTTTGTAGAGGGCTTCTCATCTATTGCAGCACCTTTGACTAGATTGACTTAGAAGGGTGCTCCGTTCCGATGGCCTAATGATTGCGAGGCGAGCTTTCAGAAGCTTAAGACCGCATTGACTTCAACGCCGGTATTAGTGTTGCCTTCCGAATCAGGGATGTATACTGTATTAAGACGCTTCACACGTTGGTTTGGGTTGTGTATTGATGTAGGAGGGGCGAGTTATTGCAAATGATTCACGTCAATTGAAGCCCCATGAGAAGAATTACCATGTATACGATTTGGAGTTGGTCGCGATTGTTCATTCTCTTAAGATCTGGAGGCAGTATCATTATGGGGTGTCCTGTGAGGTTTACACCGATCATCGTAGCTTGCAGCACTTGTTCAAACATATGGATCTCAATTTGAGGCAGCTCAGATGGCTTGAGTTACTAAAAGACTATGGTATCACAATCCTTTATCACCCGGGCAAGGCTAATGTAGTTGCGAATGCCTTGATTAGAAAGGCGGAGAGTATGGGTAGTTTGGCATCCATTTCAGCAGAGGAGAGGCCACTAGCTATGGACATTTAGTCCTTGGCTAACAGACTAGTGAGATTGGATATTTCAGAGCCCAGTCAAGTTCTTTCATGTCGTTGCTTAGTCTTCACTATTCGAGCAGATCAAGGCTCGCCAGTTTGATGATTCGCACTTGTCGGTTCTCAGAGAGACGGTACTACAGGGTGGTTCCAAGGAGGTTATTATCGGTGAGGATGGTGTTCTTCGACTCCAGGGTTGCCTATGTGTTCCTAATGTTCATGGCTTGAGGGAGAAGATCCTAGAGGATGCATAGAGTTCTCGGTATTATATTCATCTAGGTGCTACAAAGATGTATCGCGACCTGAGGCAGCATTATTAGCGGCGGCAGATGAAGAAGGACATAGTTGAGTGTGTGGCGAGGTGCCTAAATTGCCAGTAGGTCAAGTATGAGCATCAGAGGCAAGGTGGCCTAATTCAGCAGATGACGATACCTGAGTGGGAATGGGAGCGCATTACTATGGACTTTGTAGTTGGGTTGCCACGGACCTTGTGGAAGTTTGATGCAGTTTGGGTGATTTTTAATAGGTTGACCAAGTCAGCACATTTCATTTTGCTTGTGACCATGTATTCTTCAGAGAGGTTGGCTCGGATTTATATTTAGGAGATTGTTCGGTTGCATGGTGTGTCTGTCTCCATTATATCAGATAGAGGCCCTTAGTTTACTTCACATTTCTGGAGAGTAGTACAGAGAGAGTTAGAGACCCGGGTAGAGCTCAGCACAGCCTTTCATACGCAGACCGACAAGCAGTCGGAGCGGACAGTTCAGATCTTGGAGGATATGCTCCGAGCATGTGTGATTGACTTCGGAGGGCAGTGGGATCGATTATTGCCTTTGGCTGAGTTTGCTTACAACAATAGTTATCAGTCCAGCATCGAGATGGCTCCATTTGAGGATTTATATGGTCGGCGATGTTGCTCTCCCATTGGATGGTTTGATCCTAGCGAGGCTAAGTTATATGGTATTGATTTGGTGAAGGATACCTTGGAAAAGGTAAAGATGCTTCAAGAGCGGCTTTGCACACCACAGTCCAGGCAGAAAACTTACGCGGATTAGAAGGCACATGTTTTATCATTTATGGTAGGCGAGAAGGTTCTCTTGAAAGTCTCGTCAATGAAAGGGATCATGAGGTTCGGAAAGAAGGGCAAGTTGAGCCCAAGGTTTATAGGCTCATTTGAGGTGTTGAGACGAGTTGGGGAGGTTGCTTATGAGCTCGCTTTACCTCACAGTCTATCGGGAGTTCATCCGGTTTTCCACGTGTCTATGCTCTGGAGGTATCATACCGACAGGACATATGTGTTGGACTATAGCACAGTTCAGTTAGATGAGAGCCTGGGTTAAGAGGAGGAGCCAATTGCCATTGTTGATAGGCAGGTTTACCAGTTGAGGTCCAAGAATATTTTTGTGGTAAAGGTTCAGTGGAGGGGCCAACCAGTCAAGGAGGCAACTTGGCAGGCCGAGGAGGACATGCAGAGAAGATATCCACACTTATTCAGCGCTTCAGGTATGATTCTAGACCCATTTGAGGATGAACGTTTGTTTAAGAGGTGGAGAATGTAACGACCCAACCGTTAGTTATGCTTTCTAGGTCAATGTTCCACTAAATAAGACTCTCCGTATGTGTTTTTACTATTTTATGACTTGCGGGGATGGATAGTTCGGGATTTGAAGGGGTTCGGGTTGAAATCGGAATGCTCAGTTCCTCAATTGGCTTTTAAAAGGCAAAGTTTGACTTTGGTCAATATTTTTGAGTAAACGACCTCGGAACCAGGATTTGATGGTTCTAATAGGTTCATATGATGATTTTAGACTTAGGCACATGTTCGGATCGGGTTTTGGATGACCCGAGAGTGTTTCGACGCTGAAGGTTGAAAGTTTGCCTATTGAAGGGTTAAAAGTTCCTTAAATTTATTTTGGAGTAGGTTTTGGTGTTGTCGAGGTTTGTTTGAGATTTTGAGCCGGGGAATAGTTTCGTATGGTAATTTAAGACTTGCACGCAAAATTTGGTGTCATTCCGAGTAATTTAAGTATGTTTCGGCGCGTTCGGAGTAAGTTGGAAGAATTTGAAATTCATAAGTTGAGTCAATTTGGTATGGGATGTGATTCTTAGTTTTGATGTTGTTTTTCGCGTTCCGAGGGTGCGAGCGAGTCTCTTTTATGATTTCAATCTTGTTGGCATGTTTGGACGGGGCCTCGGGGGGCCCCGATACCATTCGGACGATGTGCGGAGGTCGCATAGCCGCAGGTGCGAGCTCGCAGAAGCGAGCCAACAGCCGCATAAGTGGCCCAACATGGGCAGCCAATAATAGCAGATGTGGAATGGGCGACCGTAGATATGGAGCCGCAGAAGCGGTCAAGGGACCGCAGAAGCGAGACCCGAGCAGGTGCGACTCATCTGCCGCAAAAGCGCCATCACAGAAGCAGCACTGTTTCCGCAGATGCGGACTTAGGCCAGCCATGGGAGGACCGCATCTGCAAAGAATCTTCTGAAGATGCGGAGCCGCAGATGCGGCCCAGTGACTGCAGGTGTGAAATCGCTGGAGGCAGAGTGGTCCATTTAAACGGGACTTAGGCTATTTTGAGTTCATTTGTTACACACTTGGGCGATTTTGGAGCTTTAAAGAGGGGGATTTCCATAGAGCTAATTGAGATAAGTAATTTCTATGCAATGTGGGTTTAATACATAGATCATGGGTAGATTTGGACGTGAAGATTTGAAAATTATGGGTTTAGAGGAATAACCCTAGGTTTTGATAAAAATGAGATTTAACCACGAAAATGGTTATGGAATTGAGTGAAAATTATATATTTGAGTTCGTGAGGTTATGGGTAACAACTTTCTTCAAACAAATTCGTAATCCAGGCACGTGGACCCGGGGATGAATTTTAGGAACCCTTCAATTGGAGTTGGGTAATTACTCTAATAGTGAGAATATGAATCTTTTATTGTGTATTTATTAATTTACATAACATTTGACTAGTTTTGGATTTGTTCGGCACCGAGTTGGGGCTTTAGAGCGAATTTGTGACCGGAAAGTGATCCTTGAGATGAGGTAAGTCTCTTATCTAACCTTGTAAGAGGAAATTTACCCCATAGGTGATTTAAATTAATATTTGCTTCTAATTATGGGGGCTACGTACGCACGAGGTGACGAGAGTTCATGGATAGCTACTATTCATGCTAATGTCCGGGTAGCTTAGGACCCAAATCATGGATTACTTGAAATGTTTGCACCCTACTTGTTGATTTAAGTGCCCAAATTATATTGGAACTTGTTAGAGGAATTGTAGAAGACCGAACTTCACTTACTTAAATTTTTAGCGGATTTCCTGGTCGTTAATGGAAATTTTATATATATGCGTACTAACCCTGTTATAACGTTTAAGTCAAGTGCTTATAAAGTATCCTCTCTTATTGAGGAGTAGGCCGAATACCTCGGCAGTAGATAGATGCATCTATAGATCATGCCACACGTCCCTCGGCAGTGTACACGTTATTCTGGATCGGACCGTATGACCTCGGCAAAAATCGTGCTTAATAATACCCGGAGCATAATCATACTTGATATTATTTTGTGACTTGTGAGGTTATACTTTTCAATGACGGGAATTTATTTGGACTTATTAATTTGTGAAAGAATTATTTGCTCCTCGTTGTTAACGGTTTATTATTATTAATTACATAACTCATGTTTATTTGGAATTTCTGTATTCATATTGCTAGCCTATAGTAAGTGTCGATGTCGACCCCTCGTCACTACTTCTTCGAAGTTAGACTTGATACTTACTGGGTACATGTTGTTTATGTACTCACGCTACACTTCTGCACTAACCGTGCAGGATCTAAGGCAAGTGCATCTAGCGGTCCTACCGCTATAGGTGATTTAAATTAATGGTTGCTTCTAATTGTGGGGGCTACATACGTACGAGGTGACGAGAGTCCGTGCGTAGCTACTCTTCATGCTAATGTCCGGGTAGCTTAGGACCCAAATCATGGATTACTTGAAATGTTTGCACCCTACTTGTTGATTTAAGTGCCTAAATTATATAGGAACTTGTTAGAGGAAGTTTAAAAGACCAAATTTCACTTACTTGAATTTTTAGCGGATTACTTGGACTTATTTATTTATTTGGACTTATTAATGTGTGAAAGAATTATTTGTTCCAGGTTTTTAACGGTATATTATTATTAATTACATAACTCATATTTATTTGGAATTTCTGTATTCATATTGCTAGCCTATAGTAAGTGTTGATGTTGACCCCTCGTCACTAATTCTTCGAAGTTAGACTTGATACTTACTAGGTACATGTTGTTTATGTACTCACGCTATACTTCTGCACTAACCGTACAGGATCTGAGGCAGGTGCATCTAGCGGTCCTACCGGCGCGTCCCAAATATCCTGAGGCCTAGTGGTGAGCTATTTCTCGAGCCGTTCTGCAGCCCCTAGAGTCTCTATTTTGTATTTATATTCTGTCTACTTTATTTCAGACAGTAGTTAGAGTTTTGTATATTCTACTAGTTACTCATATACTTGTGACACCAGGTTTAGGCACACACACTAGTAGACTTTATGGTTTTGGAGTATTTACATATTTATGCTTGCATTCATATGCTTTCATTTTATTCATTTGACTCTCTATTTCTCAAATTTCTAAATAAATGGAACTTAATTACTTGTAAGCCTATCAAAAGAAGTAATCACGTAGTAAATTCATCATAGGCATGCCTAGCGGCGACGTTAGGCTCCATCACGGCCTATAGAAGAAATTGGGTCGTGACAACATGGTATTAGATCACTAGGTTCACATAGATCTCACAAGCTATGAGCAGGCCTAATAGAGTCTTGCGGATCGGGGCGGAGACGTCTGTACTTATCTTCAAGAGGATATAGGGTGTTAGGAAACTAATCTTTCTTCATCGCCTATCGTGCAGTTGATGTAGTACTAAGTATTTTTCTCTCAGTCTCTTATAGATGGTGAGAAGCACACAGCGGATATTCCAGACCATGAAGGAGTTGCTCCCCTTGTTGCTAGAGGCTGAGGCTGAGGCCGAGGGAGGGCTCCAGTTTGTGGTAGAGGATGAGGGCGTCTTAGAGTTGTTCCAGTTACACCACCAGTGGATCCGGTAGAGGATCCCATCATTGAGGAGAAGGATGAGGTGCCTGCAGCAGGACCAGCCCTGATGGATTTCATGTCTGCACCGGAATTCCAGGAGGCCATGGGCCATATGCAATGGTTCATGGATTCTATGACTCGGGCTGGTTTATTTCCAGCAGACCCTGCCACATCTCGGGCAGGAGGGGGCACAGACCCCTACTGCTTAAGCTCCAGGGCACGTAGCTGTCGTATATCAGACCCCAGGTGCACTACCCGTGGGTGGAGCTCATCCAGTTGCAGCAGTTATACCTGAGCCCATACCAGTTGCGGCCAACAATCCATATAGGCTATTGGATAGATGGACCAGGCTATAGCCTCCTGTCTTTGGAGGTGAGCTACACGAGGACCTCTAGGAATTTATTGACCGGTGCAGGGACAGACTGCACAACATGAGGATATTGGAGTCCCATGGGGTGGATTTTACTACTTTCCAGCTGGAGAACAGGGCCCGTAGGTGGTAGCGATCATATCTTCTCGGCAGACCAGTAGGTTCTCCTCCCATGACTTGGGACTAGTTCACACGCCTCTTCTTGGACAGGTATATTCCACCCTCTCAGAGGGAAGAGTTGCAATTTCAGTTCGAGCAGCTCCAGCAGGGCCAGCTGTCAATGACTGACTATGAGGACTCGTCATGCACTTATGATACTTCCGACCGATGCAGAGAGAGTGCGGAGGTTTGTTTCCGGTTTGCACTCTACTAGTCAAGCCACTATGACCCGAGAGGTGGAGATGGGGACTTCTTACGAGCTAATTATAGAGATAGCTCGGAGGATCGAGGGTGTACGTCAGTGCGGTCGGGAGCACGCTATGAGGGATAAGCGGTTCCGGTATTCTGGAGAGTTCAATGGAGCCCCGGGTGGGGGCAGGGGTCAGTTCGTGAGTGGTCAGTCTAGCAGGCCCACATATCCAGCATTGCCGCCTCCTCGGGGTGCTCCAGTATGACCTTATTTCAACGCCATGCAAGAGACTTCTTACTACCTGCCAACTATCCAGGGATCCTTCAGTGGGTACTCAGTCCATCAGGGTCAGACTCCAGGTCAGCAGTCCACCGTACCTAGTGGTTGCTTCGAGTGTGGGGATCTCGGTCATGTGCGGAGGTTCTACCTTAGGCTTCAGGGCAAGGCAGTACAACAGGGTCAACAGCCTATTATTCCAGCACTAGCTGCCCCACCAGTCATCCGACCGTCCAGAGGTAGAGGGCAAGTAGGTAGGGTTCGTCCTAGAGGTTGAGGTCAGCCAAGAGGTGTTCCAGCCAGATCCTATGCCTTTCCCACTCGACCAAATGCAGCGGACTTAGATGTCGTGATTACAGGTATTATTTCTGTCTGCAGTAGGGATGCTTCGGTACTATTTGATCCAGGGTCTATATATTCATATGTTTTATATTTGTTTGCTCATTACTTGGGTGTTCCTCGTGAGTCCTTGGGTACTCCTGTTAATGTGTCCACACCAGTGGGCGATTCTATTATTGTGGATCGGATCTATCGGTCCTGCATTGTTACATACTGTGGTTATGATACTAGAGCGGATCTTTTGTTGCTTGATATGACCGACTTTGAGGTCATCCTGGGCATGGATTGGTTATCTCCATATCACGCCATCCTTGATTGTCATGCCAAGGTTGTTACCTTGGCGATGCTAGAGTTCCCTAGATTGGAGTGGAAGGGTTCGTCTGTTAGTACACCTAGTTGGGTTATTCTTTTTTGAAGGTTTGGCACATGGCCGAGAAGGGTTGCTTGGCCTATCTAGCCTATGTTCGGGATACTACCACAGAGACTCCGGCGATTGATTCAGTGCCCGTGGTCTGGGAGTTCTCCGATTTTCCTTCTGATCTTCCAGGCATGCCACCAGATCGTGATATCTATTTCTGTATTGATATGGCTCCAGGTACCCAGCCTATATTTATTTCATCGTATCGCATAACTCCGAGAGAATTGAAAGAGTTAAGGAGCAGCTTGAGAAGTTGCTAGCAAAAGGGTTCGTCAGACCGAGTGTATCTCCTTGGCGTGCACCAGTGTTATTTGTGAAGAAGAAAAATGGGACTATGCGGATGTGCATTGTATACCGCAAGTTGAACAAAGTTACCAATAAGAACAAGTACCCGTTGTCGCGTATTGATGACTTTTTTGGCCAGTTGCAGGGTGCTAGGGTGTTCTCTAAGATCGACTTAAGATCGGGGTACCATCAGCTGAAGATTGGATCTAATGTCCCAAAAACGGCATTCCGGACTAGATATGGCAATTATGAGTTTCTAGTGATGTCCTTTGGCTTGACTAACGCCCCGGCGACATTTATGGATTTGATGAACATGGTGTTCAGGACATATATTGATTTGTTTTTCATTGTCTTCATTGATGATATTTTGATCTACTAGCGTAGCATGGAGGAGCACGAGCAGTATTTGAGAGTGGTACTTCAGACCTTGCGGGAACAGAAGCTATATGCTAAGTTTTTCAAGTGCGAGTTCTAGCTAGATTCTGTGGAATTCTTGGGACATGTTGTATCAGGCGAAGGTATTAAGGTTGATCCCAAGAAGATCGAGGCAGTTCAGAGTTAGCCTCATCCTACCACCGTGACTGAGATCAGGAGCTTACTGGGGTTAGCATGTTATTATCGTCGGTTTGTAGAGGGCTTTTCATCTATTTCAGCATCTTTGACTAGATTGACCCAGAAGGGTGCTCCATTCCGATGGTCCAATTATTGCGAGGCAAGCTTTTAGAAGCTCAAGATTGTATTGACTTCAACACCAGTGTTAGTGTTGCCTCCCAGTTCAGAGATGTATACTGTGTATTACGATGCTTCACGCATTGGTTTGGGTTGTGTACTGATGCAGTAGGAGCGAGTTATTGTATATGATTCATGTCATCTGAAGCCCCACGAGAATAATTACCATGTACATGATTTGGAGTTGTCCGCGATTGTTCATGCTCTTAAGATCTAGAGGCATTATCTTTATGGGGTGTCCTGTGAGGTTTACACCGATCATCACAGCCTGTAGCATCTGTTCAAGAAGAGGGATCTTAATTTGAGGCAGCGCAGGTGTCTTGAGTTACTGAAGGATTATGATATTACCACCCGGGAAAGGCGAATGTAGTTGCAGATGCCTTGAGTAGAAAGGCGGAGAGTATGGGTAGTTTGGCATTCATTTCAGCGGAGGAGAGGCCACTAGCTTTGGACATTTAGTCCTTGGGTAACAGACTTATGAGGTTGGATATTTCATAGCCCAGTCGAGTTCTTGCATGTGTCGCCGTTCAGTCTTCACTATTTGAGCACATCAAGGCTCGCCAATTTGATGATCTGCACTTGTTGGTTCTCAAAGAGACGATACTACAGGGTGGCGCCAAGGAGGTTACTCTCGGTGAGGATGGTGTTCTTTGACTACAGGGTCACCTATGTGTTCCTAATATTGATGGCTTGAGGGAGGAAATCCTAGATGAGGCACATATCTCTCGGTATTCTATTCATCCAGGGGCTACAAAGATGTATCGCGACCTGAGGTAGCATTATTGGTGGAGACGGATGAAGAAGGACATAGTTGAGTATGTTGCGAGGTGTCTAAATTTCTAGCAGGTCAAATATGAGCATCAGAGGCCAGGTGGCCTACTTCAGCAAATGACTATACCTGAGTGGAAATGGGAGCGCATTACTATGGACTTCGTAGTTGAGTTGCTGCGGACCTTGCGGAAGTTTGATGCAGTTTGGGTCATTATCGACTGGCTGACCAAGTCGGCACACTTCATTCCGATTGTGACCACGTATTTTTTAAAGAGGTTGGCCCAGATTTATATTTAGGAGATTATTCGGTTGCATGGTGTGCTTGTTTCCATCATATCTAATAGGGGCCCTCAGTTTACTTCACATTTCTGGAAAGCAGTACAGAGCGAGTTGGGGACCCGTATAGAGCTCAGAACAGCCTTTCAACCGCAGACTAACGGGCAGTCAGAGCGGACAGTTCAGATCTTGGAGGATATGCTTAGAGCATGTGTGATTAACTTTAGAGGGTAGTGGGATCGATTCTTGCCTTTGGCCGAGTTTGCTTACAACAACAGTTATCATTCCAGCATCGAGATGGCTCCATTTGAGGCTTTATATGGTCGTCGATGTTGTTCTCCCATCGGATGGTTTGAGCCTGGCGAGGCTAAGTTGTATGGTACTGATTTGGTGAGGGATGCCTTGGAAAAGGTAAAGTTAATTTAGGAGCGGCTTCACATAGCACAGTCCAGGCAGAAGAGTTACGCGGATCAGAAGACGCATGATTTATCGTTTATGGTAGGCGAGAAGGTTCTCTTGAAAGTCTCGCTGATGAAGTGGATCATGAGGTTCTGGAAGAAGAGCAAGTTTAGCCCAATGTTTATAGGTCTTTTTGAGGTGTTGAGGCGAGTTAGGGAGGTTGCTTATGAGCTTGCCTTTCCTCCCAGTCTATCGGGAGTTCATCCGATTTTTCACGTGTCTATGCTCCATAGGTATCATGCCGACAAGTCGCATGTGTTAGACTACAACACGTTTTAGTTAGATGAGAGCCTGGGCTATGAGGAGGAGCCAGTTGCCATTGTTGATAGGCAGGTCCGCCAGTTGAAGTCCAAGTAAAACTCCAGTGGAGGGGCCAACCAGTCGAGGAGGAAACTTGAGAGGCCAAGGAGGACATGCGGAGCAGGTATTCACACCTATTCGGCACTTCAGGTATGATTCCAGACCCGTTCGAAGACGAACGTTTGTTTAAGAGGTGGAGAATGTAACGACCCTACCGGTCATTTTGCCTTATAGATTCATGTTCCCTTCAATAAGGCTACTCATATGTGCTTTTATTGTTTTATGACTTACGGGGATGGTTAGTTCGGGGTTAGGAAGGGTTCGAGTTGAAATCGGAACAATTGGTTCCTTAATTTGGCTTTAAAAGGCTAAGTTTGACTTTGGTCGATATTTTGAGTAAATGGCCTTGGAATTGGGATTTGACAGTTCCAATAGGTTCGTATGATGATTTTAGACTTGTGAGTATATTCGGATCGAGTTTTTGAAGAATCGGGAGCGTTTCGGCGCTTAATATTGATAGTTGGCACCTAAAAGGTTTTTAAAGTTTTTTAAATTTGGTTTGGAGTAGATTTTGGTGCTAGCGAGGTCCGTTTGGGATTCTGAGCTGGGAAATAGTTCTGTATGGTGATTTAAGACTTGCACGCAAAATTTGGTGTCATTCCGAGTAGTTTAAGTATGTTTCGGCGTGTTCAGAGTAAGTTGGAAGAACTTGAAGTTCATAAGTTGATTCAATTTGGTTTGGGGTGTGATTCTTAGTTTTGATGTTGTTTTATGCGTTCCGAGGGTTCGAGCGAGTTTGTTTTATGATTTCAAACTTGTTGGTATGTTGGGCGGGTCCCTGGGTACCTCGGGTGTTAATCGGATGAGGCGCGGAACTCATTTGGACTTGGAAGAACAACTAAAGCACCAGGCATCTAGTGTAATCGCACCTGCGGAGGGCTAGCCGTAGGTGCGAGCTCGTAGAAGCGGCCCAGCATAGGCATCCCAGAAATCGCAGATGCGGACAAGGTGGGCGGAGATGCGCGACCGCAGAAGCGGTCAAAAGACCCCAGAAGCGGGATCAAGTGCAGGTGCGGCTCGTCTGCCGCAGGAGCGGCACCGCAGAAGCGAGCTATTTGTCCGCAAATGCGGATTTAGGCCAGCCAAGTTGTTACATCTCGCGTTTTCATATATTAAAGTTTCGTCGTAAGTTAATCGACGTAAGCTCGGGGATGGGATTATCTTGAGATTATAAGCGTTTATGCTATTTATAACAAGCAATAAGTAAGTGTCGTGAAAGATAAAAGGTGAAAGAATCAAAAAAATGAGGTTCGTTGAAGGTTGTTGATTTGGGATAAATATGGTCCGAGCTATAATACCCGGTATTTATGGACTAGTGCCATACAAGGTACCATATGACCATGATAGTATGATGTATAAAGTGTATTAAAAATGAGTAATATTTTAAGTAATTTGAGATAATTCTTAATTATATGGGTAATTGGTTGATTATTGATTAATGAAATATTAATTAATTAATTAAGGAATTGGTGGTTAATAAATTAAGACTTGGATAAGTCCTAAAAGAGGTCCCAACGTGGCAGCCCATCTTTCCCAATTTAGTGACTCTTAAGCCACACTTCAAAGTGGCAAAATATTGTGAACTAATGGATTAGTCACCTTGCCAAAGTGGGGTCCACCCCTATAACAAAAATGCCTCCAAAAATCACTTAAGGAGATGGATTAAGAGATTCAGTAACGGATGGGATTTGGATTCTCAACAATTTCATATGAAGCTTAGTAACGTGACATTTTCTGATTCAACAAGAATTCAATCAAGAATTCAAGAATTCAAGCTCGTAGCAACATGACATTTTTTTGGCAATTCTAAAGAAGCCCGGTATAATCTTTTTCAAAAATATCATACGGATTTTTTTCTACTCCGATCTTGCCGTCACGAATTTTGTCACAATTGTCGTGTGCTAGAAGGGTTGTCCAGAGAATCGGCTCGGGTATGTTAAGTCCAAGCCCTTCCTTCATTTTGGCATGATCTCGTAATTACATGTATTTGATAACGAGGCACAAAGAGAAGTTCATACTACCGAATTTATATTCATTATCCTAGTCTCATAAACTACAGTATTCTTCTTATCAGGACTTCATATTTAATTGAGTATTGTATTCTTCCAGTCAAGAGAGCAGAGAGCCTATATATACAGTATTACAGTATTTTCATTACCATCGAGCTATAATCGATGGGCATGCCCTTATTGGGTAACCTCTAATCAGATGGTAAGTTATATACCGAGCCTGATGTGGCCGAGCGCCTATGAGCGAGCCCAGTTGGCCGAGATACAGAGCCTAGTATAGTCGAGCGCCTATGAGCGAGCCTACTATGGCAGAGCGGTTATATATATACCGAATCTTATAGGGCCGGACAGCTATTTTACTTACTATATTGAGAGAGTTGAGTCAGTATCAGCAGGTAAGCATATCTTCAGATTATCTTTG
This sequence comes from Nicotiana tabacum, assembly GCF_000715075.1. Classification (NCBI taxonomy): domain Eukaryota; kingdom Viridiplantae; phylum Streptophyta; class Magnoliopsida; order Solanales; family Solanaceae; genus Nicotiana; species Nicotiana tabacum. Next base: position 8,266,322 of record NC_134094.1, on the reverse strand, counting down.
ACTCCCAGTTATTTTTAATTATTATATTATTAGTTCAGTTTCAGCTTTCAGTTACTTTGTTGCCTTACATACTCGGTAAATTATTTTGTACTGACGTCCCTTTCTCTGGGGACGCTGCATTTCATGCGTGCAGGTTCAGACAGGCAGGCGGGTAGACCTCATCAGTAGGTGTTGGCCAAGTTCAGCTTTATCGGTTAGCTCCACGTCCTTCGGAGTTGCCGGGTCTAGGAGTTTTGTGTACATCTTGTGTATATATGTATATAGGTTATGAGTAGGTCAGGGGCCTGTTCCGATCACGGTACATCCATTAGTAGCACGGTACATCCATCAGTAGAGGCTTGTAGACAAACCCTCTCAGTTAGTGCAATATGTTGGGCTTGTAGGCCTTGTATGTATATTTTGTTGGTTTGTCAGTTGTAGTAGTCATGACGGCCTTGCCGGCCCAGCTTTATATTTATATTTAGTCAGCATTGGGTTCCATTCAATTTTATATTTTGCTTCGCAAATTGTCTTGCAATGTGGCCCATGGCCAAAGTATGACATTATATGTTCGGAGTCCCTTAGTCGCAAGTTGGTACGCAAGGATAGGTGAGGCACCGGGTGCCGGTCTCGCCCCTTCCCAGGTTCGGGGCGTGACACAAGTGAGGACCGAATCTGCTATGAAACTTCCGCAGATGCGGAGCCGCAGATACGGCCAATGAACCGCGCAAGCGGAAAAGCCGCTAGGCAGAACCTTCATTTAAGTCGAGACTTAAGCATTTTGGACTCATTTATTGCATTCCTTGGGAAATTTTTGGAGCTCTTAGAAAGGGGTTTTCACCTAGAACTTTGAGGTAAGTAATTTATATACAATGTGAGTTAAATATATAGATTAAGGATAGATTTAACATGTAAAATTTGTAAAATTATGGGTTTAGATGAAAGACCTAGGTTTTGATAAAAATGGGGTTTAACCACGAAAATGATTATGGAATTGAGTGAAAATTATATATTTGAGTTTGTGAGGTTATGGGTAACAATTTTCTCTGAAAATTTTCGGAATCCGGGCATGTGGGTCCGGGAACAAATTTTAGAAATCTTCAATTGGGGTTGGGTAATCACTCTAATAGTTAGAATATGAATTTTTGAACATATATTGATCGATTTATATAACATTTTGCTAGATTCGGATTGTTCGGCACCGAGTTGAAGCTTTGGAATGAATTTGAGGCCAGAAAATGAGCTTTAAGATGAGGTAAGTCTCTTGTCTAACCTGGTAAGAGGAAATTTACCCCATAGGTGATTTAAATTAATGTTTGCTTCTAATTGTGGGGGGGCTACGTACGTACGAGGTGACAAGAGTCTGTGCGTAGCTACTAATTATACTCATGTCCGAGTAGTCTTAGGACCCAAATCATGAATTGTTTGAGATGTTTGTACCCTACTTGTATTACATTGTGTATTAGCCTTTAATAACGTTTAAGTCAAATGTTTATAAAGTATCCTCTCTTCTTGTGGAGCGGGCCGAACGCCTCGGCAGTGGATAGATGCATTTATGGTTCATGCCGCTCGACCCTCGGCAGTGTACACATTATTCTGGATCGGGTCGTACGACCTCGGCATAATCGTGCGTGATAACACTCGATGTGTAATCATATATTTGATATCCTTCCCTGACTTGAGAGGCAATACATTATAAGATGGAAATTTATTTGGTACTAACCATGTGTGAAAGATTTATTTACTTTTGCTTATTATTGAGTTATTGTTATTATATACAAAACCCGTGCTCATTTAGAATCCCGTATTTCTTTACTATTAGCCCATAGTAAGTGTCGATGTCGACCCCTCGTCACTACTTCTTCGAGGTTAGACTTGATACTTACTGGGTACATATTGTTTATGTACTCACACTACACTTCTGCACTAACCGTGCAGGATCTGAGGCAGGTGCATCTGGCGGTCCTACCGGCGCGCATTCCAAATATCCCGAGGCCTAGTGGTGAGCTGCTTCCCAAGCCGTTATGCAGACCCTAGAGTCTCTCTTTTGTATTTATATTCTATCTAATTTATTTCGGACAGTAGTTAGAGTTTTGTATATTCTACTAGTTGCTCATATGCTTGTGACACCGGATCTTGGCACACACACTAGTAGACTTTATAGTTTTGGAGTATTTACATATTTATGCTTGCATTCAAATGCTTTCATTCTATTTACTTGACTCTCTATTTCTCAAATTTCTAAATTAATGGAACTTAATTACTTGTAAGCATGTCAAAAGAAGTAATCACGTAGTAATTTCATCGTAGCTTGCCTAACGGCGACGTTAGGCGCCATCACGGCCTATAGGATAAATTGGGTCTTGATATTACATAACTCATGCTTATTTAGAATTTCGGTATTTTATTATTAGCCCATAGTAAGTGTCGAAGTAGACCCCTCGTCATTACTTCTTCGAGATTAGACTAGATACTTATTGGGTACATATTATTTATGTACTCACGCTACACTTCTGCACTAACCGTGCAGGATCTGAGGCAGGTGCATCTGGACATCATCCCGGCACGCACTCCTGATACATCGAAACTTAGCGGTGAGCTGCCTTCCGAGCCCGTTCTGCAGCACCCGAAGTCTTTCTTTTGTATTTACTTTTTGTCTACTTTACTTCAGACAGTAGTTTAGTATTTTGTGTATTCTACTAGTAACTCATACACTTGTGACACCATGTCTTGGAATTTTGTGAGTAGACACTTAGTGATTTTTGAGTATTGATTTCACTACACTTGATCTTACAATTTGTTACGTTTTATTTTACTAAATTTTCTCATCTCTTACTTATGTAATAATTAAAAATTAACTATTTTAAAAATATTAAAAGAATAGATATACGGTTAGTTCACCGTTGGTTTGCCTAGCGGCGACGTTGGACGCCATCACGACCTATAGAAAATTGGGTCGTGACAATATCTCTTGCTTAATTAGCATCTCCAATAATGTTGGAAGTGAGTCAATCAATCATAAATTTACACAAGAACAGGGGAACTGATGGCATTCTTTTTTATGGGAATAACGTTTTAAAGTATGAAGCGACTAGACATCAGCTGAATTAATATTAATTGTGGTGCCTTACGATAAAATTAAATATCCAATATTTTATAATCTATTTTATATCTCAATTGTTTGAAAGCAATACCTACACCTTTTTTATTTTTTTATTTTTCTATTAATGCTAGCAATTGCTATGGTAAAATAGATAAGAAGGGGAGGATGGATTCTTCTCTAGTGGCTCATGTATGGGCTATGACTTTTTAGCCCGTTGTTAATATTTATGTTACCTATAAGAACTCCTATTCTTTTAGGACATGTGCATGGTAGAAGAAAAATATTTAAAGTAAACTAATATTTATTTAATTATAAAATATTAATTATTACAAATTGAATTGCTAAATAAAATTGAAAATCTATAAAGTTGATTAGTTTTATAGAGAAAATGCATAAAAACCTCATTAAACTTGTCCAAAAATAGGTTTGAACACTTAAACTAAACGGGTGTTCTTTTATCCCCCTCCCCCTCCCTCCCCCTCCCCCTCCCCTCTCTTCTTGTTTGGAGTTAATTAAATGACACCCTAACATTATAATACCAGTCTCACAATGTGCAATGCTTTACACACGCGCCACATTAGAGTCATATCAGCACCACGTTAGAGCCACGTCAGAAATTATCTAAATTTTGATATATTTTTAACCGTTTCGTTTCTTCTTTGTCTATTCACATTTTTTTCCTTACTCTTTATTTAATATACTAGTAAAACTCTAATTAATTAATAAATTTCTATTAATTATTTTTTTTATCGAATTCTCATCCGTATATACACTACAAATTTAAATCCATTCGATCTTGGTTTACTCTCCTCTTTTTATATTTCGTTATCTTATAATATTAATTATTTTTAATTTTTCATTTCAGTCTTCAACATCCACTATGATTTTTTCTTGTTCAATTAACCGCAACAGAGAAAATACAAAAAGAAATTTCTTAATTTTTAGAATAAAGAAAAATTCATTATCATGTTCCTAATATGTTGGGACTGAATTAAAAAAAAAAAAAAAAGATGAGGCAGATGGCGAGAAAGAAAAAAAGGAAGAAGAAAGAAGATCGAGCAGATAGTGGGAAAGGAAAAAAAAAATACAAAAAGAAAAAGAAAAAGAAAGAAGATGAGTAGTAGTGAGAAAGGACAAAATTTGAACAAAAAAGGAGACGAGTTGGGCGAACGGAGAAGAAGGGGTCAGAAGAAGAGAAAGAAGGCAGGTGGTAGGTTAAAAAAATGAGAGGGGCTCAATCTTATTTTTTATTTTATTTTTATTACATATTATCAGCGGGGCCACTTTTTTAAAATTTTACGCGCTTTTATTTTATTTTCTTTTTCCTTTTCTTTTATATCAGCCTTTAGGGTGACATTTAATTCATTCCGAACAAGAATATGGAGGTAAAAGAACACCCGTTTAGTTTAAGTGTTCAAACATATTTTTTGAACAAATTTAATGGGATCTTTATGTATTTTAACTAGTGTTATCAATATTCTTACTTATAAATATGATCTGAACAGCTCACTATGTCCCGAGGTATCATTTAAATTGTTAAAAAGCAAAGTGACTTTAATTGTGTGGTTAAAATTAAAGTTACATTAAAATTGTTAAGTAGTTATTTTATATGTTGGTAACTCCCAAAAGTTAGAAGATGTTGGTTGTCAATAAATCATCATGTGTGTATATATTAATTTGTTACGGTGTAATTTTAGGTTGGTAGAAGTTGATGTTGATGTGAGAAGTCATTATGTTGAGATAATAGTATAATATATTTTTTATAATTTTTTATTACTAAACGTATTTTACTCTATATAGTATTACTTCACTCGGTTTTAATTTAGATGAAGTAGTTTTAACACCGAAAAAGAAGAGTTTTCAAACTTGTGCTGCTAAAAGTTTTGTGGAGCCATGATATTTTTAAGGCTATAAGAGCTTCTCATTATGGGTAAATGAGTAAAATAATAAATTTAAAGTTAAATTATTTTAAAATATAAAAATGTATCATTTTTTTGGAACGGATTAATAAGAAAAATACTTCATGTAAATTGAAAGGGAGGAGTATTTATTTTTGAATCATATTGTATTTTTATTTGTTTGTATCACCGACTATATATCTCCACAAGATAGGGGTAAGATTGCGTATACACTACCCTCCCCAGACCACACTATGTGGAATTATACCGGGTTTGTTGTTGTTGTCGTCACCGACTAATATATATAGGGTTATAGTATTTAAGTTATGCCAATAGTTAGTCATATAATTTAGTTTTTTTAGTTTATATAATTTAGCAGGACCATAATTTGATTCGCACATTGTATATATTAAGTTATTTGATGTAAAATATTCACTCAATATGTATTTTTTAGATTTTATTTTGTCACTATTAAAATTTTAGGAGGTATAGGGCCTACATTTTCATACCCAAATCTCTAAAAAAAATCAAAGGATTCAATTTTTAATTTGTATTATTTGACAAATCTTTGACGAACCGTCGAAAAAATATTTTGTATTTTATTTTTAGTATTAGGCGACAGAAATAATCTTCATACAAAATTTCCAACTAAGTCCTCATAAATCACAACAAGTCATCTAAAACTTTCGAGGAATATGATTTCTTCATTATTGAATTTATTAAATATGACCAATATTTATTATTTTCATGAATTTCTTTATTTTTTATTATATAACTTAAAATAACTCAAACACGATGTCTAATAAAATTTGCGTATTTTTAGAAGTTGTGTACTCACCAAAATGAGTACACCCACAAATCGCGTACCCTAAGACTAATAAATTTAAAAACCTGAAACTATTGATTTGGTTTAATAATTGAAAAATTCGAATCAATCCATCATAGGTAACCCTAGGCCAAATATAATCAACAAAAAGCACATAGCATCTTCAAAGTCTTCTGCATTTTACCAACTACAATTAGGAACAGTTGGAAAGACCAAAAAAAATTCCAGAGTCAACGAGAATATACAGAGCTACAGACGATTGGAATCGAGTGATTGACTTTAACATCGTTTGGACGTATCAATTTACTAGCTTGACTACTTTAAGTAAGGTCGAAATTTATTCATTTTATTACTATTTGAAAAATCAAATAATTCACTAAAAAAAATTCATATGTTAGTTAATATTATTATTTATTATAAAAGGGTGTAATATTGTAGTATCTTGTATGTAGTTTTTAAATAACTAACTTTTATTTTAAAAAATCTTTAAGAAATTGATGTCGGAATTGAAATTGAAAATTTAAAAAATTTATTCTTCATATATTCTGACCCTTTATTCTTTTTGAAACAAAAAGAAGTAGTACTACTCTCCCTTGGCTGTAACAATTGCTTTTATTGTAGTTTTTTTCCCCCAATCTTTTAATACACCAGAATATATTTTGTTTCAAAGAAGAAAAAGTACTAAAACAAAAAACATGAGTGTTTGGGACGCGGACATATAGTGCTCATCGACCACACTATGGCTATTGTGTTTTTCACTATGGGACCCTTTGGAATTTGAGGGGACAAGTTGTTCTTTCTTTCTGTAAGTCAAACAAATAACAAAAGGGGAAAGACATTGTATCCGAGCATTTAACGTGAGGGAAACTTCCTAAACCTATATGAATTAAACTATTCTACATTGATATTGTAATCTAATTTTTATTATTGTCACGTCGTCTAAAAGATATCTATAAGTAACTATCTATAAATATTGAAACTTGTAACCTCAAAAATAAAATAAGTTATCAGTAAAACTTATAAAATAATATTGATAGTGTCAAGAATTTTTTATACTGTCAGCGCATATAACTTATAAAAATTAAGTATTAGTGTAATTTAACCAGTTATTGTAGGTTGTCTACTTTATTTTTCATGTAACCGTTTTCATTTATTATGAGCAATTATATGTAATTATCTTTTAAATAATCTGATAGTATAATTTTACTTTTAAAAGTTAAACTCATATGTTCAAGCCAACTACTATAAAAGGGATAGGAGAGTTAGAACTTTATGGTTATAGGGAATAGAGTGTGGAAAGTGAAATGGGAAAATCATGGGCTATGTTAATGGCCATGCTATTGGTCCTAGCTTTGTTAAATATCTTTGAAGTGAAAATGGCAAGTGCGAAATTGAGTGAAGCAGCTTGTAAAGAAGAGAGAAGAATTGGTATAAATGCTTGTAAACCTGTTTTGTATGGAAAACTTCCTTCTCCTAAGTGTTGCGAACGTGTTAGAGTTACTCATATTGAATGTGTTTGTTCTATTATTACTCCCAAATTGGCTGCTCTTATTGATATCAACCGTGTTATTCGTCTTGTGGAAGGTTGTGGTCGAAGAGTCCCTCGAAAATTCAAGTGTGGAAGTAAGTTAATCTTTCTCCATTTTGTCTAGCTTCCTCTCATAGATGAATTCAGAATTTTAAATATATGCCCAACTTAGTTAATATTTTGAAAAGGAGCTTTCGAGCAACGATAAAATTATTTCATGCAGTGACTTATAGGTCACGGGTTCGAACTGTGAAAGCAGACATTAATACTTATATTAGGATAAGTTATCTATATCGCCCTTCTTCGGACTCAGTGTGAATACGAAATATATACTTTATGTATCGGGTTGTCCTATATATTGCTTGATTGTACTTTGATATTCAAAGAAGTACTTCAATAGCTAAATTTTCAGAGGTGAACGACGCGTCTTTCTATAGTATAGTCGTAAAAGGTTTCTCATATAGCTTGCTAACTATGAATAATTAAGAGGGGTAATTTTTTTTAATTTTTAGTATTGATTTGTACAAAGTGACTTGGAGATCATTTACCATTTTCTTGAAGTGCATGGAAGGCATGCGCTATACCCACAGTCAAACTTGGCCAGACGTCCGTTAGCTTGAGATGTTTGGCCAGGAGGGTATAGCGCATGTTCTTCCCTTTTTTTTAAACGTTATTTTGATTCTTCGATTTGAATTTTGTGTTACTTTGGTTCCGCACTCCTATTGCTAGCTAGTAGCGGTGCTCCATTTTGCTCTAGAGACTCTGCACGTTTCTTGAAATGTTCTGTATAATCCTATTGACTATATTTGTTGTAGCTGAAATTCGTTTATTTTTTCTTTTATTGTTAACTAATTACTCTGAATTTGCAGGTATTACCACACCACCCTAAGGAATATAGTCAGCTTAATTGGCTTGCTGCTTGGTGTTTCTTCTCCTACTTCACTTAATCAGTTTTAAGTGATTAATACTAATGTAGTAATATATGGTTCTTCAGTTGGAAATAAATCAAGGAGGAGAATAGAATATGAGTTTAAATTATCGATGTATCGACGTATTTCACCTATTATATAAGATTGCTTTCCATATTTCTTAAGGTTGCCGATTAATATTTGTCTTTTAACTGACCTACTACTGTAAATCTTTTGTAAGTTGGCAGTGCATGAAACTTATACTTACAAAAAATAAAGTTAATCTATTCACAAGATTCTGCAAATTCTTCCACATGAGAGTTTTGGTTGAATCCCTTTAAACAAAACATGTTATAACTCTAAAACATAAGCTAATAGGATAGTGAATTTTAGATACAAGGCGAAAAAAATAAAAAATAAAAAATCGGTTTTTCCCTGCTTTATTCACGTCCGAACCAGTGAAAGCAATAGCTAAAAATTAATATATAATAATAATAATAATAATAATAATAATAATAATAATAATAATAATAAAATATATGTCAAAAAAGAAGAACAAAAAATGGAGGATCCGATTTGGATCGGGGAATTGAACCCGACGTGAATCGAACACGCAACCTTCTGATCTGGAGTCAGACGCGCTACCATTGCGCCACGGATCCGGATGTCTTATCACATTCATCTAATTATATAAGTATAAAATTATAACAAAAACTTTCAACAAAATACATTTAAAGCATTTTTGTGAAGTTAGGTGATTTTGAGGCATTTCACCAAACAAAATTAAAGATTCCTACAATAACATTACATGTTTGTAATAATTGATAACACAAGATTTCGGCAATAGAAAAAATTCTGATATGAGATGTTTTTCCTTTAATTTGTTTACATAGTACGAATTCGAATAAGTCAGGCTTCAAAGCAAATACCCGACACCGATAAAACAAAAACGAAAAAGGATAATAGAAAGTCTACAGATTAGGTGCGGTGCATCATCAATGAAATATTGCCCATTCTTGAACATGTTGATAGAAAAGGATAGGTTGGTCCATAATAAGGGTATAATGCTACTAATATAGTCAATACATATCATTTGAAAATGTGTGAAAATCAGTTAAAGAAGACTTATACAAAATGCTAATGTGACAAATGACATGTTATAAATTGATGCAAAGTACTAAATTAACTTCTCCGTAATTTATATTTTTAGTGATTCACGCGTAGTTCAATTACTTTAATCGTGATAAAAGTTAATTTTTTAACTTTATTGTTATAGAGCAAAATTGCAGTAACTACATGGGAAAATAACTCATTATATAGTTAGAGTAGAAAATAGTGAAAATGAAAATGATACTAACAAGACTAGTGGAGTAGGTGTGGGATTAGATATGCACATAAAAGATGGTATTTGTTTTGGTCGAAAATGACACTATATAGCCGTTGTAAAAATAATAGTCAAAAAAATATATAAAGTTTGTATATTTTTTGTATATTTATATATTTTGTATGTTATATACAAATTTTATATATTTTTCGACTATCAAATATAAATAATTTTTTGCGCGGGCTAAAAGTGATAATACCCCTATTTTTGGTCAATCACACCTTACCGCCGCTAGGCTACCATGTAGATAGGCATGGGCTTGTTTGATGCCGATAATTGGTAGACTGGGTTTTAGTTTGCGTTCACCCGATATCTGTTGAAAACAGTCTTTCTACCTTCACAAGATAGAAATAAGACTGTGTACATATCACCCTCCTCAAACCTCACTTGTATAATTACATTGAATTTGTTTTTGTTATTGATTTTACTCTACCCCTAATAGTAAAGGTAACAGTGTTCAAATTAAAGAATTTTTGAATACAAAAGGATATAGATTAACTAAAAAGAAAGACTGTCGTATAAAGTATAACAAATTGAGTACTCAATTTTATAACTTAAGAAGCAACACCAATATTTAGAAAGTTAAAAGAACTTTTTCTTAAATATTTTTATATTTTAAACATTTAACTATTACACTCTTTAAGTATCTTTTAAATATTCAAAAATTAAATATATTGACAGTCGTGTCCTAACAGCTTGTTTGGATAATTGTTACCTATTGTATTGCATCGTATTGTTACTTTAAATACGATATTTGTTTTGATTGTTACTTAAATTTTATTGTATCGTATCGTTAAATATCTTATTACGTGACGACGGAATGTGTCACTTTATGTAACGATCGATTTGGTGTGATCGCGTCGTTACCTTGTCTTTTTCTCTCAATCTCACCCTTCATTATTATTAAATAATTTTATTTTATCATTTACCCTACCTTTTTATATAATAATTTTACCTGTATCATAATTTTTCTGTATAATATTGTAAGTTTATTCTTCATATTGCTGGTGTGTGATATCATATGACGGCAAACAATACAATCTATTCAAATATTATATTTATCAAACGATATAATACAATATATTATGAAACGACGCGTAGCAACCATCCAAAAAAGCTGTAAATCTTACCACATAAAGTAAAAAGGAGGGAGTATTATTTTTTGTGACAATACGGTGTATTTGTTGGGAGTACTATTTCTTGTGACAATATGGTTACAGATTTGTAGAAAATTTTACAAAATGTGATGTGATGTGATGTGCTTTGATGAAGTGTTGTGGTGGTAAACTGGTGGAGTAGGTGTGGGGTTACCTCTGCAATTTTAGTCAATGAAGCCACTCATCTCACTGGCCACTCCTGCAGCTGCCCACCTTACCCTCTATCATGTATATGGGACGCAAATTGAAATACAAATTTAAGATCATCCCACGTGGCCATTAAACAACCTAGCATTGGCTAATTTTCGATAGAGCCGAGGGTCTATCGAAAACAGTCTCTCTACCTCATAGTAGGGGTAAGGTCTGCGTACACACTACCCTTCTCATACTTCACTAGTGAAATTATTCTGGGTTGTTGGTTGAGTTAAACTTTATAAATTTAATTTTTAAGATTTTTAATATTAAATTTGTTATATTTTTAAGTATGAATTCATGTACTAATTATTATGATTACGTATAAATTTATATTTTAGTTTAAAAGTATCTATTTAGATGAACTTAATAACATAAAGCTACACCTACCTAGCTCCCCTTCAACTACCCCTACTTACCACCTTCCAAGTCACAAGAAACATCTGGAACGTAGTGATGGTAAGTAGGGGGTGGGTGGGGGATTCACTACCTATGGTGGAGGGTGGGTGGTGCCGTGGTGGACTGGTGGAGTAGGTGTAGGATTAGCTGTGCACATCCCTTTGTGTAAGTTAGCATTTGTGTGTCATCATTCATATCATTATCCCCACCCACTCTAGCAAACAACTGGCCAAAATTCAATGCCCCGTCACCACCCCACCATCCACCACCCACCAACCCCACCACCCACACCCCACACCCACCCCATAATGCCCCCCCCCTATCAACATCATCATCCAACAACCTCAACCTCCACCATCATCCCCAACCCCCATACTCTACCCATCACCTATGCTATCATGCGCCACTCTAACACTACTCATTCCTCACGCCCCTATACCCCCTACCCCTCAACATCAATCATACAACAACCTCCACCACCACCCACCTCGCCACCTCATCATCTTTGCTATCTTGCGCCTCTTTCCAACACTACCCATTCCCCACCCACCATCACCACCCCATTTATATCTCAACTTCCCATCGAAATACAATCACTTATAAAAACACCACTCAATTTTCTAAAACAAAAACTACATAATACCATAATACGATGTCGTCTAACCTTGATGTCACCGTCGCAGAAACATCACCGCCGGCGGTGGAGGAGAAGCCTCCACCTCCGGCGAGGAGATTTCCACCGCCGTGTTGGACCCAAGAAGAAACTCTAGCCCTAATCGACGCCTACCGCGAGCGGTGGTACGCCCTCCGCCGTGGCTACCTCCGTACGGCGGACTGGGACGCGGTAGCAGCCGCCGTGACCAGTCGCTGCCCAGACGCATCTCCGGCGAAAACCTCCGCCCAGTGCCGCCACAAAATGGAAAAACTCCGGCAACGTTATCGTGCTGAAAAGCAACGTTCCCTTGCCTCTCCAACCGGTAGGTTTTTTTCGTCTTGGTTCTTTTTTGATAACATGGACGCTATGGAAAATGGTACTACTGTTGCATCAATCAAATTAAATCAACAATTAGCCGAAAAACAAGTCCCATCAATTGACCCAAATTTATTGAAATTAAAGATCAATCAAAAGAATGGTGTGAATTTTCTTGATGATTGGACTCCAAATATCATGTTAAATCATGGCGTTGCGAAAACCCCCGAAAGAAATATTTTTTCTTCTAAGATTCCAAATGGGTATTGTTTTAACAAAGAGGAAATGCCTAATGATGTCGAGTTTGGAAGTGGGTTTCGCGTAAAAAATGGAATTTCAATGAAATCGAAGCGATCAATAATGAATAGTACTAGTTTTGATTGTGATGAAGGAAGTGAATATAATGGGAGTAGTAATGCTAGTGATGGATTTCATGTAAGAAATTTTGGTGAAAATTTTGGTATTTCGAGTTCGAGAAGAAACTGTGGTGGAAATGTTGAACCCAATGTTGATTCTAGGTTTAGTACTCCAAAATTGGGGAAAAAGGGAGGTGGTGTTGGGAGTGGGGGCGGAGGGGTGAAAAGGGGTAGGGATCCGATTGAAGAGATGGTTTTATCGATTAGGTTATTGGGTGAAGGGTTCATGAAAGTGGAGAAGATGAAGATGGAGATGGCAAAGGAAGTCGAGCAAATGAGAATGGAGATGGAGATGAAGCGGAACGAGATGATACTCCAATCGCAGAAGCAGATTGTGGATGCATTTGTGAAGGTGTTGAATGAGGTAAACAATAAGAACAAGAATGTTGTTTCACCTGAATCATAGAGCTCTAAGGTGGAGAGTTTACGTCGATTTCCATTGTTTGTGGATGACGTTGATAATATCAAGACGCCTCCATCCCAAACTAGTTGGAGTACGGTTCATTTCCATTGTTTTGGATGCATTGGAACAACAACAACAACGCTGCCGCCTCTATCCCGGACTAGTTGGAGTTCATGTTGATATGAAGCTTCTTGATTTCAAGGTTTGTGCTTTAATTTTGCTGCCTATTTATGACTTTTGTGTGATCATAGATCATAGTTTTAGGTCTGTTTTTGCATTTCCAGGCAATCTGTGACATATTGTAATGTGTATAGCTACTAGTTTTAGTAGTAGTAATAGTTATTTATTTATATATAGTATTGTGTAGTAGGATTAAGAAGTGAGGGATTTATCGTGATATGATTCTAATGAAATGTTACAACTCTTCAGCCTTCATCAATTCGTTGACTCCTTTGCTTTTGTAGGTGTTTGCTTTGATGAAATCGTTATTTGTAAAGAAAATTCATGAGGAAGATACGGTCAGACTTCTCTATAATAACATTCCTATATAATAACCATTCATTATAGAAGTCAAATTTTTTTCGGAACCGATTATTTTTTAATGTTATAACATGTCTTTTATAACAATACTTCACTATCACAGCCGAAAAATATCAGAACAAATGAGGTTGTTATAGAGAGGTTTGACACAATTTGATAATTAGTTACAGCTCAAGCTGCTCTTTTGTTTTCTTGGATAACGATGGTGTGCGGGTCAGCTTGTGCATATCTTAACTAGTTTTACCGCGTACCTACTACCACCGTAACATTTCTGGGTACAACTCGAGCTACTCTTTGGACGTTGAAAATGTGACTTTTCCATCATTGTTGCTCCTTGAACATTTCATGATCTCTGTAGTAAGACTTGCTTACAAGAAGTTTTATTCTGCTAATCGTGATGGAAATCTAAACTAGTTAAGTTATTAAATTATAGTACTGAAACCTCACTCCCTTCTTTGAAACACAAGGATGTTTTGTATAACATGGCTTTGGCTAAGCAAACGTATGTTCTTGTCATTTACCATTGTGAAAAAGTTGCTATGCAAGTCATGGTTCATCTATATCTGAAGAAATATTACAGGAATTTACCAGCAATTCAAAATTGTCCTTCCTCTCCTTATCAGAACTTAAAATTGACGTTGAATCGAACATCTAATGGTGTGATTTGGTGGTCAATAAATAAATTGGATGAAAACTACGAAAGATGAGATAAAAACACGCCACATGATCTCTTCCTATCTTAAGCATTGGTGGACAAAATTACTAGATATTGTGCAGGTGAAAAATAATATGTACTCGATGCCATGGTCGAGTGCGCATAAGGTGGTTCTGACTAGGGGTGTACATGGACCGGGTTGGTTCGGTTTTTATCAAAACCAAACCAAACCAACATATCGGTTTGGATTGGTTCGATTTTGTCGGGTTTTTTGGGTTTTCTGGGTTTTTTGTTACTTAAATATTATTTCAATCTTACTTTATTAAATTTTTTATAAGTAAATATATGTATAGTAAAAATATAAAAAAATTGACAAACATATTATCTATTAAAATATTCTTATGAGAGAATTTTCTTAATAACACATAATAGTTATTTTTTAGTCGTTTGACAATAATTTTTCATATTTAGTAATTAAACATAAAAATCAATATGATACCTAAATAATAATAATAATCACTTCACATTCGAAAAAGATATAAGAATTTAATGTATCTTAACATATGATATAAATATGAAAGAACAAAGAAATTGACGTACTTCAGTAACACTCGATGAGAAAGTGATCATACAACCCATTATTTAAGGTTAATAAATATGGAGCATTTCATATAATATTAAATATTATATCTCGCAAGAGAATCCCAAATATTTCTAGATATTTGGTAAAGAAAATTTTATATAAAATCTTAAAAGTATATATAAAAATTATATATTTATATGTCGGTTTAGTTCGAATTTTTTTGTTCAATATCAAATCAAACCTAGTCGGGTTTTTTAATCGGGTTGATTTGACTTTTCGGTTTGAAGCGGTTTTTCGATTCAGTTTGTACACTCCTAGTTCTGACACCACCAGTATCAAAGAAGTAAAAACAATTGATGTTGAACCAAAGCAGCTAGTAGAGTCTCTTAGACTACCAATAATTTTATTAGCAACTCATATCCACAGGTATTCAACAACTACAAGTGAATTGACCAATTCTTCACATTGATTCTGTCAAAAGGATTGGAGAGTTAGTATACAAGATCAGCAAAAAGAGCTCACAACAAAGACAAAAAAAGTTAACATTAAGAATCATTGCTCAGAAATAGAACATGAAAGGGAAAAAAAAATACATGGCAGTCTGGTACACGAAGCATCTTGCGTTTACGCAAGGTCCAAGGAAGGGCCGCACCTCAAGGGGGTGTGATGTAGATAACCTAACCTGATCTTAAGCATCAATGGCTGATTCCACAGCTCGATCCCGTCACCTATAGGTCGCACTGAAGCAACTTTAAGGCCCCCTTCCAACATGGCAGCCTGAGCACTACAACAAAATGGAGAATATGATATAACATATTCTCCTCTGACTACTAGCATAGATGAATTAGCGGATTATTTCAAGAAAATGGGAACTAATGTTATACGAAGAACAATCTCAAGACTCCTTCGAACCGCTTGAGGTCTCATCTTTCCAAGATGCTTGCCATTGTTTGTCGTAGAAAGTAGTCTCTTCGACCAACTTTTTGATAGTTTCTATATCCTCATTCTTGCGGATCAAAAGAACACCGGCTACAGCTACAAACAATAGTGTTTTGCAGAAGAAGTTTCCCATTTGATCGACGAGGCCTACACCAGTCAAGCTATCCACAAAATAGGCCATAAAGAAACCAATCATTGCAGCACGACCTGTGCAAGATTCACATTGTTCCATTAGTTAATCAGCTCTATCCTAATATAACTACTGTTTTGTATTTTGAGACGAGGAAATAATTGCAAGGGAAAAAAAGCATATGAGCAAACCATTGAGACGTTCTGCTTCAGGAAGATGAAACCTCTTCATCCATGCCCACCAAGGAATAATTGAGGTGTCGAAAAGCACAGGGTCTTCATTACTTGATGACTCTGGGTTATCTTCCAACCATTTTCTTCTCCTAACCTCTGCAAATGAATAGCCATCAATTGTTAAATTGTGATAAATTCCAAAAATGGACGAAAAGAAGACATTGATAATGTCTATTACCAGAGGCAAATCTAGGATTTCTAGAACATGGATGCACCACTAAAGAAAGAAGAAGAAAAAAAGTACTAAGTGGAATTGATCCATGTTCTGCAAGGTAAATAACTTAGCTTTGAACCAAGTGTACCACTCAGACTTTTTGGAGCATGTTGGCATGGGTGCCAACAGATAATATTACACCGATTCTAGAGAATGTGTACATAAAATACCTAGCTTGACAAAGAGACCATGGGTTCACGTGACCCATATTTTAGGCCTAGATCCGCCCCTGTTTACTACCATTAGGGACGACCAAATAAATCTTGAACCAAGCAAGCCAATGTATTATTGAGAAGGCATCAAATATAGTACCAAAAAAGGATTAAAGATTACAACTTTTTAAAGTTTAGTACCAAACAAATAGTGCTTAATGAAGGCTTCAGACAATAATCTCAATGACACAGCCAAGGAAATGGAGGAAACGGTATCATCTTATAGTTAAGAAGTAACAACTGTATATGACCTGCTATAATCCATCAAGTTCAAGAAAGTCCTCAGTGTTATCTCCATCTCATGTAACATTTTATAATTAATTACATTATTTAATGACCAGCTCCTCGCAAGTGACTGTATACTGTAATTGCTTCAAACATACAGATAACTGTCACTCAAGAGTTCAATCAAAACCAGCCAAAGAGCAAGAATACAAACATCTAGCAATAAATACTTGCCTATGGATCTCCACACGTTGTGTAAAGCCAGCCTCATGAAAAAGCTTAATACAAAAATTTTGATTAATCCGCGCATTCTCAATCTTTTAACTATTTCTAGCTCATTTTCAGTCTTCTAACTATTCATCTGCTCACCTGCTTAAGGTCCAAATGCACTTACTCGACACACTTCCTAATTATGCCTATTAATTTCCTTATTTCGGTTGACTAGAACTCGGCATTACACCAACTTGCAAAATACAGGATTGCATCCAAATTGGAAAATAACCAAGTCATATAGAAAACCGTAGCGTGCAGGCACCCCCACTTTCAAATCAAACAAAGTCTATGCTTTTCGACACACCCTCAATTAGACTCCATTTTGGAATGAGACACTTCAGCTGCACACCGGTTTCTCAAAGTCTCAGCTAATATAGTGTGCAAGGTTGTTTAGTTAGCTATCACTCTATGGCTGCAAACAAACGACAGAAGAACACCCAACATAAAGATGCACACTCCTCCATGTGAAATATTCATCTTCATAGGAGCTTTTTGATAGTAGTCGTGGCTAACAACCATCATCTCTCGGCTTGTTGGCCTTGAGAGCTTCAAGCCCGACTTCTGGTGGCGCACCCTCAACACAAGCACCACCAGACGAAGGGGGGACGGGGAAAGCTACAGGATCAAGAATCAACCTTTCATTGGTAAATAGACTGGAAGTCTTTGGCTAGTGCACTGACCTACTCGCCTTCACCTAAATGAAGACCAAGCGTTCTAGGAAGGTTCGCGCCTGGTGTCTAAACCGGAGATATCACACCGGAATTCATTGCCCGCCCAGACAATACAAGCAAAAGGTGATTTACAAGGAGTACTCAAGTACTGAGAGAGGTGCTATTGCATTAATAACTCCAGCCAAGTCCCTGTTGGCTGCATCACTATGTGTGTCATCGGAGCAAGATGATTCAGGCAAGAGCCCAGATGAAGCAGCAACATCATCCTCCATGGTGGTGTGATGGGTCGTCCAAGGTACCATATGTATGTCTTGGTAGCTAAAGCTGACCCAACATGCCCCCAATGCAAGAGCAGCTACCCGGAAGATGACTTAAATTTGGTTTCATCAATCAAGAATCCAAATCATGTTCTTTTATTACTAGGTTCTATCCACCCCCCACCACCCCTCTCCCCCTGCCTCCTCCCAAAAGAAAAGAAAAGAAAATCCCCTTTTCCCTTTCATTTAGTTTCGACAAAATAGAGCACTACTTGAGCTCCACTGTTGTGACTTAGATTTATTTTTTTTCATTCTTATTCTTTCCCAATTATCATGAACTAGATATTCTAAAAGATGGGAAAGCATTTTTCCTTTATTTTAAAAAAAAAAACTATACATAGATTCCCTCAGTTTCAGTTTATATGGCATTCTTTTTTTTTGTCCATTCTAGAAAGAATGACAACTTTTTATATTTAAATGCCCAGTGCGAGGTGTGCGCAAGTTGGGCTAGATACCACATATTAAAAAAAAAATACCTTCCATTTTACGCTTAATGACATGCTCTTACCGTAATAAAAATACCATAGTTCAAGTGTTCTTTTGGTGTGTGCCAAAAGTCTTTCTTTTTAACAAGAAAAATATATTTTGTACCTAGTTAAATATCTCTATATCAAGTGTTCTTTTGGTGTGTGCCAAAAGTCTTTCTTTATAACAAGAAAAATATATTCTGTACCTAGTTAAATATTTTTATATGTCGAGGGTCTATCGGAAACAGCCTCTCTGCCCTCCAGGGCACGGGTAAGGCTGTGTGCATCTTACCCTCCCTAGACCCTACTTGATCTTACCCTCCCTAGACCCTACGTGATCTTACCCTCCCTAGACCCTACTTGATCTTACCCTCCCTAGGCCCTACTTGTGGGAAATTAGTGGGCTTGTTGTTGTTGTTGTTAAACGAAAGGGAAGGAGTTGTTATACAATTTGAAAAAGATATACTATATTTATAATTTATGCTAATGCCGCACACTTTGTCACAAAGTACAGGAAGATACATGTGGTTATACTTTGCAATCACTTAAAAACTACATGAGCCTATGCTTTCCAGCTACAAAGTTAAGTCAAGCAAGTAGAAATAGCACCAAGTACATAGCTTGAAATTGGCCAAAAACAAATTTATAACTTTAGTTACTCCTAATTAGTCATATAAATAAGTCCACTTCAAGAAAAACAAAACAAATTGGAAATAAAACTTTCACCTGCATCAATAACAGAATCCCAATGAATCTTCCCATCTTTCTCAAATTGCTTCAAATCCCAAGTCCCACCAACCCATCTACTATCCTGAAACTTCCTCACTCCCTCCTCCGTCGCCGGAGCTCCGGCGGAAACCGCCGGCAGTGACCCATTTGAGTTCAAAGCCACCCCATTAGACTCCTCAGTTTTTTCTTGCTCAATAGTCACAGCTGAAGTAGCTGTAATACCAGAAGAAACATCATCAACAGCTCTAAAGGAGAAATGGGGTTTCTTGAGAGTTAAAAGTAGATATGGTTTGTGAGTTAAATCGGGTTTTGGAGGAGAGAGAGTTGGGAAGTGGGGTGGAGGAGCTGAGAATAAGGCCATTGATGACATTATAGAACTTTCAGAGAAGCAAATAAGGTAGAGAGAAAAAGTTTAGAACATACTGAATTTTTCCACAATCCTCAGCCGCAAAGATGGGAGCTTTTTATATGGCTATTTATTAAAGATCGAGTTCTAATTTTACTTGTACATTATTTTCTTGTTTCATTTTATATGATGACATGTAACTGAAATTTAAGAAAGAAGAAAAATTATTGATTAAGTAAGCGTTTCGACATAAAAATTATAATTTTTTTTAAAAAAAAGTATTTGATATTAAGTTAAAAATATTATTTGAAATGTGGAATTATGTTTGGACACTTGTAAAATTTCATGAACAAACACATTTTTGAAAAAAAAAATCGAAAAAAAGAATAAAATATTTATGAACAAACGGGTCCTTATAAGTTGTATTTTCTCTATCCCAATATATGTGAAGATATTCATTAGGTGTGAAATTTAAGGGGGGAGGACCGGAGGGGGGAAGGAAATTATAATTTATCGTCTAAAATAAATTATAAAAATTTATGTAGCTATAGAAACTTCTCATTAAAGATAAAAGAAAAAATTTAATGTTAAATTATTCTAAATATAAAATGATATCATATTTACGATAACATACAAAATAAATTTGCACATAAATTAAGACATTTGGAGTATATGACGGTTTTTAACACGACATAATTTTGGTAAAGTTGTAAAATTTATTTAAGATAATTAGATTAGTGAATTACAGATTTCTCTCAGATTTACAAGTCAAATCTTAACCAAAGGAGCTTGAGGTAAGCACCGAATAGTCATTCTAAAGGGCTGCTATTTAAAATTTAACCAATGCATCCTGATGTTCAATTTTTCAAGACAAAAATGTGAGGTTAAAAATTTTAATTTAAAATTTCAGAACAAAATGACTAGTGGCTAATCTTTAAATAACATACTTGAGAATAGCTATCTGTGCACTTGCCTCATAATACTAAGTGCACTATTAGCCATTTATATGGTCGCTGTTTAAAACATAGCCATCATTTGCAATTTATTTAAAATTTTAGCAAATGAGACAAACTTCAGACCCGCTCCCTCCATTTAGGGATTAGATGAGTCTTTAGGACTGACTTCACCATTAATAGAACTAACACACAAAAGGGTGTTCACAATTAAGCCAAAAATTTCACTGCATACAATATTTCTAGCCATTCATTACCACTTCTGCATTTTCAGCTATATTTGACATTGTTTTGACAACCTATACAAAAGGGAAAAAACAACCATATCCATTTGCTAAATCCAAAATTTGGTTTCAATATAGGTCAACCGCGAAAATGGTAACCATCCGAGCCCCTTTTTGCAAATTCCATATATAAGTTTGCATGGGATATGCAACACTACCATATTGTTTTGGCTTAACTAGCTTTGAGATATCCTAAAGAAAGCAAGCAAAGTGTGATAATATTGCTAGGGACGGACGAGATGTGAAGGATACATTGAGCTACTACTAGTACTCGCTTGAGGAGTAAAACTTGATGTTGGTAAGAGTAGTTCTGCTTGAGGGAAGTAGCTGTTGGATGGCACATTCAGCAGCAAGTCCTGATCAGAATTTTCGTTTGCAGAACGGAAAGAATCCAGTACGAGGGAACTAGTCTCAGAAGGCAAGGCGAACGAGCTTTTTGGGCTGGAGCAAGAACCATCATTGTCTAATGGTTCCTTCTGCTCATAGATGCTTTTCATCACCACACTCTTGGGGCTCTTCATTGTTGTCTTTGCACCTGAAGTGAAATAGCTCGTAAATCTTAATTTGTCGGAATTAGCAAATATGTAATTGAAGAACACACTGCACATGGAATGTACTGGAGTATAATAAAGTTGTGATGCTTCCTAGTCAAACCAACCATGAGTTTTGCATATATTTGCGTGTCTAGTGTGTACTTCTAAGGAATATGTGCTGGCAGAGGGGGCTAATAAAAAAGAAATAATAGAAAGACAGAGATACATAGGTAGACTTTTCTTGATACCAATCCTTATTTCCAACCTCTCGTCTTCAACGAGTGAATTTACTCCAAATAGTAATAAGGCACGAAACGAGCCACGTGGTTGCTCATGTGTGAACAAATATCCCATAACATTGTCGGGAACATTTTTTAAATCTTACTGTTATACGACATACTCCCTCCGTCCCAATTATGCGGCGGTGTTTGACTCGGCACGGAGTTTATGAAAAAAAAGGAAGACTTATGAAACT
This sequence comes from Nicotiana tabacum, assembly GCF_000715075.1. NCBI lineage: Eukaryota > Viridiplantae > Streptophyta > Magnoliopsida > Solanales > Solanaceae > Nicotiana > Nicotiana tabacum. The sequence goes on along the minus strand of NC_134094.1, from coordinate 8,244,380 downwards.
TGTGGTCTAAAACAAACATAGATATTTTGTGTGACTGTAAATTATTTCATTAAGGGTAAAGTAGCAAGTTTAAAATTAAATTGTTTCTAAATATGTTAGTATGACATTCTTTTTGGAACAGACTAAAAAGGAAAGTACGACACATTGGGACAGAGGGAGTAACAAGGTAGAGAATTCAGTTGTGAATGCTCAAAACTTATGCAAGTCCTTATCTTACTCTTGTGCTTTCTTTACCATGCAAGTTTGAACGACAATCCTCAGGTAAATACTTGTCTCCCATCGAAACAAGTCTATCACAGAGGATTTGTCAAATGTCATAAAGGGAAAAGTGAAAGAGGAACATAACCGACCCGAATACTTTAGATGTTGTCGCTCCTGTGGTCTCTTCACAGTTACTGAATGACATGTGCCGATAACACTTCGCTCTCCTGCAACTTCAGAACCGCTGCTACTATTCTTACACTTTGTGTCCTACCAAAGAACAAAATTAGCTTCAAGAAAATTGCACTTCACATATAGAATATAGAAGATGGTGGATTACATGTTCAGTATATATGCAATAAATGGTTAGTAACCAAACCTTGAGTAGATTATATTGTTCCACCCATTTTGACTTTGATAAATAGCATAATATAAACCTCTTCAAGGTTCTACAATCTTCTAACTTTACTCCTGGCAACGAGTTATCGAAAACACCTTCTGCAAGAAGTTTCTGGAAAGAAGAGAGGTTTTCCTCAAATTGAGAGCTCTCAAACATGCTTCTAAGACTGCAGATAGAGAAAAGAACAGGAAAATAATTTGTTGTTCAAGTTCAATATAAGCCAAAACATGACGCAGAAAGTGAAATATAGAGAAGACGTGCAAACCTATCTGGAGGCGCAAAAGAATCAACAGGCGGTAAGTACTTTAGTAGCTGTTGTTGATCATCACTTGATAAATGCCTCATGAATTCTTCAAAATTAAGTACGTCCTGCACCAAGTATCACATAATCTTATCAATTTCTGATCGATTCCAGTAACATTTAACACTGAACAACCTAGTGAAAATAGACTTTGAAAATGGTTAAAGACCTTTACTGAAAAAGAGAAAGACAATCCACGCAAGTCAAAAGTTAGTACTAAAGATAATTAAAAGAGGAAGATCATTTTTAAGTCTACAAACCAGAACAATAAACCAGCAGCACAGACAAGTTGGCCTTGTTAGGATATGCTATGGTTGTATTAAGTGAAAGAAAGCAAAATTTCCTTATAGGAAATACAAGAGAGAGTAACAGACCTTCAGTTCTATATAGCGAAGGGGTGAATTATGATGTCCAAGAATCTGTAGGTTTTCAAGGTGATCTTTGTTTCTGCAATTTAGAAAGAAAAAAAAAAGAGGAAAATCAGAAAGATGGTAAGCATACACCAAAAGCAAAGAAAAAAGTTTCAAATGCTCATAGAATGATGGAACTAGAATGACGTTGCAACAAGTTTACCTAAGAATTCAATAGAAAAATGCAGACTTGTTGTGTGGTTTAGAAGATGTGGTGAACAAAATAATGTATGTTCCAAACCCGTAGGTGATACCAGAGGCGGAGCCAAGATTTCAATTTTATGGGTTTTGGATCTTAGTGCGACGACTAATAACAGGGTTCTAAGTTCAATGTGTACAAATTTAATGAATTTCTTAACACAAATACACTGTTTGAACAAAAGCTACTGGGTTCGGCCGAACCCATAGCCAGGCTTCTACCTCCGTCCTGGGTGATACTACATGTGTAGCGACATGACATCAGACTTTAGCAGATATAATGCATTTAACCCCTTACATTCCACCTGACCAACATGCAGCACAAAATTTTGTTTCTCGATGCAATTACATGCTAGCAAGACTAATGGAGAGGGCACCTTTTAATCTGGTTCTGTTCCACCACCTGACCGGTAGGTTTCTTGGTTCTCTCGGTCCCACTATTTGGTGAATCGACACCCCTACTAATATTTACAGGTGGGGTAGTCAATCGTGAATAAGCCTCATTGACAGAACGGTGCTTGTTTTCAACGGAAAGAGAGCTGGCTTCTGATGATTCTTCTCTGCCTATCGAACTAGGATGCCGAATTAGCATACTCCCATGTCCTATCTCAACCGAAACCATCGGCTTTTCACTCTCGAAAAGCAAATCATCTTCAGAGGATGCAGAGAAGCATGAACTTTGTTGTTGTTCATGTAAGATGGTATATAGGTCTTTGGTGAGCTTCTCGACTGAAGATGGCTTTGGACGATTGAAACAGGTTCTCTTCTTTGAAGGCACCGTTGTATCCCATATATTGGATTGTGCTGGGCCTGAAAAACCAAAATCAAGGGGTAAATACTTCAAGAAAATGCTAAGAACAAAACAACTCCACTTTAAATTTGACTGAAAGATGAGACCGAGCTCGAGATTTGGCCCTAAAATTTTCAGTTTTAGAAGAAAATGCAGCCATAATTCTAGTGAAGGTGCAGTTATCACAAAATAAACTCCCTCTGTTTCAAAAAGAATCAACCTATTTCTTTTTTAGTCTGTTTAAAAAAGAATTGATCCCTTTCTAAATTTGCCATTAATGAGATAATTATAGCCGCACAAATATCTATGAATTGTTTTAGACCACAAGTTTCAAAAGGTCTTCCATTCTTTCTGAAACTCTGCGCCCAGTACAATAAGTTCATTCTTTTTGAAATGGAGGGAGCACGTACCGGAGAAAGTGAAATAATTCTGAGAACAATATATGGATGTAACTAATAAGAGAGGAAGAACATAAACAGTAGGCATCGACAAGGAAATATTTAGGTTACCTGTCAAATCACTTGCTTCAGCACTACCAAATTGTGCACAGCTCTCGGAATTTGAGACAACGGAGCCAGAACTTGACCTATTGCTAGTATCTTCATCTAAGCACTTTCTGAAACCGAAATTATAATCAGGAGGAGTTCCAACTTCAACCATATCATGAGTTTGCTTTCGTTTCAGAACCTTTGCATCTTTGTTCTTTGTAGAAGACATGTTCTTGAACCTAGAAACTCGGTGTTCCTCAAAGTCACAAGGTTCTGCCCTTGCATGCAAAGGAGTATAGTTTGCCAAAGTCCCTTTTGTTCTCCACCGAGATCCACATGCGTTGCACAATATTGGCTTTTCCGGAGGTCCATTACGCCAGAGTGGGGTGCCTGCAACATGATTTTGATAGTTAATACTACGCTAAAAGTAGATAATACGGGGAAGAAAGAATGGTATATAAAATTCTGAAAATTTTGAAACTGAACATGCATTACAAGTTCCCTTTTACGATGCAAAATTTTGGCCAGTGCAATCTGCAATGAGGTCACTTTTTTATGCAATCAATGAAATGCTACCAAATTTCTTTATCGAGTTTTTTCAATTGCAAAAAAGCAAAAGAATACTGGAAGCGATAGTAGACAAAAGATCGTCAAGCCACTCTTCCATAGAATTGTAGCAAAAGAAGTGCGCGGATAAAGGAAGTAACTCTAGTGAAAGAGAATCTGATGAAGTTGTTCTTAATAGAGTAACCAGATTTAAACCAGACAAATAGAGCAACCAGACAAGCAAAAGGAAGTCTTCCACTCAACAACTCAGCTAAGACTGGAAGTGAATAAAGGAGCAAAGAGCTCCACAGAATTTGACGACTTCCAAAAACATATGCTTACTGAATTATACTCCCAAGAACAATGTGACATCATTAAGCACCTCCTGCAAAACCTACTTCAGAAATCATTGTATTTGTCCCAAATTTCTCCATCGATTTGGTCAAAGTACCCAAAATCGGTTGACTAGATCAGGTAAGGATCACACACACACACACACGTCATGTAGACACGGGTGCAGCATCGAAAGTGAACAGTCTGAGCAACTTATGCAATTATACAAGCCAAACCAGCGCATAATGTATGCGTTACACAAGTCAATAAGAAGAAGAAAAAAAGAATTTCTACTATCCAAGATGACTTTAAGTAACACCAGCATAGGAGTAGCCAATTTAACAAGTCTTTCAAGACAAGTTGATATGTTTTTACACTTCCGACCTAAGAAATGCAGAGCCAAGAAGATATTATCAAATGTAGCATACACAAATTTCTTCTGGAGTCAATTGTTCTATCTATGGTTTGTTATGCAATTCCCTATTGAGACTCAGTATATATATATATATATATATGTTAAAACGTCACAATACATAAACGCATTGCCATTTTTATGCTGCTTTCGCTCCCTAAAAAACCACATTGTTGCAAAATTGAGCAAGAATTTCTGTTTGCACCAAAAGCAACTTAGAATTATAAGCGCCTAACGAAGTACATTTCAACACTTAGAACCTGCATTACATGGACTAGTTATATGTATCCGACACGGATGTGTTTAAGTATCTGGTATCTGTAAGCCGCAATCTTTTGATAATTTTATGTACATTTTGAAGAGTTGCACAAAGTACCCTATACTCATTCCAACACACCAACCCTTTCCATTATCAAGGCAAATGAAGGAACCATTATCCATAGTTTAGAAGGGAAAATCAAGAATTCAAAAACAATCAAAATATCCCCCAATTCTGTTAAATAAAGGGAACTAAATTGAACTTTTACATAGCCCATTTACTCAGACAGGCTTAATTAGCAAGATTTTCAACAGACCAATATTCTACAAGAGAGTCAATGGGTATTAAAATAAAAGCAAAAACCAGTTTCAGAAACAAATTATAACTCAAAAACCAGTATTGAAATCCATAAAATTAAGTAAAACACAAACGAAACAAACTCAAAACAGTACATACCATTCTTTATTGTTCATTATTGAAGCAACAAAAATATGGGTATTTAGTTCCATAATTGAACAACTTATCTAAGCAACAAAAAAAAAACCATTTACATTTACAACCAAAAAAATATTTCTACAGGGCAAAGAAACAAAAAAGACTCCACCTTTCTTGAAAATTAACAAAATTTAAGTGGAAAAAAAATAAAGTGAAGAACTATAAACTCACTTGTAACACCACAGTGATAGCAAGGTCCTTCCTTTCCCATCCAAAGATTAAATCTTTACAAAAATAATTAAATAAAAAAAGCTTTTTTTTACTTAAGAAATGATAAAGAAAAAGTATAAAAATCTATTCTTTATAAGTTTTTGAATTCTGTTCAGCCTTTTAATGGCAAATTTTTCTGCAGCACCCAAAAAAAAAAAAAAAAAAAAGACAGACAGAAGAGTTTGTATCTTAAAGTCCCAGAAAAAACCCACTGAAAATAGCAAAAGAAAAAATTATGAACAACTTTTTTAAGGGATTTGAGATGGGTTTTTTTTTTTTTTTTTTTTGGTTTGAGCAATCAGCTGAAAATTTGTACAATTTAATGGACAAATGAAAGAACCATTGAAGGAATCTAATAAATGGTTGGAAAAAGGAAAGGTTGGAGTTTTGTTTTGTTTCTGTATATGACCTCTTTGTTGTGTTTGTAAATTTGTATTTGAAGTAAATGTTTCAGCTTTCTTTGCTATTACTTTTCCTTTTTTCTTTTTATTTACCCAAAAGAGAATTGTTATACATATATTAAGGACTCGTTTGGTACAAGGATAAGGATAATTAATTTCGAAATTAAATTTGAGATGAGTTTACCTACATTTGATTGAGATAAAACTACGGCATAACTAATTCCGGATTGTAGTATCTTTTTATCCCCATGGGAGGGTGGGATAACTAATCCCGAAATAATTAATCATGGGATAACTTATTTTTCAGCCAAACGACCCCTAATAGTGGTCATAATTGGACTTTTCTAAATATAGAATTTTCTTTTCTGTCAAATATATTTAAATGTTCCAATTTAATTTCCTTTTTTAAGTTTAACGATAAAGTTATCTCCGTGTAACCTATAAGTCATGGGTTTGAACCGTGTAAGCAGTCACTAATGCTTGCATTAATATAACTTATCTTCATCACATCCGGTGGAATACGGTCCTTCCTTGGCCCGGCGTGAATGCATAATACATTATGTACTGGGATGCCCTTTCCTTTAACAATATAAAATTCATAACTCATTGCGGAACAACTCGAAATTAGCGCTAAGTAGAGTCCATTTTATGGAAAATTTTCTCAATTCTAAAGACTTGAACCTAGATTTCTAATTAAAGATAAAGGTTCATCTACTATCTCAATTGATTGATAGATGTTCTAATTCTTTGTCTTTTAATGAAAATGCATATAGGATATTATTTTATTTTTTTAATATATATGAACTTCATAAGTTTGAAGTTTATTATTTCTTAATATCCTTGTTGACTTTAGACTTTTTTGTCAAATGTTAACATGTGCCTTCTTTTCAATCCTGCCCTTTCCTCTTTCCACTATGTATATTGAAGATGATGAATGCAGACAAAGTCATTGCCTTCTCTCTCTTTTTTTTGATACTCTTTATCGAATATAAATGTATTGTTAAATATGTTTTTATAAATATTTGTTAAAATTATAATACTATACAATCAATGATTTGAAGAGTAGATGATGACTTATTTAAAAGTCGACATATATATATATATATATATATATATATATATATATATATATATATATATATATATATTGATTTTCTGATTTGTTTTTACTTGAGAGTTATGAACTTTTTGGGGTTGGGGGGGGGGGGGAGGGGGGTTGATTTAGAAAAATGCGCATTGTTATTGTTCACCATTCATTAAAATATACTCTATTAAGTTGTTATAAATGTCGCGAGATAGAGAGTGCATTTATCAATATACATGAGTGTATTAAATATGAAATTAAGGAATTGGACAATTGAATTAATATATTTAGCAATTATAATAGTTGGTTAACATGTTACAAATAACTCACATATAGTAAAACAAATAACTCTATTGTAATTCAGAAAACTCTACTATTATGATTCTAAAATAAGTTAAAGTATGTGACCTTTAACACAATATACGTCAATAAAACTTTATGAAATATAATTGACAATTAAAAGCATTCATGTAAAGTAAAGTGCAAAAATGTGGTGATATAAATGAGCAATTTAAATGGAAAGATATATACTCCGCATGTCCAATCTAATTGTCATGTTTCAATTATTATTTTAACTTGATTTACACAAATTTTTTGGAGATAAATTTAAATGAAGAAGTTTTTAATTTAAAATTTAATTATTGTAACAAAAACTCTTAATTACTATCTAGTAATGAAAAAAGATTTTTGTTAAACAGGTTAAATGTGTGCCTAGTGCCTTAATAAAATGTTTCATTGGTGCCACGTGGCACAAAAATTCACATACCTCTCATGAGATTCAACAATCGAGTCATCAATTAATTTGAAAACACCTCGAACCCCCCTTCCAAAAAGAAAAACAAAACTAAAATAAGAAGTTAAAATCTAAACTCTCTCAACCCTCCAAGGGTAAATATACAACAAATGATCTCGTGTGACCAACTACAATTTGAATAGAAAAAATAATCTACAATGAGTTTTTGTATTTTTCACACTAATCTCTTGTGATAAAGCGTCATATAATTAAAATAGCATTTGTAATTGAGCATAAATCCTAATATCCCGAAATGAGACTATGCAACTTTGAGAGTCCATCTATAGCTCACAGCTCGAACTAAAAAGGACAGCATGGTGCACAAGACATCTCGCATTCATGTCGGATCCGGGGAAAGACTGCATCCAAGGGGTATGATATAGACAATATACCATAATGCAAGCATTAGTAATTATTTTTACGGCTCGAACCCACTGGCGGATCTACATTGTCTAATATGAGTGCTTAAGCACCCATTGCTTTTGGACACAACACTATTACTTGATATATATAAAAAAAAACTAATAATTCATATAGATACATATTAGTTGAACACCTAGTCTGAGTAGTAATTTTCAAATTAAAAATAGTTAAGCACCTATAATTTAAAAAAATTGGATCTGTCATTGCTCGAACTCGTGACATGTGGAGATAACTTTATCGTTTCTCCAAGGCTCCCCTTCGCTCACAGTTCGAACTAGTTGAAAATTTTAAGAGTTACTATATTTAAAATTTTAAGATGAAAGAAAAAATAGAGAAGGAAGCTCACAAGAAAGGAAAAGGTAAGGTAAGAAAAACAAGATTGAAGAAGGTTGTCCAATTTGGTCTGAGCCATTACCTGTTAGGTCATAGTTGGGTTTCACGAACGGAAAATGATTATAATAGATTTAACATATATACACTAATCATTTTAAAAATTTTACACCATCAATACATTTCAACCTATTCTAACAAATAATTTGTTTTATTTTTAAAAGTACGAGTCTTACATCTTGTGATATTTTTTGAGTGACTTGATAATATAAAAGTTCTTTACATTATCATTATTTGGTAACAAATTATTTAAACACATTTACTTAGAAAGTGTAGAAAATAATGATTATATCTAGAAATGGAATACATATTAGTGGCTTTTAAAAAAAGAATACATAATTATTTTGGGCAATAAACAAATTAATTAATATAAATAATCACTCACCAATGGAGGGACCGAAAAGCAAACCTTGAGGGTGTCGTCCTTTTCAAACTAGTTACTAATTCAAAATTTCCTAGCTTGTTTGGCTAAGTTTTTTCAAATCTAAAAGCATTTTTTTCTAGCAGAAGCAAAAACAGTTTCGGGGAAGCGAAAAAAAGTAGTTTATCTCCAAAAATACTTTTTTGAAAAACACTTTTGAGAAAAACACACTTAGAAGCAGTTTTTAAAAAATTGGTCAAATACTAATTGCTGCTCAGAAGTGTTTTTCAAATTAATTAGTCAAACACAAATTGTTTCTCACCGGAAGTACTTTTGAGAAAAAACATTTCTCAAAATAAGCTGGTTTTTGCAGCTTGGCCAAACATGCTAAATCCGATGCCCCAATTTTTAGCTTTTTCTACCTTTTTTTCTCATAGGAGTATAATTTTATTTGACTCTCGTAATGTGAAGTTAAACAATTACACTAATAGTAGCAGTAACATGGAAATGATCCCTTATTTCTTAATTAGAGATCTGGGGTTTGAGTTATAGGTATGTAAAAAATCCTCTTAGAAAATATTTCTCCTTTTAATGGGCATTATGTAAATTTAAACTAATCAGGGTTGTAATGCGGAAACCAATCCCCCCTAAATAAAAAGAAAATCAAACAATCATTTAGGGAAAATGGGAGTATAAATTGCAAGACGGAAAGGAGGAGTATTGTAGTTTGAGGTTCATTTATCTACTGCCAAAAGAACATAAATAGGAAAAGAAGAATAAAAAGAAAGGTTTTTTGGCTTTTCACTAGTTGTTTGTATTGAGGTTTCGACTAATCTAAATTTGCGTTGCGTAAGGTCCATTAAAAGAAAAAGTGCTCTCTATCCGATTTTTTTCATTCTCTTGGCTCAAACCCGAAAACTCCGGTAAGGATGCTATGGATTTTTTCACCCTACCACAACCATGGGTGGTAATAAAGAAAAAATTAACACAAAATTGTCAAACAAATTAGACTCAATCATGTCATTAACTAATAAAGTAATCAAATTTTCAATTGTGGCAATAATTGCAGGCTGATTATGAAGGACCACGGACTGCCATTAGGTTGGAGGCTTTGATTATTGGATTGGAGAAATAAACTACCTATTCCTCAACTAATTTGTTCAAATACCTAATCTAATGCTTAATAAGCATTTCTGAAAGAAGGAAAAAAAACATATTCAATCAGCAACTAATATCAGTTCTTTCTTTTTTCGTTTTTCAATAGTAAACAAAAATTAACAATGCACATATATATGAATAGGTATGAGTAAATTAGTAATAATTTCCCTTTGTTAAGAAACACTTTATCCACCTATGTAAAATTTTCCATCACAAATCTAAATTTTAGTCGAAACCCAATACAAATATTGGACACCAAATCATAAAATAATAATAATAATAATAATAATAATAATAATAATAATAATAATAATAATAATAATAATAATAATAATAGTGCAATTTGCTTCTTCTAGTAATAAGAGATTACTAAGATTCGAACTTATGATACTAAAATTAGAATTATGATATATTTGCATCATATTTTTCCATTATACGGTAATTCTGTTACAATCGAAATGTTGTTACAATAAAAAAATATATTAAAAAAATAAAAAAGAAAGACAACCAAGTACACTAAGCTCCGACGATGTGCGGGGTTCGTGAAAGGGCCGAACCACAAGGGTCTATTGTACGCAGGGGAATACAATAAACCCTTATAGTACGGTCTTTTTCCCGGACCTCGCACGTAGCGGGAGTGTCACAGCCCAAATTCGTAATAGGTCATGACTGCACCTAACGCTGTTGTTAGGCAAGCTCACAAGGGTAACTACAATTTATTTACCCCTTTTTAACATTTTAATACGAAAGTTTTCCTTTTTAGAGAACATTTTAAACTAGATTTTATGCAACTACGACTAATATTTTAAAATAAAATACCAATATAATAAGTACATACTCTAGGGTAGAAAAAATAACAAGTACAACAATACATAAGTGCTACAAATTCTCAAAATTCGATGTCACAAGTACATGAGCAATCTAGAAAATATACAAAACTACTAAAACTACTGTACGAAAGTGATAGACAGGAATAGTAAATAAGATAGAAGGAGACTCCGGTGATGCGGACGTAGCAAGGCAAGCAACTCACCACTAATTCTCCGTAGATGATCGACTACACACCCGCGTGACCACTGGTAGGACCTGTCTCAGTACCTGCATATCAGTACAGAAGCGTAGCGTGAGTACGGAAAACAACGCGTACTCAGTAAGTATCTAATCTAACCTCGAAGAAGTAGTGACGAGAGGTCGATTTGACATTTATTAGAGGTCAATAATAGTAATATAAGTGCTAGTAGACATGGTGAGCATACAACAGGTATCAACAAAACAAATAAAAGTAACTATAATAAATACAACAGGAGTCTGTATCACATCACCAACATCTCGTAACTAGTCGTGAAGGCACTAACTCAATTACCCAAACTGGAACCCGTTTCGATTATTAAGCACGAATTTTCCGAGGCGAAAGATCTGATCCTATAAGAATAGTGGTACTCAGTACTGCCGAGGCGAACATCACAATCCCATAAGAGCGGTGTTATCATACTGCCGAGGCGAACGACCCGATCCTATTAGAGTAGAGAAATTTACCTTGCTCACGTACTTGCGAGACGAGAAGACATGGATTTTTCACAGTTTATTAAGTATTCCCCAAATTTTCTGAAATAAGAGGCTAAGTCGAAAATTGCAAATTGAAATCCTTAGTCTCAGCTCTAATCTAGATAATTAATACGCGTAATAATTACAACAATACAATTAAAAACATGATGTGAATCTAATTCTACCCGGACGTATCATGGTATATAGCTACGCACGGACTCTCGTCACCTCGTGCGTACGTAGCTCCCCACACAAGTAACACACAATAACAATACGCCTAAGGGAATGAATTCCCTCTTACAAGGTTAGACAAGAGACTTACCTCGTTCCCAAACTCACTTTCGGTTCACTAGTCTGCTCTAAAAGCCTTAAGCCGATTTCGAACAATCTGAAACTAGTCAAATGTTATATTAATTTAATCAGTATATACTCAAAAGTTCATAATTTAGCTTCTAGAGTCATAACCCAACCCAAATTGGAAGATTCTTAATATTCGCCCCCGGGTCCACGTGCACGGATTTTGAAATTTTTTGAAGATAAATATTATCCATAGCCTCACGAACTCAAATATATAATTTTTATATAATTCCATAACCAATTACGTAGTCAAATCCCATTTTTATCAAAAAAACTAGGTATTTCTACTAAACTTATGATTTTCACAATTTTCATGTTAAAATCCACCCATAATGTATGTTTTAAACTCATATAGTATAGGAATTACTTACCTCAAAGTTCTAGGTGAAAAACCGCTTCTCAAAGAGCTCTAATTTGGACCCACAAATGAGAGAAATTAAGAAATGAGCCTAAGTCTCGACTAAAATACACCATTCTGCTCTCACTGATTTATGCTTTTGCAGAATATTTGCCCGCTTCTGAATCTGCAGAGGTTGCATCGCATATGCGGTCCTCCCCGACTTGCCACATTCCGTTTCTGCAACACGTTCTTCGCATATGCTGCGGTCGAGCCCTTGCATTTGCGCCACTGCCCCCTTCAGCTCCAAGTCGCTTCTGCGGGCCATTAACTGCAGCTAGCCAGCCGCTTCTGTGGTGTTGCACCCGAAGCCAATTTTTCGCAGGTGCGAAAGCACTAGACCCTTGTTGCTTCAGTAATTCTTCCAAGTCCAAACATGTTCCGCACATCGTCCGAATAGCACCCGAGACCCCAGGGCCTCGCCCAAATATACAAACAAGTTCATAAACATAAAACGGTCTCGCTCGAACCCTCAGAAAGCGTTAAACAACATCAAAACTATGATTCACACCCAAAAACCAAATCAATTCAACTTATGAACTTCAAATTTTTTTCAACTTACTCCGAAAGTGTCGAATCATACTTAAACTACTCGGAATGATACCAAATTTTGTGTGAAAGTCACAAATCACAATACAGACTATTCCCAGGCTCAGAATCCCAAACGGACCTCGATAACACCAAAAACCACTCTAAACCAAACTTGAAGAACTTGAAATACCTTCAATGCACCAACTTTCAATATTAAGCGTCGAAACGCTCCTGGGTCATCCGTAACCCGATCCGAACACACGCCCAAGTCTAAAATCATCTATCACGACCCAAAATCTCACATGTCGTGATGTCGCCTATCTTAATACTAGGCAAGCCGATAATCTCAATAAACCATCATATCTTTTAAGTTTGAAAATATAATATTTAAATTAAGCGGAAGAAATTTTACAAATACATATATAAACACTCCCAAAACTCGATGTCAGTGAGTACATGAGCATCTAAATGAATACAAGATCTGACTGATAAAATCACTATCTGAAAATATAGAATAATACAATAACTAAAAAAGAAGAGAGTCAAAGTCTGCGGACGCCAAGCAGCTACCTTGATAATCTCCATATAATATATTCTGAAATTTAGCAACCGTCATATCCGGGAGCACCTGGATCTGCACACGAGGTGCAGAGTGTAGTATGAGTACAACCAACTCAATAGGTAACAAGACTAACCTTTGGGCTGAAAGTAGTGACGTGCTCCACAAGTATAGTCTAGTATGAAAATAACAATACAGAAATGTAGGCATGCTTTCATATTCAACAGTTACTCTCAGTACAAATAAAATAGATCAATTCTGAATAATGTGAGGAATATGATATTTATGTATCTACATGTCAATGTACATACTGTATGTGATGCACCTTAATGAAAACTTCGTGTACTCATGATCTAAAATACTCAATCACTCAGTATTGTATATGGCCAATCCATCCCAGGGGAAGATCCATCCCCGAATATCAATGATTCGGACAAGATTCATGCCCAAAAAAAATTCATCTCTCACTCAGTACTGCATAAGGCCAATCCAGCCCACGGAAAATCCATCCCCAAAATATAAATGATTCGAGCAAGATCCATGCCCGGGGGAAGATCCATCCCTCAATATAAATCAACTACGCTCACTGTGGGGGTGCAGACTTCGGAGGGGCTCCTTCAGCCCAAGCGCTATAATAGCCAGATCCAGGCATAAATAAATAAACATAACTATCACTCAGAATCTCCAGTCTCTCGGGCTCTCAATGACATGAAAAATCACCCCGACGTGATGATATGAAGTAACAATAAATGACAACAGAGAGTGAAATATGATATGCAAATGATAGATGTGACTTAGTATAAAATTATAAATTTAAACAATAATTCAACAATAATACGACCCATGTGGGTCCCAAAATATATCGGCGTATAGCCTAAACATGATCTTTAACATGAGTCTCAACTCAATTTCTCTAACACGTGGAGGATACGAGGATAATGACATTTATTTAATTATACAACTCCACGGAATCAATTTAAGTCACAATTTCCATGATGCACGCCCACATGCCCGTCACTTAGCATGTGCGTCATCTCCAAATAATTCATACAACATGTAATTTATGAAATTACACCCTGAGAACCAAGTTTAGAAGTGTTACCTTAAACCGTGTAATTTCTCACTCTGCTATGCTCTTGCCTCGTGAATTGGTCTCTGAAAATCTCATATCTAGCCACACTTAATTTGATTCAGTCAATACAAATTATTGGAATTAATTCCATAAGAAAATACTATTTTTTCCAATAAAAATCAAAAAATTACCTGTGGGGCTCACGTCTTGGAACCACGAGTCCAACCATACAAATTTCACCAAATTCCGATATCAACTCGACCCTCAAATCTTCAATTAAAGTCTTTGAAGATTTCTACCATTTTCAACCCAATCTTTACCCATTTGAGCTCAACAATCTTTCCATAAACCTTATTGATACGTATAAATAATACTCTTATACCCAAGAATCATACTCTTAATCACCCATCTTTACCCAAACTCAAAATTGAAGACTAGGGGTTAAAACCTTACCTTTTGGGTGAAAGAAGATCTTGTGATATTTCCTTGTTGGATTTCAAAGTTTGAACAAGATCTTGATGAACAAAGCACTTCAGATTCTTCCTCTCTCTAGAACACTCTCCCCTATCTCTAAAAATGTCATATTTTTGCTCCAAAATGAGCTTCAAAGGCTATAAATTAAAATTGGATCGGGTAAAAAATTAGAAAGAATTGATGCCCCGACACAGATTTGCGATCGCATAATACGTATGCAGTCCGCAAACTGACCGCATAATTGAAGCTCCAAAACGAGGGTGGCATGGATAGGTCTGCGGTGATTATCTAGCCCGTATACATGTTTTGCGGTCGCATAATGCATCACAAATTTTCTCAAATTTTGCCTCACATCGGCTTCACTATGCGGCCATTATGCGATCCGTAGAGTGATTCTGCGACCGCATAGTGGGCCGCAGAAATGTCCTTTTATGCCGAAAATTTTCCTTTACTGCTCAGTACATTATTCAACCCAAAAGTCTGAGCCGCGAGAAATTTCTATAACCTCTGTACCAATTGATCCACCTTGGCACCACAAAACCTTAATTTCCTTAGCAAAAAATTCTCCGGGGTCGTTATACATAAGTTAACATCCGATTAATCCTTTTCAACTTAAATTCTAAACCTTAGAACTAAGTGTTCCAAATCATTCCAAAAACTCACCGGACCCGAACCAAGTACATCGGCAAGTTAAATAATAACCGTAATCAGAATTTGAGCAGTAAATGGGGGAACGGGGTTGTAATACTCAAAACGACTGGCCCGGTCGTTACATCATCATACGAACCTATTGGGACCGTCAAATCCCGGTTCCGAGGTCGTTTACTCAAAACGTTGACTCAAGTCAAACTTAACTATTATAGGCTACTATTAATGAACTATGTGTACCGGTTCAACCCGAATCCTTCCAAACATAAACCAACCATCCCTGTAGGTCATAAAACAGTAAAAACACATACATTGAGTTTTAATTAGGGAAACGAGAATCTAGAAAGCAAAACGACCGATTAAATCGTTACAAGGAACTAAGTGCACCGGACAACCTTCTTTTTTAAACTGTAATTCTTTTACGGCATTTCGATTATACACTTTTTTATTTTGATTCGTCTTCGTAATCGGACGTCATATTACTAAAGACAAGGAGGGGGCGTGGAGGGTACATTTGTGAAATAGAATAAAAAAAGTAAAAAAAGAAGAAGCAAAATACAGTCAGTTTTACCAAATGATCGTGGTTAAGAGTGGTGAATGAATGGATCATGGGCATTGTCTGTACAAAGGGCATCATTTATGTCAGTCTTCCTAGATCCATTTTGATGGGTAGAATTTCTCGATACCTGAGTCATTACTAAAAATAGAAATTAGCGACAGACAAATTCTGTAGCTAAATAGAAAAATTCATCGCTAATCCTATTTAGCGACAGATTATCAAGAAATTATGTTAGTTATTAACGATTTAGCGATATATTAGAATGTTCATAACTAATTTCAATTTCTTTTGTAGTGGATTGATGGGAGGTTGCTATGTATTCTGTTGAATCAATTAGTAAAATCGAGAATTTCGCTAAAGGTATTTAAGATTTAATATATTTATATATACATAAAAAATTTAATATTTAATCTATATATACAGCAGGGCCGGCTCCAACCTTATGTGGAGTAAGGCGTGTGCCTTAGGCTCCCAAATTTAGGGTGCCCCATTTTTTTTAAAGTAATAGGCTCATAGGTATTTAAAAATAATATTTAGTATTTTTAATACAAAGCTAGAGTTTTTAATGTAAAGGAAAGAAAAATTTTCAGATATATAAATAAAATAATACTTTGACTCACTTAAAAATGTGTAGATGAATAGTTTTCATAATTTTTATTTTTTTATTTTTTACTCATTCATTAAAAAATTACTCTCTCTTTCTTAATCTGTCCAAGTCAACTTTTTTGTTCAATCTCTTCATATTTCAAAAAATCTCATGTATTTTTTGTGTTTCTCTTTGATATTCTTACTCACTTCTTTCTCCAAGATTTTATTAGTCACCTTCTTTCTCTGAGATTTCACTAGTTCAAGTGTTCACCAATACTTTTAAGCTTTCAATAGTTCTATACTTCTATTTCTTTGTAAAATTTTATCTAAAATCAACAATATCTCAAGAAAGATTAGATAGGTTGGCTGTATTATCAATCGAGCAAAAAATATTAGAGAAAATCGATTATGAAAAAAATTATTAACTTTATATCTCAAAAAGTTAGAAGAATATACTTCAAATAAAAACATATCTTATAATTTTCTTTTAAAAATTTAGGCCTCATGTTACACTTTGACTTTAGGTCCCGTGTGTGATTGAGCCGCTCCTGATATACAGCATAGTTTTCCGTTGAAGGATGTACAATTGATCATCTTTAAGTCCATGTGGCTCCACTATTAAATCAGTAATCAAGAACTCAAGATGCAGATAAGCTGACCCAGACACTGCACTAACGTAGGCGGAGAAAAAAAGCATCCTTTTACTAAATGCTCATGGTAGATTTACTTATTATTATTGTACATTAGTTTAGCTTTCAATTATTATGTGTTATTTCCAAGAAAAAGATGACTCGACTATTATTGGATATGAGCATGTGAATAAGCTCCATTTTACGTTAGATTATATGTAGTCCAATGGAATGAGGTCATAAAAGACTCGATTTGGACGTGGCATTATTGGTTTTCTATTTGTTAAACTCTCATTTTCATCACACATTGATGAATAGACAATAATTTTCCTACACTCAATATTTATACAAGACATGTATTTTGCATTGACACACTTAATTATAGTTATTTTTACTCTCACAAGTTAAGAATAAAATCTGTATATATACTATTCTTTTCGGACTCCACTTACCACATTTTACTGGAATATTAATATTGTTGTTGTACACTTAACTATGGTTAATTGATGTGTAATTGCATTTTATTTTTTAATTGTTAGAGTTAATTTGCTTGTTTGGCACTAGGTGTGGGTAAACAATTTTACACAAGAAAATCTGTATAAAAACCAAAACAGTACAAAGAGGACAATGTTAAGTGATTAAGTTAAAGCAAGTGCTATATTTCTTAATTAGTGGATTGCTAAAAAGGAAATTGAGATTGAAAACCGATAAAAACATTAGGTTATGGTGGGGACTGATCAAGATTTGCAAACTAATAGACACATACTTTGTCTTGTCCTACATGAGACCAAGAGAATATTATGCTAAAGACTTGTAATTACTATACACAGTACAAGATTTTAATAAAAGAACTGTTAATTGGAAGACAAAACATAGAAGAGACTGCAGGTTTGCTATGTTCAATTTTTTTTTTCTTTCTTTTTAGCAATGTTATAAATAACTAATGTGAATAATTATATTCTCATATTAAGTAGGCGTTTGGACATAAGAATTGTAAAATTCGAAAAAATAATGAAAACATTTTTCAAGTGAAAATGGTGTTTGAAATTTAGAGTTGTGTTTGGACATAAATTTCAGTTTTGATTGTTTTGTGAGTGAAAATTTTGAAAAATAGCTTTTTGCAGTTTTTCAAATTTTCAAAAATTTTTAAAATGCATCTTCAAGTGAAAATTTGAAATTTTATGAACAAACGTTGATTTCGAAAAAAGTGATTTTTTTTTGAAAAAATCTTCCACCAAATTTTATGTCATGCACAAAACATTCCGTATTACTATTGGTCCTGAATTATGTTCCCTCGTTATGTACATAAAAATAAAAGATAGAGAAGGAAAAAAGGTGGTGATGAGAGATGCTTTGATAGAATTCTCTCCTCCCTTCTTCTCTTAATATTTGTTGAAGGATTGTCTTTTCTTTTAGGTTTCAACTCAGTATTCGGTACTTATATTGGAGTACTGACTAACCGGATTCACGTCACATAAGACCCGTTAAAGGAAAAAGCATTCCATATTAGGATTTTTTCGATACTCGGGACTTGAGCCTGAGACTTCTAGTTTAAGATAAAAAAATTTTATCCATCCCATCACGACCCTTGGTATTAAGAGATTATGGCCCATAGCCTTTTCAATCATTTTAATCCAACAAATATAGGATAAGATAAAAAATCTATTCATGTTTCCAATTATGTTATCTATCAGCTTTTTGTTGGATTTATTCATTTTTGCACCTTCGTTCTAAAAGAAATACTTCACAAAAATTACAAAAGGTATGCGGGAAGAATACAAGGTTTTTAGAATGTGATTTCATACTCATGGTAATTGTTGTCTTACGGTCGTACAAACCTTCTGTCTTTCCTCTTGAATGCCCAAAACAAGAAATTCGAAGCGAAATACATAGATATGTATAGTAGACAGAAAGGTAATATTTTTATTTTTCTAAATGATCCATAACATGAGACAAAAAGATTAGAGTAATCAAAATTTCTTGAAGTCTCCTCATAAAAAAACTGAAAATTGAAACCATTAATATTCCTTTTTAACTGCTACCGATGATATAGAAGTAAAAGTTTTACCTTAGAGACAAGGCAGGCATTTCCTCATCTCCAGCTTCTTGGGCATAGAATATAACTAATAAGCCCTGCTAAAACCACATCCAACCCATGGCTTAGGGTAAGAATTTCCCATGTTGAAGGACGAAAGTGGTAACAACAATTGCGCCTCGGTCTTAAATAAGTTGGGGCGATGGTATGAATTCTCATTTCTCCCATCAATATGAGAAATTAAACGTTAAGAAAGAAGATGGTCTAACAACAACAACAACAACCCAGTATAATACCACTAGTGGAGTATGTGGAGGGTAGTGTGTACGCAGACTTTACCCCTACCCTGGGGTAGAGAGGCTGTTTCCGATAGACCCTCGGCTCCCTCCCTCCAAGAACTCCCCACCTTGCTCTTGGGATGACTCGAACTCACAACCTCTTGGTTGGAAGTGGAGGATCACCAACAACCTAACACAGCAAAAGGGAGCAGAAATAAGAAGTAAACTGGTAGGTTATGGATATAGTGTAAACATGCATGTATGTTATGCTTCGGAAACAAATCCATCTATGTACCACCATAACCACATTGGCATGCAGCACAACAGAGCCTCACAGCTAAATCTGAGGCGTTACCAAACTATTAACAACATACTTGTTGAAGGTCAACAGAAGTTTATGGACAAGAAAATGCCAGATTCTAGAGTTACAAAGTCTTTGAATAACCGCTTATGCATTAGTTTCTCCTCTTCTTCTTCTTCTCTTCCTTCTCGGATGCATTCTTCAACTGGGAAAACAAGGAAGAGTCAGTTTGACGGACAGTACATAAAAAGGGCAGGTGGGACACCACTTTGCAGAATAAACCGCTTGAAATAATCGCTCACCATTATGATTAAAATTCGCACAAAAACAGCAATAAAATCTGTAAAGAGGGTCAGAGCATGCTTCACGTAGTCCAAATCCCCAAGGTGTGCCTTCTCAATTATATCTTGGGTGTCAAAAATGATATAGCCCACGAACACCAAGAGCCCAAAATAAACCTGCCAGGAAACAGGCATTAAGAACCAAAAGAACCAAAATAGCCTCCTTCAAAGTTCCCTGTCAAGTTAAGAATGCAATGAGACAACAAAAAGAAAGTTGAATTCAACCTCGAACTTGAATAGGGCCATAGAACCACCAAAAATGGATGATGCGAAGTGCAACCAGAACAGGATAGAGAGACCAGATGAAAGAAGACCTCCAAGATACAAGTACTCTCTGCGCCTTGCCACCATGGCAGCAGCTGAGAAGCAACCAAAAGCCACAGCACAACCAACAAAAGCACCTAACACGATGCTGCAATACAAGAAATGTAAGCATCAGAAGCACATTTTAATAATTAAGATTGTGAAGCTGTTAACTAGTCATTCCCAAGAAATAATATTGCTCAAGAACCAGATACACAAGCATGAAAGCAAAAGCTACTCAAAATTGAGATAGCAAATTATTCGAATATGAGATAATATCATCTTGAACTGACACATATTTTGAGTAGCTCTTGAAATTAAAGTGAGACAACGGCTCTTTCTCTCTCATCGCATTTCCTCTCTCCCGGCCCCCGCTAGTTCTCTCTCTTCTATCTACTGTAATTCCACCGGCGTGTCCGCCGGCACTGGCAACCAAAGGTAGGCCATCCTCTCTCTCTCCCTCCCTCCTCCCTCTCTCCTCTCTCTTCCCCACCCCTTCTCTCTCTTTCCCCGCCAGTAATTTCTGGCGGGCGACCCCAACCGCCCCTCCTTTGTCTTTCTTCCCTTCTTCTTTCTCATCTCCCTAAGCCCGTCTCTCTTTCCCCGCTGCTCGTTTTCCCAACCCTTGTGCCCAAATTTCAGTCCTGAAACCCTAGCAGACCCGCCGGCGACCTCCCTTATTGTCTCTCCCTTTTCGCGTCTGTCCAGGTTCACCCTCGCGACAAGTTGGCAACCCCCCCCCCCCCCCCCCACAATTGGTTTCGTGGTGGTTGTGTGTGATTTTTCAGGGAACTAGTTGCGGTTGCCGAGACGAGCGCGAGGCGTACGGGCAAGCAGAGCGGAGCATCACTGGCTGGTGTGTGCAAAGGTTGGTGAGAGTTGGAAGGACGCACGACATATTCTGTGGCCTCGGGTGTGCACCAAGTCATATCTCCAGGTTCTTTCCATCGGGAGTTGGTACCTCCCGCTTTCCTGTCTCTCTCTTTGTGATAGTTAAATTACGGCAATTTAGTTAGCATTAGTTTAAGCATATTATTAGCGTACTTGTAGTTGCTACTTGTTATCTTCTAGTTTGGGTCCTATTCTGTGTTAGTGATCTTCCGTAGTCTGTCGTAGGTATAGTGGCTCTGGTCTGGGATGGTAGAGTAAGTTCATGTCCTCGGGGGGTGGGAAGGGGTGAGAAGGGGGGTGGGGAGGGGGTCAGTGGGTGAGACGGGAGGCAAGGAGAGTAAGGGGAAAAAAGGAGCTTGTAGATTGAGGAACGGGTCGTGGAACATAGGCACGCTGACGGGTAAATCTATTGAGTTGGCGAAGATTCTCCGGAAGAGAAAGGTCAATATAGCTTGTGTTCAAGAGACTAGGTGGGTAGGGTCGAAGGCGAGGAATGCGGACGGGTATAAGTTGTGGTACTCTGGGGTCGTGAGGGGTAAGAAATGGAGTGGGTATCTTGGTGGATAGGGATCTTAGAGAGTGTGGTTGAGGTTAGGCGAGTGAATGATAGACTAATGTTTATTAAGTTGGTGATTGGCGAGTGCACCCTCAATGTCGTTAGCGCTTACGCGCCGCAAGCGGGCTTGGATGGGGAGGTTAAAAGGCGTTTCTGGGAGGGTTTGGACGAGATTATGCGTAGTATTCCACCTGCTGAGAGGTTATTTATAGTAGGGGATTTCAATGGCAATATTGGGTCGGCTGTTGGTGGCTATGGTGAGGTGCATGGTGGCTTCGGCCTTGGGGATAGGAACGGAGGAGGTACTTCGCTATTAGATTTCGCCAAGGCTTTCGAGCTGGTGATTGCGAACTCGACTTTTCCGAAGAGGGAGGAGCATCTTTGTAACTTTCCAAAGTTTGGTGGTGAAGACTCAGATTGATTACCTCCTCCTCAGAAGGTGTGATAGAGGGTTGTGCAAGGATTGCAAGGTTATCCCGGGTGAGACCCTCGCGACTCAGCATAGGCTCTTAGTAATGGATGTCGGCATTATGATAAGGATGAAGAAGAGGTATGCTCGTGGTCGACCGAGGATTAGATGGGGAGCTTTAAGGATAGAGCCCAGGAGTTGGAGGGGGGATTATCAGCTATGGGAGCTTGGAGGAGTAGTGGGGATGCGAGCGCTATGTGGTCAACGACGGCGAACTATGTTGGGGAGGCGGCGAGAAGGGTGCTAGGAATATCGAAGGGTTGCTCTGGCAGGCACCAAGGCGGCTGGTGGTGGAATGACGTAGTCCAAGGTAAAGTGGAGGCGAAGAAGGTAGCATATATGAAGTTGGCAGGGAGCAAAAGCGAGGAGGAGAGGAGAGCGAATAGAGAGAGGTACAAGGTAGCGAGGAAGGAGGCAAAGCTGGCGGTCACGGAGGCTAAGAATGCAGCGTTTGGTCGTCCGTACGAGGAATTGGGGGAAAAAGGCGGGGATAGGAAGTTGTTTCGGCTGGCTAAGACAAGGGAGAGGAAGGCGAGGGATCTGGACCAAGTAAGGTGCATCAAAGACGAGGACGATAGTGTATTGATGGGGGAGTCCCAGATTAAGCAGAGATGGCATACATACTTACATGGTCTTCTGAATGAGGAATATGGAGGGGGGCCGGAATATATTGCTAGGGGATTTGGGGCATTCAGAGAGTCTCCGAGACTTTAGGTATTGCAAGCGCATTAAGGTGGAGGAGGTCGTGGGGGATTTGTGTAAGATGCGTAGGGGTAGAGCGCCCGAGCCAGACGAAATTCCGGTTGAGTTTTGGAAGTGTGTGGGTAGAGCATGCTTGGAGTGGCTGACTGGGTTGTTCAATGTAAGTTTTAGGACGAAGAGGATGCCGGATGAGTGAAGGTGGAGTACAGTGGTACCGTTGTACAAGAGCAAAGGTGATATCAAGTGTTGTAACAATTATAGGAGTATAAAGTTATTAAGCCATACCATGAAAGTTTGGGAGAGGGCGGTGGAGGTGGGGGTGAGAAAGACGGTGTCTATATCCGACAACCAGTTTGGGTTCATGCCGGGTCGCTCAACTACGGAAGTTATCCACCTTATTAGGAGGTTGGTGGAACAATACAGGGAAGAAGAAGGATCTGCACATGGTGTTTATTGACTTGGAGAAAGCGTATGACAAGGTCTCTAGGGAGGTGCTTTGGAGATGTCTTGAGGCAAAGGGTGTGCCGGTAGCTTACATCAGAGCGATCAAGGACATGTATGCTGGAGCTAAGACTAAGGTTAGGACTGTGGGAGGCGACTCAGAGCATTTCCCGGTTGTTATGGGGTTACACCAAGGCTCTGCGCTTAGCCCGTTCTTATTTGTCTTGGTGATGGATGCACTGACACACCATATTCAAGGGGATGTGCCATGGTGTTTGTTATTTGTTGATGACACAGTTCTAATTGATGAGACGCGAGATGGTGTTAACGAGCGGTTGGAGGTTTGGAGACAGGCCCTCGAGTCTAAGGGTTTCAAGTTGAGCAGGTCTAAGACAGAGTAGCTGGAGTGCAAGTTAAGCGTTGAGTCGAGGGTAGTAAGTAGGGACGTGAGGCTTGGATCGCAGGTCATCCCCAAGAGAGGTAGTTTCAAGTACCTTGGGTCGGTTATTCAAGGGGCGGAGAGATCGACGAGGACGTCACTAACCGTATAGGGGCGGGCTGGATGAAATGAAGGCTAGCATCTGGAGTCTTGTGTGACAAGAAAGTGCCGCTGATACTCAAAGGTAAGTTTTATAGAGTTGTGGTTAGACCGGCCATGTTGTATGGGGCAGAGTGTTGGCCAGTTGAGAACTCTCATATCCAGAAGATGAAGGTCGCGGAGATGAGGATGTTGAGGTGGATGTGCGGGCACACTAGGATGGATAAGATTAGGAATGAAGTTACTCGGGAGAAGGTGGACGTGACCCCTGTGGATGACAAGATGCGGGAAGCGAGACTTAGATGGTTCGGGCACGTGCGGAGGAGAAGCTTTGATGCTCCGGTGAGGAGGTGTGAGCGGTTGGCTGTGGTGGGTAGCAGAAGAGGTAGAGGCGACCTAAGAAGTATTGGGGAAAGGTGATCAGGCAGGACATGGCACGACTGCGGATTTCCGAGGACATGGCCCTTGATATGAATGTCTGGAGGTCAAGCATTAGAGTTGTAGGCTAGGGGGTAGTCGAGCTTCTCCTACTTCATACCGGGGGTGAGGCGGGGTTGGATAGGATTGATCTTAGACGGCTTGTGGTTAATATTGAGTCCACACTATCCTTTCTGTTTTTCTTAGCCTTGGGCCTTACTTACTGGTTACTGTTATTGCATGTCATCTATTTTTTTGTTTTTATGCTTCTGTTACTATTTCTACGGTTTTTGCTGACGTTACTGATGAATTGTCTCTTCTTATTCTATTCTCGTCTTCCTGAGCCGAGGGTTATCGGAAACAGCCTCTCAACCCCATCGGGGTAGGGGTAAGGTCTGCGTACACACTACACTCCACAGATCCCACTTTGTGGGATGAGATTTTACTGGGCCGTTGTTGTTGTTGTTGATGAGATAATATCATCTTAACAGAGCAATCAAATCCAGACTCCCACAGCCCAGCCAAAACTTGATTAAATTCCAGACCTTCAAACATATCATCTCTCTTTCAATTTTTGTTGCTTATTTGCACATTCAACTTTTCCTCGGAAAACATTGGGAAACTTTTAGTGTGCTTTTGTATTTCCACGAAAAAAAGCTAATCTAAAATAGCAAGCTTAAAGTACCAGAACAATGAATTTCAAAATAATCATTCCAAATTTAAAGGCCATGTCCTAAAGCTAAGGGCAAATGTTATAGTGTTTCCACTTCCAAACCAAAATAAAACATTAGCTATAGTGCGAAAAAACTAAGGCTGCAAGCTAGAAACAGTGGCAATTCTTAAAAACATGAACTATCTAAATCGACAAAATGATGGAG
Source organism: Nicotiana tabacum (assembly GCF_000715075.1). NCBI lineage: Eukaryota > Viridiplantae > Streptophyta > Magnoliopsida > Solanales > Solanaceae > Nicotiana > Nicotiana tabacum. Next base: position 8,219,218 of record NC_134094.1, on the reverse strand, counting down.
GACCACAAACCTTGGGTCAAAGTCAATAACCAATTCAATCAGTGGACCAATAGATGCTCCTTTAAACAGTGCAGCTGCCATCAGAAGTGCTATCCTCTTTTGCTGATCACCACAATTAACACATATATCAAGTTAAAATCAAATGAACACACGAAGTGGAGAATCACAAATGTGAGGTAGAGAAGCAAATGATAAGCTCTATCAGGAAAAATACTTAAAGAGTACCTCTTCATACAGAGGAGTCGCCATCAGCCATACTATGCTTCCCACGCATCCCAGCGTCGTAAGTAAGCCACCGATGTTCCAAAGAATGTGAAGGTAAGCTCCAGCAGCCGAAGCAATTAAAGCACAGCATAATGAAAGGTAGACCTACAATCAAGATAGAAATGATTAACATTCTGAAGCAATACTAAAACCCTATGGTACAATCCAAGACCAGAAAAACTGGAAAAAAGAGATAAATGGTTTGATTCCACCAAATTTCTGCCACATCGACATAGTTCAATGCCAAAGTAGAATGATTTCTTAAATTAGTATGACAAAGTCCCTTGACAAACCTAAAACTTCTAGTACTGAGACGAAATGAAACATCCAGTTTAACTTTAGCTATTCTCATGTAAAGCAAGAAGAAGAGTGTGACAAACATTAAAAATGAATTATTATTTTTGCTAACCGAGAAATCCCGAGGACACACATGGTCTGAAACTGATGAATGATGGAGCCGCCCCTCTTCCCTTCAGCACTTAAATACGTGCTTTTGTCTGCGGTCGAACTCGTGACGTGTGCTTTTAACACACACATCATGTTCTATGCTCTTACTACTAGACCTAAGCCCCCAGGACTTTCGGATGAGGCGGTTCACACATTAATGTTATCAAGCATGCATACATCACGATTCGATTCTCGCCGGAACCTCAACAAATTCTTTTCACGTACTAGCCCAATAAAACGAATAAAACTTGCACGTGAATTAATATACTATAAAAACGTCTCATCTCTAACAAATTTTAGATAAAGCCTTAACACAATTCAACAAGCATTAAACTTCCATAAAATTTCCTATTTCTTTTAACCTAATTCGATTTGCTTTAGGCCAAAGAAATAAAAAAAACCACAATTCTAACTGTTCTCGGCAAATAATTAACAATCCGATAAAAGCGCAAGGCAAATTAATTGAATTCAACATTATAATAACCAGATAAACAAATTCCTTGTTCCAGTTTCTACATTCGCAAAACACCCAATTCCAAGCTCTAATAAAGCCAAAAACAACAAGTTGAGATTGTTGCAAAAATAGCATAATTATGACGATATTTTACGGATACCAACCTTTTTGAGATGAGACCTTAACACAATTCAACAACCATTAAACTTATACAAAATTCTCCTAATTTTTGTAACCTGATTTGCTTTGCTATCTAGGCTAAAAGATTTTTTTTTTAATAAAAAAAAAACAGAATCCAGGCCGTGCTCCACAAATAATTGAATTCAAATTCGTCAAATAAATTCAACACTATAATAACCGGATAAAAAAATTTATTATTCCAATTTCTACATTCGCAAAACTAGCCGAAAATATGACGAAATGTTAGAGATACTAACCTTTTTGAGATGAGTTTGAACGAAGGGAGAGATCTGGCGGAAGTTCTTAAGAGAATCGTAACTCCAGCGATTGCGAGACGACGCCGACTGCGAATTGAAGAACGATGTGAAAGACTCCATTTCTCTCTTTGCTTCTTCAACACGCCAAAAAAGTTTTTTCAATTATTTTTGTTGGGCGTTGAAAATCTGCTTATATAGTACGCACAAAGTTTCGGTACCCGCTAGTTCCTGGAAGTTGCAAGAAGATAAAGTTTTCAAACGCCATTTACTTTCTTTATTAACATTTATACCCCCAACTTTTATTTTTGGTTTGATTATCTTTTTTTCTTTTTTTTAAGTTTTCCGTCCCGGTGTCCAGTAACCCATTGGAGCCTGACAAATTTTAGATTCAAGTGAGGGCCAATATTCGTTTAATCCGAGGAAAAAGGTTAAGATTCTAGTCCTTCTAGAGTGGTATCTCACTAGAAGGTTATGATTAAGGCCTCTTCTGCCTAAGCGCAAGAAAGGTCCAAAGCCAATTCTAGGGAACGGAGAAACTTCATAGAGTTTGTCCGGGGACGTCCCATCTTAGGAGGTAAAATGATCCCTAACAAAATTAATTTCATACTCAAGACTCGAACCCGATATCTCTAGCCAAGAATGTATCACTCCACAACAACCATTGTTGGTGATTTAATTATCTTTATTTAGTGCCATTTTAATTTAAACTCGAGACATCTAATTAAAGTAATTCCAACTATTCCTTAATGTTACCTCGATTTTCTTCCTTGGTCTCTTGTTGCTTAAGATTTTACTTTTTCTCCGTTCTTACTTTATTTTTCGATAGTTACTTCCATTTTTTTATTGTGTGTTGATATTCGGCTTAAAATATGCACATTTTTATGTATATTGCCTCGCATTATGCTCATGTCTCGTAGATTTCGGATGTATAATATAATGATTTGTGCTAATTTGTGGTATTTCTATGTGTAGGAATCATTCGGATGCAATTTGGGACGAAAGTGTGCGCATTAGAGCGAAAATGGGAAGAAAAGGCAAAAGTGCACATTTGAGCACCACACGCAGCGTGGGGCGCTACCTGTGGCGCACAAAACAGAATGCCCGTCAAGCCCAGCGCCAGGGCTAGCGCCCCACGTTACCCTAGGCGCTAGTGACGTGAAAGTGTCCTATTTCGACCGGGACTCGATTATTTCGACCCCCAAGACGACCCCAACTCATATAAAAGCCAACCTAAACCTATTTTGGGGAGGGAGCGCCACTTTGAGAGAGGAACAAAAGTACGAAACACTCGGGAGCACGAATTTGATCAATTCTTCCATTCTTCTTCTAGTGTTCATTGATTTTATGTTTGAAAATATTATTTTTTATGTTTGTATGAACATGAGTGGCTAAGAACCTTATTATTCTGGGGTCATGGGTGCTACATGAATGTTAACGTTTGAAGTTTAAATTGACGAGTTTGATTTTATCATATTGGGTTGTGTTATTTAATTATGTTCTTAATTATTCTGCTGAGTAGCTAACAGTGAAATACTACTTACGAATCTAGAGTTGAACTCGAAAGTGGAAATTCTAGATTGCATATATGATTAAATAGAACAAGTTCTTGACCCCAGGCATCGGGAAACGGATTCGCAATTAGGATATAAATATACCTATTTGTCTTGCTTGATTGAAATACAAGAAGTGTAAATGCGTTCTTGTTAGTCTTAATGTCATAGATATATAAGTAATAAGTTATCTTGAATAGGCGAGTAAAAACTTGATAGATTCGTACGAGTAATATTAACCATGTCAATCAACAATTCAGATAAATCAATTAGTCAGTTTAAGCCAAGAACGCAACAAAATTGTTAGCTAGCCTATGACTCTAGAATATCCTATCCTAATGAGTTTTATCCGAAATTGCCTGCCTGTTTGGCCAAGCTTTTTTTGGGGCCAAAAGTGCTTTTAGCCTAAAATTGAGGTATTTGGCCAAGCTTTTAGAAGGAAAAAGTACTTTTGAGGAGAAGCAGAAGCAGATTTTGAAAAGCAGAAAAATGTAGCTTCTCTCCAAAAAGCACTTTTCTAAAGAGCACTTTTGAGAAAAATACACTTAGAAGTAGTTTTCAAAAGCTTGGTCAAACACTAATTACTGCTTAAAAGTATTTTTCAAATTAATTAGCCAAACACAAACCGATTCTTACCAAAAGTTTTTTTTGAAAAGCACTTTTGAAAAAAATACTTCTCAAAATAAGCAGATTTTAGAAGCTTGGACAAACATGCTATAAGTGTTGTGGTTGATCTCTAGTTATTTCATTGCTTGATAGTTTCTTAGGTAGTAAATTAATCACTTATACATTTTGTGAGAAATCTCTTGAATAGATAAGTTGTTTAAGTTTGAATCAGTCAAAAGTTAATCATAAGTCTCCGTGAGAAGGATACTGTACTCACTAATCCATTACTTGATGACCACGTATACTTGCGTTAGTGTGTTTGGACGCAACATCTGTGTTTCTACAAATTTCCACAACATATCATAACTTCTTTTCTTTGAGCTAAATTACATGAATCAACAATATCTGAATTCCCCACTAGTTGGGGTCTATTATGTAACTTCCTCCGTTATGTTCTTCACTAGACACGTTAGGAACAAACTTAGTGTTCAAGAATTTCATCTAATTAAATTAGTTTTACACTAACAACGTAGCATATCGTATTTCATTTTTCCAAGCTCAACAACACTCAATATTATAAGCAAGTTACAAACATATCCAAATATGTCATCAAAATTTTATGTTTTCTAAACAGTATGTACTTAGAGAGGTCATTTTGCCTGTAGGCGTGATAGGGGCATTTGCACAAATGGCCTTTTTCTTGAAGCTAATATTTAAATTCTATCCCCGTTAACTCAATATGCGACAGTTGTCTGTCAAAAGAAAAACTAATCCAACTTCTTTTAAAAGCGAAATTTAGCCTACTGAACTAACGGGGAAAGAATTTAAAGAGTGGCCTAAAAATTTGAAGACAATAGTCTAAACTCTTGTAATATAACCTTTAATTTTTTAAGTCCCTACCAACTCAGCATATGAAACGCTACTTATCTATCTTCAATAAAGAAATGGTGTCTATATATATATATATGAGAAACTATTATAAATTAAAAAATATATATAAATTGATCAATTTACACAAAATTAACAGAGCTAGAAAGCTCTTCCCTTCATCAGCACTAGAAAATTATACAGTAAAATCCAAGAATGAAGAAACTTGAGCTATTCTACAGAAGGCGATGACAACAGTTTCAGCAGAAAGCCAACCATTAGGCCAATGACTCCGACAACAATTGCAAACTTTAGAGAGAAGCCTGGATCATTCCGATTTCTTCGTCTCTTCATAATTTCCTGCAAGTTAGAGAAGCAGAAAATATGAGAAGGGCAGCCCGGTGCACTAAGCTCCCTTTATGCGCGGGGTCCGGGGAAGGGCCGGACCACAAGGGTCTATTGTACACAGCCGTACCCTGCATTTCTACAAGAAGCTGTTTCCAAATTTCATGTGTAGAAAATAATACAACAACAACAACTAAGGTTTGTTTCCAAGCAAGTTAGGATCGGATATACGAATCCTCACTGATCATGTCGCTCCATTTAAGCTCATCTATTTCCAATATTATACAACATGTCGGGAAGATGATATGAGCTCAAAATTGAAGCACCTAAATTATCATCAATTCATTCTTGCTCTCCGAGAGACAAGAAATTCTGAAAGCTTAGATAGCTGCTACTGTTGTCTACCCTAATATATTTTGCGGCCAGCTTAATTGCTGTCCCGTTCTCTTTTACATACTTACTGCCTGCTCCATATAAAGCAAGCAAAATCTAAGAAAGTTGCAATGTAACAGACTTATCACGCTTTCCCTTCTGAGAGTGCAATTTCCAGATTTTTTCTCCCACAAACTAAGGCTGTCTTTTTTACCTTTTGAAATTCAAAACAATGCAAAATAAGGATGGAATGTCTTTACATGAACTATTAATTAATGAATCAAATATATGACTTCCAATGTACAATCAACCATTCATCATGTATTAATGAGGATAATTCCAACTAGTTAATTTCTGTATACTGAGCCACCTTATATACTGTTTAGACTAGTGTATGCTCATATATGGATAAAGTTGCAGCTACTCACATTAATGGGAAAGTATAAATAAGTAAACTAACCAGTTCCTGTAAAAGCTGTTGTGTTTGTCGGACGGCTGCATCTCTTTCATCTTTGATACGCTGCAATGCTTGATTCTATACCATCGAAGGGGAAAATTTAGCATTAAAATTTGCACTTAGATTCTACTCTATCTCTATCTTCATGTACACAGACTCGATCATTGCAGACTAGAAAATATCGTGCAAGCAGAACTCTTCTCAAGTCACACTCACGGTACTTAAATATTATTCCCTTCCACACACACATGTGAGTAGAAAATGCACATAAAAAGTTTCCATGCCAATACAAACTAGATATTTTCTCAAGTCACACAGAATATTCATTTCACTTACTGAACACTATGTCACTACAGATAACCAGAGCTTAAGAGTACCAGCTTCTAAGCTATGGTATTTCTTATTTGCCTTAAAGGGGGATACAGAACCATTTCTTTTCAAAATCTTATCACTAAGATATCAGATAATTAATGCTACAGAAAAATCACTTCAATCTATTTTTAAGGTCATATAGCATAAGTGAGGAAGTAAAGCAATTGGTGCTTTTGAAAAGTTACCCAAGATAGTACATGCTCTACGCGTTTGGCCAGTCATCTGAGAGTATATAAGTTTCGTCGGAAATGAGGCAGAGAGAGATAAATAAGAAGAGCACATGGAATTTCTAGTCACTCTGAACTGCTTAGATACCTATCGCAAAAGAAATCCTGTCTCAAACATGGTCCCTCTAGTGCTCCTTTTTCTACCCGATTTATCTTATATATTTCTTAAGGGTATTATAGGAAGTGTTCTACATTCACATTGTAAATTAAAATTTACCTAGAAAAATACTAAGGTGCGGTAAGATAAAAGGCAGACAATGACGTTCAACCAAAAGCACAACTCATACCACAAAAGGGAGCAATGCCTGGCTTTTCAAATATAGGATGAGAAGAGTAGGGCAAATATGAGAAGTTATCACTGAAAAATAAATAAGCCAAGTTTTCGAAAAATAAGATAATATTAGCTGCATGCTTATAAATCCCAGCCACTAGCCATCATCTCCTAAGAAAATCAGCACTATGACGTCCGGGAACAAATATCAACCTCTCGTGGGAAAGGCGAAGTTCAAACAAGCACTTGAAGTTGTAGACAAAAACGTGAGCTAAAATTAAAGTTAGAACTTACAGAGGTGAAATCAGAACTTTGTCTAAAATCTTCAGAATGTCCAGGAGATGAATGAGGAGATATGTAAACAACCCTAAGCTTGGACTCTTCTACAGTTCTTCCACTTTCCTTATTAAACTGGATACATCAACATAAAAAATAATAGAACAGTCATCAAAAATAATAATACTAATATCACAAAATAGGAAGAATTGTTCTCTATGTAAACGTATTACACAGATTCTCTCCACATAAAACTCTTACAGTATCTGGAGAAAGTTCATCAATATCGTTATTCACAATTGTGCTCTGTAGGAGGAATTTGTCCTTGCATTGCATATCCGGCGGGTATTCCTTCTGAGCTTGAAGGGTGACTACAGACACATCACAAAACTTAACAATCAATATAAAACGCCAACCCGCCCTACTGAAAAGATATCAATCTTAGGAATAGAATTTAGGCAAGTAGTGTCTAGCATACATATTCTGCTCAACAATTAAAACTATCTGTAAAATAGACAAATTATGTGAATTGCACAGAATTTCAAGCTCAAGTGCGGTACCTCGAATGAAACATGAATCCCAGGGCTGTATAATACCAGTGTTCGGTCGAACAAAGTACTTCTTTGGAGAAGTAGTTTTCACCTATCAAAGAAAAACAAGCAGTATAAGTAGAGTGAACAAATGAAAACGAGTTACAATAATCCTTTAAAATGACATGAAGGATTAATAGAACTATTCCAATTGAGATGAAGCATACTGCATACCTTAAAAGCAACTGAATGCTCTGTGCTGTTTGTGACTTTAAGATCGCAGTAGCTTTGTTTATCCAATTCAACTGAGACATGAAATGCCAGAAACAGAACGAAACATGAATGTGTGTGACAAGTTAAAATATTCAAATGTATTTGATATAATTGTAGGTTTCGAAGATAAAGCTGCTTGATTCTCCAAATAGTAACATTGTCATATAAAACGGAACATGATAAGTAATATGACTCTAAACAGTTCCTTCACTGTATTCATCTCTCAAACATATGCTCAATGTTGTATAAAGAGGTTATTTCACAATGTCTTTACATTCTTATCCCGTTACATTAAGCACTTTGCATATCCGAGTTATCAAACTTCTCAAGCAATAGGGATTCACATTCTCAATCAAACAAATGGAATTACAAGTTTCCTCATCACAGCAATAAAAGAGAATAGCAAAAAGAGCAAGAGGCAGAGTACTAGGTAGCATTTTCCTGTGGATATTTTTTTAAGTCAGTACAAAAAGTTTTTCCACAACATGCGTTTGTTTAAGTTTCTTCAAGAAGTTTTTGCAAAAAACAACTCATCTTTTAACTGTTTCTGGAAAAGTGATTTGAGAGTGTTTATCAAAGAAATGTTCTTATTCCACATCCCCACTTAGACAACACTCAAATTCTTCGGGGAAAAAAAAGGAAAAAGAAATACAATTATCTACTAATGTTATCGTTCTGCACAAATGTTTTTCAGATGTCCAAAGAGCTCAATATTTTTGGGTCAAATGTTGAATAAAATCTACTTAAAGCCAAATCATTTCGCCCATCCGCCCTAGCCTTGGCGGCAAGGGCGGCTCAATAGCATTAGAGCCCTAAAGCAAAGCTTTAATAAAAGGCCTTCTCTCTCTCTCTCTCTCTATATATATATATATATATAATAAGCATGGTTGTTTGAAAAATTAGATAAGTGAGTGTCTGAAATGAAAAAGAATGAGAACAAGGTTTTATAAAGTATAAAAAAATTGAACGAATTTAACGTTGATTGCATCACAACTGAAATGAGAGAAACCAGAAACCATACTTACTCCGTCCCAAATTATGTGACACCTTTTTTTTAGTCAGCCCCTTTTTTATATTTGGTAATAATTCAACTTTAAATTTTCCTTTTTACCCTTAATGAGATGATTTCTAGCCACACAAGTTCTATGGTTTGTTTTAGATCACAAGTTTCAAAACTCTTCATTTATTTCATAAACTTCATGTCCAGTCAAACACGTTCATATAAATTGGAACAGGTGGATTATAATTTATGTGAGGAAAATAAATGATAAGTTAGATTATTAGATATAGTTACGCGACTAACTAAAGAATAAAGAAAATTAATTCAGTAAAAACATAAAATAAGATTGACAGAAAACTATTTTGGTTATATTAATTAGTGGAAGAACTTAAGTTATTAAACATTAATATGAAAACAAAAGAAATAAATTTGTTAATAATGAGAAATAATTATATAAATTATGTACTATATATAAAAAATAGTAATTTTTGGGCACTTAAATTCTTGGGGCCTACTTGCTTTAGGGTCTGGCCGGCGCTACTTGGCGGGCAGGTATTCAGATGAATAGTCAAGATGTACGCAAGTTGGCCGGAACACCACCACCATAAATATAAAAAAAAATCAACCAAAAGCCAAATCATTTCTCCCCCTTTTAATTTCATTTCATCTAATTACACATCTCAACACATAAACCCACACAATCAATAAGAAATGTAAACAAAACTTCTTATATTCAAATTGTCTTAACAACAAATCCAAAATGAACAAACACACACCCGCGCGCGCACACACACAGAGGCGCGCACACACACATATATATATTGAGAGAGAGAAAATGAACACACACAAACACAAGCGCACACAGAGAGAGAGAGAGAGAGAATTACATTGGAACCTGAGCTCCGGCGGACTAACAGATATCAACTGGTTCGTAGCACCACTCATGGTGAAAACTGCAACCTGATCAAATCTTACCACCAAAAACGTACAAAAACAGATGTATATTATATATATCAATCGTGAGAAACACAAAAAAAACACAAAATAATAATAATTAATAAATCTTAATTAAACAAATTACCAGAGAAATGGCGTAAGGAAAAAAAAGAAAAGAACTGAAATCAAACACAGAGAAAAAAGATTAGTGAAATTCGGAGGTGAAAATGCATTACCTAAAAAATCGCAGAGCTATTGAGAGGGAAGAGAGGGGAAAAGTGAAATTTTTCAGTTGAGAAGGTGAGTTATAGAGGTGACACGTGGAGGAGAGAGAAAGGAAAGGGTCCGAGTCAAAAGTGGAAGTTAGGACTTAGGAGTGGCTGTTCTGGATGTGGGGTATAGCTGATCTGTCAACAATATGTATATAATTAGAGGTGTCCTTTGTGTTATCTTAAGATTTGGAATAATGGTCGTACCCAAATTAGGTAATGAAGTTCTCATTTTATCCTAATTTATTTGACCGGGTACGGAGTTAAAAAAATAAAAAATATTATTAAAATTTATGATCTAAAATAAATAATAGAAATTTGTATGATTAGAAATTATTTCACTAAAATAAAAAGAAAAATTTAAAGTTGAATTATTATTAAATATAAAAAGATGTTATTTTTTGGGACCGACTAAAAATAGTAAAGAGGACTCTTGGAACAATAGTAAAATTGCCAGTGTCTGACCTATAGGTCACGGGTTCGAGCCGTGAAAGCAGCCACTAATGTGTGTATTAAGGTATGTTGTTTATATCACATCCCTAGGAGTGCGGTCCTTTTTCGGACCCAGCGTGAATGCGTGCGACGACCCGAAATTTCCACCTTCGGGACCGTGATGGCGCCTAACATTTCACTTGCCAGGCAAGCCAGTGTTAGAGTAATATTAGCCATTTAAAATGATTTTAAATTAATTAATAACAAAGAAACAAATGCGGAAGTAAAATCTGAAATGAAGTGAATAATCCATAATAATAGCGATATCTAAATACCATCCTAGAATTGGAGTCACAAGTGCACGAGCTTCTAGAATAATACAAATAAAGGTCTGAATAAAATTTAAGCTGTTTGAAATATAATACACAATCGAGACAATATAGAATGGGACTTTAGAATTGCGAACGTTGTATAGTTATACCTCAAGTCTCCACTGGTAGCTGTATTCGGGCAAATCTACAGTACGCCGCTGGGACCAACTCCGAAATCTGCACAAGAAGTGCAGAGTGCAGTATCAGTACAACCGACCCCATGTACCGGTAAATGTCAAGCATAACCTCGACGAAGTAGTGACGAGGCTATGACAAGACACGTATGTAATCAACCTGTACAAGTATATACAAATACAAAGTAACAATAATACAATAAATAACAATTTATAAATTGGGAGGGAACATGCGAAGGGGAAGGATATAATAATTTCAGCACGAGAAGTGTCACTTAGCATCCAATTAATTTATCAACAATAAAATGAGCAAATGTTAATATGAAAATAGCACGGCACCACCCTTCGTGCTTTTACTCTCATTTGGCACGGCATCACCCTTCGTGCTTTTACTCTGACAAATGGCACAACAATACCCTTCGTGCTTTTACACTCACAAATGGCACGATAACACCCTTCGTGCCTTTACACTCACAAATAGCACGACAACACCCTTCGTGCTTTTACACTCTTCCTTACCATGAAAATAATAATATAAATTCGGAAGAGCATTTAAATGCGAAAATATACACTTATCAATCAATTCAATACCAAAATTTTGACTTCACCTTCCAAAATATTCAACAATAATTAAATGAATAATAATTTCACGACTAATGATCAAATAATCAACAATAAACTTAACTAGGAATATCTTAATTAAATAGATAATTATTCACAATAAACAAATTCCACTCGCATGCTTTGATTTAACCACAACGCATAAGTACTCGTCACCTCATATATACGTTGTACCCACACATGAAATCATGTAGCAAATAGACAATTAAGTCTTATTCCTTCAAGTCAAGGTTAACCACGACACTTACCTCGCTTGCAACCAAATTCAAGAATCCAATAAACCTTTGCCTCGCAAATTCATGTCCGAAATCCTTAAATCTAGTCATAAACAATTCAATATACTCAATACAAATCGTAGGGATTAATTCCATATGAATTTGCTAATTTTCCGGATTAAAATTCGAAATTCATCTCAAAACTCAACAATGGGGCTCACATCTCGAATCTCAGAAAAACTTACAAAATCCGAACACCCGTTCCGAGACGAGTCCAACCATACAAAAATTTTCAAATTCCGATATCAAATGGACCGTCAAATCTTAATTTTTTATTTTTGAAAAGTTTTACAAAAATTCTAATTTCTTGCATCTAAATCAGAAATAAGTGATGCATATAGACATGGATTTATGAAATATAAACACTTTTGGTTATAGAACACTTACCCAATTCAAAGTCGTGAAAGTCCCCTTTGAAATCGCCCAAATCCGAGACTTAAAACTCAAAAATGAGTAAAAATGGCGACTTCTGAATTTATGGGCTCTGCCCAGTCTTTTTCGCATTTGCGGACATTCCTGTCGCATTTGCGACTGCACAGAAGCGCTGATGAAGCCGCAGAAGCGAGAGGTTCCGCATTTGCGGTCCTCCGTTCGCAGAAGCGGTCGTGCACCTGCGCAATTCATCTCCGCAGAAGCGAAGTCACAGCCCAAGGCCAAAGTCGCAGAAGCGATCAACTTTCCACAGGAGCGGCTGCGCACCTGCAGTCACCATTTCGCAGGTGCGATTGGCAGAGTTGCTTTCAATATGCTCTAAATGATCCGGATTTCGTCCGAAACTCACCCGAGCCCCTCGGGACCATATCCAAATATCCCAACAGGACCCGTAACATAGTACAGACTTACTCGGGGTCTCAAATCACATCAAATAACATCAAAAGTACAATTCACACCTTGATATTCGGACTTAAGAGTTTCAAACTTTTGCTTTTACAAAACTTATGCCGAAACATGTTAAATGAATCCGGAATGACTTCAAATTTGGCACACAAGTCATAAATGACATAACATAGCTATTTCAATTTTCGGAATTAGATTCTGACCCCGATATCAAAAAGTCAAATCCGTGGTCATTAGAAATCTTTAGCCTTTAAACTTCTAGTTTCCGTTAAATGGCCATAACTTGAGTTAGGGACCTCCAAATTAAATTTCGAGCATACACCCAAGTCCCAAATCACAATACAGATCTACCGAAACTGTCAAAACACTGATCCGAGTCTGTTTTCTCAAAAGGTTGACCAAAGTCAACTCAATTGAGTTTTAAGGCTCTATTTCACATTTTAATCTATTTTTCGCATAAAAACTTTCCGAAAAATTATACGGACTGTGCACACAAGTCGAAGAATGATAAATAGTATTTTTCAAGGTCTTTGAACACAGAATTATGAATTATTAAATTTAAAGATGACCTTTTGGGTCATCACATTCTCCACATCTAAAACAAACGTTCGTCCTCGAACGGAATTAGAAAAGTACCTGAGCTAGTGAAAAGGTGTGAATATTTACTCCACATGTCCGACTCGGACTCCCAGGTAGATGCTTCTACTGGCTGACCTCTCCATTGTACCCGAACTGAAGGATAACTCTTAGACCTCACCTGTCGCACCCGCCAGGCTAGAATAGCTACCGACTTCTCTTCATAAGTCAAATCTTTGTTCAATTAGACTGAGCTGAAATCTAACACATGGGATGGATCACCGTGATATTTCCGGAGCATAGACACATGGAACACCGGATGAACTTCTGATAAACTAGGTGGTAGTGCAAGCCTATAGGCTACTTCACCCACCCTTTCAAGAATTTCAAAGGGTCCAATATACCTAGGGCTCAACTTGCCCTTCTTTTCAAACCTCATCACACCTTTCATAAGTGAAACCCGGAGCAATACTCTTTCTCCAACCATGAATGCAATATCATGAACCTTACGGTCGACATAACTCTTTTGCCTAGACTGAGCTGTGCGAAGTCGATCCTGAATAATTTTGACCTTATTCAAGGCATCTTGTACCAAATCGATACCCAACAACCGAGCCTCTCCCAGTTCAAACCAGCCAACTGGCGAACGACATCGCCTTCTTTATAATGCCTCATATGGGGTCATATGAATGCTCGACTGATAGCTATTATTATAAGCAAACTCCGCAAGTGGCAAGAACTGATCCCAAGAACCTCCAAAGTCTATAACACAAGCGCGAAGCATATCTTCCAATATCTGAATAATGTGCTCTGACTGTCCGTCTGTCTGTGGATGAAATATTGTACTCAACTCAACCTGCGTGCCTAACTCACGCTATACAACCCTCTAGAAATGCGAAGTGAAATACGTACCTCGATCAGAAATGATAGATACGGGCACACCGTGAAGGCGGAAAATCTCACAAATGTAAATTTCAGCTAACCGCTTAGAAGAATAGGTAACTGCCACTGGAATGAAATGTGCTGACTTGGTCAACCTGTCCACAATGACCCAAACTGCGTCGAATTTTCTCTGAGTCAGTGGAAGCCCAACAACAAAATCCATAGTGATACGCTCCCACTTCCACTCAGGAATTTCTAACTTCTGAAGCAAACCACCGGGTCTCTGATGCTCGTACTTGACTAGTTGACAATTTAGACATCGAGCTACATATGCAATTATACCCTTCTTCATTCTCCTCCACCAATAATGTTGCCATAAATCTTGATATATTTTGGCGGCACCTGGATGAATGGAATACCTGGAATTGTAGTCCTCTTCCAGAATTGATTCACGAAGCCCATCCACATTAGGCACACAAATACGACCCTGCATTCGCAGAACTCCATCTTTCCCCACAACAACCTGTTTGGCATCACCGTACCGCACCATGTCCTTGAGGACAAGTAAATGAGGATCATCATACTGCCGCCCTCTGATGTGCTCATATAAAGAAGACCGGGCGACTGTGCAAGCTAAAACCCGGCTGGGCTCTGAAACATCTAACCTCACGAACTGATTAGCCAAAGTTTGGACATCTGCAGCTAACGGTCTCTCACCAACCGAAATATACGCAAGACTACCCATACTCACAGCCTTTCTACTCAAAGCATCAACCACCACATTAACATTTTTGGGGTAATACAAAATAGTGATATCACAATCTTTCAATAACTCCAAACATCTTCTCTGCCTCAAATTGAGATCTTTTTGCCTGAACAGATACTGCAGGCTATGATGATCAGTAAATACCTCACACGAGACACCGTAAAGGTAATGTCTCCAAATCTTTAAAGAGTGGACAATGGCTGCCAAGTCTAAGTCATGAACAAGATAATTCTTCTCATGAACTTTCAATTGCCGTGATGCATATGCAATTACCCTTCCATCTTGCATCAATACTGCACCAAGACCAATGTGAGATGCGTCACAATACACCGTATAAGATCCTGAACCTGTGGGTAATACCAACACTGACGTCGTAGTCAAAGCAGTCTTGAACTTCTGAAAGCTCAACTTAAACTCGTCTGACCATCCGAATGGAACACCTTTCTGGGTCAGTCTGGTCAATGGGCTTGCTATAGATGAAAACCTCTCCACGAACCGACGATAATAACCTGCCAAACCCAGAAAACTCTGAATCTCTGTAACTGAAGTAGGTCTAGGCCAATTCTAAACAACCTCAATCTTCTTACAATCCACCTTTATGCCTTCTGCTGATACAACATGCTCCCAAAAGGCAACTAAGTCTAACCAAAATTCATATGGCGTATAACTGATTATTTTTCAAAGTCTGGAGCACACTCCGAAGATGCTGCCTATGCTCCTCTCGACTGCTGGAGTAAATCAAGATATCATCAATGAACACAACCATAAAGAATCCAAATAAGGCTTGAACACCCGATTCATCAAATCCATAAATGCTGCTGGAGCATTTGTCAGTCCAAATGACATTACTAGGAATTCGTAATACCTATACCGAGTCCGAAAAGCTGTCTTGGGGACATCAGATGCCCTAATCTTCAACTGATGATAACCAGACCTCAAGTCGATCTTTGAAAACAACTTGGCACCCTGAAGCTGATCGAATAAGTCATCAATTCTTGGCAGTGGATACTTGTTCTTGATAGTAGCCTTGTTCAACTGCCGATAATCTATACACATTCGCATTGAACCATCTTTCTTCTTTACAAATAATACTGGTATACCCTAGGGCAAGACATTGGGTCTAATGAATCCCTGATCAAGCAAGTCTTGTAACTGCTCATTCAATTCTTTCAACTCTGGCGGGGCCATACGGTATGGTGGGATAGAAATGGGCTGAGTGCCCGGAGCTAAATCAATACATAAGTCAATGTCTTTGTCGGGTGGCATTCCCGACAAATTTGTAGGAAATACTTCTGGAAATTCACGAACAACTGGTACTGAGTCCATAGAAGGAACATCCGCACTGGGATCGCGAATATAAGCCAAATAGGCTAGACACCCTTTCTCGACCATACGCCGAGCCTTCATATAAGAAATAACCATGCTGGTTGAATGACCAAGAGTTCCTTTCAACTCTAATCGAGGTAACCCCGGCATGGCTAGGGTCACCGTCTTGGCATGACAATCCAATATAGCATGATAAGGTGACAACGAATACATTCCCAAGATGACATCAAAATCTACCATATCAAGAAGTAGAAGATCCACACTAGTCTCAAGACTCCCAATAGTAACCACACACGAATGATAGACATGATCTACCATGATATAATCTCCCACCGGAGTGGACACACACACATGAGAAATCAAAGAATCACGAGGAATCACCAGATATGAAGCAAAATAAGAGGACACATAGGAATAAGTAGATCCTGGATCAAATAGAACTGAAGCATCTCTATGGAAAACTGGAACAATTCCTGTAATCACGACATCAGATGATTCGGCCTCATGCCTAGCTGGAAAAGCATAAAATCGGGGCTGGGCCCCACCACTCTGAACTGTATCCCTGGGACGGCCTCTAACTGGCTAGCCTCCACCTCTAGCTGCCTGACCCCTACCTCTAACTGGCTGAGCAGGCGCTGAAGCAACCGGTGCTGGAACCATAACACGAGAACCCTACTGCTGCATGCTGCCTTGAGACATGGGGCATAATCTAGCAATGTGGCTCAGATCACCACAAGTATAACAGGACCTCGGCTGCTATGACTGCTGACCCGAATGGGCCGAATAACCGTTGTAGTGACTCTGGAGTGGTGGTGCACTGATAAGAACTAAATGTGCACTAAATGCTAGTTGCCCAGAGTAAGGCATAATAGGACCGTGACTCCCTGAAGCACCGGGAGATGCCTGAAGTACTGAATGAAAGGGTCTGGGAGGATGACCCCTACCAAAATTACCCCTGCCTCCAGACGAGGCACCACTGAAACCACCGAACTAACGAAGCCTCTTATCAGACCTCTGCCCTCTCTCCTGTGAAAGAACCATCTCGATCCTCCTCGCGACATTAGCAGCCACCTGAAAGGAATTCTCACTTCCGGCCTCTTTGGACATCTGAAGCCTGATAGGGTGAGTGAGTCCCTCAATAAACCTCCTCACTCTCTCTCCCTCAGTAGGTAGTAAAAGGAGAGCATGACAGGCTAAATCCACAAAATGGGATTCATACTAAGTAACAGTCATACTGCCCTGCTGTAGACGCTCAAATTGCCTGCGGTAATCCTCTATCAATGTGATAGGGAGAAACTTCTCTAGAAATAGCCATGAGAACTGTTCCCAGGTCAATGCAGGCAATCCAACTGGTCTGTTCAATGTATAATCTCTCTACCACCTCTTGGCGGAACCCGTCATCTGAAATACAACTAAATCAACCCTATTGGTCTCAACTATACCCATGTTCCGCAGTACCTTATGGCAGCAGTCAAGATAGTCCTGTGGGGTCCTTAGAAGGTGTACCACTGAAGTGAACTGGAAAGATCTTAGTAAACTTATCCGATCTCAATAAGGACTCAGAAGACATAGCGGGCCTATCACCGGCATGCGTCGCAACAACTGGCTGAATTACGCTAACTGGTGGAGCTGCTGGAGCCTGATTCTGGGGAGCCATCTACTCCGGAGCAGGGGTAGTGGGATTTTGTGCTCCTCCCCTAGCCCGTGAGACGGCTGGTGCCACTAGAAATGTACCATTCTAGGCCACACCCTCCATAAGACTCACCAAACGGACTAGAGCCTCCTGAAGCACTGGAGTAACTATAAATCCTTCCGGAACCTGTGGTCCAACCGGAACAATATGAACGAGAACCTCCTCCTAAAGATCCACCTGAGGTTCTACAACATGTGTTGTTGCTCGAGCTCTAGACTGAGCTCTACCTCTACCTCTCCCTCGGCCCCTAGCACGACCTCGGCCTCGACCTCTACCCCTAGTCATAGTTGTCACCGAGGGTTCTGGTCTATGTCCATCGGTAGATGTATTACGTGTTCTCACCATCTGTGAGAGAATAAGAATATGATGGTTCAATAATCGATGATAGAATAAGATCGCACGACAGAATAAGAAAGAGGTGATATTGTTCCTAAACTTCATAGCCTTTGAGATATAAGTACAAATGTCTCCGTACCGATCCTCCAAACTCTACTAAGCTTGCTCGTGACTCGTGAGACCTATGCAACCTAGTGCTCTGATACCAACGGTCACGACCCAAAATTCCCACCTTCGGGACCGTGATGGCGCCTAACATTTCACTTGCTAGGCAAGCCAACGTTAGAGTAATATTAGCCATTTAAAAGGATTTTAAATTAATTAATAACAAAGAAACAAATGCGGAAGTAAAGTCTGCAATAAAGTGAATAATCCATAATAATAGCGATGTCTAAATACCATCCCAGAACTGGAGTCACAAGTGCACGAGCTTCTAGAATAATACAAATAAAGGTTTGAATAAAATTCAAGTTGTTTGAAATATAATACACAACTGAGACAATATAGAAGGGGGCTTCAGAACTGCGAACGCTATGCAGTTATACCTCAAGTCTCTACTGGTAGCTGTATCCGGACAAATCTATAGCACGCCGCTGGGACCAACTCCGAAATCTACACAAGAAGTGCAGAGTGCAGTATCAGTACAACCGACCCCATGTACCGGTAAATGTCAAGCATAACCTCGACGAAGTAGTGACGAGGCTATGACAAGACACGTATGTAATCAACCTGTACAAGTATATACAAATACAAAGTA
The DNA here is from genome assembly GCF_000715075.1 of Nicotiana tabacum. NCBI lineage: Eukaryota > Viridiplantae > Streptophyta > Magnoliopsida > Solanales > Solanaceae > Nicotiana > Nicotiana tabacum. The sequence continues at coordinate 8,200,259 of NC_134094.1, read as the reverse complement.
ACAATAATACAATAAATAACAATTTATAAATTGGGAGGGAACATGCGAAGGGGAAGGATATAATAATTTCAGCACGAGAAGTGTCACTTAGCATCCAATTAATTTATCAACAATAAAATGAGCAAATGTTAATATGAAAATAGCACGGCACCACCCTTCGTGCTTTTACTCTCATTTGGCACGGCATCACCCTTCGTGCTTTTACTCTGACAAATGGCACAACAATACCCTTCGTGCTTTTACACTCACAAATGGCACGATAACACCCTTCGTGCCTTTACACTCACAAATAGCACGACAACACCCTTCGTGCTTTTACACTCTTCCTTACCATGAAAATAATAATATAAATTCGGAAGAGCATTTAAATGCGAAAATATACACTTATCAATCAATTCAATACCAAAATTTTGACTTCACCTTCCAAAATATTCAACAATAATTAAATGAATAATAATTTCATGAATAATGATTAAATAATCAACAATAAACTTAAGCAAGAATATCTTAATTAAATAGACAATTATTCACAATAAATAAATTCCACTCGCATGCTTTGATTCAACCACAATGCATAAGTACTCGTCACCTCACATATACATTGTACCCGCATATTAAATCATGCAGCAAATAGACAATTAAGTCCTATTCCCTCAAGTCAAGGTTAACCATGACACTTACCTCGCTTGCAACCAAATTCAAGAATCCAACAAACCTTTGCCTCGCGAATTCGTGTCCGCAATCCTCAAATCTAGTCATAAACAATTCAATATACTCAATACAAATCGTAAGGATTAATTCCGTATGAATTTGCTAATTCTTCGGATTAAAATCCGAAATTCATCTAAAAAATCAATAGTAGGGCCCACGTCTCAAATCTCGGAAAAACTTACAAAATTCGAAGCGACCAGCTTTCCGCAGGAGAGGCTGCACACCTCCGGTCACCATTTTGTAGGTACGATTACACTAGATTTTGCCAAGAACCTGCTGCTTTCAACATGCTCTAAACGATTTGAATTTCGTTTGAAACTCACCCGAGCCCCTCGGGACCATATCCAAATATTCCAACAAGACCCGTAACATAATACGGACTTACTCGGGATCTCATATCATGTCAAACAACGCTGAAATTACAATTCACAAATCGATTCGAATTTTTAAATTTTCAAACATTTCAATTTATAAATCTTGTGCCGAAACATGTTAAATGAATCCGGAATGACTTCAAATTTGGCACACAAGTCATAAATGACATAACAGAGCTATTCAAATTTCCAGAATCGGATTCCGGCTCCGATATCAAAAAGTAAAATCCGTGGTCAAACTTTTATAAATCTTTAGCCTTTAAATTACTAGTTTCCATTAAATGGCCATAACTTGAGCTAGGGACCTCCAAATTAAATTTTGGGCATACGCCCAAGTCCCAAATCACAATACGGACCTACCGAAACTGTCAAAATACTGATTCAGGTCCGGTTGCTAAAAATATTGATCAAAGTCAATTCAGTTGAGTTTTAAGGCTCTATTTCACATTTTAATTCATTTTTCACATAAAAACTTTCCGAAAAATTATACAGACTGCGCACGCAAGTCGAAGAATGATAAATAGTACTTTTTGAGGTTTTTGAACATAAAATTAATTATTAAATTTAAATATGATCTTTTGGATCATCACAATGCGGGATACTTTGTGCATCGGGTTATCCATTTTAAAAGGTAAAGAGTGTCACATAAATTGAGAAAGATAGTATTTCATTTGTCTCCATTTTAATGGATAAGATCCCAAGTTAATGTATTTTTTCTTTCTTTTATTTTTGGAAAAAAAGCTTCAAAATATTCTTCTTAACTATGCAAATCTAGTGGGCGTTTGGACATAGGAATTGTAAAATTCTAAAATAGGGAAAAAATATTTTTCAAGTGAAAATGGTATTTGAAATTTAGAATTGTGTTTAAATATGAATATAAAATTGGGTTGTTTTTGAAGTTTTGTGAGTGATTTGAGTGAAAAGTTTGAAAAACAGCTTCTTGCAGTTTTTTAAATTTTCGAAAATTTTCAAAATGCATTTTCAAGTGAAAATTGGAAATTTTATGAACAAATGCTGATTTCGAAAAAAGTAAAAAAAATTTGAAAAAAAGAAAAAAATTTCTTATGTCCAAACGGGCTCCTAATCATTCAGGCCCTTCTTTGATTAAGATAAGTTTTTTGTTGTTTAATTTTAAGTCTCATGTTGAACAGATAGCGATTCGTGGTGCTAATCATTCTCGTTAGTGGTGAATGATAAATGTAGGCCAATTTGGTAAAGGTAGGCCCAATTTTGACCCCAACTATGAAAGGCAAAAATTTGCCATTTGGCATAGTTCTAGCCGAATACCATCAAACAAATTAAAGAGAAATGGCGTAGGATAGCCACTTTTAAATGTGGTATTTAATTTTTATCCATTATTTTTAATGCTAAGTAAAAATAGCCACTACTTTATTAAAATTAATACGAAAAAATGATTTTACCCTTTTCTCATGAGTGTTGTGAAAATATTAAGGACGTGGTGTCCTTAATATTTATACACGACTCATGAAGTTAAGGACATGATGTCCTAAAGTTTAATAACAGAAGGTGCAAATACATGACACTTTGTCCTTAATATTTTCACAACACTCATGAAGTTAAGGACATCATGTCCTTAATATTTACACAACACTCATAAAGTTAAGGATACTATGTCCTTAACATTTACACTGCACACATGAAGTTAATGACACCATGTCCTTAACATTTACACTGCACATATAAAGTTAAGGACATGATATCCTAAAGTTTAACAATAAAAGGTGCAAATACATGACACTTTGTCCTTAATATTTACACAACACTCAAGATGTTAAGGACATCATGTCCTTAATATTTACACAACACTCATGAAGTTAAGGACATCATATCCTTAATATTTACACTGCACATATGAAGTTAAGGACAGGATGACCTAAAGTTTAAAATAAAAGGTGCTAATTTAGGACACTTTGTCCTTAATATTTACACAACACTCATGAACTTAAGGACACCATGTCTAGCACAGGGGTATTTTCGTCCGAGCAGATAAAAGTTTATTAAAGCATTGATTAAAGAGTAAATATATTTTAAACAGTGGCTTAAGAGTAAATAAAACTCTAATTAGTGGCTAACCGTACACTCCCCCCTTAAAGAATGAGTAGTTCTTTTTTCCTTCACATATTTGACGAGAAGTATATTGCCTAGTTAGGTGGTAATTAGCAAAAAGTACATGTTCTTCAGTATGTTTGTACCTTGTATTTTATGTGATTTTGATATATATATTTCATGGTTATTGTACTAATTTATGCTCATTATATATTTATTATGTGTTGGGACTTGTTTAGATGAAAGTTGATAGAAAATAGATGATTTGGCGCGAAAAAGATCGAAAACACAAGAAAAAAATAGTTGAAGGCAGCTCGTCCAACTGCCTTGCGCTTCACGCGTGAGGCTGGCGAGCCATGAGGGATGGCCTTACACAAAACAGTAACTTCAGTAGAATGCGTGCTAGCGCGGGAAAGAAAGAAGAAAGAGAGTTGGGCGCTCATTCGCAGTTCACGTGTCGTGCGCGGGAGAGATGCGGTCCTCAGTTTTCTAGCTGACTTGGGATTGGACTAAAACATTTCCTACACCTATAAATACACCGTAAACAAGATTTTTATAGATCCTTCGACCTAGGGAGGGCAAGGAGCGGTCGCATGGAACTTGAAGTTCATCTTTTCTTCTGTCAAACTTGGTGATTTTTAAGTTTCTTTGGATGATTGGTCGTTTGACTACTGACGAGGTCAATGTGTATTAGAATTTCCTGCTCGTACTCTGTCAAATTCTAGTATAGTTTAAGATATCATCCCACAGAGACTGGATAATCTATGCTACAGACTTTTAATATTTTAACTACTATTTGAGAGAATCAAATAGATGAAAAATGAGTGGGATTTTAAACTTGTTAATTACTTAAACAAAACAAATAACTTTTGAAAGATTTATAATTTTAAAAAGGAGTTAGAAATCATTGAATTCACTTGATAATATTACTATAATAAAATCTCAATTTCTACATTTATTTCTTTAAAGAATAATTTCTTATTTCTAATACAATTATATTTTACTCACTAAGAAATATTTTTCTTGCTTGAATTGTACTAAAAGAAAGTAAAAATTTCGTGAGAATATTTTTATTAAGGATCAATAATCTTGCCTACAATAATTCCTCCGTGAGTATTAAAACTGAGGCAAGCACTATTACTGACTTGAAATAATAGTTTACTGAAAAATTACTTTCACTCTACTATTTTATTCATCAGTTATTAAATATTAATTTTGCTCCGCGAGAATTACAAAATTAATATATGAATAACTTTGAGATAAAATATATAGACGTGATAATAGAGTAATTAAAAACCATATTTCAGCACAATATGAAATGTAAATAAAATGTTTCAACCCAAGAATATATAAAAACTGAGATAGTATTATAAAATATATCAAGTTTCATCAACTATCCCAACGAAAAGAGATTACTCTATTATGGAGTAAGAAAAGCTAAAAAAAGATATTTAGAAGACTAGAAATATTTAAAAGACTAAGAAAATATTTTTACTACAAAGAAAGAAGACCAAGACTATTTCTTGTCTTACGAAATATTGGATATCCTTATACAAAGAGAGCTTGCTATTTATAGAAAAAGATGAGTAGCTTTTGTCATGTTTCACTTTTGCGTGAAATCCATGTATGCGAAGTGACCTTTGTATACGTAGATGCAATATATGCAACTATGACACTTGTGCTTCACTCTTGACTTCATGAGTTAGTCTTGCAAATGTAGGTTCCATGTATGTATGCAAATGTGACCTTTGCAAATATAGATTCCACACATGCATCTATAACTCTTTTGCTTCCATTCTTGACTTCATGAGTTAGACTTGCAAATGTAGGTTCCATGTATGCAAATGTGATATTTGCGTATATAGATTCCATATATGCATTTATAGCTCTTTTGCTTTCATTCTTGACTTTATGGGTTAGACTTGCAAATGTATGTCACGACTCAAAATCCACTAAAGGTCGTGATGGCGCCTAACACCGCCGTCAGGCAAGCCAATGGTAATTGATCACTTAATTATTTATTTTAGTATTTTAAAATCATAATTTTTATTAATTAAATAATATGAAATAGAATTTACATGGTAAAGGATAATATTTACACGAACTACAATAATGAACAACCCGTAGGAACCCCCAAAACCCGGTGTTATAAGTGCATGAGCATAAATTAGGAAATATAATAAAATACAACATCTGTTTGGAATACAAATTAGACAGAAGAATATAAAATAACTCTGATGAAGACTCTGCAGGCTGCGGATCGTAACATGAAATGCAGCTCACAGTAAAGTCCCCGCAATAGCCGCGCCTCGACGCCCAGAAGACCACCAGACATATATGTACCTGCACAAAAAGTGCATCAAGTGTAGCATGGGTACGTAAATCAATGCGTACCCAATAAGTATCTAGCCTAACCCCAGAGAAGTAGTGACGATAAGTCGACATCAACACTTACTAGTGGTCCAATAAGACAACTACAGTAGAAGTAAACAGGTGTGAGTCAGAGTAATAAGCAAAATAACCAGTATAATACGTGGCACAATCCCCCTCTCAGCAATAACTCAAACTCCCAGCTAGTAGTTGCCTCCTCAATCGGAGTATATATATTTTGGACCTTACCAAATAGGTCGTCACAGTTCAATCTAGAAAAGCTCACAGATATGTTAGCTTCTTGCCAATTATTACGCACGATTTCGTAAGAGTATTTTATATAAATACCGAGGCATACAACCTGATCCAACATAACATTGCCGAACCATAGATACATCTATTTTATTGACGAGGCGAACGGCCCGCTCCCATGAGAGTGTTGTACATAATCCTGCTGAGGCGTACGACCTGATCCATCATAATGTGCGCACTGCCGAGGGTCGAACGGTACGAATCATAGATGTATCTATCCTGCCAAGGCGAACGACCCAATCCCATTAGAATAAGAAGTTTTGACAGGTCCTTGACCCCACTCACGAATAGACGTGTGAGTTATAAATTTTAAGGGAAACCTTTCGATGAGAACACATAACGTGGGAGAAATTCGTAAGAGGAGTGCAATTATTTCGCGGCTAATCATGAAGCCCGTCGAATCTCTACAATAACAAGTCTATCACTGTACACTAGTCTAGTCTCAAGTCGCAACGTAAAATAAAGGAATATAATAGGCAAGAGACAACTCAAATAGTACAGTTATAGCATGGTGGGAACTTAAGTCTACCCAGATATAATATGAATCTAGGTACGCACGGACTCTCGTCACCTTGTGCGTACGTAGCCCCCGCAACAAGTAGCACATAAAAAATACATTTTCTTCAATACGGGTTACATTGCACTTTATGAAAATATGAAAATCATGAAATGATTAAGTTGTTATTTTGAAGGATGTAGTGCGCATGAAGTATGAATTTAATTGGTGGTGTTAAGGCAGAGTTACTTCTTTTGGTGTTGTTGTGCTAATGGGGCATGTGTCTTTTCGCCCGTTTGGGTGGTGCAATTTAGATTTGAGCAAAGTGGGCGACTCTCAAGAAGGTTCTAATGGGTTCGAGATTTATAAATAGCAATTGAGAATTTTTTCGGACTTGTGCATGGATAGAATATGAGATTTGCATTTGATGATGCCGGGACTTGCAGTAATTTGTATGACTATAAATTCTACATTCCAGTATAAGAAAGGTAAGAGAACAATTTTAAGTTCACATAAGGTCATTTCAGAGTTGGTGTCTCGGTTGTGGTATTTATGAGGGGTAATTATGATGTGGTGAGACTTTACAGATGTTTTGGTGGCAATATTCTTGGTTTTGGTGATCTGCGTGGCTTGGTCGAGTTAGAGGAATTTAGTTCTGATAGCTCGGTTATGTGCAAATGAATTTCAAAGTGTTCTTGATAGTTTAAACCAGATATTTTCTACCGGTGTGGGGAATGTGTTGTGTATTATCGTTTCCTCCTGTAAGGAAGAAAGAGGAAGGTTTCTAACTAATCGAGTATGTAATTTGTTGGTGACTTAGAGTTGATAACGAGATTCTCGTGCTTTTCACATGATGGCATGATAGATGTGGTGTGTTGTGTGGGGTTAAGATTTATATTTACAAGATGGCAATTCAGTCTTGAAGGGAAGGTCACAAAGTTTGGACAGAATGGTCAGTTTTAGATATTTAGATGAATGTTATAATTGCTCGGTAATTCTTGAGAAGGGTGCGCATTTTAGAAGGCGCATTGTGTTTTGACTTACGAATATTCATCGGTATTGCAGTACTCACATGGTTGATCAACTACCGATATTCAGATTTTTTCTATGTGGCACGGGGGAATTATAGAAGTATCCCTCGTAGGATGATTATGCATGAAAGATGTGTTAGTCATTTGAGCGCTGAAGTATGTATCAGTTACGATGATTTATGCATTCTATGAATCTGAAGACTAGGAGTTCTCAGAAACATATTGTTTTAGGGTTGCAACCTGTTTGAGGTGAGTATTTTATTTAAACTCACTGGAGGTATTAGTTGCGTTAATTATTTGTGATAGCAACGTGCTATGAGTGTGCATATATGTGAGGTTTGAGCCCATGTACGGGCATCGGGGCAAGTATTCATACTCAGAAGAATGCTTAGGCTATGATATGCCTAGAGTTGACTGTTAAGCTTAAAGTTATAATGTTCTCATATTTGTACCATTGTTGAGAACTATCTAGGCTATACTTGAGATTACAAAGAGGTTAATTCCCTGAATAAACTTGGTAGTTACTATTTTTGCGATAACTTGCCGATTTGAGCTGTGATAGCACACTTTGTTCACATGCCTACACTATGGCATATTATTTATACCAGTCCAGGAGCATGAGAATCTTATTTCATTATCACATACATGTGTATTTGTTTAATTGCTCATGTATGATATGCTTGGACTGGAGGCCAGTGACCTTGCCCGGGGATTTATATCATTGACACTTGAATTGTCCGTGTCGCACGTGAGTTGTCCGTGCAGTGTGTGGGAATTACATTTCTTTGATAATTTATCTGATTTCATTGTTTTCCTTCCTCTACGATAAAAAAAAAATAATTATTTGAGCAACGTATTTGAGAAATTGTGCACATGCGCATACGGTTATCCTCTTCACGAAATTTGAGGAATTGGTTGTAAATATTAGGTTGTGTTGGGGTTGCAAGTCAATAAAGTGGTTGTATTTGATGAGATGAGGTCATTAGACCTAGAATGAGTACTATCAGATTATATTACTGTATATTTGGGAGGATAATATCGAAAGTCGGCTTAGAAAGTGGTTAAAAGATTCTGCGTGTTTCTTTCATTATCGACAATGTATGAAGGTTTTGGGAACAAGGTTTTGTTTGATATGGGATTTAATACTAGTACTTGGTTAGTTTTGAGTAGTTACTGTGATCAGAAATGGTGTCGCGAGTATGCGAGTTGTGTAGTATGTTATGTGATTATATCTCAGGTTATGGTTAAGGATTAATACAGCTTGTTCAGACTTATAAAGTGTGTAGATGTGAGATTCAGGTGTTGAAAAGAAATTCTGAATGTCGGAAATTGAATTACAAGGTTTATGGGCTAAGGTTAAATTAATGATTTTCAGCTATGTTGTCAGGCCTATACATAATAGAGTGACGTGGGATTACCCCCGAGAATGTGCGTGGTAGGGCTGAACAATGATTTAAAGGCTTAGGAACAACTCTTGTCACGTTCGAGGACAAACATATATTTTAGTGGCGGAGAATATAACGACCCAACTTGTCATTTTGAACATTTATGCTCCTTTCAACTATTTGAAGTCTTGAATAGCTTCGTATGATGTATTATGATGTGTGTGAATCGTCGGTTTTGATGTTTAAGGTATTTCGGGATTAGTTCGGAAGAATAAATTTCATATTGGAAACTTAAATGAAAAGGGTTGACCGGAGTTTTGACTTTTGTGCAAACAACTCCAGAATAGAGTTTTAATAATTCCAATAACTCTGTATGGTGATTTTGGACTTAGGAGCGTGTCCAAAAAATTATTTGGAAGTCCGTAGTTAAATTGGGTTTGAAATGACTAAAATTAGAAATTTAAGTTTGAAAATTGGACCGGGAGATAATTTTTTGATATCGGGGGTCGGAATCCGATTCTGTAAAATTTAAATAGGTCCATTATGTCATTTATGACTTGTGTGCAAAATTTGAGGTCAATCGGACTTGATTTGATAGGTTTCTGCATCGAATGTAGAAGTTGAAATTTCTTAGTTTCATTAAGTTTGAATTGAGGCGCGATTCGTCGTTTCGATGTTGTTATATGTGATTTGAGGCCTCGAGTAGGTCCGTAATATGTTTTGGGACTTGTTGGTATGTGAACGAGGTCCCGAGGGGCTTGGGTGAGGCTCGGGTGAGTTTCGTGGTGGTTTTAGACCATTTTTAATTGCTGGTTTTTGTCTACAGAGGTGTGCATCGCGATCGTGAACATTTGGTCGAGTTCGCGAAGAGAAAACAGCAGTTTGGGGCCTTGTGAATCGCGGAAGCTCTTTCACGATTGCGTAGAACAAAATCTCTGCTGCACTGACCCAATTTTGGAAGCTTATATCTCATAATCTATAAAAAAAAATGTAGATGATCGAAAAATGAAAGTTGTAGACCTTGATGTCCAGTTTTCAGAAAGACTAACCATTTGGCATTTGAAGTTTTGTACAAAAAGTTATGACCGTTATACTAGAAGTTGTCTGGAGGAGTTGGGGAGTTTGTTCTTCGCGATCGCGAAGGGCAATTTTTGGGGCTGGAAAATTTTGTGCTTCGCGATCGCGAAGAGTAAATGCCTGGGCAGAAGCTATATTTCGAGATTTTGGCCATTTTAACATATTTGGAGTTATGGAGCTCGGATTGAAGCGATGTTTTAGACGATTTTCACCATATAGATTGGGGTAAGTGATTCTAACTTAGTTTTGGTTAAATTACATGAATATATTGTTGTTTTAATCATTAAATCAGTGTTTTGGGTTGAAAATGTTAGAAAATTTCATAGACTTTAATTGAGGATTTGAAAGCCGAGTTGTGGTCAAATTTGAGTAATTTTGGTATGGTTGGACTCGTGGTTGAATAGGTTGTCGGATTTTGTGAGTTTTGTTGGATTCCGAGATGTGGGCCCCACTAGCGATGTTTTAGTGTAATTTCAGATTTTGGGAGAAAATTAGTATTTTCATATGAAATTAATTCCTATAATTTATGTTGACTGAAAATAAATGAATTTTAACTAGATTCGAGTCGTTCGGAAGTTGATACACACAAAATGAAATTTTCGGAGCATTGTTTAGCTTGCTCGATATTGGACTCGACTTGTTCGAGGTATGCAACTCTTCTAAACTTGGAGCTGAGGGTATGAACCCTGATTATACGTGTTATGTATTTGGTATTGAGGTGACGCTCATGTTAGGTGACAAGCGTGTGGGCGTGCACTGTGTGAACTGTGACTCCGTTATTTCTGTGGTATTGTGTAGTTACCTGAACTTATCTGTAATCATAAAATCTCTACATACTGGAGTTATCGTATTGTGAATCATGTTAGAAACCATGTCCAGACTATATGCTTATCCTGTTGGGACCCACCGAGGTCATTACTATTGTTGAGTTAATTGCTTACATTGCAATTTCATACTCAGTCATATTCATTTATTGCATATCATATCTCAGTCTCTGTTGTTATTTATTAATACATCATATCATCATTTTGGGCTAGTTTCATGACATTGTGAGCCTGAGATACTGGAGATATTGATGACCGAGTGAGGCCGAGGGCCTGATTTTAAGATATTGATACTATAGCACGTGAGTTGTCTGTACAACATGTGAGTTGTCAGTGCGGATCCAGATATTGATACTATAACACGTGAGTTATCCGTGCGGATCCAAATATTGATACTATAGCACGTGAGTTGTTCGTACGGATTATAGCGCTTTGGCTGAAGAAGCCCTCCGGAGTCTGCACACACCCCCAATGAGTGCAGGTACCTATTAAGTGCGAGTGCGAGTGAGAGGACTGAGTTGATTGATACTCTGAGAGTATGCATATAGTTGTTCACTATGTTGTACTGCATTGGCATGCACACTTGACATACAAGCATAAAGACATATTTTTCTCATGTTGTACGGTATCACGTCATTCATGACTTCTCATACACATTGACATGTAGGCATAGAGATGTACTTTTCCTCATGCCATTTGATAATGAAACATTTACCTGTTGAAAAGTTTCTGAAGGAAAATCACGAATTTTAAAACTTACTCATATTTTGGTGTTTTCGGTAAAAGATTTGGGTTTTCACTTTTATACTTGAAAAGCATGTCTATTTTCTGGAACTGTGAATGAGCTGAACATTTTATTTCTGAGTTATTTCCTGTACCACTTTTGTTATATTGTTATGAGCTGTTGTTGTACTTTGATCGTGTTCCAGCTCGTTACTACTTTCAACCTAAGGTTGTGTTTGTTACTTATTGAGTACATGCGGCTGGTTGTACTCATACTACACTTCTGCACCTTGCATGCAAAATTTTGACGATGATGTTGCTGTGTACGACGGGAGCTGGATCTGAAGATGTACATGTGTTCCATCTATTTCACCCTCTTGTTCATGGTAGCTTTAGAATTTTTAATCTGTTCATGTATATTCCAGACAAATGATGTATTTTTATTTCACACCAGTTTTGTAAATTCTAATCTTAGAAGTTCATGATTTATACTACCAGTCCTTGAGGAGTGTATTAGAGTTAGTTAAATATTAATTGAATCAGATTATTGTTATTTGGCTTACCTAGCAAGTGAGGTTAGGTGTCATCACGACTAGTTGGATTTTGGGTCGTGACAAGGTGGTATCAGAGCCCTAGATTCATAGGTTCTAAAGTCATGAGCAAGTGTCTAGTAGAGTCTTGCGGATCGGTATGATGACGTCCATACTTATCTTCGAGAGACTACATGACAATTAGGATAAACTCCCCATCTTTCTTTTATTATCGGGCGAAATTAATTCAGCTTGAAACATAACTCTTTGAATTCCTTCCACGCATTCTTATGCGCATCTTAGTGCTCGGTATCAGTCGTGCACCGCCGGCTTATGATTCTAGGGATGAGGTGCAAGGTGTGATTTCTGTGTTTTGGTGATGGGCCAGTCTGGAAGACTTGAGACCAGGGTTAGACCGCAACTTAGACTGCGAGATGTGTTCAGATGATTTGAATGTGACGAGAAGAGTTTCTTGAGATGTAAAAGGGCCATTGGGTGCTTGATTCCGTCTTGATTTGATGTATAGTCTCGAGTTATGAGTGTGTTGAAGGATCTTTCGCGTTGTTAAATTGTGGGCCCGATCCATCATAATATTTCCGAACCATAGATACATCTATTTTATTATCGAGGCGAACGGCTTGCTCCCATGAGAGTGTGGTATATAATCCTGCCGAGGCATACGGCCCGATCAATCATAATGTGCGCACTGTCGAGGGTCGAACGACACGAACTATATATGTATCTATCATGCCGAGGTGAACAACCCGATCCCATTAGAATAAGAAGTTTTGACGGGTCCTTAACCCCACTTGCGAATAGACGTGTCAGTTATATATTTTAAGGGAAACCTTTCGATGAGAACACATAACGCGGGAGAAATTCGTAAGAGGAGTACAATTATTTCGCGGCTGATCATGAAGTCCGTCGAATGTCTACAATAGCAAGTCTATCACCCTACACAAGTCTAGTCTCAAGTCGCAACGTAAAATAAAGAAATTTAATAGGCAAGAGACAACTCAAATAGTACTGTTATAGCATGGCGGGAACCTAAGTCTACCCGGACATAACATGAATCTAGCTACGCATAGACTCTCGTCCCCTTATGCGTACGTAGCCCCCGCAACAAGTAGCACATAACAAATACATCACCTAGGGATAGTTTCCTCCTCACAGAGTTAGACAAGAGACTTACCTCGCTCCGAAGTTCCAAAATCGGCTCCAACGCCTCTCAAACACCTAAAATCGATGCCCGTCTCTTCAAAACTAGCCAAACAAATGTGCAAATCCATAAATATATACTATATTACCCATAGTTAATCAATTAATAACAATCCCCAACTTCGCTCGAAAAGTCGATAAAATCAACCCTCGGGCCCATATGCCCGAATTTCGAAAATGTTCGAAGATAAACTTCACCCATAACACCACGAACTAAAATATATAACTTATTCCAAATTCCATGTCCAATTTCGTGGTCAAAATTTAAAAATTCCAAATTCTAGGTTTTCAAGATTGTGTAACTTATAGATTTGAAAGATCGTGTAACTTACGGCAATGATGGTCCAAAAATGCCAATTGAAAGATCGTGTAACTTACAAATTTACACCATCATTGCCGTATGCTTCATATTTGCTCATGTTTTATTACATTGTTTTATTGGACCTTTAGTAAGTTTTGATGTCGACCCCTCGTCACTACTTCTTCGGGGTTAGTCTAGATACTTACTAGGTACGCATTGATTTACGTATGCATGCTGCACTTCTGCACTAAATGTGCAGGATCTGACAGGTTCATTTGATGATCACCTTGGCGCGTAGGCATACATGTGGAGGAAACTTTATGTGAGCTGCATTTCAGGCTACGCATCGCCGTCCACCGAATCTCCATTGTACTGTTTATTTTATTCTTTCTTACTACATTCGAGGCAGGTGTTGTAATGTTATTGTACTCCTTAGAAAATTACGCATGCACTTGTGACACCGGGTTTGTTCGTTATTGTAGCTCACGTAGTTATTATATTTTTACCTTGTAATTCCATTCTATACTATTTAAGTAATGAATATTATGATCTCAAAAGTAAAAAAAATAAATAAATAAATTGATAAATTAATGTTGGCTTGCCTGACGGCGGCATTAGGTGCCATCACGACCCATAGTAGATTTTGTGTCATGACAATTGACATCAACTTACAGTTCAACAAGACCTTCCAAACTCAAGTCATATTGCATCTGAAACGATAATCAAATCTTCATACCCCTCTTCATTTCAAGCAAACTCCTTTCTGCCATATTCAATCTTTCTTCGTAGAGTAACCATCATTCCAAATAAAATTCATAGATCAAATCACCTTCCATCACGATTCCCAAACTATTCCACACTTTCTCAAGGCACGCGGCTAGTCCTCCACAGAATCTCTCACTTCGGTCAAACCATCTCCTTTAAGCAACTTCTCGACCTCCGCTTCTCATGCTTGACCTGCTAGTAATTCATCCGCTGCGAGACACCCCCGCCATGTCCTTCCTCATACTTCGCCGCATGAATGTTGCCTCAAATCAAATCCATACATGTAGCACCAGAACTAAGGAATTTCTACCAACTCTAAACCTCCTAGAAGATCATCTTCCTCAAGCCATCAACATTAGAAATACCAATTCGATTCTGAACCGCTGCACACCGCTATCTATGACAACCGCCCCTCAGGCACCATTTCACAACACCCTGCCTCGAAGGCAAAATCCAAGAAGACCGTAACACCGGCGAACCGTAATGCATTCAAACAATGATGGCGATACCGCATCAAAATGAAAATTTCACCACGCTCGAAAATATCAAGTCTCGTTACTTCATCAACCAAACTTGGACATATATAGTCCGATTGCCTTTCCTCTGCTGGAATTAAATGCTGAACCCATTAATCATGCACTGAGAAATCATCTCTTCAAGCCATTGACTGCCTCAACACATAAACGAGCACCTTACCATTACACCAACATTGTGCGATAACAACGCATAAACATCATAGCAATCCGTGCACAGTCTCAAAATCATAGAAAATACAAATACTGAGCTGGAACAAAAGAACATCCTTCTGCAAGATGACGATAATCGTCTGCCTGAATAGGCATGGAAAACATCCTGCACCACGTCTGCGGTACCACTACAACTCCTCGACGTCCAATTGATAAAAAGCGCTTTGCGTCGCATAAGATTGAGTAAGAAGGATATAAAGTCACGAGCCTCAAAGAAATCAAATCGCACGATGAGGAATCAAGAGAGGAAGTGCTCCTAACAGCCCTGTAGCCTCTTGAAGATAAGTACAGACGTCTCCGTACCGATCCGCAAGACTCTACTAGACTTGCTCATGACTCGTGAGACCTAAGTGAACCTAGCGCTCTGATACCAAGTTGTCACGACCCAAAATCCAGTAAAGGTCGTGATGGCGCCTAACACCGCCGTCACGCAAGCCAATGGTAGTTGATCACTTAATTACTCATTTTAGTATTTTGATATCATAATTTTCATTAATTAAATAATATGAAATAGAATTTACAGGGTAAAGGGTAATATTTACACGAACTACAATAATGAACAACCCGTAGGAACCCCCAAAACCCGATGTCACAAGTGCATGAGCATCAACTAGGAAATATAATAAAATACAACATTTGTCTGGAATACAAATTAGATAGGAGAATATAAATAACTCTGATGGAGACTCTGTAGGCTGCAGGCGGATCGTAACATGAAATATAGCTCACGGTAAAGTCCCCGCAATAGCTACACCTCGGCGCCAAAAAGACCACCAGGCATATATGTACCTGCACAAAAAGTGCAGCAAGTGTAGCATGAATATGTAAATCAACGCGTACCCAGTAAGTATCTAGCCTAACCCCAGATAAGTAGTGACGAGAGGTCGACATCAACACTTACTAGTGGTCCAATAAGACAGATACAATAGAAGTAAACACGTGTGAGTTAGAGTAATAAGCGAAATAACAAGTATAATACGTGGCACAATCCTCATCTCATCAATGACTCAAACTCTCAGCTAGTAGTTAGCTCCTCAATCGGAGTATATATATATTTGACCTTACCAAATAGGTCGTCACAGTTCAATTCGAAAAAGCTCACAGATATGCTGGCTTCTTGCCAATTATTACGCATGATTTCATAAGAGTATTTTATAGAAATGTCGAGGCGTACCACCCGATCCATCATAACATTGCCGAACCATAGATACATCTATTTTATTGTCGAGGCAAACGGCCCTCTCCCATGAGAGTGTGGTACATAATCCTGCTGAGGCGTACGACTCGATCAATCATAATGTGCGTACTGCCGAGGGTTGAACGGCATGAACCATAGATGTATCTATCCTGCTGAGGTGAACAGCCCGATCCCATTAGAATAAGAAGTTTTGACGGCTCCTTAACCCCACTCACGAATAGACGTGTCAGTTATATATTTTAAGGGAAACCTTTCGATGAGAACACATAACGTGGGAGAAATTCGTAAGAGGAGTACAATTATTTTGCGGCTAATCGTGAAGCCCGTTGAATATCTACAATAGCAAGTATATCACCCTACACAAGTCTAGTCTCAAGTCGCAACGTAAAATAAAAGAATTTAATAGGCAAGAGACAACTCAAATAGTACTGTTATAGCATGGCGGGAACCTAAGTCTACCCGGACATAACATGAATCTAGCTACGCACGGAATCTCATCACTTTGTGCGTACGTAGCCCCCGCAACAAGTAGCACATAACAAATACATCACCTAGGGGTTGTTTGCCCCTCACAGAGTTAGACATGAGACTTACCTCGCTCCGAAGTTCCAAAACCGGTTCCAACGCCTCTCAAACACCTCAAATCGATGACCGTCTCTTCAAAACTAGCCAAACAAATGTGCAAATCTATAAATATATACTATATTACCCATAGTTAATCAATTAATAACAATCCCCAACTCCGCTCGAAAAATCGATAAAATCAACCCTCGGGCCCACGTGTCCGAATTTTAAAAATATTCGAAGATAAACTTTACCCATAACACCGCGAACTAAAATATATAACTTATTCCAAATTCCATGTCCAATTTCGTGGTGAAAATCTAAAAATGCCAAATTCTAGGTTTTCTACCAAAAATTCTAAATTTCTACTAATTTTCATGTTTAAATCCATATACAAACCATGTATTTAACTTGTAATAGGTGGAAATCACTTACTTTGCGTTGCTTGATGAAAATCTCCCCTTGAAGCTCTCCAAAATCGCCCCAACCAAGTGAAAATAAAAGAAGAGGGGCCAAATTCCGTTCTTAAAAGAACACACTGTCCAACGACCTCTCGCACCTGCGGCTACTTGACTGCTTCTGCGGTTCCGCAAGTGCGGCCAAAATACCGCTTCTGCGGTCTCCCTTCAGCCCCCCTGCCTTCTCATCTGCGTACAGGACTCCGCTTCTGCGGAGTCGCACCTGCGACCAAGAATCCGTTTCTACGGTCCCGCAGGTGCGACACAAACCTCGCACCTGCGCCTCCAGCCTGCCTCACTCTCTACCGCTTCTGCTACCACTAGGTTGCTTCTATGGTCATGCAGATGCGGGTAAATCTTCGCACCTGTAGCCAATGCCAGTCCCTTCCCATTTTGCTTATGCGAGCTCGACCTCGCCTCTGCGATGTCGCTTCTACGAACAAGACATCACAGAAGCGATCACACCAGCTGTGCCCAGCTTTAGCATTTCTTAAGTCCAAAAATCAATCTGTTAACCATGTGGAATCCACCCGAGGCCCTCGAGACCTTAACCAAATATACCAACACGTCCCAAAATGCAATATGAACTTAGTCGAAGCCTTAAACCACGTCAAACAACATCAAAATTATGAATCACGCTTCGAATCAAACTTATAAATTTCCAAATTCTGTATCGTATGCCGAAACATATCAAATCAATCCGGAATGACTTCAAATTTCGCAAACGAGTCACAAATAACATAAAAAATCTATTCCAAGGCTCGGAACCCCGAACAGACATCGATAACATCAAAATCCGCTTCAAACCAAACTTATGAAATTCTTAAACCTTTAAAATGCCAACCTTCTATAATACGCGCTGAAATGCTCCCGCGTGATCTGATACTCAACCCGAATATACGCTCAAGTCCGAAATCTTCATACAAATCTATTGGAACCTTCAAATCCCGATTCTGAAGTCGTTTACTCAAAGGTAAAATCTTAGCCAATTCTTCCAACTTAAAGCTTCCGAAATTAAAATTTTCTTTCCAAATCAATCCCGAACTTTCCGAAATTAAATTCTGACCACACGTACAAGTCATAATACCTGAAGTGAAGCTACTCAGGCCTCAAACTGCCGAACAACATGCTAGAGCTCAAAACGACCGGTCGGGTCTTTACGACATGTATGTTCCATGTATGTGAATGTGACCTTGTGTATATAGGTTCCACATATGCAACTATGCTCCTTTTCATCTTTAATTATCTCTTTCCATAAGCCCATATGTATATTCCACAATTGTGAATATGAAGATGATGTGCGCAACTGTGGCTTTCCTTCATTCTCTTGTCTTTTAGCCTTTTTTTCTTCTTTTTCATAATTTCTTCTTCCTACAATATTTGTTAGAAAATATGCGAGGATAGGATATCATTATTCATATTTTAATTTTAAAACTTATTTTTTACATATGAAATTACATGAATAATTTATATCCATCAACTACCATGTCTATATGGAGTTAAACTTCACGTTCTAGAATTTTGGTTCTTTCATGACTATTGTTGTTTGAATATTGATTTGGCTTATTAATATGCCGTATTAGTTTATTTGTTCAATCCTATGCTTATTTATTTGATTGCTTAATCACCAATTAAATACTATCTACGAATCTAGTGTTGAACTCGTGAGAGAAAATTTTAGGTTGCAAAGAGCATTGAGCTGAATAATTTCGTGATTAGAATAGGGATATATCTAATAGTCTTGCTCAGTTGAATGATGTGCTTTATTCATTGTTGATAGATTCACTAAATAAAGGGTTGATATATTTTGAATAGTCGATTAGTACTGCAGGAGCATGCTGGTCATATTTATATTCTGGTTAACTAGTAA
Organism: Nicotiana tabacum; assembly: GCF_000715075.1. Classification (NCBI taxonomy): domain Eukaryota; kingdom Viridiplantae; phylum Streptophyta; class Magnoliopsida; order Solanales; family Solanaceae; genus Nicotiana; species Nicotiana tabacum. The sequence continues at coordinate 8,181,239 of NC_134094.1, read as the reverse complement.
ACTAGATAAATTAAGAAGTTGAATCTGTTGAAGAATACGATAGGACCGCTAGATAGCCCATAACCCTCAAGCATGAGGAAGTATTGTAAGTCGGACTCGTACCACCAAAAGGTCGGATATGATGGATGTGATCCTTCACTCTTAACCAGAAGTCTCGATTCAAGCTAAGAAAATAATAAAATTAATCTGAACTCATTTGCCATGGCTCAAATTGACATGTTTATGTTGGTGTAGTGCTTCATTGTAGACCAAGCATAAGCTCACTTAACTCATGCAGAATAATAAACTCGTATATTATGGTGAGAACTACAATCAACCCTTTATATAACAGTCTCACTTGTTTCAATATTTTTTGGCTTTTATAGTGAATGGTTGTTATACACCTATAAGAACATTTGATGTTTTAATATTTTTTGGTTGTTATATATAAAAAAATTATTTAAAAATTAATTATTTTTCTTTTTTTAATGTTACATATAAAAGATAAGAAAATTATTCAAATTTAAAATCTCAAAAGATATGCATATTTCATAAATAAATGTATAAAGATTTAAACTCTTATGCACACATTTAAAAGCTACTTAGAAAAATAATTTTTTTAAAGATTGATTCAAGAACTTTGTAATTGTAGCTTGTTTCATAGATTTCATTCTCTTGCTAACGATATAACATTTGAATTAGCGCGCGTCCAAATTTTCAGCAAAAGGTATCTGATAGCTTTACTTTGTAGACAATCTAAGAGCTTAACAATTAAATCTTCTATCTAAATATTTTTTTGAAATTTATTCAATGGAAAAGATATCATGTGCAAATCTTCAAACTTATATCATATACATGATATAAACTTTGTTCAATGAAAAAGATTGTGTGCATATTTCTAGAATTACTATTAGTAATCTTAAAGATTCTACATGATTGTTATGGAAGGGTAATTTTACAAAGAACGTTCTGCTATAAATATAGTTGTTGTTGTTATAGGCAACAAAATTATTATAGAGAGATAAAATATAACTTAAAAATCGATTCTGAGGAAAATTTGATTGTCATAGTGAATGATTGTTATATAAAAATATTGTTATAAAGAGGTCTGACTATACTTTGTATTGTAACTTGGGATTCTTTAAGCTCCTATGAAAGGTCAAATGAAAAGCATTGGACAATCTTTTGGTAAGTTGTTTCACCAATTGCTAATCAAATGAGAATTCCTCTTTGGGTGAATTTTATTCCTAAGTCTACAACATTCCATAAGGCATTTTTATCTGTTGTTTCCATTCCAAAAATAGATTGTTATGCGTTACTCACTCGTCCACCACAGAAATACCATTGCCATCCCATTTGCATGTGTATGGTAAGCACGAATATATTAGGTACGGATATCCTGTATAAGTCATTCTCATGTAAAATAGAATTAAATAAGGGAAACTATCATGTATGTCCATTTATAAGTAGTTTATTACAAAAATTAGTAAATTCATAAAATATTATTAATATTAGCAAATTAGTTATTGTAGTAAAAAAAAAGTCAATTTTTTGCTTTTTTTTTAGTGGGTCTTATTAAAATAGATTGGATTGGGTACATCTTAAGGGGCTTGAATCTCAGTTTTTGCATGATTTGGTGAAGTTTTGAGGTGGTTTGAATTGAAAATTCGAATTAAAAGATGAATATGAAAAAAATGATATGTATATCATTTGTGTATCACATATGTATCATATGTAACACATGTATATCCATGTATACCTGTGTGTGTGATACATGCGTGATACATGTGTCGCAGAAGTATTTTTTGAACTCGATTTTAACTACGAATTTTGATATCAAATCACCTTCAATCTTCCTCAGATTTTGTATTTTGACTCATCTATATGTTCTCAATGAATTTCAACCATACCCATTAAAAAGATCATTTTTACTTAGATTTTTGGAATCTTGTATATATATTTTTTTGTATTTCATCACCTTGTTTGCTACCTCATCCATGAATTTTCTTTCCGTCTTGCATCTAATGTTGCTGATCACACTTAAAAATACGGAAGGAGATCTTTGCGTGTGATTCTTGAAGAAAAAGAACTTTATTTATTTGGGTTTTCAATTTGTATATGTGCTTGGCTAGTTTTGGTAAGTGTATGATTAATGGTTAGAGGTTGGTAAGTTAGGACTTATTTGGGATATTTATGTAAGATTCCCGTTAAATAATTCGTGCACTTAAATTAAACTCTTTACAAAATTGTGAACTTAGAGGTCGTTTGGTTGGGAAACAAGTTATTACAGGATTAACTATTGGAATTAGTTATTCCGGAATTATTATCCTATTATCCCATAAGGATAAAAGTAATACTACAATCTCGGAATAACTAATTCAAGGATTAGTTATACCGTAATTTTATCCCAACCAAACGTGAGATAAACTTATCTCAAATTTAATTTCGGAATTAATTATCCTTTTATCCCCAGTACAAATCGAGCCATGTTGAGGAGTATTAATGTTAAAGTAAACCTTTTATCTAGTGGTTTTGACAGCTATATTCTTCTAGAGATAAACAAAAGCTTGGACTTCCAAAAACAATCAAAAGGAAGTATTCATTTCGAAGAATATAACAGAATATTTGCTAAATAACATAGCACAACCACTACTAAAGAGAAAACAACTACTAAAGAGAAAACCAATGTCCCCCAAAACCCCAAAATAATAAGAGCAAAAAAAAAAGAGCAAAGATTTCTCTTCTTTTTTTTTCTTTCTTAGTGAGGGTTAGGGTGGAGAAAATGAGTACATCTTTTTCAACCTTTCTCAAGAATTTCATTTGCAGCCATAACAACGCTTCATTCCCAGACAGATTGGAGTCGGTTATAAAAATCTAATTAGTAACTGTAATTATAATGTTTAGTTGAGAGCCGTCTTCATCAGGAGATGGAGTAATCATCACAAGATCTTGATTTTCTACATTAATAATCCAACATGAAATATTAACAGCCTTATTTCCTTCATTAAAACTCACTTTATCACCTTCCAAATCATCCCAACTTGCTGAAATTAATCCACCACTTTTAGCTATTAATTCACATTCTTCCTTAATTATCTCCTCTCTAATACAAGTTTCCACCCTAATAACATTCTCAGAGTTAGTACTCTCTTTCACAAACAAAGTGAATTTTGAAGACAATTGTTTACCAAGTTTTCCCTCTGTTTCTCCAACACATTTTGATGCAAGATTTTTGAGGAATTTATCATTAATTTTCAAGAGATTTTTGGGAATCTTGAAAATTAGAGTTTGAGTGGTTTGATTTCTTGTGGTTAAGCTACTTGATATAGTTGGTAAAAAGCCAACTTTTCTTAGATTTGGAGTGTAAAATGCTGGAATTTTTGGTGCATCAATTTGTGAGATCAAATTGTTGTGAATTTGGGACCAATTTTTCAAGAAACTTGTCATGACAAAAGGATCTGCTAGAAAAAGGCTGCAACTTATCCCAATTGAATATCCTCCACACTTGAAATTTGTCACCTGAAAAATAGTTATTTCAAAGGTTAAAATTGAAAAGTGTATTACCAACGTTCCTACATCTTTTAATAATTTTAAGTGACTATTATTATTGGAAGAGTTAAAGGTGAATGTACTGCACAAGTTATAGGTTTTGAACTATCGGAATCAATGACTTTGGCTCAGACCATGCATATGTATTAATAAAATTACTAAATAAGTAGCAATTAGAACAAGCATCATATCGCTGCAAAGATAATTATAAGTAATATATTCAATAAAATTGGTTTATGTAGATAAAATATAAGATAGGTTACCTGCTACAATAGGTTAAAATATATAGATAATGGAAAAGAATTCTTATAATATTAGGTTATCTACAAAGTAACTTCAAGAAATTGTCCATAAAATGTGAAATTAGTAACGGATAAAATGAGGTAAATTACTTACTACAACAAGTTAAAGTATTTTGATAGTGCCAAAAAATCTTTATATTGTCTATGTAAATTGATATAGATACGGGTGTCAAATGGACGGGTTGGACTGATTTGGGGCGGGTTAAAATGGGTTGAGTCAATAAATAGGCTGGTCATTGACCCGCCCAAAAGTTACTTGGGCTGAGATGAATTGGGTCAAGATGGGCTAAAATTTGGGTCGTAACCCAACCCGCCCAATACTTATCAAGCTTTAAATAATATATGTTATTTTCTTATGAATTGTATAATTATTAAATAAGATTTTTTTTCTTTTGTTATGGTGATGTATAACATATCAAACAAAACAAAAATTATTTCTATGATATTTTGAGCAAAGTAACTCATTGATCAATTTAGGCTAAAAATCAACCTGAGATGGGTTGGATCAAGATGAGTTGAGTTCAATAAATGAGCGGGTCAATAACCAGCCCAACCTTGGACAGGTTGGGTGAGTCAATTAGGCTTGGGCCAAATTTGGCATCCCTAGACAGACAAGAATCTTGTGAAACACTATGTGATTTCTTTTCAGATGTTTAAAGTCTTAATAGATAGAGTTACTCGATATTTGTGCTAGTAGAAGGTACAAATACACCATAAAATTAGTCAAGTGCATATAAGTTGATCCGAATACCACAATTATAAATAAAACATGGACAAGAATCTTGTGACATTAATTAACAAGAATTTAATCACTATGCTAAGTATATAATTGAACTTGCCTGGACATAGAAAAGGGGAGAAAACTGAGGATTTGTTTCATGAATATCTTCCCAAAAGACAAGCTCAGTTTCTACATTTTCCTTGTTTTTGAGATCAATAAAATCAGCCATATTTATTTGAGCATTAGCCTCAACCAATCTAACACCAGAATCATTTGAAACCAACTCCAAATCATTATTATCCTCTAATTTCCTTAGTCTTCCACCAAATAATGGACTTTCAACTATTGCCATTCCTAGTGACTCTTTAAACCAACCCGCAATTATCCATCCTGAATCCGCCTCTGATGCTTTGTTATAGTACAACACCATGTGAAATCGCCTTTGCAAATCGCCCGAGCAAAAATTTTCAGATACCGCGATTCGCCTTGATAACCGTGGATCGGTTATCTTCATTGGTATCACAGTTTGGATTGCTTCAACTTGCAATTTGGAGGAAAATTCTGCAGCTCCATTTCCATTGCAAGTTGCCATCTTTTAAGAGACTTGAGTGCAATACACTAGTTGAGTATGTACCTTTATATATAGGTAAATTGGGAAGTTAAAAATAATAGACAAAATTAAAAAATAAATGTTGATTTGAAAATATTATCTGCAAATAATGTATGTCTAGGACGCTTACTTGATTTTTTAGAAAAATTAGAAGTATTTATTATTATTTTTCAGATTTACTTTTATTATTCCAATTAGTAAAGTGTTTTTAAGTGACATATTTAGAGAAAGATAAATGATATTTCAGACAAATACTCTTATAATAAGAGGTATGAAATCTAATACGTCGAAACTCATTCTAGCCCCTCGGTCACCTCTAAACTATTCCAACAAGTTCAAATACTCTATATGAACTTGTCCAACGGTTGAAAACACAAATTAAAGTACTGCAACACAAAACCAACTTTCAAGTCAAATTTATGAATCTTATGCTTCTAATTTTCATGCAGTTTTGCCGAATCGCATCCCAGCCTCTCGGATCCTAATCCGAACATACGTACACGTTTAAAATTATCATACGAACATATATGAATTTTTAAATTATAATTCCAAAACTGTTTACCCTAAGATATTGACTTTAGTCAACTCTATTAACTTAAGACCTACTGTTAAATGACTGTTAGGATGGACGGGAGATGGTATAAAAAAAATGAAACACACAAAAGGAAGAAAAAAGGACCCAAAAAAATTAATAATAATAGTACAGGTGATGGTGATCTGTCGCTTTTATGTCATAAATTGGGTCTCTGCAAAAGATTTCAGTCAATATATTACATTATCAAGATTAGTTTACTGATACACCTAACATCATTTAAGAAGTTTTGCTGTAAAAGTGGAAAAGTCTTTTTTTTCTTTCTTCTTCCTACAAGTTGTGTATCAATTTTTATTTCTGTTTTTTGGCTATAGATATATAAGTAGGCGTTTGGACATAAAAATTATAATTTTTGCAACCAAAAACAAAAAGTAGTATTTGGAGTTAAGTTGAAAATGGTATTTGGAATTTGAAATTATGTTTGGACATGCATTTCACGTAAAAACAAATGTTGCAGTTTTGTTAGTGGGGGAAAGAGAAATTTTCTAAAAATTTTGAAAATTTGGTACCGTGAAAATCTCATTTTCGAAAAATTTTCAAAAACTTTCAAAATTTCATGAACAAACATATTTTTTTAAAAAATAATAATAATAATAATAATAATTATTATTATGGACAAACTGGCCCTAAATACATTAGCTGTAATATGAGAGGACATTAGCTATTGGAGTACTCTCTTCAAAATGGAGTACCTGTAACATTTAATACATAGTTAATTACAGCTATAATTTTCATGAAAGTTATATATATAATATATTCATTGATCTTTATGTTGCATAGTTATGTATACTTATAGTATATCAAACAAAGATTTTTCTATATGTGCCCTTTTAGATTAGAGGGCAGCCCGGTATACTAAGCTCCCGCTATGCGCGGGATCCGGGGAAGGGCCGGACCACAAGGTTCTATCGTACGCAGTCTTACTCTGTATTTCTACAATAGGTTGTTTCCATGACTCGAACCCGTAATCTCCTATGCCCTTTTAGATTATTATTTTTTTTAGAAAGAGGAATGGATCTCGACCAATGAATCTTTAACCTATTAGAACCTGCTATATTTAAACAATGGTTAAGTTCATTCACTTGACTTTTTTAAAGGGTGTCCCAACCAAGCAGGACTCCGAGGCTAAATCTATTTTGTTATTCTTTTCGATCCACTTTAATTGATATTTTTTGGCTGTTTTCACATATGTTAAGAAATTCACCTTTTAATATTAATTAATAATAAAAATAGCCATATTAATCTTAATTTATTCATTAAAAATATAATAAATATTCCTACGCTTTTTACTCCATAGGGAGTATAATTGATGTCAACTCATTTTCGGAGTCAGAGCTTTGGCATGCAATTCTCTCTGGAATTCACCCTTCTTCGTGTTTAAGAGGGGGCCAAATGATAATCAATTCGCTTGGAATACGGCTTTTGTGCATGTCCATAGCCAGAATTTGAAATTTATTTATTCTGAATCTGTCGTGGAACCTATGGTTCGCAATTGAACCTAATACAAATATACTATTTAAGTAAAAATGACTGGATTCGGTCGAACCCGTACCTCATAATCTAGCTTCACTTCTTGTGTGTGTGTGTGTGTGTGTGTTTGAGGGGATATATGCTACCCCTCCGGTCCACAATAAGTGATTTTTTTTGCTCTTTTTTGTGGTCCAAAATAAGTGATTTTTTCAGATTTCATGAATGAATTAATTATTTTTTTCTTACATTGCCTTTGAAGTAAATAGTGTTAGAGTATGTGTTAGGAGTGTTTATGTGAAGAGATAGGTTAATATGGTCAATTTCATTGTTAATTAATGTTAAAATGTGAATTTTTTAATCTGTGTGAAAATAGCTAAAAAATCACTTATTGTGGACCAGAGGGAGTAGGTTGGAGACAGGTGAACGTGAATACTTATAGCCCGTTTGGCCAAGCTGCAAAAATCAGCTTATTTTGAGAAGTATTTTTTTTCAAAAGTGCTTTTCTCAAAAGTATTTTTGGTGAGAAGCAGTTTGTATTTGACTAATTAATTTAAAAAGTACTCCTGAGCAGCAATTAGTATTTGGCCAAGCTTTACAAAACTCCTTCTAAATGTATTTTTCTCAAAAGTGTTTTTCAAAAAAGTGTTTTTGGAGAGAAACTCATTTTTTCTGCTTCTCCAAAATTATTTATGTTTCTCCTCAAAATGACCTTTTTCTTTTCAAAAGCTTGGTCAAACACCTTAATTTTAAAAAAAAATATTTTTGACCAAAACAAAAGTATTTTTGCCATAAAAGAAGCTTAGCCAAACATACTATTATTTGGTCATCAAAATGCAGATACAGTTGACAACATTAATTGGTCATCAAAATGGAACAGACACAGACAGTAATGAGGCCTTTGAAAAAATCAATTATTTGTTGGGGTTACCAACTGCAGTTATTGTGCCGCTATGTTGATGGGGAAATATGATGGGTTCTAGCTGAAAACATTGCTGCTATCATCTTTTGGATTTAATTTATAAGTGATGCAATAAAAGAAATTACACTATCGGTATATTTTAACTGGTCGAAAATCTAGAATTTAAAATTTATGGGTTCTGATTTTTAACGACTTGGAGTTATCGAGTTCTAGATTTTATAATTTGTATATACAATCAAACTTTTATATAAGAACTTCGTTTGTTCAAAACACTTTTTGACTGCTACATGCTACAACGAAGTACTTTTATAAAGAACAAATATTATAACATAATATGACAAATTTGTTCCAAAGAAAACCTAACCGTTATAGTGAAGTGATGCTATAGAGGATGACTGTTATAGAAAAGTTTAACTGTATTCAAAGAAATTGTAAGATAAATATAGGGTTTGAGCGAAAGTTACTAGGTTCTACTGAATTTATAGAGTAAACGGTACATCCGCTCATGTTTGTTATAGGTGGTAATCTATAGTATTTTTCATGTTACTAGTCCCACTTTCATGAACAATTATCTTTTTTAGTAGACATGATTGTATAAAAATTCTTTTACATTATCAACTTAAAGAAGTTAAACTTTTTTAGGTCAAATGAAACATTACTCCCTCCGGTCCACAAAAAGTTTTTTTTTGGCTTGTTTTTTGTGGTCCAAAATAAGTGATTTTTTCATATTCCAAGAATGAATTATTTATTTGTTTCCTACATTACCCTTGGAGTAAATAGTGTTGGAATATGTTTTAGAAGTGTTTATGTGAAGAAATAGTAAAGGTTAATATGGTTAATTCTATTGTTAATTAATGCTAAAAAGGAAATTTTTTAATATGTGTGAAAACAACCAAAAAATCACTTATTTTGGATCGAAAGAGAACTATTAGAGTCACATTATCCAATGATGTTTTCATGTGGCGCGTAAAATTAGTTTTAGGTGATCTGTGAGAAGAAATATATATTAACCGTCATTATGTTAGTATTAATTATTTCTTGCATTTGGTTACAGTATATTATGCAAATTGACAATCCTTGTTATTAGATTATACACAACACTTGTAGAAAAACTTGGTATATTGGTTAAGCTAGTGTTTGCCTTAGTTCATTTCTTTACACTCCCCTCCAAAAGTATTAAACATATAATGTTGCAACCTTGCTGGTATATCAAAAGATACGCTGGAGAATATAGTTTTTTCAATTTAATCTATTTAAGTATTTAAAGTCCACTAGCTTGTTTATTCTATCCATTATTGGAGTTCATATTTTCCTTTACTAATATGGATGGCAATGGGACTGTGCGGGTTTGAGCGTTAGCAGGGCAGATTTGGGAGTTCGTGGTTGCAGGACGGGGCGGATTCAATAGTCGCACGAGGGAGGACAGGTCGCGGATTGGCAAAATAGACCTACAAAAAAGAGAATTTTAATTTAAAAAAATTGTGGGACAGGACGGGTGAACTCAGGTGGAGTGTGAGGGGTGGACAATGGGTTTAAATACTATGCAGGGCAGGTGAACAAGGGTGGGGTGTGGGGCAGGTGGATGCGGGTTTAAATCCTATGCAGGGGGCGGGTTGAAATTATGTGGGTTCCGACAAAACCCACCCTGCCCCACCTGCCATTCCTATTTCCCAGGACTTCTATTGACTATTAATCTGATTCTAGGTCTAGGGACTCCTAGCCGTAGCTGCCCAGGAAGGACCGCTCAAACTGCAATTGTCTTTCAAACAGGACCACAAGTGACGAACCATCTAAGACTAGGTTCTCGCAATTGTCTTTCAAACAGAACCACAAGAGGCAAGCGATAGAAGTACCGCTAGGTAGGGTGCAAGCTCCTACTTCATTGAAAACGGAGGCTTCCAACTAAGATTCATGAAGAGAAGAGAGAACCCGACATCGATACTTAGTCAATTTATTCCCTCTTGGACTCGCCGTACTTCCTTTGACTACTCCGAAGATATGGAAACATTTTGCACGTAGTCCTGGAATGGGAAGACAATTTGCCAAGTCCACTTGCAACACTCAAAATTGGATGTTACTCTCCATGTTTGCTCCATCTTTTTAACCATATGGTTATGGCTGCATCTGTGTCATGCCATTGGCTAATGATGCACTTACAGGTGAGAAAGACAAACTAAGATGCAAATTCAAAATCATGAATTAAGCTCTTGCTAGAAATCCCTTTATCACTACAAAAACATAAGAAACACAACATTACAACTACCAGAAACATAATAAAAGTCTTCTGCATGAACCATTTTTGTAACATTCTCATTTGCTCCATGTTCATACAATAATCAAAAATGTCTGTTATAGACGCAGAAACTGGCCTCTGTCAACTTTCAGGCTGATCAAATTTCATCCTACACAGCAGCAAACATATTTAGGGTAAAAGACCTTCCAAATTTTCTCAAAAGAACCACTAGAAGTGCAATCTAGATAAGAAATCAACTGTCACAAACATCTCAATATCAAATTAGCTAGGATCAACTGTATGAATCATTATCCATTTTGCACGTAAAAACTGATTTGACAAGTAAACAAAAAACATTAAATTAGATCCTTGCACCTATATATGAAGAGAAGGGTTTCCATGCATGTCAAAAGTCAACAAAAAGAAACCAACCCCATAAAACATCTAAATTTACACACATACAGAACTATTATAAGGTTGATCAAAACCATTCTAATAGAGGAATGCTCAAAGGTTCCAGGAAATATTCAGCTATCCTCAAAAAGCCCAAATATCATAAATATGGAGAAAAGAAGACAGTTCAGATGGCAAGAGTAGCTCCCTTTTACCTAATCCATGCCAGAGTTGCTCCCTTATTTGGCAACCAAGGACGGGAACTGGCCAACATCTTCAATTGATGGGGCTGAAAAGCTTTTGTTTCCACCAACACCACCACCAAAACCACCTCTTCCACGGCCCGGTCCCCTGCCACGACCACCACGGCGAGAGTAATTTTCTCCTTCTGCAGGCTTCAGGAACTCGTTTATGCTTTGAGTCTGCAAGAAATAAAATCAATCAAGCCTCATACTTAATCAATAATTAAATCTATTCCACTCAAAAGTTAGTGAATCAATATATTGTCTTTATATTATACTTGCACACATCCTACAAAAGTGTAGACTTTCACGCTCTTCCTTTGAAAGAGAGCCAGTGCAAAATTAAATGATTTTGAGGTGAAACCAGATAAATTATAATACTGACACCAGCATAACTGCATACATAAAATCACTTCCCTACCCTACTCTTGCCCCACTAGAAATCAAGGGGAGAGGCTGTTGAAGCGAGTAATCAATGTACGAGTCAAACCTCCATGACTTGGGAATAGTTTTCATCATGTCGGAAACTGATATACAACTAAACAACCAAGAGCATAGACAGCTTACGGTCTTAGAAAGCATTAACTGAAATTTTATTTTCCATAATCCTGAAAGTTCAGAATAACACAATTTTTCTCTATTGGGAGGGGTAGAAGGGTGGCAGGATGAATTGTTCTCCCTTGCGCGAAGAGTCCCTTAGGTGCATAACTTTTGACAATAAAAAGGCACATATAACAGTAGGTTTATGCAGTGTTATTAAAAGCTAACGCCTAAGCAATGCGATGCGAAGCAAGGGTAACCGCTTTATGGGTAAAGCGATGTGCTTCAGGAAAAAGTGTGCTTTAAACAATGACATGCAAAGATACCCAAAAGAAAAATGGCGGTTCTTTAAATCTCAAATTTGAGGAGTTGTTTCAACATTGGCATTATTGTATATTGGATGTTTAAATAAGTTATTTTAATTAAAATTTGATTATTATACTACTAAAATCATCAAGTTGTCATTTTTTTAATTTTCCAAAATTGTGTGCTTCATTTCAAAGAAGAGCTTCACAAATCGCTTTTCGTTCAAGCACCATGGGTCTTGAGGCAATTTTGCCCTTTTGGCATTTTTAAACACTGGGTTTATGAAATGGAAGGGATTCCCAACAAAGAGATGCATAACAAATCATGTCTCCAATTGCTATGATACAAATTTAGCCACTTAAAGAGAAAAATTAAAGTACCTTTCTGGCTTTTTCCACGGCCTCTTTTCTCTTTTCTTTCTCGGAACCCTGCCACAAAATTTCAAGCATGATGAATAAGCTACCATACAGCACAATCAAGTTCTTAATACAACGATTAATTATTAATACAAGAATTAAGCAACTATAAATTAGCAGGAAAGCCCTAAAAAAACTCACCAATTTAATGAAGATTTCATCATCATTCTTCTTGTTTGAGAGAAGTTGCATGGATTCAAGTTCTTTGTCCAAATTAACCTTTCTTTCCTCAGGCTTTAGAGCCAGCAACGCCTTCCTCTTCTCTTCCATTAGCTTCTCATACTCTTCAAGGGTCATCTCCTACCAACACAAACAGATATGAATGATATTAGTTCCGAATAATGATAAGAGATACATGTGAATAAAAACTACTGGAATCTATGCATATAACACTATCTACAACAGTGTAAATAAATAGCTACAAAAAAGTTAATCCAACAAATACGAATCAAGGTTAAGAAGTACCTAGTCTATCAGAAAACAGTAGTCCAAGTTCATATCTACTTCACAGAAACATCTGCTGCAGGTAACATTGATAGGAGTATGATGCCATTTTTAAAAGAAATGGCTCTAGTCAAGAACGAGGGACTAAAGCCAACAAGAATAAATGATGTTCCCAATTGGAATAGCGGTGGACAGTGTCTGCACCTAACCTAAGGCCCTTTTCAGAAGTTGGCAAAGATGGAGGGAATAATTGTAGCAAGATATCCTCCAACTGATGTCAAGAATCATTCGTAAGAATACGGTGACTATTCCCAAATTCATATTATTACCCTTCAATGCACGATCCAAACTACAAGAATAAATCTTTAATAGGATGGCTGTTTCAACTTAATCTTACATGTTAATACGAGCACACGTGGCCGTTATTTCCTGGTCTATTGGAAGGAAATGATACTACCGTAGAAAATACTTGGATAATGTTGAGTCTTATAAACAATAAATAAACCAGATTACTGGTTTCGAAAAGGTTAAATTGCATTAGTATATTGACAATTAGACGCAACTGAGCTAATATTCATTATCCAAACTGATTAAAAACGACAATGAGACAGATACTTGGCTAATGTTGAGTCTTATCAACAATAAATAAACCAGATTACTGGTTTCGAAAAGGTTAGATTGCATTAGTATATTGACAATTAGACGCAACTGAGCTAATATTCATTATCCAAACTGATTAAAAACGACAATGAGACAGATACTTGGATAATGTTGAGTCTTATCAACAATAAATAAACCAGATTACTGGTTTCAAAAAGGTTAGATTGCATTAGTATATTGACAATTAGACGCAACTGAGCTGATATTCATTATCCAAACTGATTAAAAACGACAATGAGACAGTCCAGAAATTCAATATTGAAATTTATGTCTCCTATATCCCCCAAAACCATCACCAAAAAGGATGAAGTGAGACGGATATTAATTTGCAGGAGTAGAGTTTAGAGCATGTAAACAAGCAAAACAAAAAACGACCTTCAACAGAAAATGACTGTTACCTTCTCCTCAGGTTCCTTCTCTTCTGGCTCAGCAGCAGTAGAATCCTTATTGGTGTCTTCAGCTTCTTCCTGTCCAGCTTCTTTCTCAGCCTCAACAATCTTCTCGCCATCATTAACAGGCACTTCAGTCTCTCTGAATTTGGATAAAAACCAGCATTCAACTATCACGAAAAGCTCATACGTAAAGGCAAGAGGAATAAGAAAACAAAAAATTGAGATAACAGTGCTCACTGTGCAATGTCATCTGCGGGAGTTCCCCAATTTCCACGACCAGAGCCCTCCCGCTTAATATACTCATTCCTATACAATAGGACATGTCAATAAAGATACGCATCATATGCCCAAGAAACAATGACAATCACAATAACCACAATTTAGAGCGATTGAACAACCCAGACAAATTGGATTGTGGAATGCAGTTGGATGATTTTTAAATACAGCAGAATCACTTACCCACGGCCAGTTCCACTTCGTCGATCAAACACTCTCCGTGGGCGTTCCCCTTCTCCTTCTGCAGCATCTCCATTATTGAAACCACCACGACGACCTCCATGGAACCCCCCACGAGGTCCACCATATCCACCTCTCCTTTCAGAGAGCTTTCCTGACTCTCCATCTTCTTGAACTCTGTACCGCCCAGAGAATCCATTGTTGCTGCCAAAAGCATTCTCATCATCAGCAGATTCTTGGTTAAACCCGCGTCCACGCCCAGGCCCACGTCCACGGCCTCCCCCACGTGGACCCCCGCGGCCTCCTCCACGCTGGCTGTCACTCCTTGCATCCCTCACTGTTCAGAAATTGTTACACAAATACCCAATTGAGTAACTCAGTACCGAGAGCTAGAAGTTAATAGACAAAAGGTGGATAGCGAGCTAGAATGAAGGAGACCACAACAATAGCAAATTCCAGAGTGCTTACTTGTCTGATATAGAGATGTGGTAAGTACTGAACACCAGAACATCAAAATCAAATATGAGACGCACACGGCAGACAGTCAAGGGACGCAAGAATGACACATTCTCTATTAGATTTATCTACCACTTGTAACAAAGATCCTGCTAATCAAATTTCGGCAGTATAACCCTACTTTATCTGGCAATCACAGAGCACATTCTCTTCCCATCCACATGCAAGCTATCATATTTACTTAGAGAACAGACAGAAAATAATTGCATAAACATTTAGTAAACCACCATTAATTCCAAGTAATTTTTAAAGCCTAAAAGTGTTGATTGATTCAAACCCAACTAATTATGGACTGAGACTTAATTGATTGATTGATTTGTATCACCTAAAAGTATAAGCATTAAAGATAAACATAACCCCATACTATGACATAACAGTGTCACATTGGGAAGAGCAAAAACATTCCCACAATAAATACTTCAGGCAGCTATGCAATAGACAACAAAAGAGAAGAGAACAAGCATCACCTTGTAAATAGCACGTATTCTCTTAAAAACAACTAAGAAGTTGAAAACTCAAGCCTTATAGCCTGTTTGGCCAAGCTTTTTTGGCCAAAAGTGCTTTTTTAGCCAAAAGTGCTATTTTCCAAAGTTAAGATATTTGGCCACTCTTTTGGAATGAAAAAAAGTGTTACTGAGTAGAAGCAGAAACTGCTTATTGAAAAGCTGAAAGAAGTAGCTTCTCTCCAGATCAATTTTGAGAAAATACACTTAGAAGCACTTTTTAAAAGTTTGGCCAAACACTAATTGCTACCATAAAAGTATTTTTCAAATTGATTAGCCAAACACAATTTGCTTCTCACAAAAGCACTTTTAAAAAAAATACTTTTCAAAATAAGCTGATTTTAGAAGCTTGGCCAACCAAGCTATTAGTCGAGTTCATCGCCGTTTAGGCAACCACCACAACTTTCTGCACACTTATCTTTTTCCTCATCGTTCATATAATCTCCAATGAGCATAATTATGTGCATTGACAGTCTAATGAATTTTTACACCATCAAGTCACTTAATGGGTAATTGCAAGTAACTACATTTAATAAGGATTTAAGCTATATATACACTGACACTGTAAAGACTATGAAACAGTAACAGCATGTTAGTTGGAGCATCATTTTTACTAGATCAAGAATTAATGCTTATCAATGTATTCGCCTGTAATTACATAATATGTGACCTAAATGTGTAAAAAAAAATTACCACCTCAGTGTATAGAACTCAAACTCATTTAATAAGCATTGATTAGCAGCCTAAAATAAATAGTAAGTGACGTGCTATACCAAGTGAAATTTCACTAATGACATAAAAATTTCATTACACTGTCAATGTACATAACTTACAACATAACTAATTAAAAAACCATACTTATTCACTACTACTACCACGGCAACAACAACAACAACAACAATAATAATAATAATAATAATAATAATAAAAACTACTACGTTTCAATCCAAACTAAACGGGCCAGCTATAAGAATCTTCTATATTCGTTCAGCACCATCGGCCAGTTTCACACAAAATATGAACCCAAAATACAAAAAAAAAGTATGAACGAATATACAGTAACCTAAAACAAAAGAATATATTTAAAAATGATTAGAAATGCATATTTACCAGCCTGAGAAGGTGGAACTGGTTTGGAAGGCAACTTAGCAGCAGGCTTAGCGGGCTGGGCTTGGGCCTGAACTGAGCCCGTTTTCTTGGGTACAGAGGAAACAGTTGAAGCCTGAGCTTGAGCCAGTTTCAACTCATCCAAACTTGGGTCCTCAGCATCATCATCCAATAGGTCAAATGGATTCAGTGTAGCCATTATTATTTTTCACTCTTTTTTTTCCTGAGTCCTAACAAATAGAAATACTAAAGGTTAAAATCAGAAGAAAACTTTAGTTATTAAAATCCATTGAGATGAATTTTTTTTGGTATAATATAAAAGCGCAATAGAGGAGGAATTTGAGAGAAACGAAATTTGTGACAAAGCGGCTGATAATTGAGCGACTGAACTGTGAAGTGAAGGTTAAAAACCCTAGCGATTGGTTTGTGTGTTGGGGGGGGGGGGGGGGTCAGTGTTGAATGGGTATGGGCTCGGGCTGTTTTTTTGGGTTGTTTACTGGGCTTTGTGATTTTGTTGCTACTTTGGGTTTAATATGTAAAGAGTTTAGGGAAATATGACTGTATAGACGTTCTCAAACTAATAATCACAAAATATATATTTTTTAATTTTTTTATATTATATATATATACTATATATAAAATTTATATAAATTTTATATATTTTTTGACTACCGAATATAAATAATTTTTGGTACGGACAAAAAGTGATAATACCCCTAATGTTTAGCCTATGCAGAGGTGGATCCAAAATTCTCTATAGATTCAACATTTAATGTTTTTAGTATTGATCACATTATATTTTTTAAGTTATGGATTCATATAATTTATTGTGAAATGAGTAAACTTTTGCACATAAATTTGTGTTGCGCGTCGAAAATTATGAATTCAATTTAACTTGTTGTTATAAGGCTGATAAGTGGGGATTTTGACTGCTTATTAGCGCCTTTTAGCTTTTATTTTAGTCTAAAATCGTTTAATTGTGTTCCCAAAACTGATGAAATGTGCAAAAATTACAGGAGAGTTGGACTCCCGAGATGAAATCCGACTCAACAAGGAGTAATCAAAACACAAGGCAACAAAAGACACAAGAGCTTGCAAAGTACGAACCGCATAATTCACTTTGCGGTAGCAAACAATGAAGAAAATCCCAACAGGTTTTGTAGCAAATTGCGGACCGCATAGGAATTGTGCGGCCGCAAATGAAGCACTAGAATTGATGTTTCTTTGAATATTAGCCTCTTAATAATCTTGAATCGAGTATTTATAAAGTATTTTCTCTTCTCGTGGAGCGGGTCGAACGCCTCGGTAGCAGATAGATGCATATACGGTTCATGACATTCGACCCTAGGCAATGCATAATTTATATATTTGTATATTGGATCGGGCCGTACGACCTCGTAATAATTCGTGGAGTCCAGTTATAATTGATATTGTTTCATTGGCTTGAGAGATTAATTTGTTAAATGATGAAAAATAATTTAGGATTTACTATCAGTGAAAGAATTATTTATTTATTTCTTGTTATTGAGTTTTTAGCTGTATTTACATAATCCATGCTTAATTATAATTTCGGTATTTTATTGTTAGCTCATAGTAAGTGTCGAAGTCGACCCCTCGTCACTTCCCTTCTTGATTCCTCATCGTGCGATTTGATTTCTTTAAGGCTTATACCTTTATTTCCTTCCTATTCATTCTTGTAGGGTGTTGGGCACTTGTGTCAGTTGGGCATCGAGGAGTTGCAGTGGTACTACAGACGTGGAGCAAGATGTTTCTCCCTGAACATTCGAGCAAGTTATTATCGTCTTCTTACGGAAGTATGTTTTGTCATTTCAACTCAGTAGCTGTATTTTCGATGGCGTCGAGGCTACGCGCAGATTGCTATGATGTTCAGACATTGTTATCGCACAGTGTTGGTGTAATATTGAGGTGTTTGTTTATGTGTCGAAGCACTGAATGACTTGAAATGAGGATTTCTCAGCACATGATTTAGAGGTTCGGCATTTATTTCCAGCAAAGAAAAGGCAATCAGACAATGAATGTTCAGGCTTGGGTTGATGGAGTAACGAGACTTGGTATTTTCGAGCGTGGTGAAATTTTTATCTATGATATGGTATCGTTTTCCTTGTTTGAATGTATTAAGTTCGTCGGTGTTATGGTCTTCTTCAATGTGAAAGGACGCTGGGGGAAGCGGTCGTCAGAGATAGCGGTGCGCAGTGGTTCAAAATCGAATCGGTGTTTCTAATATTGATGGCTCGAGAAAGATGGTATTCTAAGAGGTTTATAGTTGGTAGCAATTCATTGGTTCCAGTGCTACAGGTATGGATTTGATTTGAGGCAATATTTAGGCAACGAAGAATGAGGAAGGACATGACGGGAGGTATCTCGCGGTGGTTGAATTACTAGCAGATCAAGTATGAAAAGCAGATGTCGAGAAATTACTTAAAGAAAATGGTTTAGCCGAAGTGGGAGTGACAGAGTAGCGTATAGATTCTATGGTAGGATAGCCACATGATTTGAGAAAAGTTTAGAGTGATTTGGGAGTCATGGTGGATAGTGATTAGGTCTACTGACTTAATTTGGAACGTTGGCTACTATACTGAGGAAGATTGGATACGACAAAAAGGAGTTTGCTTGATATGAAGGGGAATGCAATATGACTTCGAATTGAAATATATTGGCGCATTTTTAGTTGATGTCAACGAGGAGTTAACGGACTTGTACAACTGGTGAATGAGCATGGGCTCAGAAGGGTTTACTGATTACGTAGTAGTTGTACCCACTGCAACGTCGTTGGAAGATGTTGGTAACAAATTCCACATGTGGGTTATCTCCGGTGAGCAGGATAGCAGTTGCATGATGTTGATGAAGCTTCTGCAAAGAATACTACTTGCTACCCAGTAAGAGGTCGAATACGTGATTGTGACTGATGATTCAGAATGTTCATGAAGAGCTTAACAAAAAACTTCAAGAAATTTGGCAAGTTAACGGTACGGGATCATGGTAATTGAGAAGGAGGAATCGTTGTGGGCTCTACATTATGTGAGGGTTGCCTAAAACTAAGTGGGGGAGCCCCACTGTCTACGATTGGATCGCGTGGTTGTCTGCTTATGCGCTTTCTGGTTATCGATGCATTGGTGGATTATTTATGACTAAGAAAAGAAAATATCAGGAGTAATTCGAGCAAGGAGCTTGATGAATATGTGCTATACTTCGCCTTATCGAATGAGGTGCATGTTTTAGGAAGACTCAGAGTTTATGCTTCTTGTGGATGTAATGTACAAGGAAAAGAATTTAGCTAGTTGCTTCTTTGATAGTGTGTTCATGCACTAGCAGAGCGTTGAAGTTTGGTGATATTCGGGATTAGGTCAGAGTGGGTGACTCTCAACAACGGTTCTAGTGGGTTCAAGAATTAAAGTGCGGTGCCTAAGGATTTCAGGTCCGTCGTGTGGTTAAGGATCGATTCTTCACAGCGGATTGTGAACGAGACTTGGAATGTTCTATGTTATCATCGGGTATGCAGTGCAGTATTGGAGGAAAGGAAGAAATAGTCTCGGATTCGCGGAAGGGCTTGCAGAATGGGTGTACCAGTTTGAGGTGCTATTGAGCACATAAGGTGGGTATGAGATGGTTCATGAGTACGGAGACGATGTGGTCTCGCGATTTAGGTCACTCGGGGTGAGTGCGAATCAAGTTCGTTATGTTGTGAATGTAGATATTATATTTCTAAGTCAGGTCAAGAGTAAATTAGAAGACGTTGGGTCGGATAATAATGGTTGAATCGGCATGATTGTGGCAATGATCAGTCCCTTCGGTGTGTGAAGTTATACATGTAGTTTGTGATTGTACACTTGAGCTTGAGCGCCACCACAACTTGGTTGATTTGGGAGGTACTTGATTCAAATGGCTTTATTGTGTAAATTGATTCCGAAAGAGTTATGGCAGTTTAGATCATGACTCGAGGTTTATATTTTCTGCAGTTTGAGAATTCAGTTGCATGTTGTGTTGGTTCTTCTGAAATGAGCTAAGTGAAAAGTTTTCTAGCCAAGGAAGTGTTTATTTTACTAGTAGTTCAGGAGTTATGATGAGTTATGGTAATCTCGTATAACGGCACGATAGGGGCAGTGAGCGGCATGTGGATTGAAAGTTGAGAATCAAGGTTACGGTTCAGTGCTTACAAGAATTCCACTGGCTCGAATAAGCAATGGGGAAATTCAAATGTTCAGAGTAAGCTGGCATTTTCTCCAGTGCCCCCTGATAATGGTGTTCTATGGAAGAGGCTTTGTGTATTGACTTGCTAATTTTTGTTTCGTTTTACGAAATTTGAACGGTTGGTGGTATCGATGTGCGGACCTTGCTACCTGAGCGGAAGGTCGTGGGAGAGTACCCCGCGAGGGATTTGTATATGTGTGACATTTTAGTCACTTGATTATTATAGATTAGAACCGAGTATGGAGGTTATGGTAATATCGCAAATGCGAGAGTTGATACATGCGAGGCGTTCTATTCCTTGGGTTATAGATCGTGTGAGTTTGTTCCGAATTTGACGGTTATTCTTATGTGTCATGAATAGGTCATTGTGGGTCCTTGAAAGGTTATTTGCCCATCATGGTATGATCAGAATTGGCTTGAGGTCCGTTGATGGGTCTAAATGTGTATGCGTGCTCTACACTAAGCCGGGTGAGTTCATTCAGCATAGCGTTTCTTATGGAGGAGTCTTCGGACATTGGATGTTATTTTTGTCGTCACCTATTTCATGTAATACTCTTTTGTGCCATGTGGGTTGTTAGACAGCTTGATTATCCGCACCTGTGTTAAGGTCCCGCGCAGCTGTAGTGTTATGTGAGCAGGATGACTCTCGAGATGCATGTCACATATCGCACCTTAGTTGTGCTTGAGTTTCATAACGTATGGCGCTATCCGTCTCACAAAGATTTGTATTATGCCATTGGCGTGCTTGTGGTTGATATTCGGACATTTTATGAGTATAAGCGTTACGACTTGATATGTGTTTTCTTTAGATTGTCATGTGCGGGTCGGGTGGCATGCCGCCACAGATATATTGTTTGGATCGGGTGGCACGCTGCCACAGGTATATTGTGTGGATCGGGTTGCACACCACAACATCATCATGTTTGGATCGGGTTGCACGCCGCAACAGTGAAATGTTAAGCACGATTCTTAATATTCATTTTGGGTGCCCCATTTCTTACCTCTGAGAAAGGCTCATAATATTTGATGGCCATTTTATTCGTTACGCGGGCTGGATAGTTCTTTTTTAGAGTTCGTTCTTCCTTATGTGTCATATTCCAGTTGTATTTTGTGGGCGCATTGATGGCGTCATATGAAATCTTAGATAGTGTTTGCGATTGCTTATTGCCGGAGCATCTTGTACTGGGTGAGACGAGATTATTGGACTTGTGATTAGTGCGATCAGATTTATATAATAGGGCATGTTAAAGAGCAAATATCGTTATTTAGTTAAGAATGAGGTAATGGTTCTTGTCAGGAGGAGACTCAATGATTTGTTAATTCGGCAGGTGGTTATGAATTTCTACACATCTCTTTGTCGTGGCAGTATTGCAAGAGTTGGAACATGACTTATATGCGTCGTGAGGTATGTTGTGGGCATCAGATTTGTGGAATTGCAGTTATTGTTGTCAAAGGATATTATTATGGTCATGTGATTTATGCGGTGCAAGGTGTGAATTCAGCAAAGGTGTACAATCATGTTTCGATACTGTGTGTAGTGATCGATACAATGTTCGTATGTGAGAACAATATATTGTAGGGAAATTCGGAGGTTCGAATTTGGTTCTAAGGATTATTGACTAAATAAAAAGAGAGAATCTTCAGTCTGGCTCAAGCTAATATACTTAATTGGGTTGTGGCAACACGGGCAGATTCACGAGGTGTTAAACAGTGATTTTGGACAACTTCAGAGCAGTTCTTGGCACGTTCGAGGACGAACGTATGTTTAAGTGGGGGAGAATGTAATAACCCGACCGGTCGTTTTGAGATCTAACACGTCGTTCGGCGGTTTGAAGTCTTGAAAAACTTCACTTCAGCTATTATGACTTGTACGTGTGGTCAGAATTGAATTTCGGGAAGTTCGGAGTTGATTTGGAAAGAAAATTCTAATTTCGGAAGCTTTAAGTTGGGAGAATTGACTAAGATTTGACTTTTGAGTAAACAATCTCAGAATCGAGATTTGAAGGTTCCAATAGGTTCGTATAATGATTTCGGACTTGGGAGTATGTTCAGGTTGAGTATCGGATCACCAGGGGCATTTCAACGTTTATTATGGAAATTTAACATTTTGAAAGTTTAAGAATTTTATAAGTTTGTCTTGAAGTGGATTTTGATGATATCGATGTCCATTTGGGATTCCGAGCCTGAGAATAGTTCCGTATGGCAATTTTGGTCTTGGGAGCATGTCCGGACGTTGATTTGGAGCTTTGTAGGTCATTTCGGTGTCAATTGGCAAAAGTTGGAAATTTGATGATTTTTGGGAAGTTTGACCGGGAGTGGAATTTTTTATATCGGGGTCGAATTCCGATTCCGGAAGTGGGAGTAGGTCTGTAATATCAATTATGACTTGTGTGAAAAATTTGAGGTTAATCGGACTTGATTTAACGCAATCCGGTACAAGTTATAGAATTTGGAAATTATAAGTTTGATTCGAGGCGTGATTCATGATTTTTGATGTTGTTTGACGTGGTTTAAGACTTCAACTAAGTTCGTATTATATTTTGGGACATGTTGGTATATTTGGTTAAGGTCCGGATTCCGGATGGTTAACAGATTGAATTTGGCCTTATGAAAATGCTAAAGTGTAACGACCCTACCGGTCGTTTTGACTATTTGCACTTAGCTCGGTAGTTTACGGGCATGAGTAACTCCGTATGATGCATTATGATTTATGTGAATCGTTAGTTTTGATTTTCAGGTTATTCGGAATCGAATTGGAAGAATTTCAAAGTCGAAGCTTTAAATTGGGAGAGTTGACCAAGTTTGACTTTTTGTGAATTTGAACCCCGAACGGAGTTTTGATGGTTCGGTTAGCTTTGTTGGGTGATTATGGATACTTCACTGGTACTGCGGCACTCTCCTGGTTGATCGATTGCTGATATTCAAATTTTGCTATGTGGCACGAAAGAATTTTAGAAGTATTCCTCGTGGGATGATCATGTATGAGAGATAAGTTAGACATTCTGGCAGTGGAGTTGGGATGAGATATTGTGATTCGTGTGTTCTATGGATTTGGAGACTGGGAGTTCTCAAGAGCAGGTTGTTTTCATGGTTGTGGACTGTAAAGTCATGGCCGAAGCTAAGCTAGACGATAGTATGTGTTATGATTCAGTCATTGTGGACTTTCGGGGGTTATTTATCTATTTGCAGGTGACCAGAGTTGATGTGGGGTCCATTGGTAGGCCTAATTAGGATGTGTATTCTACATCGAGCCGGATTGGTTGGCTCCATACTGCTATTGTTGAGGGATGTGTCATTCGGTTGATGTTGAGCTTATTCGTATTCTGAAATGATCAATGAGTTACTCTTCTATGCTACGAGGAGTTGTGATTCGTTAGTTATATTCACACATGGTGCAGTTCTATTGGGACCTTATGGCGGAATTTGCACGAGATGGGTATTTGGGTGATGCATGATTGATTGCGCATTGATTATGTTCTTTCGGGTTTGTGTGGCATTGTGTCATTTGCTTCTCTATGGTTATGGTAGTGCACTTTGAGTACTTGCTGTCAGATTGCGCGTGGTTATTGATTTTGAGCGAGGTGGCTGAGGTATTTCATATGGATCAGTGTTTGGATGGGGTCACGCATTGCAGCAGAGTTATGTTGAGAGATGATCCCTTGTGTTAGATTCGTGTGTTATGGTTCTACGGTATGTGATGGGCTCTTAGGATTGCGTTGGGGTGGTAACCGTCGAGCTTGCGGGATGGTTCTCTTGTCCGAGTCATTTTCCATGATTGAGTACATTTGGAATGTTGTTTATTGGAGCGCGGCTTGCACGGGTTGTGGCTTTAGATAGTATTAGTGGGGCATGTCAGTAGAGTAGCTGGTATTTGATAAGATGAAGTCATCGGACCTAGAATGGATACTATCGGAATTGATTACAACATAGTTGGAAGGATAATATCGAAAGTCTGCTTAGAAATTTGCTATAGTTCTTGTCGAAGGAGATGGAGTATCATGACTTGTTGATCTGATGAATGGTTATGAGTTCTGCATGTTTATTTCATCATTGGCAGTGTACGAAGGTTTTTGAATGAAGTATTGTTTGATATGAGGTTTATTACTTGCATTGGGTTGTTTTGAGCAGCTACTGTTATTAGAAATCATTGCTTCGAGCATTTGAGCTATGTGGTATTTGAGTTATGGTTACGGCTTTTGGTACAGCTGGTTTAGACTTATACATTGTGTAGGTTGCGGGCTTCAGATCTTATAAGAAATTCCGGATGTTGGAAATTGGATTCTAAGGCTTGTGGAATAGGTTGAATTAAGAAATTTCAGTTATGTGGTATTATCAGGCCTATATGGGATAATGTGACGTGGGGTTACCCCCGGGTACGTGCGTGGTAATATGGAATAGTGATGTGGTGGCTTGGAAACAACTCCCGGCACGTTCGAGGACGAACGTATGTTTAAGTAGGGGAGAATGTAACGACCCAACTGGTCGTTTTGAGCATTTGCACTTTGCTCGGTAGTTTACGGGCATGAGTAGCTCTGTATGATACATTATGACTTATGTGAATCGTCGCTTTTGATTTTCAGGTTATTCGAAATCGAATTGGAAGAATGGATTTCATTGTCGAAGCTTTAAATTGGGAAAGTTGACCAAATTTGACCTTTTGTGAATTTGAACCCGAAATATAGTTTTAATGGTTCTGTTAGTTCCGTTGGGTGTTTTTGGACTTAGGAGCGTATTCGGATTGTGATTCGGAGGTCCATAGTGGAATTTGGCTTGAAATAACGAAAGTTGAATTTTTGAGAAGTTTGACCGGGGGTTGACTTTTTGATATCGGGGTCGGAGTCTGATTCTGGAAATTGGAATAGGTCTATAATGTGAAATGTGATGTGTGTGAAGAATTTGAGGTCAATCGGACGTAATTCGATAGGTTTCGGCATTTGTGGAAGTTGAAGTCTCAAAGTTCATAGATTTCGATTTGAGGTACGATTCGTTGTTTCGATGATGTTATGCGTGATTTCAGGCCTCGAGTAGGTCCGTGTTATGTTATTGGACTTGTTAGTATATTCGGACGGGGTCCCGAGTGTCTCAGATGAGTTTTGGATGAGGTTCAGATCATTTTCACTTCATGTGCAAAACTGATGGCTGCTGGTTCTGGTATGATCGCACCTATGGTTGGTTTGCGCAGGTGCGATGGCCGCAAAAGCGACAAAGGCGTCGCAGATGCGAGATGAGAGCTGGATGAGGAAGACTGAAGAAGAGGAGATTTGGGCGCATATGCGATGCCGCAGGTGCGGAGTTGGAGAGTGTCAGCAGAGGTCGCAGGTGCGATGCCATATGCGGGCAAAATGTTATATACAAGGGTTCGCGATTTTGGCTTTATTTTTACATTTTCAAGCTCGGATTGAGGCGAATTTTGGAGCAAATTTCACCATATGAATTGGGGTAAGTGTTCTCTACTCGATTTTGGTTATATTTTATGAATCTATCTTCATTTTTAGCAACTAGTTGATGAGTTTAAAGAAATATTTGGGGGGTTTTGGCCCAAAGTTTCATAATATGAATTTTCAAGTTTTGAACATTGAAATGGAGTCGGAGTTGAGTGAAACTAGTGTGGTTGGACTCGTAATTGAATGGGTTATCGGATTCTGTAAATTTTGTCGGGTACCAAGGTGCGAGCCCGGGTTGGGCTTTTGGCCGATTTTGGGCTTTTGATTCAAGATTTGATCTTTTTCAATCGGGATTGGTTCATTTAGCATTGTTTGATGTATTTGAGTTGTTTTTGGTTAGTTTCGAGCTGTTCGTAGGTCGAAACACGCGGGATGGCATTTGGAGCATCGCTTGGCTTGCTCGGTGATGGAATTGGCTTGTTCGAGGTAAGTAACTCTTCTAATATTAGTGCTGAGGGTACCTTCCTCATGCTATCTAAAAATGAAACATCTTACTATTTGTTGAAAGGAGTTTTGGGAAAAATCACAGTTTTCAAACTTACTCGTATATTGGCTTTTCGGCAAAAGATTTGGATTTTCACTGAGATACTTGAAAAGAAATGCCTTTTTTTCCCTGGAACTTTGAACGAACTGAGCCTTTTATTTATGAGGTTCTTCTTTTGTTATTGTACTATGCTGTTATGAACTGTTGTGTAATATTGGAGTTAGACCCGACCTTTTTGTTAGTTCCCCACTACATTCAACCTAAGGTTAAGTTTGTTACTTATTGAGTACATGGGGTTGGTTGTACTCATACTACACTTCTGCACCTTGCGTGCAGATGTTGGCCGTTGATGTTGTTGTGTTCGACGGGAGATGGATTTGAAGATATACATGCGTCCCGGTCGTTGCTGCCTCTTGTTCGTGGTAGCCTTAGATCTATAAAACTCTATTTATGTACTTTTCAAACAGACGATGTATTTATTTCATTTCTGCTTTGTAAACTATATTCTTAGAAGCTCATGATTTGTACTACCAGTTCTTGGGGAATGTATAAGATTCAGATAATTCCTTTACTTAATTACTTTATTTATTGTTATTGGAATTGGTTAGTGGTTTACTGGCTTACCTAGCGAGTTGGGTTAGGTGCCATCATGACTAGTTGGATTTTGGATCGTGATATAAAGCTGCTGCCATCTGGTGTAATCGCACCTGCGCGGTTTTGGCCGCAGGTGGGGGGTCGTAAAAGCGGAGCACGTCAGCCAGGGGAAGGACCGTAGGTGCAAAGTTTTGGCCGCATTTACGCAAGCGCATAAGCGAAGAGTTGAGCGCAGAAGCGGGAGGAGGCGCAAGAGCGGAAGAGGGCTCACACCTGCGATGTCGCAGAAGCGGAGCATGTATCCACAGGCGCGAGGCATCGTGTTTGGGTGATTTTTTGCAGAAGCGGTGGCGTGGTCACAGAAGCGACGCCGCAGGTGCGGCTACTGTCCCGTAGGTGAGAAAATATCGATGGGCAAAATTCATTTAAGAGCGGGATTTGGCTCTTCTTCTCTCATTTTTAACTTGGTTGGGGCAATTTTGGAGAGCTTCAAGGAGGGATTTTCATCAAGCAACACGAGGTAAGTGATTCCCATCTATTACAAGTTAAATACATAGATTCTATAAGTATTTAAACAAGGAAATTAGTAGGAATTTGAGATTTTTGGTAGAAAATCTAGAAATTGATATTTTTGGATTTTGACCACGAAATTGAATGTGGAATTGAGAATAAATTATATATTTGAGTTCGTGAGGCTATCAGTAAAGTTTATCTTAAAAAATATTTGGAATTCGGGCACATGGGCCCTAGGGTTGATTTTTATAGACTTTTTGAGCGGAGTTGGAAAATTATTTAAAATGACTAATTATGGGTATGAGAATATATTTGATTGGTTTGCACAATCGTTTGAATAGTTTTGGATCGACGGGATCAATTTGCGGTGTTAGAGAGGCTTTGAATTCGGTTATGGAACTTCGGAGCGAGGTACGTCTCTTTTCTAACCTTGTAAGAGGGAATTAACCCCATAGGTGAATTGATGTAATGCGTGCTTCTATTTGTGGGGCTGCGTACGCATGAGGTGATGAGAGTCTGCACGTTGCTACTAATTATGCTTATGTCCGGGTAGTCTAGGACCCAAATCATGTTATACTTACGATGTTGCACACTACTTGTTAATTTAATTGCTTAAATCATATTGAAACTTGATAAATGAATTGTAAAAGAATAAATTTCATTTACTTGAGTTTCGGATGAGTCACTTGACTGTTAGTGAGAATTAGTGTTTCTTTGAATATTAACCTCTTAATAATCTTGAATCGAGTGTTTATAAAGTATCTTCTCTTCTCGTGGAGCGGGCCGAACACCTCGGTAGCAGATAGATGCATATATGGTTCATGTCGTTCGACTTTAGGCAGTGCACAATTTATATATTTGTATGTTGGATCGGGCCGTACGACCTCGACATAATTCGTGCGTAATAATTCATGGAGTCCAATTATAATTGATATTATTTCATTGGCTTGAGAGATTAATTTGTTAAATGATGAAAATTAATTTAGGATTTACTATCGGTGAAAGAATTGTTTATTTATTTCTTGTTATTGAGTTTTCAGTTGTATTTACTTAATCCATGCTTAATTATAATTTCGGTATTTTATTGTTAGCCCATATATACATGTGCAGGTACATATATGTTTAGTGGTCTTGTGGGCGTATAGGCGCGGCTATTGCGGGGACTTAGGTGAGTTGCATCCCATGTTACGAGTCCGCAACACACAGAGTCTCCATCGGAGTTAATTACATTCCCATGTCTAATTTATATTCCAGACAGATGTTGTATTTTATCAAATTTCCTAGTTTGTGTTCATGTACTTATGACGCCGGGTTTTGGGGGTTCCTACTGGATGTTTAGTATGGTAGTTCACGTAATTATCATTGTTTCACACTATAAAATCTATTTCATACTATTTAATTAATGGAAATTATGATTTCAAAAGGAATAAAAATGACTAATTAAGTGGATCAATCATTGTTGGCTTGCCTGACGGCGGCGTTAGGAGCCATCATGACCTATAGTGGATTTTGGGTCGTGACATAAGTGGACAAGGCAAAGATTGAGGTGATTTCTATACTTCCACCTCCAACTTCGGTGAAAGGCGTGCAGAGTTTTTTAGGTCACACGGGGTTTTATCGGTGCTTCATGAATGAGTTTTCTAAAGTGGTAAAACTGTTGTGAAAGCTCTTAGAGAAAGATGCGAAGTTTCACTTCAATGATGATTGCATGAGAGCCTTTGAATTGCTAAAGTTCAAGTTGACAACCAATCCCATTATCACCGCTCCTAATTGGAGTATCCCTTTTGAGCTCATGTGCGATGCTAGTGACGTAGCGGTTGGTGCTGTTTTGGGGCAACGCATCAACAAGACTTTTCATCCGATCTACTATGCTAGTAAGACCATGAATGGTGCCCAAGTCAACTACACCGTTACGGAGAAAGAGCTCCTTGCCATTGTGTTTGTAATTGAGAAGTTCCGCCCGTACATGATGGGTGCAAAGGTTATTATTCATACGGATAATGCAACACTTCACTATCTTATGAGCAAGAAAGATTCAAAAGCTCGGTTGGTGAGATGGGTGCTATTGTTGCAAGAGTTTTATATTGACATCCAAGATCATAAAGGGAGTAAAAGTCAAGTAGCAGACCATTTGTCTTGTTTGGAGGAGAAAGGGAGGCCGCATAATGGCTTTGAGTCATTGATACCGGTTATGGGCTTATCAGGTTGCTTCCAAAACCCCTATCGGAATGTATCCATACCGGTTGGTGTTCGGCAAAGCTTGTCATCTTCCGGTGGAACTTAAGCACAAAACTTTGTGGGCTCTAAAAAAGTTGAATCTTGATTGGGATGCATCCGCTAACTTGAGGGTTGCACATTTGAATGAATTGGATGAGTTCCTGTATCATGGCTACGCAAGTTCGTCCTTGTGCAAAGAGAAGATGAAGTACCTTCATGACAAATACATTCGTGTCACGACTCGAAATTCCCACCTTCGGACCGTGATGGCGCCTAACATTTCACTTGCTAGGCAAGCCAACGTTAGAATAATATTAACTAATTTTTAAACAATCCTTACATTATTAATAATCAAAGAAACAAAAGAGGAAGCAAAGTTTGAAATATAGTGAAATAATCCATAAATGCAACGGTGTCTAAATATCATCCCAGAATTGGTGTCACAAGTGCACGAACTTCTAGAATAAATACAAATAAGGTCTGAATAAAATAAAGCTGTCTGGAAATAAACACACAGCTAAAGTAAAATAGACGGGGACTCCAGAACTGCGGACGCCATGCAGGTATACCTCAAGTCTCCTCTGGTAGCTGAAATCCGAGCAAGTCTACGGTACGCCGCTGGGACCAACTCCAAAATCTGCACAAGAAGTGCATAGTGTAGAATCAGTACAACCGACCCCATGTACTGGTAAGTGCTGAGCCTAATCTCGACGAAGTAGTGATGAGGCTAAGGCGGGTCACTTACATTACCTGTACGCAATATTAGTAACAACAACAATAATAGAAATAAATCAGGTAACTCATTTATAATAATTGAAGCCAACTCAGCAGTCATAACCAATTATCATTTCCATCAATTCTGTTGCAGCGTGCAACCCGCTCTCACAATATATTCACATTCAATTTTATTGCAGTGTACAACCCGCTCTCACAATATATTCATTTTAATCAAGTCTGCTATGGCGTGCAACCCGATCCCCCAATATATGTCTACTTTTAAATAAGTGTGTTGCGGCGTGCAACCCCCTCCAATATGGACTTTTAATAAGTCTGTTGCGACGTACAACCCGATCCTCCAATATAGACTTTTAATAAGTCTGTTGCAGCGTGCAACCCGATCCTCCAATATATTCATTATAATCAATCCTGTTGCGGCGTGCAACCCGCTCCTCCAACATATTCATTTACCAATTCTTGTAGAAGAAATTTTCCCAATAAATGCAACAATTAATATAAAATTATAAGACAACAAGCATACAATAATTATGATTTAATCATGAAACAAATAATGACAAATAGCAAATTATTATGGAAATCAGGGAGAAAATAGGCAGTTTAATATTTGGTATGCTAAATGTCAAATAACAATTAAAACACATAATTCAAATAGCATGTAACAATTAATGGAGGAATTCAAGAATTAATATTTGACAAAGAATAGGAGAGAAATAATTATTATAATAATTAATTTATGATTTAAAATAATTTATGATTTTTTTTCAAGTAAGCATGCAACCAATTAATTTGACGACGTATAGGCACTCGTCACCTCGCCTATACGTCGTTCACATGCAATTCACATAGCAAATAATTTAAGGGTTCTATTCCCTCAAATCAAGGTTAACCACGACACTTACCTCGCTTTGCCAATTCCAATCAATTATTCAACCACAACTTTTCCTCTGAAATTTGTCTCCAAAAGTCTCAAATCTATTCACAAATAATTCGATATATTCAATACGAATAATGGGAATTAATTCCATATGAATTTACTAATTTTTCGAATAAAAATCTGAAATTCATTAAAATATTCGACAGTGTAACCCACGTCTCAAATCTCGGAAAAACTTACGAAATCTGAACACCCATTCCGAGACGAGTCCAACCATACAAAAATTATCCAATTCCGATGTCAAATGGACCTTCAAATATTAAATTTTCGTTTTTGGAAGATTTTATAAAAAAAACTGATTTTTCTTCCATAAATTCACGGATTCATGATATAAATGAGTATGAAATCATGAAATATAATCAATATAGGATAAGGAACAGTTACCCCAATGTTTTCCCGTGAAAATCGCCCAAATATCGCCTTACCCAAGCTCAAAAATGGAAAAGGGTTGAAAATTGGACGAATCCCATTTTTCAGAACTTAAGTTCTATTTCTGGGACTTTTACCCTTCGCGAACACGGTCAGTGCCTCACGTTCGCGAAGCACAAATTCCTACTGCCCAAATTTTACTCTTCGCGAACGCGAGGGATGCTTCGCAAACGCGAAGCTTGCCTGGCTTGGCCTTCGCGAACGCGAAGGCTAATTTTTCCTGGAAAGTCTCTTTCCCTTCGCGAAGGCGAAGCTTTGAACCTCAAGCCTTTGTGAACGCGGTCAGTGCCTCGCGTTCGAGAAGCACAAATTCCTACTACCCAAATTTTATTTTTCGCGAACGCGAGGGTTTCTTCACGAAAGTGAAGCTTGCCTGGATTGGCCTTCGCGAACGAGAAGGCTAATTTTTCCTGGCCAGCCCCAATTTTCTCTTCGCGAACGCGATACTCCCCTCGCGAACGCGAAGAAGGAAACCAGAAGCAGGTTTCTGCAGTTTCCTCAAGTCCAAAACTGATCTGTTACCCACCTGAAACCAACCCGAACCCTCGTGGCTCTAAACCAAACTTGCACCCAAGTCCTAAAATATCATACGAACTTGCTCGCGCAATCAAATCGCCAAAATAACATCAAGAACTACGAATCAGACACCAAATCAAAGGAAATTTTCAAGAAAACTTTAAAACATATATTTTTACAACCGGGCGTCCGAATCACGTCAAATCAACTCCGATTCTCATCAAATTTGGCAGACAAGTCTTAAATATTATAATGGACCTATACCGGGATCCGAAACCAAAATACGGACCCGAAGTCAATAAATCCAACATCAGTAGTTTCTTAGAAATCATTAAGCTTTCAAGTTTTTAATTTTTCATCAAAATTCCATATCTCGGGCTAGGGACCTCGGAATTCGATTCCGGGCATATGCCCAAGTCCCAAATCACGATACGGACCTACTGAAATTGTCAAAACACTGATCGGGTCCATTTACTCAAAATTTTGACCAAAGTCAACTTAGTTGAGTTTTAAAGCTCTATTTGACATTTTAATTCATTTTTCACGTAAAAACTTTCCGAAAAATTTTACGGACTGCGCACGCAAGTCGAGCAATAATAAATGGTACTTTTCGAGGTCTTAGAACACAGAATTACTTATTAAATTTAAATATGACAATTTTGCCCATCACAATTCGGAACAAGGAGTTCAAGGTGGGCGATCTTGTGTTGTTATTCAACTTACGCTTGAGGATGTTTCCCAAAAAGATGAAATCTAAATGGAGTGGTCCCTTTGAAATTGTGGGTGTGATGCCTTTTGGTGCATTTGACTTGAAGAATAAAAACAATGAAGTATTCCGAGTCAATGATCATCAGGTGGAGCACTATTTGGGAAAGGTTGATGATGGCCACGTTATGGTGGTGATTCATTTCAAATGATGGTAATATGCGTTGGTCCTTGAACGGAGTTAGAAAAGAAAGTACCTGAGCTGGTGAATAAGTGTAGATATTTACTCTGCATATCCGACTCGGACTCCTAGGTAGATGCCTCTACCGACTGACCTCTTCATTGCACTTGAACTGAAGGATAACTCTTAGACCTTAACTGCCGTACCTGCCGGGCTAGAATAGCCACCGACTCCTCCTCGTAAGTCAAATCTTTGTCCAATTGGACTGAGCTGAAATCTAACACATGGGACCGATCACCATGATATTTTCGGAGCATAGACATATGGAACACCGGATGAATCGCTTATAAACTAGGTTGTAATGCAAGCCTGTAGGCTACTTCACCCACCCTTTCAAGAATTTCAAAGGGTCCGATATACCTAGGGCTCAACTTGCCCTTCTTTCTGAACCTCATTACACCTTTCATTGGTAAAACCCGAAGTAATATTCTTTCTCCAACCATGAATGCAATATTACGAACTTTACGGTTGGCATAACTCTTTTGCTTAGACTGAGCTGTGCGAAGTCGATCCTGAATAATCTTGACCTTATCCAAGGCATCCTGTACCAAATCGGTACCCAACAACCGAGCATCTCCCGGTTCAAACCAACCAACTAGCGATCGGCATCGCCTTCTGTATAAGGCTTCATATGGAGCTATCTGAATGCTCGACTGGTAGCTATTATTATAAGCAAACTCCGCAAGTGGCAAGAAATGATCCCAAGAATCTCCAAAGTCTATAACACAAGCGCGGAGCATATCTTGCAATAACTGAATAGTACGCTCTGACTATCCGTCTGTCTGTGGATGAAATGTTGTACTCAACTCCACCCGCGTGCCTAACTCACGCTGTACTGCCCTCCAAAAATGTGAGGTAAACTGCGTATCTCGATCTGAAATAATAAACACGGGCACACCGTGAAGGCGGACAATCTCACGAATGTAAATTTCAGCTAACCTCTCTGAAGAATAGGTAACTGCCACTGGAATGAAATGTGTTGACTTGGTCAACCTATCCACAATGACCCAAACTGCGTCAAATTTTCTCTGAGTCCATGGGAGACCAACAACAAAATCCATAGTGATACGCTCCCACTTCCACTCATGAATTTCTAAATTCTGAAGCAAACCAATAGGTCTCTGATGCTCGTACTTAACTTGCTGACAATTCAGACACCGAGCTACATATGCAACTATATCCTTTTTCATTCTCCTCCGCCAATAATGTAGTCGCAAATCTTGATACATTTTAGCGGTACCTGGATGAATAGAATACCTGGAACTATGTGCCTCTTCAAGAATTAATTCACGAAGCCCATCCATATTAGGCACACAAATACGGCCCTGCATTCGCAGAACTCCATCTTCCCCCACAGCAACCTATTTGGCATTACCGTGCCGCACCGTGTCCTTAAGGACAAGTAAATGAGGATCATCATACTACCTCTCTCTGATGCAGTCATATAAAGAAGGCCGAGCGGCTATGCAAGCTAGAACTCGACTGGGTTCTGAAACATCTAATCTTACGAATTGATTAGCCAAAGTCTGAACATCTGCAGCTAATGGCCTCTTACCAACCGGAATATACGCAAGACTGCCCATACTCACAGCCTTTCTTCTCAAAGCATCGACCACCACATTGGCCTTTCCGAGGTGATACAAAATGGTGATATCATAGTATTTCAACAATTCCAACCATCTTCTCTGCCTCAAATTAAGATCTTTTTGTTTGAACAGATACTGAAGGCTACGATGATCAGTAAATACCTCACACGAGACACCGTAGAGGTAATGCCTCCAAATCTTTAGCTCATGAACAATGGTTGCCAATTCTAAGTCATGAACATGATAATTCTTCTCTTGAACTTTCAACTGCCGTGACGCATATGCAATTACCTTGCCATCTTGCATTAATACTGCACCAAGCCCAATGTGAGATGCGTCACAATATACCGTATACGATCCTGAACCTGTGGGCAATACCAACACTGGCGCCGTAGTCAAAGCGGTCTTGAGATTCTGAAATCTCAACTCACACTCGTCTGACCATCTGAATGGAACACCTTTCTGGGTCAATCTGGTCAATGAGCTTGCTATAGATGAAAACCCTTCTACGAACCGACGATAATAGCCTGCTAAACCCAAGAAACTCCGGATCTCTGTAACTGAAGTTGGTCTAGGCCAATTCTGAACAGCCTCAATTTTCTTAGGATCCACCTTTATGCCTTCTGCTGATACAACATGCCCCAAAAATGCAACCGAGTCTAACCAAAACTCACATTTTGAAAACTTGGCATATAACTGATTATTCTTCAAGGTGTGAAGCACACTTCGAAGATGCTGCTCATGTTCCTCTCAACTACTGGAGTAAATCAAGATATCATTAATGAATATAACCATAAAAGAATCCAAATAAGGCTTGAACACCTGATTCATCAAATCCATAAATGTTGCTAGGGCAGTTGTCAACCCAAATGACATCACTAGGAATTCATTATGCCCATACCGAGTTCGAAAAGCTATTTTAGGGATATCAGATGCCCTAATCTTCAACTGATGGTAACCAAACCTCAAATCAATCTTTGAAAATACCTTGGCACCCTGAAGCTGATCAAATAAGTCATCAATTCTTGGCAGCGGATATTTGTTTTTGATAGTGGCCTTGTTCAACTCCCGATAGTCTATACATATCCGTATAGAGCCATCTTTCTTCTTTACAAATAATACTGGTGCACCCCAGGGCGAGACACTGGGTCTAATGAATCCCTGATCAAGCAATTCTTGTAACTGCTCTTTCAATTCTTTCAACTCTGGCGGGGCCATACGGTATGGTGGAATAGAAGTGGGCTAAGTGCTTGGAGCCAAATCAATACAGAAGTTAATATCTCTATCGGGTGGCATCCCTGGCAGATCTGCAGAAAATACTTTTGGAAATTCACGAATAACTGGTACTGAGTCCATAGAAGGGACATCTATATTGGGACCGCGAATATAAGCCAAATAGGCTAGACACCCTTTCTCTACCATACGCCGAGCTTTCATATAAGAAATAACCCTGCTCGCAAAATGACCAGGAGTTCCTTTCCACTCTAACCGAGGTAACCCCGGCATAGCTAGGGTCACTCTGTCTTGGCATGACAATCCAATATAGCATGATAAGGGGACAACCAATCCATACCTAAGATGACATCAAAATCTACCATATCAAGACGTAAAAGATCCACACTAGTCTCAAGATTACCAATAGTAACCACACACAAACGATATACATGATCTACTACAACAGAGTCTCCCACCGGTGTAGATACACACACAGAAGCACTCAGAGAATCACAAGGCACAACCAAATATGAAGCAAAATAGGAGGACACATAGGAATAAGTAGATCCTAGATCAAATAGAACTGAAGCATCTCTATGGAAAACTGGAATAACACATATGATCACAGCATCAGATGACTCGGCCTCAGGCCTAGCTGGAAAAGCATAAAATCGAGGCTGGGCACAACCACTCTGAATTGCGTCCCTGGGATGGCCTCTGACTGGCTGGCCTCCACCTCTAACGGTCTGACTTCCACCTTAATGGCCTGACCTCCACCTCTAATAGCCTGACCTCTACCTCAAACTGCCTGACCCCTACCTCTAGCTGGCTGAGCAGGCAGTGAAGGAACCGGTGCCGGTATGATGGCATAAAAATTTTGCCGAGATCTGTTACTCGCCAATCTGGGGCAATACCTCCTCATGTGACCAATGTTCCTACACTCATAACACCCATCCTGATGTAGTAGCTGCTGAAGCTGAACCAAATGAGCCGGAAAATCGCTGTAGTAACTCTAGAGTGCTGATGCACTGATAGAAGCTGAATGTGCACTTAATACTGGCTGCCTAGAGTAAGTCATAATAGGACCGTGACTCCCTGAAGCACCGGGAGATACATGAAGTGCTGAATGAAATGGTCTGGGAGGATGACCCCTACCAAAATTAACCCTGCCTCCAAACGAGGCACCACTGAAACCACCGAACTGACGAGGCCTCTTATCGGACCTCTGCCCTCTTTCTGTGTAAGAACCATCTCGATCCTCCTTGCGACATTAGCAGCCGCCTGAAAAGAAATCTCACTTCCGGTTTCCTTGGCCATCTGAAGTCTGATAGGGTGAGTGAGTCCCTCAATAAACCTCATCATTCTCTCTCCCTCCGTAGGTAGTAAAAGGAGAGCATGACGGGTCAAATCCACAAAATGGGACTCATACTGAGTAACATATATACTGCCATGCTGTAGACACTCAAATTGCTTGCAGAATTCCTCTCTCAGTGTGATATGGAGGAACTTTTCCTGAAATAGCTGAGAGAACTGCTCCCATATAAGTGCAGGCGATCTGACTAGTCAGGTCAATGTGTAATCTCTCCACCACCTCTTGGCGGAACCCGTCATCTAAAATACAGCAAAATCAACCCCATTGGTCTCAACTATACCCATGTTCTGCAGCACCTCGTGGCAGCGTTCAAGATAATCTTGTGGGTCCTCAGAAGGTGTACCACTGAAGTGAACTGGAAAGAGCTTAGTAAACTTATCCAGTCTTAATAAGGCCTCAAAAGACATGGCGGGCCTATCACCGGTCTGTGCCGCAATAACTGGCTGAACTACCCCAACTGGCGGGGCTGCCGGAGCCTAATTCTGGGGAGCCATCTGCTCCGGAGCGGGAGTAGTGGGAGTTTATGCTTCTCCCCCAGCCTGTGAGACGGTTGGTGCCACTGGAAATATACCATTCTGGGCCACACCGTCCATAAGGCTTACCAAACGGACTAGAGCGTTCTGAAGTACTAGAGTAGCTATGAATTCTTCCGGGACCTGAACTGGTATAGCTGGTACATTCTGAACTGGAACCTCCCCTTGAAGGTCTACATGAGGTTCTTAACAGGTGTAGTTGCTCGAGCTCGGGACTGAGCTCTACCTCTGCCTCTGCCTCGGCCTCTAGCACGACCTCGACCTCTACCCCTGGCCATAGTTTCCACCGGGGGCTTTGGTCCCTGTCCATCGGTAGAGGTATTACGTGTTCTCTCCATCTGCGAGAGAATAAGAGTAGAATGACTCAATCATCGATGATAGAATAAAATTGCACGACAGAATAAGAAAGAAGTGATATTATTCCTAACATTCCCACCTTTAGATCGTGATGACGCCTAACATTTCACTTGCTAGGCAAGCCAACGTTAGAATAATATTAACCAGTTTTTAAACAATCTTTAAATTATTAATAATCAAGAAACAAATGCGGAAGCAAAGTTTGAAATATGGTGAAATAATCCATAAAAACGATAGTGTCTAAATACCATCCTAGAATTGGTGTCACAAGTATAGAGCTTCTAGAATAAATACAAATAAGGTGTGAATAAAATAAAACTGTCTGAAAATAAACACACAACTAAAGTAAAATAGACGGGGACTCCAGAACTGCAGACGCCATGCAGTTATACCTCAAGTCTCCTCTGGTAGCTGAAATCTGAGCAAGTCTACGGTACGCCGCTGGGACCAACTCCAAAATCTGCACAAGAAGTGCAGAGTGTAGAATCAGTACAACCGACCCCATGTACTGGTAAGTGCTGAACCTAACCTCGACGAAAAAGTGACGAGGCTAAGGCGGGTCACTTACATTACATGTACGCAATATTAGTAACAACAACAATAATTGAAATAAATCAGGTAACTCATTTATAATAATTGAAGCCAACTCAACAGTCATAACCAGTTATCATTTCCATCAATTCTGTTGGAGCGTGCAACCCCCTCTCACAATATATTCACATTTAATTTCGTTGCAGCGTGCAACTCGCTCTCACAATATATTCACATTCGATTATGTTGTAGCGTGCAACCCGCTCTTACAATATATTCATTTTAATCATGTATATATATATATATATATATATATATATATATATTTATATATATATATATATATATATATATATATATATATATATATATATATATATATATGTGTGTGTGTGTGTGTGTGTGTGTGTGTGTGTGTGTGTGTGTGTGTGTATGTATGTCGACTTTTAAATAAGTCTGTTGCGGCGTGCAACCCGATCCTCCAATATGAACTTTTAATAAGTCTGTTGCGGCGTGCAACCCGATCCTCCAATATAGACTTTTAAAAAGTCTGTTGCGGCGTGCAACCCGATCCTCCAATATATTCATTATAATCAATCATGTTGCGGCATGCAACCCGATCCTCCAACATATTCATTTACCAATTCTTATAGAAGAAATTTTCTCAATAAATGTAACAATTAATATACAATTATAAGACAACAAGGATACAATAATTATGATTTAATCATGAAATAAACAATGACAAATAGCGAATTATTATGGAAATCAGGGAGAAAATAGGCAGTTTAATATTTAATATGATAAATATCAAATAACAATTAAAACACATAATTCAAATAACATGTAACAATTAATGCAGAAATTCAAGAATTAATATTTGACAAAGAATAGGAGAGAAATAATTATCATAATAATTTATTTATGATTTAAAATAATTTATATATATTTTCAAGTAAGTAGGCAACCAATTAGTTTGACGACGTATAGACACTCATCATCTCGCCTATACGTCGTTCACATGCAATTCACATAATAAATAATTTAAGGGTTCTATTCCCTCAAGTCAAGGTTAACCACGACACTTACCCCGCTTTGCAATTTCCAATCAATTATTCAACCACAACTTTTTCATTTAAATTTGTCTCCAAAAGCTTCAAATCTATTCACAAACAATTTGATATATTCAATACGAATAATAGGAATTAATTCCATATGAATTTACTAATCTTCCGGATAAAAATCCAAAATTCATTAAAATATTCGGCAGTGGGACCCACATCTCAAATCTTGGAAAAACTTACGAAATTCGAACACCCATTCCGAGACGAGTCCAAATATACAAATATTATCCAATTCCAATGTCAAATGGACCTTCAAATATTAAATTTTTGTTTTTGGAAGATTTTATAAAAATCTGATTTTTCTTCCATAAATTCACGGATTCATGATATAAATGAGTATGAAATTATGAAATATAATCAATATAGGATAAGGAGCACTTACCCCAATGCTTTTCCGTGAAAATCGCCCAAAAATTGCCTTACCCGAGCTCATAAATGGAAAAGGGTTGAAAATGGGACGAATTTCATTTTCTAGAACTTAAGTTCTGTTTTTGGGACTTTTACCCTTCGCGAACGCGAGGGTTACTTCGCAAACGCGAAGTTTGCCTGGCTTGGCCTTTGCGAACGCGAAGGCTAATTTTTCCTGGCCAGTCTCTTTCCCTTCGCGAACGCGAGGCTTCTATCGCGAAGGCGAAGCTTTGAACATCAAGCCTTCGCGAACGCGGTCAGTGCCTCGTGTTCGCGAAGCACAAATTCCTACTGCCCAAATTTTACTTTTCGCGAATGCGAAGCTTGCCTGGCTTGGCCTTCGCAAATGCGAGATGCCCTTTGCGAACGTGAAGGCTAATTTTTCCTGGCCAGTCTCTTTCCCTTCGCGAACGCGAAGCATAAAACGTGACAGCCCCAATTTGCTCATCACGAACTCGAGACTCCCCTCACGAACGCGATGAAGGAAACCAGAAGCAGGTTTTTGCAGTTTCCTCAAGTCCAAAAATGATCCGTTAACCACCCGAAACCAACCCGAGCCCTCTGGGCTCTAAACCAAACATGCACCCAAGTCCTAAAACATCATACGAACTTGCTCGCGCGATCAAATTGCCAAAATAACACCAAGAACTATGAATCGGACACTAAATCAAAGAAAATTTTCAAGAAAACTTTAAAACATATATTTTTACAACCGGGCGTCCGAATCAACTTCGATTCTCACCAAATTTGGCAGACAAGTCTTAAATATTATAGTGAACCTATACCGGGCTCCGAAACCAAAATACGGACCCGAGTTTAATAAATCCAACATCAGTAATTTCTTAGAAATCATTAAGCTTTCAAGCTTTTAATATTTCATCAAAATTCCATATCTCGAGCTAGGGACCTCGGAATTCGATTTCGGGCATATGCCCAAGTCCCAAATCACGATACGGACCTACCAGAATTGTCAAAATACTGATCCGGGTCTGTTTACTCAAAATGTTGACCAAAGTCAACTTAATTGAGTTTTCAAGCTCTATTTCACATTTTAATTCATTTTTCACATGCAAACTTTCTGGAAAATTTTACGGACTGCGCACGGAAGTCGAGAAATGATAAATGTAGCTTTTTGAGGTCTTAGAATACAGATTTACTTATTAAATTTAAAGATGACAGTTTGGGTCATCACAATTCAGAACAAGGAGTTCAAGGTGGGCGATCTTGTGTTGTTATTCAACTTAAGGTTGAGGATGTTTCCCGAAAAGATGAAATATAAATGGAGTGGTCCCTTTGAAATTGTAGGTGTGATGCCTTTTGGTGTATTGGACTTGAAGAATAAAAACAATGAAGTATTCCGAGTCAATGATCATTGGGTGAAGCACTATTTGGGAAAGGTTGATGATGGCCACGTTGTGGCAGTGATTCATTTCAAATGATGGTAATATGCGTCGTGCCATGATGTTAAATCAGGCGCTTCTTGGAAGGAAACACATGTTTTATTTTTTTTCTTTTCTTCTTTGGTAGATAGGTTTATTTTTGTGCTAACTGAATTTGAAGTGTGTTGCAGGGATGAGTGTACTTTACCGGAATTGTGCCCAAAAAATTAGCTAAGTGTGGAAAGAATTACGGACCGCAGTTGTATTATGCGAACCACATAATTTTGGTTGCTGCAACAAAAGGTTCTATGCAGCCACACAATTACATTGCGGACCGCACAAGTTGAAGGTGGAAAATGTCAACTCTCTGAAGTTAGTCCATCAGAGAAATGGTCGATATGCGAGCGCGACATGAATTCTGTGGTTCGCAACAAAACTTGCGGCCCCACAACTAATTCTGCGGACCGTAAAATGCTAGGGCAACTGGGCCCTCAGGTAACAAAGTGCGGACCGCAATGGAAATTGTGCGTCCGCACTCAAGCTCCTTTCCCTTGCCAGAACTCGTTGACTATATATAGCAGAAGCTAGGGCACTGTTTCCTTTTTCCCCCTCTGATCTCACAAAGTGCATAAATTGAAATTTCGTGTTAAATTAGCTGCTCACAAGCCTAACATTTGTTGATCACTCGTCTCTTGCACAAATTCATATATGGTATGCATCATCATCTTGATTAAGTTCTTTTAATTTTTAGATTTTTAGTGAAATTTTGGACCATTTGTCTGATTGAATCTATTTGAATAACCATGTGGGTTAAATATGTTGTGGGTAGCCTGGTAAATGCTCTAAAGGGAATGATTAAATTGATTTTCATGCTTAGATGTTGTTTCCATGTCAAAATTGTGCAAATATTTGAAGCCCTAGGTAAAATACGACCTTCTATTCATAATTGTTGGAATCTGCGGCCGCTCAAGAAATTGTGCGGTCCGCAGAAGTTAAAGATTAGGCCACTATAGTAAGGCATGGTTCTGCGGCTGTAATGAAAAATGTGCTGACCGTAGAAATCCCATTGCGGCCGCAGAACAGCTTAATCCATGTGATTAGAGAGTTGTTAATTTGGTGACTCTCAAGTGTGGCCGCAAAGCAAATTGTGCGGACCGCAGAAACGTGATTGCGGCCGCAAAACAACCAATTCTCTATCATCAGAGAGTTGGCATTTTGGTGACATCTCAAGTGCGGCCGCAAAGCAAATTGTGCAGACCGCAACCCAGTTCTGCGGCCGCACTGGAAAAATGTGCAGTCCGCAATGCCCATTCTGCGGACCACACTTCCCTACCCCACAATCATATTTCTATAATGTTTTTCACTACAATCTCTTGTGTGTCCTTGCATTCTTTCTATGTCTGAAATTGAATTACAACTAACAATTGCCTTTGTTTGGTACAGAACATGGTTCAATTTAGAGGACGTGGTGACACTTCAAAAGGAATGGGTGACCTTTCCTGGGGACGAGGGAAAAGACCCTTGCCTAGTGCCCAACAACTTGAAGCTAGAAAGAAGACAGAAGCTGGTAGAGGAGGGGTATAGAACTTTCCGAGACCAGTTCTTATGCCCCATCACGGGAAGCATTAGAGGGCAACCCATCCTCTGTACATGAGTAGCCAGCTGTCCAATCAAGGCCACCAGGGAGATATCACATAGCACCTCTGAGGGTTCGAAGAGTGCTAGTCAGGCTCTAGATCCTTCCACTACACCTGCCCCCAGGCATCAAAGACTTCAGTTCAGGACATCCCAGATGATGGCCGAAGGGGAGATACTACAATTGCCGGCCTTGAGCGGTTGAAGAAGAAAGAAGTGTTGTCACGATCCGAAATTCCCACCTTCGGACCGTGATGGCGCCTAACATTTCACTTGCTAGGCAAGCCAACGTTAGAATAATATTAACCAATTTTTAAACAATCTTTAAATTATTAATAATCAATAAACAAATACGAAAGCAAAGTTTGAAATATGGTGAAATAATCCATAAAAATGACAGTGTCTAAATACCATCCCAGAATTGGTGTCACAAGTGCACAAGCTTCTAGAATAAATACAAATAAAGATCTGAATAGAATATAGTTGTCTCAAAATAAACACACAAATAAAGTAAAATAGATGGGGACTTCAGAACTGCGGATGCAATGCAGTTATACCTCAAGTATTTTCTGGTAGCTGAAATCCGAGCAAGTCTATGGTACGCCGCTTGGACCAACTCCAAAATCTGCACAAGAAGTGCAGAGTGTAGTATCAATACAACCGACCCCATGTACTGGTAAGCGTTGAGCCTAACCTCGACGAAGATTTAGACAATGCTAAGGCGGTTCACTTACATTAACCTGTACGCAATATTAATAACAACAATAAATAATATAAATAAATTAGGCAACTCATTTATAATAATTGAAGCCAACTCAGCAGCCATAATCCATTATTATTTCAACCAATTCTATTGCAGCGTGTAACCCGCTCTCACAATATATTCACATTCAATTCTGTTGCAGCGTGTAACCCACTCTCATTT
Source organism: Nicotiana tabacum (assembly GCF_000715075.1). NCBI lineage: Eukaryota > Viridiplantae > Streptophyta > Magnoliopsida > Solanales > Solanaceae > Nicotiana > Nicotiana tabacum. Next base: position 8,136,800 of record NC_134094.1, on the reverse strand, counting down.
GGGAGGTACTTGATTCAAATGGCTTTATTGTATAAATTGATTCCGAAAGAGTTATGGCGGTTTAGATCATGACTCGAGGTTTATATTTTCTGCAGTTTGAGAATTCAGTTGCATGTTGCGTTGGTTCTTCTGAAATGAGTTGAGTGAAACGTTTTCTAGCCAAGGAAGTGTTTATTTTACTAGTAGTTCAGGAGTTATGATGAGTTCTGGTAATCTCGTATAACGGCACGATAGGGGCAGTGAGCGGCATGTGGATTGAAAGTTGAGAATCAAGGTTGCGATTCAGTGCTTACAAGAATTCCACTGGCTCGGATAAGCAAGGGGGAAATTCAAATGTTCAGAGTAAGCTGGCATTTTCTCCAGTGCCCCCTGAGAATGGTGTTCTATGGAAGAGGCTTTGTGTATTGACTTGCGAATTTTTGTTTCATTTTACGAAATTTAAACAGTTGGTGGTATCGATGTGCGGACCTTGCTACCTGAGCGGAAGGTCATGGGAGAGTACCCCGCGGGGGATTTGTATATGTGTGACATGTTAGTCACTTGATTATTATAGATTAGAACCGAGTATGGAGGTTATGGTAATATCGCAAATGCGAGAGTTGATACATGCGAGGCATTTTATTCCTTGGGTTATAGATCGTGTGAGTTTGTTTCGAATTTGACGGTTGTTCTTATGTGTCATGAATAGGTCATTGTGGGTCCTTGAAAGGTTATTTGCCCATCATGGTATGATCATAATCGGCTTGAGGTCCGTTGATGGGTCTAAATATGGATGTGTGCTCTACACTAGGCCGGGTGAGTTCATTCAGCATAGCGTTTCTTATGGAGGAGTCTTCGAACATTGGATGTTATTTTTGTCGTCACCTATTTCATGTAATACTCTTTTGTGCCATGTGGGTTGTTAGACAGCTTGATTATTCGCACCTGTGTTGAGGTCCCGCGCAGCTGTAGTGTTATGTGAGCAAGATGACTCTCGAGATGCATGTCACATATTGCACCTTAGTTGTGCTTGAGTTTCATAACATATGGCGCTATCCGTCTCACCAGGATTTGTATTATGCCATTGGCGTGCTTGTGGTTGATATTCGGACATTTTATGAGTATAGGCGTTACGACTTGATATGTGTTTTCTTTAGATTGGCATGTGCGGGTCGGGTGGCATGCCGCCACAGATATATTGTTTGGATCGGGTGGCACGCTGCCACGGGTATGTTGTGTGGATCGGGTTGCACACCACAACATCATCATGTTTGGATCGGGTTGCACGCCGCAACAGTGAAATGTTAAACACGATTCTTAATATTCATTTTGGGTGTCCCGTTTCTTACCTCTGAGAAAGGCTCATAATATTTGATGGCCATTTTATTCGTTACGCGAGCTGGATAGTTCTTTTTCATAGTTCGTTCTTCCTTATGTGTCATATTCCAGTTGTATTTTGTGGGCGCATTGATGGCGTCATATGAAATCTTAGATAGTGTTTGCGATTGCTTATTGCTGGAGCATCTTGTACTGGGTGAGACGAGATTATTGGACTTGTGATTAGTGCGATCGGATTTATATAATAGGGCATGTCAAAGATCAAATATCGTTATTTAGTTAAGAATGAGGTAATGGTTCTTGTCAGGAGGAGACTCAATGATTTGTTGATTCGGCAGGTGGTTATGAATTTCTACACATCTCTTCCGTCGTGGCAGTATTGCAAGAGTTGGAACATGACTTATATGCGTCATGAGGTGTGTTGTGGGCATCAGATTTTTGGAATTGCAGTTATTGTTGTCAAAGGATATTATTCTGGTCATGTGATTTATGCGGTGCAAGGTGTGAATTCAGCAAAGGTGTACAATCATGTTTCGATACTGTGTGTAGTGATCGATACGATGTTCGTATGTGAGAACAAGATATTGTAGGGAAATTCGGAGGTTCGAATTTGGTTCTAAGGATTATTGACTAAATAAAAAGAGAGAATCTTCAGTCTGGCTCAAGCTAATATACTCAACTGGGTTGTGGCAGCACGGGCAGATTCACGAGGTGTTAAACAGTGATTTTGGACAACTCCGGAGCAGTTCTTGGCACGTTCGAAGACGAACGTATGTTTAAGTGGGGGAGAATGTAACAACCCGACCGGTCATTTTGAGATCTAGCACGTCGTTCGACGGTTTGAAGTCTTGAGAAACTTCACTTCAGCTATTATGACTTGTACGTGTGGTCAGAATTAAATTTTGGGAAGTTCGGAGTTGATTTGGAAAGAAAATTCTAATTTCGGAAGCTTTAAGTTGGGAGAATTGACTAAGATTTGACTTTTGAGTAAACGACCTCAAAATCGAGATTTGAAAGTTCCAATAGGTTCGTATAATGATTTCAGACTTGGGAGTATGTTCGAGTTGAGTATCGGATCACCAGGGGCATTTCTACGTTTATTATGGAAATTTAACATTTTGAAAGTTTAAGAATTTTATAAGTTTGTCTTGAAGTGGATTTTGATGTTATCGATATCCATTTGGGATTCTGAGCCTGAGAATAGTTTCGTATGGTGATTTTGGTCTTGGGAGCGTGTCCGGACGTTGATTTGGAGGTTTGTAGGTCATTTCGGTGTCAATTGGCGAAAGTTGGAAATTTGATGATTTTTGGGAAGTTTGATCGGGAGTGGAATTTTTTATATCGGGGTCGAATTCCGATTCCGGAAGTGGGAGTAGGTCTGTAATGTCAATTATGACTTGTGTGAAAAATTTGAGGTTAATCGGACTTGATTTAACGCAATCCGGTACAAGTTATAGAATTTGGAAATTATAAGTTTGATTTGTGGCGTGATTCATGTTTTTTGATGTTGTTTGACGTGGTTTAAGACTTCGACTAAGTTCGTATTGTATTTTGGGACATGTTGGTATATTTGGTTAAGGTCCGAATTTCGGATGGTTAACGGATTGAATTTGGCCTTATGAAAATGCTAAAGTGTAACGACCCTACCGGTCGTTTTGAGCATTTGCACTTTGCTCGGTAGTTTACGGGCATGAGTAACTCCGTATGATGCATTATGATTTATGTGAATCGTCAGTTTTGATTTTCAGGTTATTCGGAATCGAATTGGAAGAATTTCAAAGTCGAAGCTTTAAATTGGGAGAGTTGACCAAGTTTGACTTTTTATGAATTTGAACCCCGAACGGAGTTTTGATGGTTCGGTTAGCTCCGTTGGGTGATTATGGATACTTCACTGGTACTGCGGCACTCTCCTGGTTGATCGATTGCTGATATTCAAATTTTGCTATGTGGCACGGAAGAATTTTAGAAGTATTCCTCGTGGGATGATCATGTATGAGAGATAAGTTAGACATTCTGGCAGTGGAGTTGGGATCAGATATTGTGATTCGTGTGTTCTATGGATTTGGAGACTGGGAGTTCTCAAGAGCAGGTTGTTTTCATGGTTGTGGACTGTGAAGTCATGGCCGAAGCTAAGCTAGACGATAGTATGTGTTATGATTCAGTCATTGTGGACTTTCGGGGGTTATTTATTTGTTTGCGGGTGACCAGAGTTGATGTGGGGTCCATTGGTAGGCCCAATTAGGATGTGTATTCTATATCAAGCCTGATTGGTTGGCTCCATACTGCTATTGTTGAGGGATGTATCATTCGGTTGATGTTGAGCTTATTCGTGTTCTGAAATGATCTGTGATTTACTCTTCTATGCTACGAGGAGTTGTGATTCGTTGGTTGTATGCACACATGGTGCAGTTCTAGTGGGACCTTATGGCGAAATTTGCACGAGATGGGTATTTGGGTGATGCATGATTGATTGCGCATTGATTATGTTCTTTCGGGTTTGTGTGGCATTGTGTCATTTGCTTCTCTATGGTTATGGTAGTGCACTTTGAGTACTTGCTGTCGGATTGCGCGTGGTTATTGATTTTGAGCAAGGTGGCTGAGATATTTCATATGGATCAGTGTTTAGATGGGGTCACGCATTGCAGCAGAGTTATGTTGAGAGATGATCCCTTGTGTTAGATTCGTGTGTTATGGTTCTATGGTGTGTAATGGGCTCTTAGGATTGCGTTGGGGTGGTAACCGTCGAGCTTGGGGGATGGTTCTCTTGTCCGAGTCATTTTCCATGATTGAGTACATTTGGAATGTTGCTTATTGGAGCGCGGCTTGCACGGGTTGTGGCTTTAGATAGTATTGGTGGGGAATGTCAGTAGAGTAGCTGGTATTTGATAAGATGATGTCGTCGGACCTAGAATGGATACTATCAGAATTGATTACAACATAGTTGGAAGGATAATATCGAAAGTCGGCTTAGAAATTTGCTATAGTTTTTGTCGAAGGAGACGGAGTATCATGACTTGTTGATCTGATGAATCGTTATAAGTTCTGCATGTTTCTTTCATCATTGGCAGTGTACGAAGGTTTTTGAATGAAGTATTGTTTGATATGAGGTTTATTACTTGCATGGGGTTGTTTTGAGCAGCTACTATTATTAGAAATCATTGCTTCAAGCATTTAAGCTATGTGGTATTTGAGTTATGGTTACGGCTTTTGGTACAGTTGGTTCAGACTTGTACATTGTGTAGGTTGCGGGCTCCAGATCTTATAAGAAATTCCGGATGTTAGAAATTGGATTCTAAGGCTTGTGGAATAGGTTGAATTAAGAAATTTCAGTTATGTGATATTATCAGGCCTATATGGGATAATGTGACGTGGGGTTACCCCCGGGTACGTGCGTGGTAATATGGAATAGTGATGTGGTGGCTTGGAAACAACTCCCGGCACGTTCGAGGACGAACGTATGTTTAAGTAGGGGAGAATGTAACGACCCAACCAGTCGTTTTGAGCATTTGCACTTTGCTCGGTAGTTTATGGGCATGAGTAGCTCCGTATGATGCATTATGACTTTTGTGAATCGTCGCTTTTGATTTTCAGATTATTCGAAATCGAATTGGAAGAATGGATTTCATTGTCGAAGTTTTAAATTGGGAAAGTTGACCAAATTTGACCTTTTGTGAATTTGAACCCGAAACGGAGTTTTGATGGTCCTGTTAGCTCCGTTGGGTGATTTTGGACTTAGGAGTGTATCCGTATTGTGATTCGGAGGTCCGTAGTGAAATTTGGCTTGAAATGACGAAAGTTGAATTTTTGGGAAGTTTAACCGGGGGGTTGACTTTTTGATATCGGGGTCGGAATCCGATTCTGGAAATTGGAATAGGTGTGTAATATGAAATGTGATGTGTGTGAAAAATTTGAGGTCAATCGGACGTAATTCGATAGGTTTCGGCATCAGTTATGGAAGTTGAATTTTCAAAATTCATAGATTTCGATTTGAGGTACGATTCATCGTTTTGATGATGTTATGCATGATTTCAGGCCTCGAGTAGGTCCGTGTTATGTTATTGGACTTGTTAGTATATTCAGACGGGGTCCCGAGTGTCTCGGATAAGTTTTGGATGAGGTTCAGATCATTTTCACTTCATGTGCAAAGCTGAAGGCTGCTGGTTCTGGTATGACCGCACCTATGGTTGGTTTGCGCAGGTGCGATGGCCGCAAAAGCGACAAAGGCATCGCAGATGCAAGAAGATAGCTGGATGAGGAAGACTGAAGAAGAGGAGATTTGGGCGCATATGCGATGCCGCAGGTGCGGCAGCTCGAGCCGCAGGTGCGGAGTTGGAGAGTGTCAGCAGAGGTCGCAGGTGCGATGCCATATGCGGGCAAAATGTTATATACAAGGGTTCGCGATTTTGGCTTTATTTTTACATTTTCAAGCTCGGATTGAGGCGAATTTTGGAGCAAATTTCACCATATGAATTGGGGTAAGTGTTCTCTACTCGATTTTGGTTATATTTCATGAATCTATCTTCATTTTTAGCAACTGGTTGATGAGTTTAAAGAAATATTTGGGGGGGTTTTGGCCTAAAGTTTCATAATATGAATTTTCAAGTTTTGAACATTGAAATGGAGTCGGAGTTGAGTGAAACTAGTGTGGTTGGACTCGTAATTGAATGAGTTATCGGATTCTGTAAATTTTGTCGGGTACCGAGGTGCGGGCCTGGGTTGGGCTTTTGGCCGATTTTGGGCTTTTGATTCAAGATTTGATCTTTTTCAATCGGGATTGGTTCATTTAGCATTGTTTGATGTATTTGAGTTGTTTTTGGTTAGTTTCGAGCTGTTCGGAGGTCAGAACGCGCGGGATGGCATTTGGAGCATCGCTTGGCTTGCTCGGTGATGGAATTGGCTTGTTCGAGGTAAGTAACTCTTCTAATATTAGTGATGAGGGTATGAAACTCCTAAATACGTGTTTTGTGATTGGTATTAAGGTGACCCACATGCTAGGTGGCGGGCGTGTGGGCGTGCACCATGTGAATTGGGACTTTGTTGTTTCCATGGCACTGTATATTGGTCCTATTTTGTTGATATCCGTGTTTTCACCATGTGATAAAGTAGTTAAGTTGTCAATCGTGCTAGATATCATGTTTAGGCATTATGCCGATATTGTTTGGACCCATAGTGGTTGTTTCTTACTGTCATGCCACTGATTTCATTGATATTTCATACTCAGTCATATTCATGCATTCATATCATATCTCAGTCTTAGTTATTTATTGATACATCATATCATTGTTGTCAGGCTAGTTTCATGACATTGGTCGGGGGCCTATTTGTGACGATGTTGTCACTATAGCACATGAGTTATCCATGCGATTCCAGATGTTAGTATTATAGCCCGTGAGTTGTCCGTGCGGTACGTGAGTTGTTCGTGCGATTTCAGATATTGATATTATGGCATGTGAGTTGTCCATGCGGATTATATCGCTTGGGATGAAAGGAGCCCCTCCGGAGTCTGCACACCCCCAGTGAGCGCAATCGACTATAAATAGGGAGCGGGCTGCACGCCGCAGCGGGTATGGTACAACACTGAGTGTTTGAGTGTGCTGAGCATAGTAAGAGAGTGTGATATTGAGTACTCTGAGAGGGTGAGTACATGAGCTCATCATCGAGATGCATTGCATTTGACATGCGTACTTGAGATACATGCATAGAGGTGTATTTCCTTCTGCTATCCAGTTTTGGGGACATTTATGATTTTACCTGTATCTTGACATGTAGGCATAGAGAAGTACCTTCCTCATGCTATCTGAAAATGAAACATCTTACTATTTGTTGAAAGGAGTTTTGGGAAAAATCACAGTTTTCAAACTTACTCGTATATTGGCTTTTCGGTAAAAGATTTGAATTTTTACTGAGATACTTGAAAAGAAATGCCTTTTTTCCCTAGAACTTTGAACGAACTGAGCCTTTTATTTATGAGGTTCTTCTTTTGTTATTGTACTATGCTGTTATGAATTGTTGTGTAATATTGGAGTTGGACCCGACCTTTTTGTTAGTTCCTCACTACTTTCAACCTAAGGTTAAGTTTGTTACTTATTGAGTACATGGGGTCGGTTGTACTCATACTACACTTCTGCACCTTGCGTGCAGATGCTGGCTGTTGATGTTGCTGTGTTCGACGGGAGATGGATTTGAAGATATACATGCGTCCCGGTCGTTGCTGCCTCTTGTTCATGGTAGCCTTAGATCTATAAAACTCTATTTATGTACTTTTCAAACAGACGATGTATTTATTTCATTTCCGCTTTGTAAACTATATTCTTAGAAGCTCATGATTTGTACTACCAGTTCTTGGGGAATGTATAAGATTCAGATAATTTCTTTACTTAATTACTTTATTTATTGTTATTGGAATTGGTTAGTTATTTACTGGCTTACCTAGCGAGTTGGGCTAGGTGCCATCATGACTAGTTGGATTTTGGATTGTGATATAAAGCTGCTGCCATCTGGTGTAATCGCACCTGCGTGGTTTTGGCCGCAGGTGGGGGGTCGTAAAAGCGGAGCACGTCAGCCAGGGGAAGGACCGTAGGTGCAAAGTTTTGGCCGCATTTACGCAAGTGCATAAGCGAAGAGTTGAGCGCAGAAGCGGGAGGAAGCGCAAGAGCGGAAGAGGGCTCACACCTGCGATGTCGCAGAAGCGGGGAATGTATCCACAGGCGCGAGGCATCGTGTTTGGGTGATTTTTTGTAGAACTGGTGGCGTGGTCACAGAAACATGCCGCAGGTGCAGCTACTGTCCTGTAGGTGCAAAAATATCGATGGGCAGAATTGATTTAAGAGCGGGATTTGGCTCTTCTTCTCTCATTTTTAACTTGGTTGGGGCAATTTTGGAGAGCTTCAAGGAGGGATTTTCATCAAGCAACACGAGGTAAGTGATTCCCATCTATTACAAGTTAAATACATGGATTCTATAAGTATTTAAACAAGGAAATTACTAGGAATTTGAGATTTTTGGTAGAAAACCTAGAAATTGATATTTTTGGATTTTGACCACGAAATTGAACGTGGAATTGAGAATAAATTATATATTTGAGTTCGTGAGGCTATCGGTAAAGTTTATCTTAAAAAATATTTGGAATCCGGGCACATGGGCCCTAGGGTTGATTTTTATAGACTTTTCGAGCAGAGTTGGAAAATTATTTAAAATGACTAATTATGGGTATGAGAATATATTTGATTGGTTTGCACAATTGTTTGAATAGTTTTGGATCGACGGGATCAATTTGCGCTGTTAGAGAGGCTTTGAATTCGGTTATGGAACTTCGGAGCGAGGTACGTCTCTTTTCTAACCTTGTAAGAGGGAATTAACCCCATAGGTGAATTGATGTATTGCGTGCTTCTATTTGTGGGGGCTGCGTACGCATGAGGTGACGAGAATCTGTACGTTGCTACTAATTATGCTTATGTCCGGGTAGTCTAGGACCCAAATCATGTTATACTTGCGATGTTGCACCCTACTTGTTAATTTAATTGCTTAAATCATATTGGAACTTGATAAATGAATTGTAAAAGATTAAATTTCATTTACTTGAGTTTTGGATGAGTCACTTGACTGTTAGTGAGAATTAGTGTTTCTTTGAATATTAACCTCTTAATAATCTTGAATCGAGTGTTTATAAAGTATTTTCTCTTCTCGTGGAGCGGGCCGAACACCTCGGTAGTAGATAGATGCATATATGGTTCATGTCGTTCGACCTTAGGTAGTGCACAATTTATATATTTGTATGTTGGATCGGGCCGTACGACCTCGGCATAATTCGTGCGTAATAATTCGTGGAGTCCAATTATAATTGATATTGTTTCATTGGCTTGAGAGATTAATTTGTTAAATGATGAAAATTAATTTAGGATTTACTATCGGTGAAAGAATTGTTTATTTATTTCTTGTTATTGAGTTTTCAGTTGTATTTACATAATCCATACTTAATTATAATTTCGGTATTTTATTGTTAGCCCATAGTAAGTGTCGAACTCGACCCCTCGTCACTATATTTTCGAGATTAGACTAGATACTTACTGGGTACACGTTATTTTACGTACTAATGTTGCACATTTTGTGCATGTACATATATGTCTAGTGGTCTTGTGGGCGTATAGGCGCGGCTATTGCGGGGACTTAGGTGAGTTGCATCCCATGTTACGAGTCCGCAGCACACAGAGTCTCCATCAGAGTTAATTACATTTCCATGTCTAATTTATATTCTAGACAGATGTTGTATTTTATCATATTTCCTAGTTGGTGTTCATGCACTTGTGACGTCGGGTTTTGGGGGTTCCAACTGGATGTTTAGTATGGTAGTTCACGTAATTATCATTGTTTCACACTATAAAATCTATTTCATACTATTTAATTAATGGAAATTATGATTTCAAAAAGAATAAAATGACTAATTAAGTGGATCAATCATTGTTGGCTTGCCTGACGGCGGCGTTAGGCGCCATCATGACCTATAGTGGATTTTGGGTCATGACAGAAGTCGACAAGGAAAAGATTGAGGTGATTTCTATACTTCCACCTCCAACTTCGGTGAAAGGCGTGTAGAGTTTTTTAGGTCACGTGGGGTTTTATCGCTGCTTCATGAAGGATTTTTCTAAAGTGGTAAACCTGTTGTGAAAGCTCTTAGAGAAAGATGCGAAGTTTCACTTCAACGATGATTGCATGAGAGCCTTTGAATTGCTAAAGTTCAAGTTGACAACCAATCCCATTATCACCGCTCCTAATTGGAGTATCCTTTTTGAGCTCATGTGCGATGCTAGTGACGTAGCGGTTGGTGCTGTTTTGGGGCAACGCATCAACAAGACTTTTCATCCGGTCTACTATGCTAGTAAGACCATGAATGGTGCCCAAGTCAACTACACCGTTACGGAGAAAGAGCTCCTTGCCATTGTGTTTGTAATTGAGAAGTTCCACCCGTACATGATGGGTGCAAAGGTTATTATTCATACGGATAATGCAACACTTCAATATCTTATGAGCAAGAAAGATTCAAAAGCTCGGTTGGTGAGATAGGTGCTATTATTGCAAGAGTTTTATATTGACATCCAAGATCATAAAGGGAGTAAAAGTCAAGTGGCAGACCATTTGTCTTGTTTGGAGGAGAAAGGGAGGCCGTATGATGGATTTGAATCATTGATACCGGTTATGGGCTTATCAGGTTGCTTCCAAAACCCCTATCGGAATGTCTCCATACCGGTTGGTGTTCGGCAAAGATTGTCATCTTCCAGTGGAACTTGAGCACAAAACTTTGTGGGCTCTAAAGAAGTTGAATCTTGATTGGGATGCATCCGCTAACTTGAGGGTTGCACATTTGAATGAATTGGATGAGTTCCTGTATCATGGCTACACAAGTTCGTCCTTGTGCAAAGAGAAGATGAAGTACCTTCATGACAAATACATTCGTGTCACGACCCGAAATTCCCAACTTCGGACCGTGATGGCGCCTAATATTTCACTTGCTAGGCAAGCCAACGTTAAAATAATATTAACCAATTTTTAAACAATCCTTACATTATTAATAATCAAGGAAACAAAAGAGGAAGCAAATTTTGAAATATAGTGAAATAATCCATAAATGCAACGGTGTCTAAATATCATCCCAGAATTGGTGTCACAAGTGCACGAGCTTCTAGAATAAATACAAATAAGGTCTGAATAAAATAAAGCTGTCTGGAAATAAACACACAGCTAAAGTAAAATAGACGGGGACTCCAGAACTGCGGACGCCATGCAGGTATACCTCAAGTCTCCTCTGGTAGCTGAAATCCGAGCAAGTCTACGATACGCCGCTAGGACCAACTCCAAAATCTGCACAAGAAGTGCAGAGTGTAGAATCAGTACAACCTATCCCATGTACTGGTAAGTGCTGAGCCTAATCTCGACGAAGTAGTGATGAGGCTAAGGCGGGTCACTTACATTACCTGTACGCAATATTAGTAACAACAACAATAATAGAAATAAATCAGGTAACTCATTTATAATAATTGAAGCCAACTCAGCAGTCATAACCAATTATCATTTTCATCAATTCTGTTGCAGCGTGCAACCTGCTCTCACAATATATTCACATTCAATTCTATTGCAGTGTGCAACTCGCTCTCACAATATATTCATTTTAATCAAGTCTGTTGTGGCGTGCAACCCGATCCCCCAATATATGTCTATTTTAAATAAGTCTGTTGCGGCGTGCAACCCCCTCCAATATGGACTTTTAATAAGTCTGTTACGACGTGCAACCCGATCCTCCAATATAGACTTTTAATAAGTCTTTTGCAACGTGCAACCCGATTCTCCAATATATTCATTATAATCAATCCCGTTGCGGCATGCAACCCGCTCCTCCAACATATTCATTTACCAATTCTTGTAGAAGAAATTTTCCCAATAAATGTAATAATTAATATAAAATTATAAGACAACAAGGATACAATAATTTTGATTTAATCATGAAACAAACAATGACAAATAGCAATTTATTATGGAAATCAGGGAAAAAATAGGCAGTTTAATATTTAGTATGCTAAATGTCAAATAACAATTAAAACACATAATTCAAATAGCATGTAACAATTAATGGAGGAATTGAAAAATTAATATTTGACAAAGAATAGGAGAGAAATAATTATTATAATAAGTAATTTATGATTAAAAATAATTTATGATTTTTTTAAAAGTAAGCAGGCAAACAATTAATTTGACGACGTATAGACACTCGTCACCTCGCCTATACGTCGTTCACATGCAATTCACATAATAAATAATTTAAGGGTTCTATTCCCTCAAGTCAAGGTTAACCACGACACTTACCTCGCTTTGCCAATTCCAATCAATTATTCAACCACAACCTTTCCTCTGAAATTTGTCTCCAAAAGCATCAAATCTATTCACAAATAATTCGATATATTCAATACGAATAATAGGAATTAATTCCATATGAATTTACTAATTTTCCGGATAAAAATCCAAAATTTATTAAAATATTCGACAGTGTAACCCACGTCTCAAATCTCGAAAAAACTTATGAAATCTGAACACCCATTCTAAGACGAGTCCAACCATACAAAAATTATCCAATTCCGATGTCGAATGGACCTTCAAATCTTAAATTTTCGTTTTTGGAAGATTTTATAAAAAAATTAATTTTTCTTCCATAAATTCACGGATTCATGATATAATTGAGTATGAAATCATGAAATATAATTAATATAGGATATGGAACAGTTACCCCAATGTTTTTCCGTGAAAATCGCCCAAATATCGCCTTGCCCGAGCTCAAAAATGGAAAAGGGTTGAAAATGGGACGAATCCCATTTTCCAGAACTTAAGTTCTGTTTCTGGGACTTTTACCCTTCGCGAGCACGGTCAGTGCCTCACGTTCGCGAAGCACAAATTCCTACTGCCCAAATTTTACTCTTCGCGAACGCGAGGGATACTTCGCAAACGCGAAGCTTGCCTGGCTTGGCCTTCGCGAACGCGAGATGCCCTTCGCGAACGCGAAGGCTAATTTTTCCTCACAAGTCTCTTTCCCTTCGCGAACGCGAGGCTTCTATCGCGAAGGTGAAGCTTTGAACCTCAAGCCTTTGCGAACGCGGTCAGTGCCTCGCATTCGCGAAGCACAAATTCCTACTACCCAAATTTTATTTTTCGCGAACGCGAGGGTTACTTCACGAACGCGAAGCTTGCCTGGATTGGCCTTCGCGAACGCGAAGGCTAATTTATCCTGGCCAGCCCCAATTTTCTCTTCGCGAACGCGAGACTCCCCTCGCGAAAGCGAAGAAGGAAACCAGAAGCAGGTTTCTGCAGTTTTCTCAAGTCCAAAAATGATCCGTTTACCACCTGAAACCAACCCGAACCCTCGTGGCTCTAAACCAAACTTGCACCCAAGTCCTAAAACATCATACGAACTTGCTCGCGCAATCAAATCGCCAAAATAACATCAAGAACTACGAATCGGATACCAAATCAAAGGAAATTTCCAAAAAAACTTTAAAACTTATATTTTTACAACCGGGCGTCCGAATCACGTCAAATCAACTCTGATTCTCACAAAATTTAGCAGACAAGTCTTAAATATTATAATGGACCTATATCGGGCTCCGAAACCAAAATACGGACCCGAAGTCAATAAATCCAACATCAGTAATTTCTTAGAAATCATTAAGCTTTCAAGCTTTTAATGTTTCATCAAAATTCCATATTTTGAGCTAGGGACCTCGGAATTCGATTTCGGGCATACGCCCAAGTCCCAAATCACGATACGGACCTACCGGAATTGTCAAAACACTGATCGGGTCCATTTACTCAAAATGTTGACCAAAGTCAACTTAGTTGAGTTTTAAAGCTCTATTTGACATTTTAATTCATTTTTTACATGAAAACTTTCTGGAAAATTTTATGGACTGCGCATGCAAGTCGAGGAATGATAAATGTAGCCTTTTGAGGTCTTAGAATATAGAATTACTTATTAAATTTAAATATGACAGTTTGGGTCATCATAATTCGGAACAAGGAGTTCAAGGTGGGCGATCTTGTGTTGTTATTCAACTTACGGTTGAGGATGTTTCCCGAAAAGATGAAATCTAAATGGAGTGGTCCCTTTGAAATTGTGGGTGTGATACCTTTTGGTGCATTGAACTTGAAGAATAAAAACAATGAAGTATTCCGAGTCAATGATCACCGGGTGAAGCACTATTTGGGAAAGGCTGATGATGGCCACGTTGTGGTGGTGATTAATTTCAAATGATGGTAATATGCGTTGGTCCTTGAACGGAGTTAGAAAAGAAAGTACTTGAGCTGGTGAATAAGTGTAGATATTTACTCCGCATGTCCGACTCGGACTCCTAGGTAGATGCCTCTACCGACTGACCTCTTCATTGCACTCGAACTGAAGGATAACTCTTAGACATTAACTGCCGTACCTGCCGGGCTAGAATAGCCACCGGCTCCTCCTCGTAAGTCAAATCTTTGTCCAATTGGACTGAGCTGAAATATAACACATGGGACGGATCACCATGATATTTTCGGAGCATAGACACATGGAACACCGGATGAATCGCTAGATGGTAATGCAAACCTGTAGGCTACTTCACCCACCCTCTCAAGAATTTCAAAGGGTCCGATATACCTAGGGCTCAACTTGCCCTTCTTTCTGAACCTCATTACACCTTTCATAGGTAAAACCCAGAGCAATATTCTTTCTCCAACCATGAATGCAATATTACGAACTTTACGGTCAGCATAACTCTTTTGCTTCGACTGAGCTGTGCGAAGTCGATCCTGAATAATCTTGACCTTATCCAAGACATCCTGTACCAAATCGGTACCTAACAACCGAGCATCTCCCGGTTCAAACCAACCAACTGGCGATCGACATCGCCTTCTATATAACGCTTCATATGGAGCCATCTTAATGCTCGACTGGTAGCTATTATTATAAGCAAACTCCGCAAGTGGCAAGAAATGATCCCAAGAACCTCCAAAGTCTATAACACAAGCGCGGAGCATATCTTGCAATATCTGAATAGTACGCTCTGACTATCCGTCTGTCTGTGGATGAAATGTTGTACTCAACTCCACCCGCGTGCTTAACTCACGCTGTACAGCCCTCCAGAAATGTGAGGTAAACTACGTATCTCGATCTGAAATAATAGACACAGGCACACCGTGAAGGCGGTCAATCTCACGAATGTAAATTTCAGCTAACCTCTCTGAAGAATAGGTAACTGCCACTGGAATAAAATGTGCTGACTTGGTCAACCTGTCCACAATGACCCAAACTGCGTCAAATTTTCTCTGAGTCCGTGGGAGACCAACAAAAAAATCCATAGTGATACGCTCCCACTTCCACTCATGAATTTCTAAATTCTGACGCAAACCAACAGGTCTATGATGCTCGTACTTAACTTGCTGACAATTCAGACACCGAGCTACATATGCAACTATATCCTTTTTCATTCACCTCCACCAATAATGTAGTCGCAAATCTTGATATATTTTAGCGGTACCTGGATGAATAGAATACTTGGAACTGTGTGCCTCTTCAAGAATTAATTCACGAAGGCCATCTATATTAGGCACACAAATACGGCCCTGCATTCACAGAACTCCATCTTCCCCCACAACAACCTATTTGGCATCACCGTGCCACACCGTGTCCTTAAGGACAAGTAAATGAGGATCATCATACTTCCTCTCTCTGATGCACTCATATAAAGAAGGCCGAGCGGCTATGCAAGCTAGAACTCGATTGGGTTCTGAAACATCTAATCTCACGAATTGATTAGCCAAAGTCTGAACATCTGCAGCTAATGGCCTCTCACTAACCGGAATATATGCAAGACTGCCCATACTCAAAGCATCGGCCACCACATTGGCCTTTCTGAGGTGATACAAAATGGTGATATCATAGTATTTCAACAATTCCAACCATCTTCTCTGCCTCAAATTAAGATCCTTTTGTTTGAACAGATACTGAAGGCTACGATGATCAGTAAATACCTCACACGAGATACCATAGAGGTAATGCCTATAAATCTTTAGCTCATGAACAATGGTTGCCAATTCTAAGTCATGAACATGATAATTCTTCTCTTGAACTTTCAACTGCCGCGACGCATATGCAATTACCTTGCCATCTTGCATTAATACTGCACCAAGCCCAATGTGAGATGCGTCACAATATACCGTATACGATCCTGAACCTATGGGCAATACCAACACTGGCGCCGTAGTCAAAGCGGTCTTGAGATTCTGAAATCTCAACTCACACTCGTCTGACCATCTGAATGGGACACCTTTCTGGGTCAATCTGGTCAATGAGCTTGCTATAGATGAAAACCCTTCTACGAACCGACGATAATAGCCTGCTAAACCCAAGAAACTCTGGATCTCTGTAACTGAAGTAGGTCTAGGCCAATTCTGAACAGCCTCAATCTTCTTAGGATCCACCTTTATGCCTTCTGATGATACAACATGCCCCAAAAATGCAACTGAGTCTAACCAAAACTCACATTTTGAAAACTTGGCATATAACTGATTATTCTTCAAGGTGTGAAGCCACTTTGAAGATGCTGCTCATATTCCTCTCGACTGCTGGAGTAAATCAAGATATCATTAATGAATACAACCACAAAAGAATCCAAATAAGGCTTGAGCACCTGATTCATCAAATCCATAAATGTTGTTGGGGCAGTTGTCAACCCAAATGACATCACTAGGAATTCGTAATGCCCATACCGAGTTCGAAAAGCTGTTTTAGGGACATCAGATGCCCTAATCTTCAACTGATGGTAACCAGACCTCAAATCAATCTTCGAAAATACCTTGGCACCCTGAAGCTGATCAAATAAGTCATCAATTCTTGGCAGCGAATATTTGTTTTTGATAGTGGCCTTGTTCAACTCCCGATAGTCTATACACATCCGCATAGAGCCATCTTTCTTCTTTACAAATAATACTGGTGCACCCCAGGGCGAGACACTGGGTCTAATGAATCCCTAATCAAGCAAGTCTTGTAACTGCTCTTTTAATTCTTTCAACTCTGGCGGGGTCATACAGTATGGTGGAATAGAAGTGGGCTGAGTGCCTGGAGCCAAATCAATACAGAAGTTAATATCTCTATCGGGTGGCATCCCTGGCAGATCTGCAGGAAATACTTTTGGAAATTCACGAATAACTGGTACTGAGTCCATAGAAGGGACATCTATAATGGGACCGCGAATATAAGCCAAATAGGTTAGACACCCTTTCTCTACCATACACCGAGCTTTCATATAAGAAATAACCCTGCTCGCAAAATAACCAGGAGTTCCTTTCCACTCTAACCGAGGTAACCCCGGCATAGCTAGGGTCACTCTGTCTTGGCATGACAATCCAATATAGCATGATAAGGGGACAACCAATCCATACCTAAGATGACATTAAAATCTACCATATCAAGACGTAGAAGATCCACACTAGTCTCAAGATTACCAATAGTAACCACACACGAACGATATACATGATCTACTACAACAGAGTCTCCCATCGGTGTAGATACACACACAGAAGCACTCAGAGAATCACAAGGCACAACCAAATATGAAGCAAAATAGGAGGACACATAGGAATAAGTAGATCCTAGATCAAATAGAACTGAAGCATCTCTATCGAAAACTGGAATAATACATATGATCACAGCATCAGATAACTCGGCCTCAGGCCTAGCTGGAAAAGCATAAAATCGGGGATGGGCACAACCACTCTGAATTGCATCCCTGAGACGGCCTCTGACTGGCTGGCCTCCACCTCTAACGGTCTAACCTCCACCTCTAATGGCCTGACCTCCACCTCTAATAGCCTGACCTCCACCTCAAACTGCCTGACCCCTACCTCTAGCTGGCTGAGCAGGCGGTGAAGCAACCGGTGCCGGTATGATGGCACGAAAATCTTGCCGAGATCTGTTACTCGCCAATCTAGGGCAATACCTCCTCATGTGACCAATGTTCCCACACTCATAACACCCATCCTGATGCTGTGGCTACTGAAGCTGACCCAAATGGGCCGGATAACCGTTATAGTAACTCTAGAGTGCTGATGCACTGATAGAAGCAGAATGTGCACTAAATACTGGCTGCCCAGAGTAAGGCATAATAAGACCGTGACTCCCTGAAGCACCGGGAGATACATGAAGTGCTGAATGAAATGGTCTGGGAGGATGAACCTTACCAAAATTACCCCTGCCTCCAGACGAGGCACCACTGAAACCACCGAACTGACGAGGTCTCTTATCGGACCTCTGCCCTCTTTATGTGCAAGAACCATCTCGATCCTCCTTGCGACATTAGCAGCCGCCTAAAAAGAAATCTCACTTTCGGTTTCCTTGGCCATCTGAAGTCTGATAGGGTGAGTGAGTCCCTCAATAAACCTCATCATTCTCTCTCCCTCCGTAGGTAGTAAAAGGAGAGCATGACGGGCCAAATCCACAAAACGGGACTCATACTGAGTAACAGATATACTGCCCTACTGTAGACGCTCAAATTGCTTGCAGAATTCCTCTCTCAGTGTGATATGGAGGAACTTTTCCCGAAATAGCTGAGAGAACTGCTCCCATATAAGTGCAGGCGATCCGACTAGTCGGGTCAATGTGTAATCTCTCCACCACCTCTTGGCGGAACCCATCATTTGAAATACAGCAAAATCAACCCCATTGGTCTCAACTATACCCGTGTTCCGCAACACCTTATGACAACGTTTAAGATAATAGTATGGGTCCTTAGATGGTGTACCACTGAAGTGAACTGGAAAGAGCTTAGTAAACCTATCCAGTCTCAATAAGGCCTCAAAAGTTATGGCGGGCCTATCATCGGTCTGTGCCGCAATAACTGGATAAACTACCCCAATTGGCGGGGCTGCTGGAGCCTGATTCTAGGGAGCCATCTACTCCGGAGCGGGAGTAGTGGGTGTTTATGCTCCTCCCCCAGCATGTGAGACGGTTGGTGCCACTGGAAATGTACCAATCTGGGCCACACCTTCCATAAGGCTTACCAAATGGACTAGAGCGTCCTGAAGTACTAGAGTAGCTATGAATCCTTCTGGGACCTGAACTGGTCCAGCTGGTACATTCTGAACTGGAACCTCCCCCTGAAAGTCTACATGAGGTTCTTCAATATGTGCAGCTTCTCGAGCTCTGGACTAAGCTCTACCTCGGCCTCTAGCACGACCTCGACCTTGACCCCTACCCCTGGCCATAATTTCCACCGGGTGTTCTGGTCTCTGTCCATCGGTAGATGTGTTACGTGTTCTCTCCATCTGCGAGAGAATAAGAGTAGAATGACTCAATCATCGATGATAGAATAAAATCGCACGACAGAATAAGAAAGAAGTGATATTGTTCGTAAACTTCATAGCCTCTGAGAGATAAGTACAGACGTCTCCGTACCGATCCTTCAGACTCTATTAAGCTTGCTCGTGGCTCGTGAGACCTATGTAACCTAGTGCTCTGATACCAACTGTCACGACCCGAAATTCTTACCTTCAGATCGTGATGGCGCCTAACATTTCACTTGCTAGGCAAGCCAACGTTAGAATAATATTAACCAATTTTTAAACAATCTTTAAATTATTAATAATCAAGAAACAAATGCGGAAGCAAAGTTTGAAATATGGTGAAATAATCCATAAGAACGACAGTGTCTAAATACCATCCCAGAATTGGTGTCACAAGTACAGAGCTTCTAGAATAAATACAAATAAGGTCTGAATAAAATAAAGCTGTCTGGAAATAAACACACAACTAAAGTAAAATAGATGGGGACTCTAGAACTGCGGACGCCATGCAGTTATACCTCAAGTCTCCTCTGGTAGCTGAAATCTGAGCAAGTCTACGGTATGCCGCTGGGACCAACTCCAAAATCTGCACAAGAAGTGCAGAATGTAGTATCAGTACAACCGACCCCATGTACTGGTAAGTGCTGAGCCTAACCTCGATGAAATAATGACGAGGCTAAGGCGGGTCACTTACATTGCATTTATGCAATATTAGTAACAACAACAATAATTGAAATAAATCAGGTAACTCATTTATAGTAATTGAAGCCAACTCATCAGTCATAACCAATTATCATTTTCCATCAATTCTATTGCAGCGTGCAACCCCCTCTCACAATATATTCACATTCAATTCTGTTGCAGTGTGCAACCCGCTCTCACAATATATTCACATTCGATTATGTTGCAGCGTGCAACCCGCTCTTATAATATATTCATTTTAATTAAGTCTGTTGCGGCGTGCAACCCGATCCCCCAATATATAAATATGTATGTCGACTTTTAAAAAAGTCTGTTGCGGCGTGCAACCTGATCCTCCAATATGAACTTTTAATAAGTCTGTTGCGGCGTGCAACCCGATCCTCCAATATATTTATTATAATCAATCCTGTTGCGGCATGCAACCCGATCCTCCAACATATTCATTTAACCATTCTTATAGAAGAAATTTTCCCAATAAATGTAACAATTAATATACAATTATAAGACAACAAGGATACAATAATTATGATTTAATCATGAAATAAACAATGACAAATAGCGAATTATTATGGAAATCAGGGAGAAAATAGGCAGTTTAATATTTAATATGCTAAATGTCAAATAACAATTAAAACACATAATTCAAATAACATGTAACAATTAATGCAGAAATTCAAGAATTAATATTTGACAAAGAGTAGGAGAGAAAATAATTATCATAATAATTTATTTATGATTTAAAATAATTTATAATATTTTTCAAGTAAGCAGGCAACCAATTAGTTTGACGACGTATAGACACTCGTCACCTCGCCTATACGTCGTTCACATACAATTCACATAACAAATAATTTAAGGGTTCTATTCCCTCAAGTCAAGGTTAACCACGACACTTACCCCGCTTTACAAATTTCAATCAATTATTCAACCACAACATTTCCGTTTAAATTTGTCTCCAAAAGCTTCAAATCTATTCACAAATAATTCGATATATTCAATACGAATAATAGGAATTAATTCCATATGAATTTACTAATTTTTCGAATAAAAATCCAAAATTCATTAAAATATTCGGCAAGGGGACCCACGTCTCAAATCTCGGAAAAACTTACGAAATCCGAACACCCATTCCGAGACGAGTCCAACTATACAAATATTATCCAATTCTAATGTCAGATGGACCTTCAAATATTATCCAATTCCGAAGTTTGCCTGGCTTGGCCTTCGCGAACGCGAAGGCTAATCTTTCCTGGCCAGTTTCTTTCCCTTCGCGAACGCGAGGCTTCTATCGTGAAGGCGAAGCTTTGAACCTCAAGCCTTCGCAAATGCGGTCAGTGCCTCGTGTTCGCGAAGCACAAATTCCTACTGCCCAAATTTTACTTTTCGCGAACGCGAAGCATGCCTGGCTTGACCTTCGCAAATGCGAGATGCCCTTCGCGAACGCGAAGGCTAATTTTTCCTGGCCAGTCTCTTTCCATTCGCGAATGTGAAGCACAAAACGTGACAGCCCCAATTTTCTCTTCGCGAACACGAGACTCCCCTCGCGAACGCGAAGAAGGAAACCAGAAGCAGGTTTCTGCCCGGAGCCCGGAGCCAAATCAATACAGAAGTCAATATCTCTGTCGGGTGGCATCCCCGACAAATCTGCAGGAAATACTTCTAAAAATTCACGAACAACTGGTACTAAGTCCATAGAAGGGACATCCACACTAGGATCGAGAATATAAGCCAAATAGGCTAGACACCCTTTCTCTACCATACACCGAGCTTTCATATAAGAAATAACCCTGTTGGCAGAATGGCCAGGAGTTCCTTTCCACTCTAACCGAGGTAACCCCGACATAGCTAGGGTTACTGTCTTGGCATGACAGTCCAATATAGCATGATAAGGAGACATCCAATCCATACCCAAGATGACATCAAAATCTACCATATCAAGAAGTAGAAAATCCACACTAGTTTCAAAATTACCAATAGTAACCACACACGAACGGTAGACATGATCTACTACCACAGAGTCTCCCACCGGTGTAAATACACACACAGAAGCACTCAGAGAATCACAAGGCACAACCAAATATGAAGCAAAATAGGAGGACACATAGGAATAAGTAGATCCTGGATCAAATAGAACTGAAACATCTCTATGGAAAACTGGAATAATACCTGTGATCACAGCATCAGATGACTCGGCCTTAGGCCTAGTTGGAAAAGCATAAAATCGGGGTTGGGCCCCATCACTCTAAACTGCATCTCTGGGATGACCTCTAACTGGCTGGCCTCCACCTCTAACGGTCTGACCTCCACTCTAATGTCCTGACCTCCACCTCTAGCTGCCTGACCCCTACCTCTAGCTGGCTGAGCAGGCGGTGAAGCAACCGGTGCCGGTATGATGGCACGAGAATCCTGCCGAGATCTGTTACTCGCCAATCTAGGGCAATACCTCCTGATGTGACCAATGTTCCCACACTCATAACACCCATACTGATGCCGTGGCTGCTGAAGCTGAAGCTGACCCAAATGGGCCGGATAACTACTGTAGTAATTCTGGAGTGGTGGTGCACTGATAGGAGCTGAATGTGCACTGAATATTGGCTACCCAGTGTAAGGCATAATAGGACCGTGACTCCCTGAAGCACCGGGAGATGCATAAAGTGCTGAATGAAACGGTCTGGGAGGATGAACCCTACCAAAATTACCCCTGCCTCCAGAAGAGGCACCACTGAAGCCACCGAACTAACGAGGCCTTTTATCAGACCTCTGCCCTCTCTCCTGTGCAAGAACCATCTCGATCCTTCTGGCGACATTAGCAGCCGCCTGAAAAGAAATCTCACTTCCGGTTTCCTTGGCCATCTAAAGTCTGATAGGGTGAGTGAGTCCCTCAATAAACCTCCTCACTCTTTCTCACTCCGTAGGTAGTAAAATGAGATCATGACGGTCCAAATCCACAAAACGGGACTCATATTGAGTAACCGTCATACTACCCTGCCGTAGACGCTCAAATTACTTGCGTAATTCCTCTCTGTGTGATAGGGAGGAACTTCTCCAGAAATACCTGAGAGAACTTCTCCCAGGTAAGTGCAGGTGATCCAACTGGTCGGGTCAATGTATAATCTCTCCACCACCTCTTGGCGAAACCCGTCATCTGAAATACAACAAAATCAACCCCATTTGTCTCAACTATACCCATGTTCCGCAGTACCTCGTGGCAGCGTTCAAGATAATCCTGTGGGTCCTCAGAAGGTGTATCACTGAAGTGAACTGGAAAGAGCTTAGTAAACTTATCTAGTCTCAATAAGGCCTCAAAGGACATGGCGGGCCTATCACCGATCTGTGCCGCAATAACTGGCTGAACTACCCCAACTGGAGGGGCTACTGGAGCCTGATTCTGGGGAGCCATCTGCTCCGGAACGGGAGTAGTGGGAGTTTGTGCTCCTCCCCCAGCATGTAAGACGTCTGGTGCCACTGGAAATGTACTATTCTGGGCCACGCCCTCCATAAGACTTACCAAACGAACTAGAGCGTCCTAAAGTACTGGAGTGGCTATGAATCCTTCCGGGACCTGAACTGGTCCAACTGGTACATTCTGAATTGGAACCTTCTCCTGAAGGTCCACCTGAGGTTCTACAACAGGTGTAGCTGCTCGAGCTCTGGACTGAGCTCTACCTCGGCCTCTGCCTCGGTCTCTAGCACGACCTCAGCCTCGGCCTCGACCTCTACCCCTGGCCATAGTTGCCACCGAGGGTTCTGGTCCCTGTCCATCGGTAGAGGTATTACGTGTTCTCACCATCTGCGAGAGACTAAGAGTAGAATGGTTCAATCATCGATGATAGAATAAAAGCGCACGACAGAATAAGAAAGAAGTGATATTATTCCTAAACTTCATAGCCTCTGAGAGGTAAGTACAGACGTCTCCGTACCGATCCTTCAGACTATACTAAGCTTGCTCGTGACTCGTGAGACCTATGTAACCTAGTGCTCTGATACCCACTGTCACGACCCAAAATTTCCACCTTCGGATAGTGATGTCGCATAACATTTCACTTGCTTGGCAAGTCAACGTTAGAATAATATTAACCAATATTTAAACAATCTTTAAATTATTAATAATCAAGAAAAAAATACGGAAGCAAAGTTTGAATATGGTGAAATAATCCATAAAAACGATGGTGTCTTAATACCATCCCTGAATTGGTGTCACAAGTGCACGAGCTTCTAGAATAAATACAAATAAAGGTTTGAATAAAATATAGTTGTCTGGAAATAAACACACAACTAAAGTAAAATAGATGGGGACTTCAGAACTGCGGACGCCATGCAGTTATACCTCAAGTTTCCTCTAGTAGCTGAAATCCGAGCAAGTCTATGGTACGCCACTGGGACCAACTCCAAAATCTGCACAAGAAGTGCAGAGTGTAGTATCAGTGCAACCGACCCCATGTACTGGTAAGTGCTGAGCCTAACCTCGACGAAGTAGTGACGAGGCTAAGGCAGTTCACTTACATTAACCTGTATGCAATATTAATAACAACAACAAATAATAGAAATAAATCAGGTAACTCATTTATAATAATTGAAGCAAACTCAACAGTCATAATCCATTATTATTTCAACCAATTCTGTTGTAGCGTGCAACCCGCTCTCATATTATATTCACATTCAATTCTATTGCAGCGTGCAACCCGCTCTCCCAATATATTCCTTTTAATCAAGTCTGTCATGTATTTATTTCAATCAAGTATATATATAGACTTTTAAATAAGTCTGTTGCGGCGTACAATCCGATCCCTCAATATTGACTTTTTAATAAGTCTGTTGCGGTGTGCAACCCGATCCTCCAATATGGACTTTTTAATAAGTCTGTTGCGGCGTGCAACCCGATCCTCTAATATAGACTTTTTAATAAGTCTGTTGCGGTGTGCAACCCGATCCTCCAATATGGACTTTTTAATAAGTCTGTTGCGGCGTGCAACCCGATCCTCCAATATATATCCATTTCAATCAATTCTGTTGCGGCGTGCAACCCGCTCCTCCAACATATTCATTTACCAATTCTTATAGAAGAAATTTTTCCCGTAATTGCAATAATTAATATAAAACTATAAGACAACAAGCATACAGTAATTATGAAACAAACAATGACAAATAGGAAATTATTACGGAAATCAGGGAGAAAATAGGCAGTTTAATATTTAATATGTTAAATGTCAAATAACAATTAAGACACATAATTCAAATAGCATGAAACAATTAATGCAAGAATTCAAGGATTAATGTTTGACAAAGAATATAAGAGAAATAATTATTATAATAATTAATTCATGATTTAAAATAATTTATGATTTTTTAAGTAAATAGGCAAACAATCAATTTGACGACGTATAGACACTCGTCACCTCGCCTATACTTCGTTCACTTGCATTTCACATAACAAATAAATTAAGGTTTCTATTCTCTCAAGTCAAGGTTAACCCCGACACTTACCTCGCTTTGCAAATTTCAAATCAACTATTCAACCACAGCTTTTCCTTTTGAATTTGCCTCCCAAAGCTTCAAATCTATTCACAAACAATTCAATACTAATCATAGGAATTAATTCCTTATGAATTTACAAATTTTCTGGATAAAAATCCGAAATTCATTAAAATATTCAGTAGTGGGATCCACATTTCAAATCCCGAAAAAACTCGCAAAATCCGAACACCCGTTCCGATACGAGTTCAACCATACAAAATTTGTCCAATTTCGATATTAAATGGACCTTCAAATCTTATTTTTTTGGTTTTGGAAAGTTTTACAAAAATTCTAATTTCTTCTATCTAAATCCGAAATAAATGATGAATATAGGCTTAGATTTATGAAATACAATCACTATATAATAAAGGACACTTACCCAGTTCGAAATCGTGAAAAACTCCTTTGAAATCGCCCCTAAGCCGAGTTATAATTGAGGGTTTGTGAAAAATGGAAAAAATCCCGTTTTGGTTCTGTTTTAAGTCACAGGGGTCAGGCCTTCTTCGCGTTTGCGAAGGGCTTGTCGCGTTCGCGATGAGTAGCAGCCCGTGGCTTTCGCGTTCGTGAGTTCTCCTTCGCGTTCACGAAGGCTTTCCCCCCTGGCCTTCGCGTTCGCGATCATTGCTCGCGTTCGCGATGAATGGATGATCAACCTACTCCCAGATGTGCCTAACACTACGCGTTCGCGAGGAGCTGGTCGCGTTCGCGAAGGGTAATTCCCCCATCGCTTTGCGTTTGTGACCAAGCCTTCGTGTTCACGAAGAAGAAAACTTCAGCTGCCCAATTTACTCTTCGCGTTCACGAGAGTACCTTCGCGAATGCGAAGAAGGACATGCCAGAACACCCGCTGCAGTAAAATACCAGATTTTCAAAGTCCAAAACATCCCGTAGCCTATCCGAAACTCACCCGATCCCTTGGGGCTCCAAACCAAACATGCACACAAGTCCTAAAACATCATACAAACTTGCTCGCGTGATCAAATCACCAAAATAACACCTAGAACTACGAGCCAGACACCAAATCAAAGGAAATTTTCAAGAAAATTTTAAAACTTATATTTTTACAACCGGACGTCCGATTCACGTCAAATCAACTCTGATTCTCACCAAATTTGGCAGACAAGTCATAAATATTATACTGGACCTATACCAGGCTTCGGAACCAAAATACGGACTCGATGTCAATAAATCCAACATCAGTAATTTCTTAGAAATCATTAAGCTTTCACGCTTTTAATTTTTCATCAAAATTCCATATCTCGAGCTAGGAACCTCGAAATTTGATTCCGGGTATACGACCAAGTCCCAAATCATGATACAGACCTACCAAAATTATCAGAACACTGATCCGGGTCCGTTTGCTCAAAATGTTGACCAAAGTTAACTTAGTTGAGTTTTAAAGCTCTAATTCACATTTTAATCTATTTTTCACATAAAACTTTCCGGAAAATTGTACGGACTGCGCACGCAATTTGAGGAATGATAAATAGTGCTTTTCGAGGTCTTAGAATATATAATTACTTATTAAATTTAAAGATGATATTTTGGGTCATCACAGGTGTGGGAGGACATGTTCGTCAGTTTGGCTGCCTTCTCTAGCTTCCGTGGGTGGTGTACGGTGAGGTCGCTCACTCTTGAGTGACAGCTCCAATTTAAAGATCTAGAAAAGTACAACCCTACAGTCTTGAAGTAGTTCCGAGAGCGCAAAGGATAGATGTGGTTAACCCAGAGCGTCTTGGATGCAAAGGAATACCTTGTCCGGGAGTTCTACGCCAATGTGGCGCATATTAAGAAAGGGACAAATGTAACTAAAATGAGGAACCTCTGTCACGACCCAAAATCCTAATCTGTCGTGATGGCGCCTATCTCAATAGTAGGCAAGCCGACAATACCAATAACCCACAATTTCTTTTAAATACTAAAAATATAATAATTAAGTTTAAGAGTAAATCCCACAAACATTTGAAATAAAGACACTCCCAAAACCCGGTGTCATTGAGTACATGAGCATCTATACATTACAAGTCTGGAAAATGTGGTCTATAATAATCTGAGACCAAACACAATAAACAAAAGGATAGGGAAGGAGAGACAAGGTCTGCGAAATATGGCAACGACCTCTGAATCTCCGAAAAATTAACTGTGCGAAAGAATCAACACCCACTGTATCTAGGATCACCTGGATCTGCACACGAAGTGCAGGGTGTAGTATGAGTACAACTAACTCAATAAGTAACAATAATAAATAAAGAACTGAAAGTAGTGACGAGCTTCTCAGCTAAGTCCAAATACAGTACTTTCCAATATAAAAGGGTAGGCATGCTCTCAAGTTCAACATTTAAGATTTCATTGAAATTTCATATCAAGTTTGACCGAAGCAGAAAATAATATTTTTCCAAAATTTCCAAAATAATGATATATGACAGCCAAATAATGAAATCAATGCATCCTCTCAGAGTAACAATCACTCAGTCCTCCCATTCACTCCAACCTCACAGTCATTCTTTCCTCACAGTCACTCTTTCCTCACAGTCGCTCATTCCTCACAGTCACTCATCACTTGGTACTCGGCACTCGCACTCAGTAGGTACCAGTGCTCACTGGGGTTGTATACAAACTCCGGAGGGGCTCCTTCATCCCAAGCGCTATATCAAGCCAATCATGGAATAAATTAATTGAAACATGTTGCGGCGTGCTGCTCGATCCATAAATATCCTCACAATCAGGCCCCCGGCCTCACTCAGTCATCAACCTCTCCAGTCTCTCGGGCTCTCAGAAATCATGATAAGCAGCCCAACAACAATGATATGATGCATCAATAATGAATAAGAGAAACTGAGGTAAAAATGTGCGAATAGAACTGTGACTAAGTGCAAAATAACAATTTAGCAAATAATTTCACAAGTACACGACCTCTGTGGGTCCCAACAGTGTAAACATATGATTTAAACTTGATTCATAGATCAATTTCTCTAATATGGGAAAAATGTACGGATATCAACAGATTTTTTCAATTACACAGTTCCATGGAATTGCCCAAGTTATAATTTCTACGGTGCACGCCCACACGCCCGTCACCTAGCATGTGCGTCACTTCAAAACCAATCACATAATACATATTCCGGGGTTTCATACCCTCAGGACCAAATTTAGAACTGTTACTTACCTCAAGCCATGTAATTCTTTATTCTGCAATGTCTTTTCCTCGTGAATTGGCCTCCAAAAGCCTCGAATCTAGCCACAAATAATTCGATTCAGTCAATAAAATTTATTGGAATTAATTTCATAAGAAAATACTAATTTTCTAACAAAATCCAAAATTTAGCTCAAAAATTGCCCATGGAGCCCATGTCTCGGAACCCGGCAAAAGTTATAAAATTCGAAAGCCCATTCAACCACGAGTCTAATCATATCAATTTTACCAAAATCCGACCTCAACTCGACCCTCAAATCTTCAATTTAAACCAAGAGGGTTTTCTAAATCTTCCAACTTAATTCACTAATTAAATGTCAAAAACAACCATGTATTCGGGTAATTTAACAAATATTGAGTTAGGAACACTTACCCCGTTATTTTTTTGAAAATCTCCCGAAAATTCTCTCTCTCCGAGCTCCAAATCGGTAAAAATGGAAATTAGGACGAAGTCCCATTTTCAGAACTTAAACTCTCTACCCGGTCATTTTCTCTACGCGATCACGGACAACCACACGCGATCGCGAAGCACAAATTTCCATTGTCCAGATTTAACCCTACGCGATCGCGGACTTTTCCACGCGACCGCGAAGCTCACTCTCATAGGCCTACGTGATTGCGAACTCGTCCACGCGATCGCGACGCATAAAACATGTGACCTCTACTTCTTCTCCACTTACTCTATGCGAACGCGGACATTCTCATGCGATCGCGTAGAAGGAAACCAGTGACAGAAAACTAGCATTCTTCAGCTGGAATGCCAAGTCCAAAATTTATCCGTTAACCATTCAAAACTCACCCTAGGCCCCCGAGATCTCAACCAAGCAGACCGTCAAGTCCCATAACATCATACGAACTTAGTCGAACCCTCAAATTATCTCAAACAACGCTAAAACTACGAATCATACCCCAATTCAAGACTAATGAAGAAATTTCAAATTTCTACAAACAACACCGAAACCTAACAAATCACGTTCGATTGACCTCAAATTTTGCACACAAGTAATAAATGACATAATGGAGGTATTCTAGTTTTTAGAATCGGATTCCGACCTTGATATCAAAAAGTCACCCCCCGGTCAAACTTCCCAAAAATTTGACTTTTGCCATTTCAAGCCTAATTCCACTATGGACCTCCAAATAATTTTCTGGACATGCTCCTAAGTCCAAAATCACGATACTGAGCTATTGGAATCATCAGAAATAAATTCCAAGATCATTTACATATAAGTCAATATCCGGTCAACTTTTCCAACTTAAGTTTTCAATTAAGAGACTAAGTGTCTCATTTCACTCCAAAATCCTTCTGGACCCGAACCAACTAACTCGGTAAGTCATAAAATAACTATAAAGCATAAATTGAGCAGTAAATGGAGAAACAGGGTTATAATACACAAAATGACCGGCCGGGTCGTTACAACCTCAAGGTGCGTTTTGACCAGCATACATTGAACACCTACTTGAGATTTGATGATGTCGAGCCCACAGAGTATTTGGAGAAGTTGGCACTTGGGGATGCATCTTGCCTGTGGCTAGCTGAAATTATAGCAGCTTCTGGGGCACCATCACCATGGATCACAGTAGGGGTGGCTATTCACAGAAACACTTTGAGCTTTGAGGCAAAGGGGTGGCAGACCTTTGTATGTAGCCGACTAGACCCATGTCTGAATGAGACAAATCTTCCAATCCTGCGGGCAGTTCTAGTCACCTCCATTTTGGCCGGGTACCCGATCAATGTGGGTGCCGTGATGTCGGCCAACATCTCTGTGGTCACCAGGTAGGCTGACACATCCTATCCGTATCCCAACACCATTATTAAGTATCTTACGGATGCGAGGGTGGAGCCAAGAGATTTTGATATGAAGGTGCGGGCGAATAAGCCCTTTTTATGGTACTCATTGATGGATGTACACAACCTTAAGAAAAAGGGTCAGCCGACTACTACCACATGCCAGTCTGATGAGCCATCGCTAGTAGCTGCAGAGGAAATTGACATGCCATCCACTTCAGTCGAGCCTTCAGCTAGTGCAGCAGCTATGCCTCCACCTCCAGCCTCAGTGCCTATAACAGTCCCTGTCACAGGTTCCACCTCATCTTTGAAGCTGGTGCCGATGCCTACTGCTCCACTCTCTACACTGCGAGTCTCCAAACCATTGGCGAGCCTCAATAACTATATGCAGACAGCCACTGCAAAGCTGTCTGACATATCCATTACTGTTGCAGCACAGACCTCCATCCCGATACCTCAGATGCCCCCAACAGTGGAAGAAACATTGAAGAAGCTCCTGGACAACCAGAACACTATTGTGGCTACATTGGTACAACATGGGTAAGTGATCGAAGAGATGGGCAAAGAAGTTAAGAAAATGAGAAAGACCCAGGCCTCCAAGAAGTCAGTGGACAAGCTCCGGAGATATGTTACCAAGCTTACGGCAACCAGAGATATTCCATTTGATATGCTGATTGACCCACACCATCCAGGCCCAGATACCATAGCACCTACATCACCAGCTGGCCAGTCTGAGGAGCCAGACTCTACTACTGACACTGCTGAGGCAGTGCATCATATGTTCACCAACCTAGTCACTCCTAGAGTAGAGGACGATGAGATCCAGTTGCAGGAGACTGATGGTGGTGGTGATGCTGTGGACACAGAGATGGCCATGGAGCCATAGGGAGTTTTCTTCACTCTTACCCTTCCTTTACTCTTATTTTGTTAAGCATTGGGGACAATACTTATTTTTATTCGGGAGGGGGGGGGGGAGGGGGAGGAGTTTATTTGATATGATTTGATGATTTTGAGATAATTGGTTTGTAATAACTGACAATATTTTCGTCCTTTTTCCTTATTCTGTATATATTCTCTCTTCCCTACCCTCATTATGTATATATCTTCTCTCATTGTGTATATTCGTATTGCTTTCAATAGTTTTTATTTGTAGCTTCTTTATGTTTTGTTCTCTTACTAGTTAGTGTTTAATTTAGTAGCTTCTTATCTATTTAGTAACGTCCTTTTGAATTAGTAGCTTCTTTTCTATTTAGTAGTCTCTTTTCGATTTAGTAGCTTCTTTTTATGTTTTAGTGGATAATAAGACTTTGAATTTATTAATGTCACGGTTCTTTCCATAGGTAGTTTTTGTGTGAACCGGGTGACTCTTCCCAACGATGGATGGCGTGACAACCTTCTTAAGGGATTGAGTCCGTTTTTGGTGTTTAGGTAATAATAGTAGTAGTAATGAATAAAAAGACCTAATTAAGTCATGCTCGAAGAGTCAAACATGCTTCACTTGGAACCAACACACTTAACTACGTGCTTATGGTTAAAAATAAGGTTTTTGGAAAGAAATAGCTCTAGTTAGTGACTTTTTGACTCTTGTGTTGACTTAGGTAATCATCGAGTGGTTTAATCGAGCCATAGTGATTTTCAATCTTGAGTATGGTTGTTATGGGCCCTCGACTCTATCTTCTTTAATAATCCAGTTGCGTGAGGGGTGAGGTGTTTTTGTTGCTAGTCCAAGAACCCGTGCGAATGGTCTAAAACTTGCCCTGAATGTGTTTCAAGGCAAAATTTTAAGTTTTGCTTGGCTTGAGAAGTAATTATAGGCTTTCCTTGACCCGCTTAAATTTTTCCATTACCTACCAATGTTGTTATCCTTAGACAACTCATTTGAGCCTCGAGCCTTTTTCATTTGATAACCATATTACAAGCTTTTACCTATTTTGTCGTGATCCTCTCTTGGCACCCAAGATTTCCTTAATACTCTTGTGAAACAATTGGCTAAAAATATAAGTTTGGTCAAGAGAAGATGAACTTAAAAGAGGTATCAAGGTACAAAAAGAGAAAAGAAATGATGAGAAGGAAAGGCAAGAAAAGGAAAGAACAAAAAGAAAAATACAAAAAGAAAGTGAATAAGGGAAAAAGTTGAAGGGATTCAAAAAACAATTAATGATACAAATCATGGAGAAATCAAAGAGGGAGAAAATGAATGTCATGATCAAGAAAGAGTGATGCTAAGTCTCTCTAGTTCCCCAAAGAAAAGAAAATGCTTCAAGAAATTGGCAAAGTATGAGCCGAGAATAAAAAAATGGAATGCTTAAGGAAAGGTGAACCCACTTAACCATAGTATATCCAACCTTGGTCCAAAAACCTTCATTACATTCCGAAAAAGCCATGTGATTTCAAGCCGAGTGAGCTTATATTAGTGGCGATCTACATGAGGGGAAAGCCTATGGTACTTGAAGCCGTACTTGCGATATTCTCTTGAGAGAGATGAGTGAACCTTTCACAAATCTTTGGATTGAAAGCTAAAATTCTTAAGTGAGCTAGGCAAATAGAGAGTAGAGGAGAAGGAGTTTGGGATCCACAATGACCTACATGAAAGTGTGAGCTTCCTTGATGAATAAAGTCAACTCTTGATGCTCAAGTGTCACATTAGAACTATATATGCATAAAAGTTTAACTGGTCGCCTTGTTGATAATACATAAGTAGTGTGGGTAATTGTTGGTCCCAATTGATGTGTGAATGGCTCACTCTTGATTGGCTGGAATGGTCTTTAACTTATAGAGGTGGGAACTATTTTATTTGCTTGAGGACAAGCAAAAAATTAAGTTTGGGGGGAGTTAATAAGTGGGAATTGTGACTGCTTATTAGCGCCTTTTAACTTTTGTTTTAGTCTAAAAGCATTTAATTGTATTCCCGAAACTGATGAAATGTGCAAAAAATGCAGAAAATATTAGAAGTTGGACTCCCGATATGAAATCCGACTCAACAAGGAGTAATCAAAATACAAGGCAATAAAAGGCACAGGAGCTTGCAAAGTGCGAACCGCAAAATTCTATCTACGACCGAAAACAATGAGGAACACTCCAATAGGTTTCCTAGCAAACTGCGGACCGCACATGAATTGTGCGGCCGCAAATGAATTACTGGAGATAAACTTCAGAGGGTGTGCAAATTTTCAAAGTCCAAGTCTCTCAAGATTGCGGACCGCACAAGAATTGTGCGGCCGCAAAATAAAGATGCGAACCTCAGAAGACCAGGTTGCGGCCGTAGTGATAAATCTGCGGATCGCAAAAACAATGCCTCGCGCCCGCAGTGGAGAATTATGCGGCCGCAAAATCTCAGCTCCTACAAGATGAAGACTTCTGCGGATCGCACATGAAATTGTGCGGCCGCAGAACCTCCCGAAGGGCATTTTTGTCCGAAATTATCAGCTTTGTATAAATAGACGAGTTTTATAAAATTAGGTTAACATTTGACATCAGCAAGTCCTGTAGCCATTTTTCTTTGCTTCTTTTAGTAGTTCTCTATATTTTGGGATATGTTAACATAGATTTTATCATTTTTGACTTTACAATTGAGTTTAATTAGCATTTCTTCTTATATTTCTTCAATTTCAAGCATGAGTAGTTAGATTTTTACTAGGGTTGTGACCCAACCCTAGTGTGTAAACCTTATGGGCATCTAATTTAGTGCTTGTTTATGATTGAGTGTTTATTATTTAGCCTTGTTCATGCTTTAATTTGTGAAATTAATGACTGCAAATATTAGTTCATGCCTATTTGTCTTGGTCTCTACTTGAGAAATAGAGACTTAGTCTAGGAAAACTTGGCTAACAAGAAATTGGGTCAATCGAGAGATTGATTAACCCAATTAAAGGGTTCAACCTAGAGATAGTAATAACCCGACTTGAGCTTTTGTCAATCGTTTTGTGCAATACCCATTTAGTCTTGGGAAAACCAAATTGGGCAAAACCACTCTCTGACCGAGATGTATTGAGTGGGTAATTAAGAGTTGATAGCTATAATACACCCCGATCAACAAAACAAGTATTAAGGTTTATATCCCATTAGTCAAACACCTAGGCGATGGTCATAGCCCTAGGCTTTTTACAAACTTGAAAAAAATAACAAAAATAATTATCTCAGTTTTATTTCTTAACTTTGCAATCTTAGTTTTAAAAATAAAAATAGAAACAAAAACCAATTTGTGGAAGTGTAAATTAAGATAGTTCAAACTCACGTCCTAGGATATATACTCCTAACTCCCATATAAACTTCCTGTGAATTCGATCTCGACTTTTTATTGAGTTACTATTATTGCACTCGACCGTTTCATATCCTTGTTTTGAGGTGTGATTTGGACGAGATCAAGGACTACATCCGCACCTGAGCCAATGGATCTAGAGTTAGTTGGGAGATTACTTGTCAATCATATGAGATATATATATATGCAAATAGTGAGTGGCATGCCACGATTGTAGTGAATAGATAGGATCCTTTCATTATTACCCATAGCCCGGAGGTTTAGGATCGATAGACAAACTTCTTGTAATAAGCATTTTCCTTTTTAATAAGCCTTATGCAATATGAATTCGAATTAGTAGTGCTAGTGAGTTTTAGATAACGAATGGGTATACCAAAGAAGTAGTGAGTGTAATACTATTTATATTGCTTAAAAATAAATATTGAATTCACATAATTTTTTATATACGATGACTTTTTCTTATCAGTTTAAATTTTAACGGGCAAAATTACATGATACTTATACTGGTGAAAGGTAACAGATACCGAATAGAATAATTGAGGTGCGCAACCTGTGCCCGAACACATAGTCATAAAGAATATATATAGAGAGAGAGTTGACGCTCTTGATATAAAAGATGTCACCCTAAACGGTTGAGAAAAAAATGGTAAATATACCTTAAAATTCAATACACATTATGTGAGAAAAAACATTTGCTGTGTATATGTGGACTATGAATAAGTAAGTTATACACTTAATTTTGACACTTAATTGCAAACATACATATCAAAAAATAATTTAGACTAAAATTATTTAGCTATGAGTTAAAAATCTATAGATCGAATTTGTTTTAACAATGGCACAAAGATAAATCGAGCGGTGTTCAAATTAAGGTAAATGGAGTCAACCGTTTTCGTGTATACCTGTGTTTTGTGTTCTACCTACCACATGACT
This sequence comes from Nicotiana tabacum, assembly GCF_000715075.1. Lineage (NCBI taxonomy): Eukaryota > Viridiplantae > Streptophyta > Magnoliopsida > Solanales > Solanaceae > Nicotiana > Nicotiana tabacum. The sequence continues at coordinate 8,101,241 of NC_134094.1, read as the reverse complement.
TGGCTCTTCTTTTTCTATCCTCTTTTGACTATTATTATTCTTTTCTTTTTCCACACAAAATCAAATTGGTATATAATTTTTATTTTATCATGATATGGGAGAAGGAGAAAAGGGACAATTAAAATCGAACTCATATATATATATATATATATATTGCGTGAAAAACCATACTATACAACACATATTAGGTTATTATAAGCTGTGATTGATGCAAAATCTCTTCATTCTCGTATTCATTTCAATTTACGTGACATACCTTTTTTATTAGTCTGTTCGAAAAAGAATGATATAACTTATATTTGAAAATAATTTATCTTCAAACTTACAAATTTACTCATTTTAATTACTCTTAATGAGAAGCTTTTGCAGTTTTAAAAATCTTAATTTTTTTCCTTAAATTCCGTGTCGTGCCAAACTACGTTATATAAATTGAAACGGATCGAGTACTTTCTTTCTTCTTTATCAATGCAATTAGTGAAAAGTTACCAAAAGTATTGAAGTTACTTGTTAAGTCATTCAAGCAATAGATAAATAGTAAAAGAAAAGTTACAATTACATTTAAAACATAGTAGTACTTCTTAATTACTTATCAAGAAGATGGACTAGGCAAACAACTAGGTGTATGGAAATTATGTTCTCTTTCAAGATTAAGGCTCAAGCCTTTTGCTTTGCTAGTATAAAGCCTTTTGATATTAGACTTTTGTTCATTTAACAACTTGGCTAAACTTCTCTTTGCATTGGCTCTAAAAGGACAATTTGATGCTAAATATCCATCTACCAAATGCAAATATGCCTCCAAATCATGGCAACAAGCAACATCTGCATCAGGCTTTAAAAATGGTGACATTCTTGTGTCAACTCTTAGTTCTGTTCCAACATGTGAATATGCCCATGGCATACTTTTGTCAAGCACATTTAGCACACCACTCGCAATTCCCGACTCCCTTAATTTTTTATCGAGTGATTCGCTCACAAACATCCCTGGAACTCGAGTGATTAAATCTTGATTGTTCACGATACGTAGGACTTTAACGTTTTTTGAGGTTAATCGATCTGCAAAGCTTCGATTGCCCACTCGAGGACCCCCGAATGAGAAAACAGCCACGGGTGGTGCATCGGGTGCACATGTACTAATTTCATCTGCAACTAACAAAGCCAAGGCTGCTCCAAGACTATGTCCTGTTACAGTAATACTTAAATTCTCACCTTTGTAATGTTCAATGAGTCTTTGCACTTCATTAACTACTGATTCAGCTAAACTTGGAACATTAACACCAGTTGTTTGAAACAAACTCAAGAATCCACATTCCACTTTAGCTTGTCCGTCAGCTGAATCTGTTTCTGTCTTTGCTGGAATTTGAACCATCAAATCACGAAAGTTTTCTCCCCATTCGAGACAAGTTGCAGTGCCACGTAGAGCTATGACAATATCCCTCCGTCCCATACGTTGAATCTCTGACCGATCATCACAAACCGCGACATAACCAATCCAACTCGACCTTTGAGTCATCCATCCAAGGTCTGGTGCAATGTCGTCCACCCATTGTGGCAATCCAACGGACGACGTTGCATACAGACTCTTGGTCACCTTATATGACTTATCGGGCAATGCCACGTGTCTCGGGCCTAACAACCCTTCTCCTTGAGAAGTTGAAGGATTTGAATGAAAACAATGATAAGCTGCTTGAATAAACTCACCATATCGAATCAATTCTCGCCTTAAATTCTCATTTAAAGGATCGATTAAGCCTAACCAATCATTGCTACCGTGAAATTCTTTCCACCTACTACCAAGACTATTTCTTGGAGAATATTCAATGTTATTATTTGATAACATTTTTTGTAGCCTGTTTAAATATCTTGGTGACATTTCTTCAGCAACCTTATGTTCAGGCCAAATTCTAGCCAAATTTAACCCTTCCAATAAATTCCTTCTCCTTTTTTCCTTCGACCCGTTACGCGATTCTTGAATAGCTTCATTTGAATCGACTGATTGGGTTTTTTGAGGTTGTTTTTGTAGGATTTTTTCAAGATTTGAAAGATGTTTTCTTGTCATCTCTGTTTTTACACTTTGTGTATTCAAAACACTAGGGTTTAATGGGGATCCATTGCGTTTGAAACTGGCTCTTTTTGACTGAAAAAAATGGAGATTTGTAGCCGGAAGTGTTGCTCCGATTTGCATGGTTTTAGAGAGAGAGAGAGAGAAACCAAGAAAATGTGTAAAGTTTTAGAGAGAGAGAGAGAAAGCTCAGAAGAAGAGATCAAAGTAAACGAACTAAGGCAAAGTACGATTAAAGAGCTAAGCTGAGGTATTTATAGAGGGTATAACTAAGTAAAAAACTATAACGTATATCACATTTTGTTTTATTTGCAAGCATACCATATTAAAATTAGTGGGAATTATTGAAAGAAAGAGAAGGTATTTCATTTGAAAGAGCTTTTTTATTTTATTTGAAAGAGTTCATTAATTGACTTTGATTGGCTTGACTTCATATCCTGAAAAATCTGCTTACTTGGTCCCATTGTGATTTAATTGACTAAAACACCCATATCAATCATCCTTCAACTTTTGGCTTTTTTAATATATTTTCAAGTTATATACATCGATAGTGTAATTATTTTTATAGTATAGTCGTCCAAAAGTTATCTGTAGGTAACCTCCAGAAAAAGCGTGATTCATAATCTTAAAAATACGGCAAATTAATTGCTATAACAAGTAAAACTAACATGATAGTATAAAATTTTTACATCAGTCGTATATAAGTTAAATTCATTGGTAATTAACAATTTAGCATGTTACTATCGGTTAAATTATATTTATCACTTTTTACACTAGCATATAACTAAAATCCTTTTAATAAAATTATATATTTTAAAGTCTTCAACCTTTTTGTGTTTCACTTTTAGATTCAATTCCAATTATAAAATGTCAAATGTGCCCTCAAGGGTTGACAACACTGTCTGCAAATTGGCTCTTTCAACTTTTTATAGTTCACACTTCTTACATCATGCTTTATGTTTTCGACTTTCAACCGTGTTGTTGACAAATAGTAGGTTGAAAAGAACTTATTATATGTCGTAAATTAAGTGATCTTTTTCAAACAAAGAAAATGAATCGGCTATCTTTTTCTTCTTCTGGCGTTTGGTATTTCCATTGGAGTAATACTAAATTTGAATTCACGCAAAGCCCTATATTAGTAGTAAAGCGCTCTAATAAAAGCAGTTCCAGTAAATTATTGTTTATACCTTAATATTCTAAAATGTGATGTAAATTGAAACAAAGAAAGTAATACGTTAAATACATCATGAATTTGTGATGCATCCCTTATTGTAATACTGATATTTCAAATTAATTTTTCGTCCTACAATCAAAATCATGAGATGTGTCATCTTTTTCTGTTTTAAAGAAAATTAAACGATTTATTTTTTTATGAAAAAAAATTAGTCTAAAATTTACTAACGAGTGGTTGATTATTTAACTTTCCACTTAGAATAAAGTTCGAAATTGATTTTGAATACTATATTCCCAAGGAAATATGACTAAATTCAGAATCGAAAATAAAAGAGGACAGCAAAAAAGACATTTTTTATGTCACTGGCTTTTCTTGCATCTGTCCACTTTGCAAACCAAATTCCCCCTTTTTATTCATTTCCAGTTTCTTGTAAGATTCCTTAAGCCAAAAGTAGAAACTAAAGAACTAAGAGCACGTTTGTACATAAGAAATTTTATTTTTTTCGAAAAATTTACACTTTTCGAAATTAATATTTGGTCATAAATTTTCACCAAGATCACTCACAGAACTTTAAAAACAACCCAAAATTATATTCATGTCCAAACACAATTCTAATTTTCAAATATCATTTTTACTTGAATTTTTTTTTTCACTTTCTTTTTTGAATTTTACAATTCTTATGTCCAAATGCCCACTAAAAGTTGTTCCATTCCTCTGAAGAAAAAGGCAGAATTTAATTTTCTTATATTGATTATCTGAAAAGTTTATGTTGACTAGTATCAGCTTTTTGCATGTCAAACTAAAACTTGGGCGAAAAGAAAAGCACAGTTAATGTAGTAAAACTTGACTTCAGGAAAAGCTTTAAAATTAAGTTAGAAATTCTAAAAAGGACACTTAAAAAAATTTAAGAATTCCACTCTTAAGATATGAAACCGGACTTAAGGCTATATTTTTTGTACCACAAAATTTGCTTTAACCCTAATTTTACAGTATAGTTTCAATTAAATCCTGTTCGAACTATATAGTTTCGCCTTATAGAGTTGTCACGAGTGCAATAATATTGCGCATCTATAAAGATCACTTTTAGTTCGCGGGCAAAACTATTTATATTCGGCAGCTGTCACACCTCATTTTCCCCTGGGGATAGGGAGTTTTTCCAATTTAAGTAATATTATTCGAAATGAGATTATTTATTTGATTAGAGTCGCCACTTGGAATATTTGTTATGGCGTCCCAAGTCACCGGTTTATTTTAAAATCCCAAATCGAGAAAATTGACTCTTATTTATGGTCCGCGAACACAGAAGACCAGGTAAGGAATTCTGTTAACTCGGGAGAAAGTGTTAGGTATTTCCGGATTCCGTGATTTTAGCACGGTCGATTCAATCATACCAGGCTTAATTGTTAATTACGTGTTTAAGAACCTATGTGCATTTTCTCTTTTACCGCTTTTAAATTATGGCGTTATGGATTTATTTTTGAAACGAATCACGTGTGCATGGATCCATTTTATTTGGGGCGCTAAAATAATGTCACGCGTATGTGTACACGATTAATCAAACTTTATTATACTTAAGGATTGTTTGGCTAAAGTCGCGCAAACGCGTACCTTGATTTATTTTGGGAATCATAATAATTTCACGCGAACGTGTACACAATCACAATAGTAAATTAAAAACCCGCCTAAGTATTCTACGAATGTTTCATGAGTTGATTATTTTCCTAAGATTTTAGATTATTGGGAAAGTCCAAGAATTATGGAATTATTGATGGAAAATGTAGTAAATTAGTTATGGAAAGGCGGGCTAGCTTATTCAATTATTTAAGGAAAAAGGCTAAAATTGTTATACTGGGTCGGATGAAGTTCAACTTTTTGAGGCCCAAATTCTTCTATTTCATTATAGTCCAAAACTAAACTATCGTATGTCAACCAATCCCAACTCAATGCCAAATCTTCACGGCCCAAGACACACATATACAAACAAATCACATGGCCTAATTTATTAACTAATTAATCAAATATAAACTCTAAAATTTATTCAGCAAAACAATCAAAACTCATGGCAAATTAGGATATGAACCAATAAAAATTCTTCAACAAATACCACAAGCAAACACATAAATAGAGATTCATGAACAAACATAATAAAAAGATCGATCAAAAAATATAAATCAAAAGAGGCAAGAACGGACCTCAATCAACCGCAATTTTTATTTAAAATGGGAGCTCTCAAATCCAAGTACAATTGAAGAGATTCAACTTAATACTTCTGCTAGAGATCTGAACCAAGATCGAAGGCTTCTAAAGGCGATATCGCTAGAACTTCGAACTGCCGAACTCGAACATCACATCACTTTAACGATGGTTTCGGAACTGATTTTGAAGTTCTTTTCGAGCTATTTCGCAGTTGGTTTTGCTGGATTTTTCGAAAGAAAGAGGAAGGAAGAATGACACGAGTAGAAATTTCCTTAGCGTAGAAAAAGGAAAAGAAAATTCTCTCAATTCTCTCCTCTCTCTTTTTTCTCTCTCTCTTTTCTCCTCTCTTTCTCCTCACATTTCTCTTCTATTTATAGAAAAAAATCAAATATTTTTTAGATTTTTATTTTATTATTTTTTAATTAAAAAATAAATTCCCACTTCCCATTTTTCTTCTTTTTTAAAAAATAAATAAATTTCTCACTTTCCTTTAATTTTATTTTTTAATTTTCCCACTTTTTAAACTTTTTTTTTATTTTTTATTTTCCACTTATTTTACTTTTCTTTTTTTTATTTCCACTTATTTTACTTTACTTTTTTTAATTTTCACTGATTTTACTTTTTTTTAATTTCCAATTTATTTTACTTTTATTTTTTAATTCCAACTTTTTTTTCTTTTCATTTTTAAAATTTTCACATTCTTTTACTTTTATTTTTTTAATTTTCTATTTTCTTTTACTTTTTATTAAACAATTTTCACCTACTTTTACTTTTACTTTTTTATTCCATACTTTTAATTTTTCTATTATTTTATTCCCATCCGAAAATTAAAAAATATATTTAATTTTTCCGTTTTTTTTAAATTTATTTTATTTTAAAATAAAGATAAAAAATAAAAATAAAACTAATAGTAATAATTTGACCTTTTAAATTATTTCTAATTCTTACCCTCTCTATATAAAAAATATATATTAAATTTCTAAAAATATTTACATAGTAGAAGGTGATAAAAATTCTAATATAGTAAAAAATTAGGTGCTCACAGCTGTCCCTCTTTGCTTGGAAACATGAAGGGTTTTCAGGCAAAGACTAGGAGAGCCATATGACTAATTTTTGACCAAATCATTATTCAAAAGGAAAAGAAATAAAATATAGGGTGCAACCGAGTTCTGATTTTGGACAGCCTACATATCCCGGGTTATAGGGGAATCAAGTCACGTGTAGTTCAAGGAGAATGGTGGAATGATGAGTTGAAGCGTCCAGCGAGGTTCCATCGAGGCTCCAGTCTGCGGTCATGCTATTATAAAAAAGAAACTAAACAAGCCTATCATCTATGAGTTACAAGATTCCTATCTATGAGTCATCTGAAACTTGATCTTGAGTCTTGACTGGTTCTTCATGCAGACTCTGATCTAAACCTTGATACTTGCTAGCTGTAGGTACTAGTTCATTGTTCTATAGCTTCTTCTAATCAAAACAAGACTCCAATGATCGTGGCTTCAGTCATGTCTTGAGCATTCCATATCTTTTCAACTGCTTTTGCATTTTGGATTCACCTATTTTTTCTTTTCTTTTATTCTAAATTGATACTTATTCTTTTGGTCATCTCGAACCCTGTGCTTCGAGGTAAAACCTACTCAGACACCAAAACAAACAAACAGACGAAAATTTTCTGCCCCAGTTTGCACTAGAAAAATTTCGTGAATTATTGTAACAAAATTCTAAACTACTTCTTTATTGAAAGCAATAAAAAGTCGGGAATGGTCTACCCCAGAAAAAATAGAGACTAGGGAATGAAACAAACTAGGGAGTGGAGACCCTATATTGAAAAAATGACTAGGGATTGGTGTACTATGATACTGATAAGGAAATGTAACCAGAGGTTGGTACCCTGTATTACGGAAAAAGAATGTAATCAGGGGTTAGTACCCTGTATTACTGAAAAAGAATGTAGTCATGGGATGGCGTCCTGTATTACTAAAAGGAAATGTAACCAGGGAATGTCACCCTGTATTATGGAAAATAAATATAACCAGGGGTTGGTGCCCTGTATTACTGAAATAAAAATGAATGCCTTGGGCGAAAATATTCTACCTCGGTTAAACTGTGAAAAGCGAGCCTGGGCGAAGAGTACTTCTACCTGGAATATGAGTTGGATCTCCCTAGGCGAAAAGTTTCTACCTGGGTTAAGCTACGTAAAACAACCTGAGCGAAGAGTACTTCTACCCGAAACTATGGGCTGGATCCCCCTAGGCAAAAAGGTTCTACCTGGGTTAATCTACGTAAAACAACCTGACTGAAGAGTACTTCTACCCGGAACTATGAGCTGGATCCCCCTAGACGAAAAGGTTCTACCTGGGTTAAGCTACGAAAAATATCTTGAGCGAAGCGTACTTCTACTCGGAAACTATGAGCTAGATCCCCCTAGGCGAAATGGTTCTACCTGGGTTAAGCTACGAAAAACAACCTGAGCGAAGAGTACTTCTACCCGAAACTATGAGCTGGATCTCCCTAGGCGAAAAGGTTCTACCTGGGTTAAGCTACGAAAAACAGCCTGAGTGAAGAGTACTTCTACCCGGAAACTATGAGGTGGATCCCCCTAGGCAAAAAGGTTCTACCTGGGTTAAGCTACGAAAAACAACTTGGGCGAAGAGTACTTCTACCCGGAACTATGAGCTTGATCCCCCTAGGCAAAAAGGTTCTACCTGGGTTAAGCTACGAAACACAGCCTGGGAGAAGAGTACTTCTATTCGGAAACTATGAGCTGGATCCCCCTAGAGGAGAAAAGGTTCTACATGGGTTAAGCTACGAAAAACATCCTGGGTGAAGAGTACTTCTACCCGGAACTATTTGCTGGATCCCCCTAGGCGAAAAGGTTCTACTTGGGTTAAGTTACAAAAAATAGCCCGGGCGAAGAACACTTCTACCCGGAACTACGGGTTGGATCCCCCTAGGAGAAAAGGTTCTACCTGGGTTAAGCTACGAAAAATAAGCCTAGGCGAAGAGTACGTCTACCCGGAAATATGAGCTGGATCCCTCTAGGCGAATAGGTTATACCTGGGTTAAGCTACGAAAATAATCTGTAATAGTGATGCATGCTGAAAATAAAAGAAAATAGAGATTTTGCGAAACTCACCTTTGGTGACATTCGTCCTTTAGGAATCACCATTCTGCACTGCTTTGTTCCTACTGCAAACAAAGAAAGATTGTGAGTTTTAAAAGTGGTAGTCGGTTTGTGGCCTTGATGTCTTTGACAGTTTGGCTTTGTGCACATCTTCTTTTGATGATGATGTCAATCTGTCACTAGATGTTTCATGAATACCACTTGCATTTATGGCCCTAGAGAGCCTTTGACTTTTCAAACTTTTACATGACGGTTGGTCGCGTGGGACTTAATCTTTTCAATTTGATTTTGCCTTTGTGGCATTTCACTTTCGACTTCTTTCCTCCAAAACTTTCAATTTCAGAGTATTGGGGAACCTTTGGCTTTTCAAACTTTGCCCAAACGGTTAGCCACTTGGGATTTAACCTATTCAACTTTATTTTTCCTTGTAGGCACTTTCAATTTAATTTCCTCCTTTCGATAGTTTTTGATTTCAAATCATAAGCCACCATGGCCAATCGGGGTTGACTTGATGCCCCTGTCAAGGTTGAGTGCCTCTTGAATATTAGCTTGTATCAAATGAAAGCCCTGTAAATCAGTCTTGCTATCCTTTCTTTGCCTTAGTTTTGGAATAGAGTTAGACCGAAAGGGATTCAAAGAACAACAAACAATGAAATGGACAATGAATTTAGACAAGATATATCCCTTTCGGGGGAAGGAAAGAAGGACTTATCTGAAGTATATGCGGATTTCAATGAACATGACATGCCTTTTGGACTCGATGCCCGATATGTGTCCACTGTACGACTCTCAGAAATTCATCACAACTTTTGCCTTGAAACCGAAAAACCTTACCTAGGACTGTGTCAATACCAATGGGTGTGAGGATCCTCTTTTCGATCAGTGGAGCCCTTTGCGGGTTTTCACCAACTAACCTCTCTCATTTCTCTTCTCGACATCGCATTATAGTGCTCTTTGCGAGTTTTCACTAACAAAACTCTCATTTTAGTTTCTTTACTCACCATCGCCTTGCAGTGTCCGTGAGGGTTTTCACCAATAAGACTCTCTCATTTTACTTCTCTCATTTTGTTGTATCAGATCCAAGTAACTGTATTCTCCAATTCTTGAACATTCTCGTTGATTGATCGGAAGGACTTGAAAAGGATTTGGGTAACAAGGATTTGGATTGAATTATAACTTTGGAACCTTTCAGGCGAAACCATCGTCGAACCATTGTAACATCTGGCCCACTTTCAACTTTTGGGGGAATGCGAATTTTTGTTTTGGTGTGACTGAACCCCATAGAGAGGCTGCCTACGTATCCTTTCGAAATCAAGTCAAACGTAGTTCAATGCACTTTGTTTTTGATTTTTTTTTTGCGTTTTCTTCTGTTTTGTTTTCTTTTCTCTTTCATTTTCCTTTCCCTTTTCCTTTTTTTTTCATTTTTCATTTCATTTTCTTTTTGTCTTTTCTTCTTCTTTTCTTTTTTCTTTTCCTTTTATTTTTCAATAACACATTCAAGTTCCAAAGAGGGAAATCAAAGGAAGGTAACCGGCTCAAAGGGTTGGCAAAATGATCAATGGTGTTTGGGTAGTGAGAATGAAAGCCTTCTTCATCCCAACCGGAGAACATTAATGCTATATAGAGGATCAAACATAGTACCTTTTGACTGCACATGCGTTGATAGTTGTTTGAGGGATATTTCCTTCGATGTTTCCCAAGTACAACACTCTCTTTTGGCAGTACTCTCGTTACAATGTATGGACCTTTTGACATTTTCGATTCTTTATTTTATTTCCTTAAAATTATCTTCATTGCATTCTGATTTTTGATTCATTATTTCAAAGTCTGACACCGTTTTAGGATTTAGGCCTGAAGTCCGCATGCATGTCATGTCATCAAAATTTGCATTTAATAGAACTGAAAAGAGAATAAGAAAAGTGACAAGATTAAGAAAAGAGACATTCCTAGACAATGAAATATTAATTTCATTTGATTTTTTTAATTTATTATTTTTTAATTTTTTTTAAAGATAGAAGGGTTTACATCGGAAAGTAAGACAACAAAGTTAAACATCCGGATCACACCCTGAAATAATCCGAATGCGGAAAGGATAGCAAGACTGGCTACTGAGAGTCCCATATGATCGGGAACTTTCAGGTTTGGCTACCATTTTTTGGATTTTCTTCTGTCTCGGCAATGGCTGCAGTGGCCTTCAGTGTCAGATCAAATTTCTCATTTTCACAAATCATTCCTACTACTGGCCCAGTGTTGTGAGCAGTCAAGGGATTGTTTGTCACATCATGAGTCTCCTCGTCCTGAAGAACTATTGCCTTAACCTCGATGAGGTCTTCCACTTCTCTTTAGAGAGTCCAACAATCTTCAGTATCATGTCCCACTACTTCGGAGCGGTATTCACATCTAGCATTAGCTCGGTGCGAGGGAAACTCGGGGTTTGGCCTGTTCGGGGTCACTGGATGCAGCAGACCTAGCCTGACTAGCTTTTGGAACAAGCTAGAGTATGATTCATCAATAGGGGTAAACTGATTCCTTCTGAGGGTCTCTCTTGGGCGAGGATTATATTAGGGAACATTTGGTTGGGGATTATATGGAGCTTGGTAGGGACGAGCATTTCTGGGAGGTAGAGCTTGATTTTGTGTATAATGTTGTGGACGCGTGTAAGATTTCGTGTTCTTCACCGCATATGAATGCGGTGCCATGACATAAGAAACATCTTGATGGGGATAATAGTGTTGTGGGATCTCAGGAAGCATATATGATTGGTTGAATTCCATACGGGCCCCCTCGAGTTGGAAGCCATCATGACTCTCTCTTCTCTCCTGTTATGTTCATCAAACCCTCCAAACTATTCTGAAACAGCTTGTGATGCGGCCTTAAAAGCAACTTGACTTAAGATTCGGCCCGTTTTTAAACTATTTTCGACCATCTTCCCAATTTTGATAGCCTCAGCGAATGGTCTACCCATAGTAAACATCATATTCTGGAAATAATTAGGCTCTTAAGCCTCTAGAAAAATAGTGATCAACTCATGAGTATCCATGTGTGGCTTAACTCTAGCCGCTTTCTCCATCCACTTGATGGCATACTCCCTAAAGCTTTCTGTGGCCTTTTTCTTCATATTGGACAGGGAATTGCGATCTGGTGCAATATCGATGTTGTACTAGAATTGTTTGATGAAGGCTTAGGCCATGTCATCCCATACATGCCGGTGAGAGATATCTTGGTCAATGAACCATTCAGAGGCTACCCCCACAAGACTTTCCCCAAAATAATCCATCAACAATTCTTCTTTTCCACATGTACCCCTCAGCTGGTTGCAATACCTTTTCAAGTGGGCGATAGGGTCGTTGTGTCCATCATACTTCTCAAATTTTGGGGTCTTGAACCCTGGTGGCAAATGGATATGAGGGAACATGCATAAATCACTGAACGAAACACTTTTGTGACCACCTAGTCCTTGTATGTTCTTTATGTTTTGTTCAAGACTTCTCATTTTCCTGGCCATCTTATCTAGCTCAACTGTCTTGGCAAACTTTTCATTTTCTACTGGTGATTCGTACTGAGGAGTCTGATTGTATGGAGCAGAGATCCTAAAAGCCATATTTTGAGAGTTGTATTGGCCATTATAAGCCTGAGGTGGTGGCTCATTGTTTGGCCTCGTCACAGGAGGTGGGGGCGGGATTGTATATACCGGTGCATCAGACACAATGAGAGGGGTGTTCCTTACCGGTGCGACTGAAGGTCGCATATTAGAGGTACCAGGGGCAGCATGGAGGTTGTAGTTTGGCACATACCCTAGTGGTAGAATGTGAACGCTCACTGCATGGAGCGGTGGTTGAGTAGCCTGGGGTACGGTGGAAGTTCCCTCCGAGGGCCCCTAGGGTAGAGGCTGACCGAAAACCCAAGATTGATATACATCAGACAGTTGTTTTCTCAATTTTTCTATTTCCTCCGATTCTCGCTCAACTGACGGACCCTGGGGATTGTCACTGAGCAACTCGATTTCATCACTGTTATCCATTACTGCCGTTCCCTTTGAATTGGTGAAGTAATGATATGTTGCTAGTTTCACCACAAATCAACCACCTTAAGCTTACTCTATAAGAGACAGCAAACGTGTTAGGGTTAGGCATTTTATAGATATGAATCACATGTAATATGCCACGCTCCTAACATTATCACCATATTTTCTTTACCCTCACACCTCATTTTGATCCCTCATCTTAGAATCGTTGAAAAATATTTTGATCGAATCTTTTGTGGGTTACCTACGTATCATGTCGCCGCATGAATCCGATCATTACGTAGTTCAGGGAGATCGAAAATAGACTGACCCATTTTTTTTTATATATAAAGATTTTTAAATATTATTTTTTTAGTTTAGTTTTTATTTTTATGGTATTTTGAATTTTTTGTTTCTAAAAAGAATGAATTCTAAGGAAGGAAAACAATATTTTGGATTTTGATTTGAATTTTTTTTGTTCTTTTTTTTTCGAATGAAAGATTTCGGAAAAGAAGAAAAATATTTTTGGATTTAATTTTTTTTATAGATTTTATAAGGAAAGAATTCTAAAGAGGGAATCAAGGAAAGAGAAAATATTTTTATTTATTTTTTGAAAATTGGGGCCGAAACCGATGAGGTTTGCCTACGTATCTCACATCCGGTGAGAAACAAACCCCCGTAGTTCGGTGAATATTTCAGGAATGGGATGACACTTTTATTTTTGGGAATAATTCAATCTTATTTTTTAATAATCGTTTTGTGGTAAAATTTTGACAGGGTTTTTGAATTTTCAAATACCGAGATTTTTTAAAAATCGAGTAAATTTTCTCTCTCTCCTATTTTCTTCCTTCTGGTTTTCTCTCAATTCTTATTTTTATGTTTTAGAAGCCGGTCAACATGCACAAACCGAATCTAACATCATGTACATGTAGCACATAAGATGCATCAGGATGGTCTTGTAATTATCGGGTACACCTGTCCTAGACGAACCCAACCCCTGTGTTGAGACCCCAAAGTCAAATGCACGTGATGCAAACAAACGTTCCTATTAGGGATCCGACATGAGGCTATGTTATTATAGGTTTAAAAATCTAGGTGTATTGTTCTAGACCTGGCTTTTTAGACCTGACATACCCAAGCGGACAGCCCGAGGCAAGGTGGGGGCAACGTACCGGGAGAACGGAAGTCTACCCAGCCTAGTTACTGATCCAACCTCGTTCTATTTGGTATGACTTCTAACAAAAAAGTGAGCCATGCGCACGTATGCACCATAAATTCAGAAGACTCAGGAGGGAAGCATAAGAAGGAAGTTTATATAGTTCAAATAATATCAAAGTGGTAAATGAGCGGCAATTAGCACATTAGGCCTACAAACACAATAATATCAACAATCAAGAAAACCAAGTATAGATCACATTACAAGCTCGAATTATGAATCTTGAACCAGAAGTTCTGGGTTATTATCCCCAACAGAGTCGCCAGAGCTGTGACACCTCATTTTTCCCGAGGGATAGAGAGTTTTTTCAATTTAATTAACATTATTCGAAATGGGATTATTTATTTGATTGGAGTCGCCACTTGGAATATTTGTTATGGTGTTCCAAGTCACCAATTTATTTTAAAATCCCAAATCGAGGAAATTGACTCTTATTTATGGTCTGCGAACACAGAAGACCAGGTAAGAAATTCTGTTAACTCGGGAGAAGGTGTTAGGTATTCCCGGATTTCGTGATTTTAGCACGGTCAATTCAATCATACCTGGCTTAATTGTTAATTACGTGTTTAAGAACCTATGTGCATTTTCTCTTATACCGCTTTTAAATTATGGCGTTATGGATTTATCTTTGAAACGGATCACGTGGGTATGGATCCATTTTATTTGGGGCGCTAAAATTATGTCACGCGTATGTGTACACGATTAATCAAGCTTTATTATACTTAAGGATTGTTTGGCCAAAGTCGCGCGAACGCGTACCTTGATTTATTTTGGGAATCATAATAATTTCACGCGAACGTGTACACAATCACAATAGTAAATTAAAAATCCGCCTAAGTATTCTACGAATGTTTCATGAGTTGATTATTTTCCTAAGATTTTAGATTATTGGGAAAGTCCAAGAATTATGGAATTATTGATGGAAAATGTAGTAAATTAGTTATGAAAAAGCGGGCTAGCTTATTCAATTATTTAAGGAAAATGGCTAGAATTGTTATACTGGGTCGGATAAAGTTTAACTTTTTGAGGCCCAAATTCTTTCTTTCATTATAGTCCAAAACTAAACTAGCGTATGTCAACCAATCCCAACTAATTGCCAAATCTTCACGGCCCAAGACACACATCCACAAACAAATCACATGGCATAATTTATTAACTAATTAACCAAATATAAACTCTAAAATTTAATCAGCAAAATAATCAAAACTCATGGCAAATTAGGATATGAACCAATGAAAATTCTTCAATAAATACCACAAGCAAACACATAAATAGAGATTCATGAACAAACATAATGAAAAGATCGATCAAAAAATATAAATTAAAAGAGGCAAGAACGGACTTTAATCAACCGCAATTTTCATTTAAAATGGGAGCTCTCAAATCCAAGTACAATTGAAGAGATTCGGCTTAATACTTCTGCTAGAGATCTAAACCAAGATCGAAGGCTTCTAAAGGCGATATCGCTAGAACCTCGAACTGGCGAACTCGAACATCACATCACTTTAACGATGGTTTCGGAACTGATTTTGAAGTTCTTTTCGAGCTATTTCGCAGCTGGTTTTGCTGCTCCTTTTTTGTTGGATTTTTCGAAAGAAAGAAGAAGAAAGAATGACACGAGTAGAAATTCCCTTAGCGTAGAAAAAGAAAAAGAAAATTCTCTCAATTCCCTCCTCTCTTTCTCCTCACATTTCTCTTCTAATTTTCACTTATTTTACTTTTTTTTTTTAATTTCCAGTTTTTTTACTTTTCTTTTTTAATTCCAACTTTTATTTTCTTTTCATTTTTAAAATTTCACATTCTTTTACTTTTATTTTTTAATTTTCCACTTTCTTTTACTTTTTTATTAAACAATTTCCACCTACTTTTACTTTTAATTTTTTATTCCATATTTTTAATTTTATTATTATTTTATTCTCATCCGAAAATTAAAAATATATTTAATTTTTCCGTTTTTTTTAATTTTATTTTATTTTAAAATAAAGATAAAAAATAAAAATAATACTAATAGTAATAATTTGACCTTTTAAATTATTTTTAATTCTTAACCTCTATATAAAAAAATGTAGCAAAATTAAAAAATTTATATTAAATTTCTAAAAATATTTACATAGTAGAAGGTGGTAAAAATTCAAATATAGTAAAAAATTAGGTGCTCACACAAACACTTACTCCAACTCACTAATTGCTTGTAACACCTGATTACAACTCGATTTCTTAAAATACATGTTTTGTTTCTAGTATTATACTGTATCACTCAATGACTCTGAGGTTGAGGCTGTAGAGCCAAGGCAGACTCAAGTCTTTTTAATTTTAGTTTTTATTTATAATATAGATATTCATTTAGCCTAAATGATATGCTAAATAGTGTTGTGTTGAACTTATACATACTAGTCTATTCTATATGTGTGTGTGTGTGTGTGTATGTGTATATATATTTCGGCTATTATTTTAAAAGCGACTTTACAATGTCATTTTTTCAATTATTCAAAATTCCGAATCCGTTTCGACTAGCAGATTAGGTATTCAAAAAAGTAGTTTAATTTCTTGTTATGACCAACTGTGAAGCTTAACTATGTCGTACTACATCTTAGAGCTTTTAGGAATTTTGGAAGAAAAATGAAAAATCAAAGAAGGTCTTGTATTTTGGATGATATATATTTCAGTTACGTAAAATTTGAAGTTTATGCGTTCTAACAGTGAATTCAAGTTAATATAAGATATTCCTGAGTTCACTATCAACTTCTTTTATATATATAAAATTTCTGAAATCACATATAGATTTTGAGCAAAACTATTTATATCACGTGAACAAATAGATGATACTGTAAATCCGCCGAGATTGCACTACACATGTAGTTATGCTTTTATCGAAGCTCTTAATGGAGTAGGTGTTTCATTAGATTGAACATTTATAGTATGTATAATTGCTTTTTCTTCCAAGGATCATGTCAAGATTTTGTTAACTACTATGAATCTGTGATTATATGACCATTTTGTCGCTTTTAATATGGTAAAATTAAATATTTTAATGGTATATCTAACTTATAAATGTCACATATTGTAGGTGTTTTCGCATAGCTAACTTGTTTTGTTTTAAGAGTTAGAATATCTTTTTGTTAGGCTGGGCGTTTACGAGGAACTAAGAGATCTTTGTCTGTGTTGACTTGAAACTCGTGGTGAAATAAGATAACCAGAAGCGACAAATAGTCGCGATCCAAACTGTCCATGCTTGATAGGTTAGCTTAAAAATATTTTTAACTTATTTACCTTTTCGTAATATCAAAAGTGTATATAAGTCAAATAATTATCTATAAGTCAAAATCAATCAAATGCTTTAAGTAAGCTCTCCTCAATATACTTCTAAATATTTCTAGCGAATAAGTTTAAGGGCATTTCAATCATTTTAATAGAAAATGCGCAAATTGTTTAGTATCATCTCAAGCACTTCTCTCCATACACAAAATTACTTAAATATTCATAAACTTAACTTCAACATTTAAAAGTACTTTTCAACTCTAGATACTTATCAATTATTTTCAATCAATGTTTTTTTCCATTTTATCTTTTACTCTTCTAGTTGTTGGGGTGGAAAGGGTTGTTGGGGTGGAAAGGGGTATTGTTCCACTGGGTCGCTGGTTCGGGCCTTGGAGTGAGACACTGTAGAAATTTGACAATGCCCTTCTATTAGTAATATTCAAATGGTAGAAAATAACAATTTTATGTTGCAGACAAAACATTTCTATATGTTATATGGAAAGATATGGAGTTAGCTGTCGAACCTTAGTCTACTAAAGTTTACTCGTGCCACATGGTTCAAAAACCTTAATTAGCAATATGATAGTCAATTCAACAACTCCAAGAATTCAGTAGTTTTTGGCCTAATATTCGAAGTATGTATATTTAAAGCAAGCAAAAAAAAAATTATACCACACCTATATTGTAAAAAGGGATTATTGGCATTCGGAAAGTTCAACAAATTTTCTATATATACATGCATATGTCTTTATAATATAGTGATATATTACTAGTGACACCTTATATACAAGTCGATTTTAGTTATACGAAAAAGTGCATTCGCGACCTTTAAATTTCGGGTTCGCCTCTCCTTTCATCCATGTGACTCATCTACCACATTCTCATACAAATGTAGAACTCAAACAATCCTGTATGTTCCCTAAATCATGGAAATATATTGAATATAAATATATTCAATCCTTTACACTAAGAGTGACATTAATATAAATCCTTAATATATTAGCAAAACATTTACGTACTTATTAAAGTGGGGAAGAAATTTGCAGTCGTAGTTACTAATTTTGCAAAGGCGTGGATTTGAATATAATCGAGTTAGGAGAAAGTATAAAATTTCTTCTTCTTCTTCTTCTTTTTTTTTTTTTTTTTTTTAATCGTTGATTTTGTACTAAGGAATTGATCGACCAAGCAAACAAAAGATAAACAACGAGATTATACAATTTAACAACTTAAAGTTAGAACTATTTTATTTTTGTCGTTACAAAAATGGGCTACATTTATTAAAATAACTACTTTAAATTCTTCAAACTTTATTATCCCACTCTACTAGTTATTACCAACTCAATGTAGTGTAGTTGCTTAGAAATGCATTGCTTACATTACATTTCCATTCACCAAAGATCAGTTTTGTCTCAATAAATAAGCAAATTAGGGCTGGGCTTTCACTTTCATATCTAAAATGACAAAACAAGTTTAGGTACTTCCAACTAGCTAATTCCATCGATGGTTGTTACAAATGTTTAAGGTTTAATTTTAAAATCATTTTGTACTAATTAGAGTTGAGTTGACAGTACGGCAATTGGCTATATGGTCAATGCAAAACTAAATAAAATTCATAACTATATGCAGAATATATATTCCCAAAACAGTGTTTAAAGTGCGTACGAGCAGTGTTTTTCTCTTTTCTAGAGCGTATAATTTTTCTTTAGAAGGGCATTATTATTCTTTTCACACCAGCATACTACAATTTTGACCAAAAAATTCTCTTTTTTTTTAATTACTTGTTATAAGTGCTTCTTTCATCTTTTATTTTGCTATCTTAGTCTCAGTTTTTTAAATATCTTGTACTGTTATTACTTGCTATCAGTGCTTCTTTCACCTTCTCTTTAGCTGAGGGTCCATCGGAAACAGTCTTTCTGCCCGTCCAGGGTAAGAGTAAGGCTGGGTACATTCAACCCTCCCCAAACTCCACTTGTGAGAAAATATTGGGTCGTTATTATTTTTTGGGTAGTAGACATGACATATAAAATTGTTAGATCTATAGGATATAGTACTATATTAAACTTTGTGTCCCACATGTTTCCTAAAACCTAGCTTGACCTAAGACAACATATTCTTATTTTATATATAAAAAATAAGTCACTTATAACTTATAAGATAATTAATATAGCTTATTCCATAAACATTAGTAATATGCAACATAGTTAAAATAGCTTATTTGACGAGGGATTTAACTTATATACATAGATAGTGTAATTGTTTTTATAGTATAGTCGTCCAAAGGTTATCTATAGGTAACCTCCAGAAAAAGCGGGATTCATAATCTTGAAAATACCGCAAATTAATTGCTATAACAGGTAAAACTAACATGATAATATAAAATTCTTCACATCCGTAGTATATAAGTTAAATTCATTGGTAATTAAAAAATTAGCATGTAACTATCGGTTAAATTATATTTATCACTTTTTACACTAGTATATAACTTAAATTCTTTTAATAAAATTATATATTTTAAAGTCTTCAACCTTTTTGTGTTTCATTTTTAGATTCAATTCCAACTATCAAATGTCAAATGTGCCCTTAAGGGTTGACAACACAGTTTGCAAATTGGCTCTTTCAACTTTTATAGTTCACACTTCTTACATCATGCTTTATGTTTTCTACTTTCAACCGTGTTGTTGACAAATACTAGGTTGAAAAGAACTTATTATATGTCGTAAATTAAGTGATCTTTTTCAAACAAAGAAAATGAATCGGCTCTCTTTTTTTTTTTTTCGCGCGTTTGGTATTTGCATTGGAGCAAGACTAAATTCGAATTCACGCAAAAACCCTATATTAATAGTAAAGCGCTCTAATAAAAGCAATTCTAGTGAATTAATGTTTATACCTTAATATTCTAAAATGTGATATAAATTGAAACAAAGAAAGTAATACGTTAAATACATCATGAATTTGTGATGCATCCCTTATTGTAATACTGATATTTCAAATTAATTTTTCG
The DNA here is from genome assembly GCF_000715075.1 of Nicotiana tabacum. Classification (NCBI taxonomy): domain Eukaryota; kingdom Viridiplantae; phylum Streptophyta; class Magnoliopsida; order Solanales; family Solanaceae; genus Nicotiana; species Nicotiana tabacum. The sequence continues at coordinate 8,081,210 of NC_134094.1, read as the reverse complement.
TCCTACAATCAAAATCATGAGATGTGTCATCTTTTTCTGTTTTAAAGAAAATTAAACGATTTATTTTTTTATGAAAAAAATCAGTCTAAAATTTACTAACGAGTGGTTGATTATTTAACTTTCCACTTAGAATAAAGTTCGAAATTGATTTTGAATACTATATTCCCAAGGAAATATGACTAAATTCAGAATCGAAAATAAAAGAGGGCAGCAAAAAAGACATTTTTTTTTTTATGTCTCTGGCTTTTCTTGCATCTGTCCCCTTTGCAAACCAAATTCTCCCTTAGAAACTAAAGAACTAAGAGTCCGTTTGGACATAAGAAATTATTCATTTTTTTTCGAAACATTTTCACTTTTTTTTTTGAAATCAGCGTTTGATCATAAATTTTTACTCATATCACTCACAAAACTTTAAAAACAATTCAAAATTATATTCATGTCCAAACACAACTCTAATTTTCAAATATCATTTTCACTTGAAATTGTTTTTCACTTTTGTTTTGAATTTTACAATTCTTATGTCCAAACGGCCACTAAAAGTTGTTCCATTCCTCTGAAGAAAAAGGCAGAATTTAATTTTCTTATATTGATTATCTGAAAAGTTTATGTTGACTAGTATCAACTTTTTGCATGTCAAACTAAAACTTGGGCGAAAAGAAAAGCACAGTTAATGTAGTAAAACTGACTTCAGGAAAAGCTTTAAAATTAAGTTAGAAATTCTAATAAGGAAACTTAAAAAAATTTAAGAATTCCACGCTTAAGATATGAAACCGGACTTAAGGCTATATTTTGTGTGCCACAAAATTTGCTTTTACCCTAATTTTACAGTATAGTTTCAATTGAATCCTGTTCGAACTATATAGTTTCGCCTTATAGGATAAGTACCTACTGTCCTAAAAGAGTTGTCACGAGTGCAATAATATTGCCCATGTATAAAGATCACTTTTGGTTCGCGGTCAAATCCAAAATTTCCACCTTCGGATCGTGATGATGCCTAATATTTCACTTGCTAGGCAAGCCAACATTAGAATAATTTTTAAATAATTTTTAAATTATCAATAATCAAAGAAATAAATACGGAACCAAAGTTTGAAATATAGTGAATACTCCATAAAAACAACGGTGTCTAAATACCATCCCAGAATTAGTGTCATACGTGCACGAGCTTCTAGAATAATACAAATAAAGGTCTGAATAAAATGAAGTTGTCTAGAAATAAACACACAGCTAAAGTAAAATAGACGGGGACTTCAGAACTGCGAACGTCGTGCAGTTATACCTCAAGTCTCCTCTGAGTAGCTGAAATCCGAGCAAGTCTATGGTACGCCGTTGGGACCAACTCCAAAATCTGCACAAGAAGTGCAGAGTGTAGTATCAGTACAACCGACCCCATGTACTGGTAAGTGCTGAGCCTAACCTCGACGAAGTAGTGATGAGGCTAAGGAGGGTTACTTATATTTTCTGTACGCAATATTAGTAATAACAACAATAATAGAAATAAATCGGGTAACTCGTTTATAAATAATTGAAGCCAACTCAGCAGTAATAACCAATTATCATTTCCATCAATTCAGTTGCAGCGTGTAACCCGCTCTCACAATATATATATATATATATATACATACATACATACATATATATATATATATATATATATATATATATATATGTATGTATGTATGTATGTATGTATGTATGTATGTATGTATGTATGTATGTATGTATGTATGTATGTATGTACATACATACATACATACATACATACATACATACATACATACTATATATATATATATATATATATATATATATATATGTATGTATGTATGTATGTATGTATGTATGTATGTATGTATGTCGACTTTTAAATAAGTCTGTTGCGGCGTGCAACTCGATCCTCCAATATGGACTTTTAATAAGTCTGTTGCGGCATGCAACTCGATCCTCCAATATGGACTTTTAATAAGTCTGTTGCGGCATATAACCCGATCCTCCAATATGGACTTTTAATAAGTCTGTTGCGGCGTGCAACCCGCTCCTCCAATATATTCATTATAATTAATTCTTATAGAAGAATTTCCCCAATAAATGCAACAATCAATATAAATTTTCACAGGTGCAATCACACCAGAACCAACAAATCTTCAGCAATTCTTTAACTTCGAACCTTGGTCCGTTAACCACCCGAAATCAACCCGAGGTCCCCGAGACCTCAACCAAACATACCAACAAGTCTTATATCCCAATACGAACTTAGTTGAACTCTCAAATCACCTCAAACAACTTCAAAAATATGAACTACACTCGGATTCAAGCTTAATGAACTTTGAAATTTTCAAATTCTACAAACGACGTCGAAACCTACCAAATCACGTCCGATTGACCTCAAATTTTGCACACAAGTCACATTTGACATAACGAATTCAAATTTTCAGAATTGGATTTCGACCTCGATATCAAAAAGTTAACCCCCGATCAAATTTTTCAAAAAATCAACTTTCGCCATTTCAAGCCTAATTTTACTACGGACCTTCAAATAATTTTTCAGACACGCTCCTAAGTCCAAAATCACCATACAGAGCTACTCGAATCATCAGAATTTGAATCCGAGGTTGTTTACACATAGATCAATATCCGGTCGACTTTTCCAACTTAAACTTTCTATTTAAGAGACTAAGTGTCTCATTTCACTCTAAATTCTCTCCGGACTCGAACTAACTAACCCGATAAGTCATACAACAACCATAAAGTACACGAAGCAGTAAATGGGGGAACGGAGCTGTAATACTCAATACTACCGGCCGGTCGTTACATGTCCACTTTGCAAACCATATTCCCCCTTTTTATTCATTTCCAGTTTCTTGTAAGCTTCCTTAGGCCAAAAGTAGAAACTAAAGAACTAAAAGTTGTTCCATTCCTCTGAAGAAAAAGGCAGAATTTAATTTTCTTATATTGATTATCTGAAAAGTTTATGTTGACTAGTATCAGCTTTTAGCATGTCAAACTAAAACTTGGGCGAAAAGAAAAGCACAGTTAATGTAGTAAAACTTCGACTTCAGGAAATTAAAGCTTTAAAATTAAGTTAGAAATTCTAACAAGGAAACTTAAAAAAATTTAAGAATTCCACACTTAAGATATGAATCTGGAATTAAGGCTATATTTTTTGTGCCACATAAATTTGCTTTTACCCTAATTTTACAGTATAATTAGTTATGAAGGAGACTCAATTGAATCCTGTTCGAACTATGTAGTTTCGCCTTATAGAATAAGTACCTACTGTCCTAAAAGAGTTGTCACGAGGGCAATAATATTGCGCATCTATAAAGATCACTTTTAGCTTGCGGTCAAAACTATTCATATTTGGGGATCCTCGTGTCGCTCCAATCTATCCTTGCACCGATCAATGAAATCCTGGGGATCCTCATGTCGCTCACCCCCAAAGACAGGAGGATGTAGTCTAGGTGTCTAAATTGCCAGCAAGTTAAATATGAGAATCAGAGGCCAGGTGGCCTACTTCAGCAGATGACTATACCAGAGTGGAAATGGGAGCAGATCACTATGGACTTCGTTGTTGGTCTCCCACAGACTCAGCGGAAGTTTGATGCAGTTTGGGTGATTGTGGACAGGCTGACCAAGTCAGCTCATTTCATTCCTGTGAGGACTACCTATTCTTCCGAGCAGCTAGCTCGAATCTACATCCGTGAGATCGTCAGGCTTCATGGCGTACCGGTATCTATTATATCTGACCGGGGTACGCAGTTTACATTACGATTCTGGAGAGATATACAATATGAGTTGGGTACTCGGGTTGAGTTGAGCACAACATTTCACCCTCAGACGGACGGGCAGTCCGAGCGCACTATTCAGATATTAGAGGATATGCTCTGTGCGTGTGTGATAGATTTTGGGGGTTCTTGGGACCAGTTCTTGCCACTTGCGGAGTTTGCTTACAACAACAGTTATCAGTCCAACATTCATATGGCACCGTATGAGGCTCTGATACTATGTTGTCACGACCCAATTTCACCTATAGGTCATGATGACGCCCAACACTATAGCTAGGCAAGCCAACTAATAAATTAAACATGTATCGATAAAATTTAAATCCAAAAGAAATAATAAGACACCAAATTCTACCAATATGTGTGCCAAGACCTGGTGTCATAAGTGTATGAGCATCTAGTAAATTATTCAAAAATCCAAATACTATCTGAAATAAAAATAGACAGAATTAAAAATACAATAAGAGGCACTGGTAGCTGCAGGACGGCTCAGAAAGGTAGCTCACCACTACGCCCCTGGATAATGAGAATGTGCTATGATAGGTCCTCCACTAGTATCTGTCTCAGATCCTGCACAAAAAGTGCAGCAAGTGTAGTATGAGTACGTAAACAACGTTTACCCAGTAAGTATCAAGCTGTCACAACCCGAAATTCCTACCTTCGGACCGTGATGGCTCCTAACATTTCACTTGCTAGGCAAGCCAACGTTAGAATAATATTAACCAATTTTTAAACAATCTTTAAATTATTAATAATCAAGGAAACAAAAGCGGAAGCAAAGTTTGAAATATAGTAAAATAATCCATAAAAAAATAACGGTGTCTAAATACCATCCCAGAATTGGTGTCACAAGTGCACGAGCTTCTAGAATAAATACAAACAAAGATCTGAATAAATTAAAGCTGTCTAAAAATAAACACACAGCTAAAGTAAAGTAGACGGGGACTTTAGAATTGCGAACGCTGTACAGTTATACCTCAAGTCTCCTCTGAATAGCAAAAATCCGAGCAAGTCTACGGTACGCCGCTGGGACCAACTCCGAAATCTGCACAAGAAGTGCAGAGTGTAGTATCAGTACAACCGACCCCATGTACTGGTAAGTGCTGAGCCTAACCTCGACGAAGTAGTGACGAGGCTAAGGCGGGTCTCTTACATTACCTGTACGCAATATTAGAAACAACAACAATAATAGAAATAAATCAAGTAATTCATTTATAATAATTGAAGCCAACTCAGCAGTCATAACCAATTATCATTTCCATCAATTCAGTTGCAGCGTGCAACCCGCTCTCACAATATATTCACATTCAATTCTGTTGCAGTGTGCAACCCGCTCTCACAATATATTCATTTTTAATCAAGTCTGTTGTAGCGTGCAACCCGATCCTCTAATATGGACTCTTAATAAGTCTGTTGCGGCGTGCAACCCGATCCTCTAATATAGACTTTTAATAAGTCTGTTGCGGCGTGCAACCCGATCCTCCAATATAGACTTTTAATAAGTCTGTTGCGGTGTGCAACCCGATCCTCCAATATATTCATTATAATCAATTCTGTTGTGGCGTGCAACTCGCTCCTCCAGTATATTCATTTACCAATTCTTATAGAAGGAATTTCCCCAATAAATGCAGCAATTAATATGAAATTATAAGACAACAAGCATACAATAATTATGATTTATTCATGAAACAGACAATGTCAAATAACAAATTATTATAGAAATCAAGGAGAAAATAGGCAGTTTAATATTTAATATGCTAAATGTCAAATAACAATTAAGACACATAATTCAAGTAGCATGTAACAATTAATGCAGGAATTCAAGAATTGATATTTGGCAAAGAATAAGAGAGAAACAAATATTATAATAATTAATTTATGATTTAAAATAAATTATGATTTTTCAAGTAATTATGCAAAGAATTAATTTGACGACGTATAGACACTCGTCCCCCGCCTATACGTCGTTCACATGCATTTCACATAACAAATAATTTTAGGGTTCTATTCTCTCAAGTCAAGGTTAACCACGACACTTACCTCGCTTTGCAAATTTCAATCAATTATTCAACTACAACTTTTCCTTTTAAATTTGCCTCCAAAATCTTCAAATCTGTTCACAAATAATTCAATATATTCAATACTAATCAAAATTAATTCCATATGAATTTATACATTTTTCAAATAAAAATCTGTTCTATAAATTCACGGATTCATGATATAAACGAGTATGAAATCATGAAATATAATCATATAGGATGAGGAACACTTACCCCAATGTTTTCCGTAAAAATCGCCCAAATATCGTCTTACCCGAGCTCAAAAATGGGAAGGAGATGAAAATGGGTAGAAATCCCATTTCTAGAACTTAAGTTCCATTTCTAGGATTTTTACCCTTCGCGTTCGGGAAGGTACTCTCGCGAACGCGAAGCACAATTTTGTGTTGTCCAACTTTTACTCTTCGCGAACGCGAGGGATACTTTGCAAACGCGAAGCTTGCCTGGCTTGGCCTTCGCGAACGCAAGATGCCCTTTACGAACACGAAGGCAATTGACCTGGCCAGTCTCTTTCCCTTCGCGAACACGGGGTTTCGATCGCGAACGCGAAGTTTCGCATCCCAAGCCTTCGCGAACGCGTTCTCTCTGTCGTGAATGCAAAACACAAAATGTGCCATCCCCAATTTGCTCTTCGCGAACACGAGACTCCCCTCGTGAACGCGAAGAAGGAAACCAGAAGTAGGTTTCTGCAGTTTCCTCAAGTCCAAAAATGATCCGTTAACCACCCGAAACCAACCCGAGCCCTCGGGGCTCCAAATCAAATATGCACCCAAGTCCTAAAATATCATACGAACTTGTTCGCCCGATCAAATCGCCAAAATAACACCAAGAACTACGAATCGGACACCAAATCAAAGAAAATTTTCAAGAAAATTTTAAAACTTATATTTTTACAACCGGGCATCCAAATCACGTCAAATCAACTCCGATTCTCACCAAATTTGGCAGACAAGTCATTAATATTATAGTGGACTTATAACGGGATTCGGAACCAAAATACGTACCCGAGGTCAATAAATCCAATATTAGTAATTTCTTAAAAATCATTAAGCTTTCAACCTTTTAATTTTTCATCAAAATTCCATATCTCGGGCTAGGGACCTCAGAATTCGATTGCGGGCATACACCCAAGTCCCAAATCACGATACGGACCTACCGGAATAGTGAAAATACTGATCCGGATCCATTTACTCAAAATATTAACCAAAGTCAACTTAGTTGAGTTTTAAAGCTCTATTTCACATTTTAATCCATTTTTCACATAAAAACTTTTCAGAAAATTGTACGGACTGCGCACGCAAGTCGAGAAATGATAAATAGTACTTTTTGAGGTGTTAGAATACAGAATTACTTATTAAATTTAAAGATGTTTATTGGGAATTGAAGGAATTTAATTAATATATTGAGAATTTTTAAAATTGAAGAAATTTAATTATTTCTGCTGGTTAAATAAATTATTGTAATATTCTGTGAATCATGCTGATTTAGATATTCTAGTTTTATTTCAATTATTATTATTGACCCATAGTGAGTGTCAAAGTCGGTCATCTCGTCTCTACCACTTCGAGATTAGGCTTGATACTTACTGGGTACACGTTGTTTACGTACTCATACTACACTTGCTGCACTTTTTGTGCAGGATCTGAGACAGGTACTAGTGGAGGACCTATCATCACATACCCACGTTATCCCGAGGCATAGTGGTGAGCTGCCTTTCTGAGCTGTCCTGCAGCTACCAGTACCTCCTGCAGCTACCAGTGCCTCTTCTTGTATTTTTAATTCTGTCTATTTTCATTTCAGACAGTATTTGAATTTTTGTATAATCTACTAGATGCTCATACACTTGTGACACCAGGTCTTGGCACACACATTGGTAGAATTTGGTATCTTATTATTTTTCTTAGATTTAAATTTTATCGATATATGTTTAATTTATTAGTTGGCTTGCCTAGCTATAGTGTTGGGCGCCATCATGACCTATAGGTGAAATTGGATCGTGACAACATGATATCAGAGCACTAGGTTCACGTATCGACTATTATTTTGAAAGCGGCTATACAATGTTATTTTTTCTATTATTCAAAGTTTCCGAATCCGTTTCGACTAGCAGATTAGGTATTCAAAAAGTAGTTTAATTCTTTGTTATGACCAACTATGAAGCTTAACTATGTCATATTACATCTTAGAGCTTTTAGGAATTTTGGAAGAAAAATGAAAAATCAAAGAAGGTCTTGTATTTTGGATGATGTATATTTCTGGTCATATAAATTTTGAAGTTTATGCGTTCTAACAACGAATTCAAGTTAATATAAAATAATCCTGAGTTCACAATCAATTTTTTTTTTATATATATAAAATTTCTGAAATGACATATAGAGCTTGAGCAAAACTACTTATATCACGTGAACTAATAGATAATACTGTAAATCCGCACACATATAGTTATGCTTTTATCGAGCTCTTAATGGAGTAGGTGTTTCATTAGATTGAGCATTTATAATATTTATAATTGCTTTTTCTTTCAAGGATAATGTCAAGATTTTGTTAACTACTATGAATCTCTGATTATATGACCATTTTGTCGCTTTCAATATGGTAAAATTAAATATTTTAATGGTATATCTAACTTATAAATGTCACATATTGTAGGTTTTTCCAGCTGCATTTGCCGGAAGGAACTTCAATTATCCATAGCTAACTTGTTTTGTTTTAAGAGTTAGAATATTGGCCGGGCGTTTACGAGTAACTAAGAGATCTTTGTTTGTGCTGACTTGAAACTCGTGGTGAAATAAGATAACCACAAGCGACAAATAGTTGCGATCCAAACGGTCGATGCTTGATAGGTTAGCTTAAAAGTATTTTTAGCTTATTTACGTTTTTGTAATATCAAAAAGTGTATATAAAGTCAAATAATTATCTATAAGTCAAAATCAATCAAATGCTTTAAGTAAGCTCTCCTCAATGTATGAGCCTCTTAACTTATAGTAATTATTTTTGGTTTTACGTTTTTCTCCAATTATTTTTATTTCATCTAATATTTTTATTATATTATCTAGATCCTTTTCATTCTTTATTATTCCTATTTTTTGTAGTCCTGTTTTAAAATTGTATAATTCTGTTTCAATATCTATTAAAGTATAGTCTTTTTCTAGCTAATAAGTTTAAGGGCATTTCAATCATTTTAACGAAAAATACGCTCATCAGCCCCTCTTTATCAAATGCTCACCAATTGTTTAGTATCATCTCAAGCACTTCTCTCCATACACAAAATTACTTAAATATTCATAAACTTAACTTCAACATTTAAAAGTACTTTCAACTCTAGATACTTATCAATTATTTTCAATCAATGTTTTTTTCCATTTTATCTTTTACTCTTCTAGTTGTTGGGGTGGAAAGGGGTATTGTTCCACTGGGTCGCTGGTTCGGGCCTTGGAGTGAGACACTGTAGAAATTTGACAATGCCCTTCTATTAGTAATATTCAAATGGTAGAAAATAACAATTTTATGTTGCAGACAAAACATTTCTATATGTTATATGGAAAGATATGGAGTTAGCTGTCTAACCTTAGTCTACTAAAGTTTACTTGTGCCACATGGTTCAAAAACCTTAATTAGCAATATGATAGCCAATTCAACAACTCCAAGAATTCAGTAGTTTTTGGCCTAATATTCGAAGTATGTATATTTAAAGCAAGCAAAAAAAAAATTATACCACACCTATATTGTAAAAAGGGATTATTGGTATTCGGAAAGTTCAACAATTTTTTTATATATACATGCATATGTCTTTATAATATAGTGATATATTATTAGTGACGCCTTATATACAAGTCGATTTTAGTGGTATGAAAAAGTGCCTTCGCGATCTTTAAATTTTGGGTTTGCCACCGACCTTTCATCCATGTGACTCATCTATCACATTCTCATACAAATGTTGAACTCAAACATCCTTTTCCGAGAAACGAGGGGACTATCCGTATATATTCAATCCTTTACACTAAGGGTGACATTAATATACATCCTCAATATATTAGCAAAACATTTACGTACTTATTAAAGTGGGGAAGAAAATTTGTAGTCGTAGTTACTAATTTTGCAAAGGCGTGGATTTGAATATAGTCGAGTTAGGAGAAAGTATAAAATTTCTTTCTCTCTTTTTATTTTTTTATCTTTGATTTTGTACTAGGGAATTGACCAACCAAGCAAACAAAAGATAAACAACGAGATTATACAATTTAACAACTTAAAGTTAATACTATTTTATTTGTGTCGTTATAAAAATGGGCTAGAATATTATATTACAAATAACTAAGTATAAATTCTTCAAATTTCATTATCTTGCTCTACTCGTTATTACCAACCCAATATAGTCCAAAGACCTAATTGTTTAGTTGCTTAGAAATGTATTGCTTACATGTCCAATCACCAAAGATCAGTTTTGTCTCAATAATAAAGCAAATTAGGGTTGGGGTTTCACTTTCATCCAAAATGACAAAACAAGTTTAGGTACTTCCAAAACAGCTAATTCCATCGATGGTTGTTACAAATGTTTAAGGTTTAATAAATTAGAGTTGAGTTGACTCCATCGACTCATTATGTCAATTTATAAATTCATTTAAATCATAAAGAACTCCCTCCGTCCCAATTTTATGTGTCATACTTTTTTTAAATTATGTCGAAAAAAGAATATCATACTTTAGTATTTAGAAATATTTTAACTTTAAATTTTTTATTTTACTTTAATGAGATGATAGATAACATTACAAATGTCTACGAGTTGTTTTAAGCTACAATTTATTTATTTTTTAAATTTCTTGTCCGGTCAAACCCTGCTATATAAATACAGATAATATATGGTGGTCTAGTTCATGACTTGCGGTTACAAAGAAATTTAAACTAACAATTACTCTATTCATCTTCCTACATATAACAATAGCACAGAATTTGCGGTACAGTGCGGCAATTGGCTATAAGGTCAATGCAAAATTAAATAAAATTCATAACTATAGGCAGAATATTCCCAAAACAGTGTTTAAAGTGCGTACGAGCAGTGTTTTTCTCTTTTCTACTAGAGCGTATAATTTTTCTTTAGAGGTGCAGTATTATTCTTTTCACACCAGCATACTACAATTTTGACCAAAAAATTATCCTTTTTTATTACTTGTTATCAGTGCTTCTTTCATCTTTTATTTTACTATTTTAGTCTCAATTTTCTAAATATCTTATACTGTTATTACTTGCTATCAGTACTTCTTTCACCTTCTCTTTAGCTGAGGGTTTATCGAAAACAGTTTTTCTGCCCGTTCAGGGTAGGAGTAAGGCTGGATACATCCTACCCTCCCCAGACCCCACTTATAAAAATACACTGAATAATCGTTATTATTTTTGGGGTCGCAGACATGACCTATAAAATTGTTAGATCTATAGGATATAGTACTATATTAAACTTTGTGTCCCACATGTTTCCTAAAACCTAGCTTGACCTAAGACAACATATTTTTATTGGTTTTCCACTAAGACACACTAAAAGGGAAAATGCCCCCTAGCTATCAGATTTTTTTTTTCATTTGCAGAGCAGTTCGAGACCTCTAATTAAAAGTGAATGAATCCTATATATCCGATCATAACTCGTAAAAATTTAACTTATACCCGTTTTATTTTTTCGTTTGCATCCGTACCTATTTTTTTTGTTAAAATTATTTTAAAAAGACGATTTTGCCTTTCTTTAATAAAAGACTATTGACAAACTGCAAGACAAAAACTTAAGCATATTTAGGCTGAAGTTTTAGCAAATAAACTAAAAAACTTCAGCTTCTTTAGACTGAAGTTTCGGATAAGACTCAGGACAAAGCTGTAGACTGCGTTATAAAACTTCAGCATATTTTGGTATGAAGTTTTAGCAAATGAACTTAAGCATGTTTAGTCTGAAGTTTAGCAAATGAACTAAAAAACTTCAACATGTTTAGTCTGAAGTTTTAGCAAATGAACTAAATAACTTCAGCATATTTTGTCTGAAATTTTAGCAAATGAATTAAATAACTTTAGCATGCATTAGCAAAAACCCATTAGAAAATTACATACTACAAGACAAAAACTTAAGCATGTTTAGTCTGAAGTTTTAGCAAATGAACTAAAAAACTTAAGCATGTTTAATCTGAAATTTAGCAAATGAACTAAATAACTTAAGCATGTTTAGTCTGAAGTTTTAGCAAATGAACTAAATAACTTAAGCATGTTTAGTCTGAAATTTTAGCAACTGAACTAAATAACTTAAGCATGTTTAGTCTGAAGATTTAGCAAATGAACTAATGTAACGACCCATCCGGTCGTTTCGAGAGTTGTAACCCTGTTTTCCCCATTCCTACTTCTTTTTGTGTTATTCAACTATATTATGTTATATCGGGTTAGTTGGTTCGAGTCCGGAAGGAACTCGGAGTGAAATGAGATACTTAGTCTCATAATTGAAAATTTTAAGTTAGAAAAGTGGACAGGATATGGACCTATATGTAAACGACCTCGGATTTGAATTTTGATAATTCCAATAGCTCCGTATGGTGATTTTGGGCTTAGGAGTGTGTCCGAAATATTATTTGGGAGTCCGTAGAGGAATTAGGCTTGAAATGCCGAAAGTTTTATTTTTGAGAAGTTTGACCGGGGGGAGGTGACTTTTTGATATCGGGATCGGATTTCGATTCTAAAAATTGGAATACCTATGTTATGTCATTTAGGACTTGTGTGCAAAATTTGAGGTCAATCGGACGTGATTTGATAGGTTCCGGAGTTATTTGTAGAAATTAAAAATTTCAAAGTTCATTAGGCTTGAATTGGGGTGTAATTCATGGTTTTAGCGTTGTTTGAGATGATTTGAGAATTCGACTAAGTTCGTATGATATTTTAGGACTTGTTGGTATATTTGGTTGAGGTCCCGAGGGCCTCGGGTGAGTTTCGGATGGTTAACAGATCAAAAATTAAACTAGAACAGTTGCTGCAATTTCCTTCTATTGGAAATTGCTTCTGCCCAGATCGAGCTCAAGGTCGAGGGCAACGATCAAATCCATGATCGAGCCCAGAGTCGAGGGCCACGATTGAAGGCATGATCGAGCTCAGGGTCGAGGGCCATGATCGAAGCCCAGATTGAGCTCATGGTCGAGGGGCACGATCGAAGCCATGATCGAGCCCAGGATCGAGAACCAGGATCGAGGGGCAGGACCGAGGACCAGGATCGAGGACCTCGATCGAATGCCAAGATCGAGGGCCAAGATCGAGGCAGAACCGAGGATGTCTGGGCAGAATTATAAAAACAGGGACTTCGTCCCATTTGCCATTTTTGACAAATTGAAGCTTGGGGAGAAGCGATTTTTGATATATTTTCAAGGTAAACTTGAGGTAAGTCCCTTGTGATTATTTTTACTCCATAATATTGAATTATCATCGAGTAATACGACTAGATTACATGATTTTGAGGTGTAAATCAGAGATTGAAACTTAGAAATTTGGAAAATAGATTTGTAGATTTGAGGGTCGAGTTGAGGTCGAATTTTGGTAAAATTGGTATGGGTAGACTCGTGGTTGAATGAGCTTTCAGATTTTGTAACTTTTGTTGGGTTTCGAGATATGGGCCCCACAGGCAATTTTTGAGCCAATTTCGAGTTTTGGTCTAATTTTGAAGCTTTTCTTATGGAATTCATTCCATTAGTGTATGTTGATGGTATTATACTGATTATGAATAGATTTGGAGCATTTGGAGGTAGAGTCCAGAGGCAAGAGCATTGCGGGGAAGAGATTTGACCGGTTTGAGGTAAGTAATGATTGTAAATCTAGTCCTGAGGGTATGAAACCCCAGATTTCGTATCATTCTATTATTTTGAGGTGACACACCTGCTAGGTGACGGGCGTGTGGGCATGCACTGTTGGAGATTTGTGACTTGGTCCATCCCGTAGCAACTGTAAAGTTGCATACTTTGTTGAAACCATTTGATACTTATATGTTTTAGACAGAATTTCAGTAAATTTGGCCGAATGCCATGTTTGGGCCTTGCGCTAATACTGTTTGGACCCTTACGGGCTGTTTCTTATCATCCTCTCATTGTTTTCGATTGAAAATCTATACTCAGTCATGTTTATATTTGTTTACCGCATAACTCAGTTTTATGACTCTATTTTGATGCATATAAATATTTTGGGCCGAATGCCCTATTTTACTGGAATGCCCGAGGGCTTGATTTATGAGGATAAGTGTGGATCGGGGTTGCCTGCCTGCAGCATACTTGTGACTGAGTGAGGCCGAGGGCCTGATTAGTGAGGATGAGTGTAGATCGGGGCTGCCCGCCTGCAGCATACTTTATTATTATCGCACATGAGTTGTCAGTGCAGATTATAGTGCTTGGGCTGAAGGAGCCCCTCCGGAGTCTGTACACACCCCCAGTGAGCGCAGGTGCCTACTCAGTGCGAGTGTCCAGTGCCGAGTGATGAGTGACTGGGAGGCAAGAGTGATTGTGAGGTATGCCCGAGTGGCACGAGTGACTGTGAGGTTTGCCCGAGTGGCTGTTTATGATTTCATCATTTTTGCTCACCTTTGCATTGAGCCTTTGTTTGAAAAATTATTGGAAAAAAATATCTTTAAAATGATTTTTATTGGAACTGGGTTTAAATGAGATGTTTGATTCAAATCCTGATTTTTAAGAGCATGTGGTATTTTACTAAGATTTCCTGATATAAACGTTATATGCTTTACTGCTCGTCACTACTGCTCAGTCTTTATTTATTGTTGTTACTTACTGAGTTGGCGTACTCACGTTACTCCCTGCACCTTGTGTGCAGATCCAGGTGTGGCTGAACACGGTAGCTGTTATTGAGTGTTCTGGTTGCAGATTTTCTTGGAGATAGGAAGGTAGCTATTTGGCGATCGCAGCCCCCTACTCTTCTCCCTCTTATCTTCCTCTAGTAGTATTTAACTATTTTTCCAGGTTGAGTTAGCCTTGATATTGTTAGACAGATAATAGTAGATGCTCATGACTAGTGACACCCCGATGTCGGGCTTTTCTTTTCCGCACTTCTATTTTTCTTTGATTTGAATTATTTAAATGGAGGTTTTTATGTTAAATAACCTTGAAATTATCTTTGAAATGAAAATATCGTTTTGTTTTGGAAATGAGTCGGTTTGCCTAGTTCCACGATAGGCGCCATCACGACATGGGGTTAGTTTTGGGTCGTGACAGATTAGTATCAGAGCTCTAGGTTCATAGGTCTCACGAGTCATGAGCGGGTTTAGTAGAGTCTTGCGGATCGGTACAGAGACGTCTGTACTTATATTCAGGAGGCTGCAGAACCTTTAGGAAACTCCACATTCTTGAATTCTTGTCGTGCGAATCTGTTGATTCTAGTAACTAAACATCTATTGTTTCATTCTCTCACAGATGGTGAGGACTCGTGCTACCGGTCAGGAGGGCCAGCTACCAGTACCACCAGCCAGGGCCGCGGTAGAGGCCATAGTAGGGGCAGAGGTGCAGCCCGTACAACAGTTGGGGCAGTACCTACAAATCCACCGGTTGTCCCAGATCAGGACCAAGTTCCAGTTGTTGATGCACCAGCTAAGGCACCACATGTGCCTATTGTGATTCCAGGCCTTCAGGAGGCCCTAGCTCAGATTCTGACAGCATGTACTGGCCTTGCTCAGGCGGTCTCTATTTCGACGGCCGCAACCATTTCTCAGGCCAGGGGAGGCACTCAGACTCTCGTCGCTCGCACACCCGAGCAGGTTATTCAGGGACTTCAGACACCAGAGGCACTACCAGCCCATCCGGTTGCTGTTGCTCAGGATTATGTGTTTCCTGCTATGCTTGAGGATGATCAGCGTAGGTTGGAGAGGTTTGGGAGACTTCAGCCACCACCTTTCAGTGGCACAGAGAGAGAGGACGCTCAGGACTTTTTGGACAGGTGTCGGAGGATACTCCGTACTGCTGGTATTTTGGAGACTTGTGGGGTCTCATTCACTACCTTTCAGTTTTCTGGGGCTGCACTTGATGCTGGGAGACTTACGAGAGGCGTAGGCCTGTTGGCGCAACACCCCTTACTTGGCAGCAGTTCTCCATGGTCTTTTTGGAGAAGTTCGTGCCTCGATCCCACAGAGAGGAGCTGCATAGATAGTTTGAGCGGCTCCGCCAGGGTGATATGTCTGTGGCGCAGTATGAGATGCGGTTCTACGAGTTGGCCCGTCATGCTATCTGGTTAGTTCCCACGGACAGAGAGAGGATCATGAGGTTTATTGATGGCCTCACTTATCATCTACAGTTGCTCATGACTAGAGAGCGAGTTTCGGGTGCCACCTTTGATGAGGTTGTCGACATTGCTATGCAGATTGAGATGGTTCGCGGTCAGGAGAGGGTTGAGCGGGAGGCCAAGAGGCCTCGTGGTCAGGGTGGATTCAGCGGTGCTCCTTTTGGGGGTCAGTTCCAGCACGGTAGAGGTTGTCATTTCAGACAGGCTCAGTCACCTCAGCCATTTCATCGGGGTGCATCATCTGGCCATGGTTCTCACAGTTCTCATCAGGGCCACTCATCACTTAGTGCCTTTCCAGTTCAGAGTTCGTCCCGTGCTCCACCTGTTCAGGGCTCTTCCATGCCGGGTTCTTCTACCAGTCATCCCGGTGCTAGGGGTTCCCTTCAGTTTCCGCTGCCAGCACCAGGGAGTTGTTTTGAGTGTGGGGAGCTTGGGCATATGTGGAGGCAGTGTCCTCGTTGTCAAGGAGGTCTATCTCAGCAGAGGAGTCAGCCTCCGACTACAGCCCCAGCTACCTCACCATCCGCCTAGTCAGCTCGGGGTAGAGGTTAGTCAGCTAGGGGTCGCCCTAGAGGGGGAGGCAGATCAGGGAGTGGTCAGGCCCGTTTCTATGCTCTCCCTGCCAGACCAGATGCTATTATTTCAGATGCTGTGATTACAAGTATTGTCTCAGTTTGCCACACAGATGCCTCAGTATTATTTGAACCTGGTTCTACGTATTCATATGTTTCCTCGTATATCGCCCATTTTCTGGATATGCCCCGTGAGTCCTTAGTTTCATCTGTACATGTATCTACTCCTGTGGGCGATACTATTATTGTGGACCGCGTATATCGGTCATGTGTGGTGATTATTGGGGGTCTGGAGACCCGAGTAGATCTATTGTTGCTCAGTATGGTTGACTTTTATGTGATATTGGGTATGGATTGGTTATCTCCATATCATGCTGTTCTAGATTGTCACGCTAAGACGGTGACGTTGGCTATGCCAGGAATTCCGAGGGTTGAGTGGAGCGGTTCTATAGATTATGTACCAAGTAGGGTGATTTCATATTTGAAGGCTCAGCGCATGGTTGAGAAAGGTTGCCTATCTTATTTGGCTTTTGTGAGGGATGTTAGTGCAGAGACTCCTGTCATTTATTCTGTTCTGGCGGTACGTGATTTTCCGGATGTGTTTCCTGCAGACCTACCGGGCATGCCGCCTGACAGGGATATTGACTTTGGTATTGATTTGGTTCCGGGCACTCAGCCCATTTCAATTCCACCGTATCGTATGGCACCGGTGGAGTTGAAGGAGTTGAAAGAACAGCCTCAGGAACTCCTTGATAAGGGGTTTATTCGGCCTAGTGTGTCACCTTGGGGTGCACCGGTTCTATTTGTGAAAAAGAAGGATGGTTCCATGAGAATGTGTATTGATTACAGGCAGTTGAACAAGGTCACAGTCAAGAACAAGTATCCTTTGCCTCGTATTGATGATTTATTCGACCAGCTTCAGGGAGCGAGGGTGTTCTCCAAGATTGATTTGAGGTCCGGTTATCACCAGCTGAAGATTCGGGATTTAGATATTCCCAAGACAGCTTTCAGAACCCGATATGGCCATTATGAGTTTATGATGATGTCTTTTGGGCTGACCAATGCCCCAACAGCGTTCATGCATCTGATGAACAATGTATTCCCGCCCTATTTGGACTCATTCATCATTGTATTCATTGACGACATCCTGGTGTACTCTCGTAGCCAGGAAGAGCACTCTCAGCATTTGAGGGTTGTATTGCAGAGATTGAAGGAGGAGAAGCTTTATGCAAAGTTCTCTAAATGTGAGTTTTGGCTCAGTTCAGTAGCATTCTTGGGGCATGTGGTGTCCAGTGAGGGTATTCAGGTGGATCCGAAGAAGATAGAGGCGGTGCAGAGTTGGCCCAGACCGTCTTCAGCCACGGAGATTAGGAGCTTTCTTAGTTTGGCGGGTTACTACCGTCGCTTTGTGGAGGGATTTTCATCTATTGCATTGCCCTTGACCAAATTGACCCAAAGGGTGCTCCATTCAAGTGGTTGGATGAATGTGAGGAGAGCTTTCAGAAGCTCAAGATTGCTTTGACCACAGCTCCAGTGTTAGTTTTGCCATCAGCTTCAGGTTCTTACACCGTGTATTGTGATGCCTCGAGGATAGGCATTGGTTGTGTTTTGATACAGGAGGGTAGGGTGATTGACTATGCCTCACGCCAGTTGAAGACCCATGAGAAGAACTATCCTATCCATGATCTTGAGTTAGCAGCCATTGTTCACGCCTTGAAGATTTGGCGTCATTATTTGTATGGGGTTCATTGTGAGATCTATACTGATCACCGGAGTTTGCAATATCTGTTAAATCAGAAGGATCTTAATTTGCGTCAGCGGAGATGGTTGGAGCTCCTTAAGGACTATGATATCACTATCTTGTACCATCCAGGGAAGGCCAATATGGTGGCTGATGCTTTGAGTCGCCGGGCAGAGAGTTTGGGGAGTTTAGCCTATCTTCCTGCAGCAGAGAGACCTTTGGCATTAAATGTTCAGACCTTGGCAAGCCAGCTTGTCAGATTGGATATTTCGGAGCCTAGTCGGGTATTGGCTTGTGTGGTCTCCAGGTCTTCTCTTTATGACCGTATCAGGGAGCGTCAGTATGATGACCCTCGCTTGCTCGTTCTTCAGGACATGGTTCGGAGAGGTGATGCTAGGGATGTGACTATTGGTGATGACGGGGTGCTGAGAATGTAGGGCCGGATATGTGTGCCTAATGTAGATGGGCTTCGAGAGCTGATTCTTGAAGAGGCCCACAGCTCGCGGTATTCCATCTATCCGGGTGCCGCGGAGATGTACCAGGATTTGAGGCAGCACTATTAGTGGAGGCGGATGAAGAAGGATATAGTTGGGTTTGTGGCTCGGTGTCTAAACTGTCAGCAGGTTAAGTATGAGCACCAGAGACTGGGTGGCTTGCTTCAGAGGTTAGAGATCCCAGAGTGGAAGTGGGAGCGGATCACTATGGACTATCTAGTTGGGCTCCCATGGACTTCGAGGAAGTTCGACGCTATTTGGGTTATTGTGGATCGGCTGACCAAGTCCGCGCACTTCATTCCAACTGGTACTACTTAGTCTTCAGAGCGGTTGGCTGAAATTTACATCCGAGAGATCGTTCGTCTGCATGGTGTCCCAGTTTCCATCATTTCAGATAGGGGTACTCAATTCACATCGCAGTTTTGGAGGGTCGTGCAGTGAGAGTTGGGTACTCAGGTTGAGTTAAGCACAGCTTTTCACCCTCAGACGGACGGGCAGTTCGAGCACACTATTCAGATATTTGAAGACATGTTGCGTGCTTGTGTCATTGATTTTGGGGGTTCATGGGACCAGTTTCTGCCACTTGTGGAGTTTGCATATAACAACAGTTATCAGTCGAGTATTCAGATGGCTCCGTATGAGGCTTTGTATGGGAGGAGGTGTAGATCTCCGGTTGGATGGTTTGAGCCGGGTGAGGCTAGGCACTTAGGTACAGACTTGGTCTAGGACGCATTAGATAAGGTGAAATTGATTCAGGAGCGGCTTCGCACGGCGCAGTCTAGGCAGAAGAGCTACGCGGATAGGAAGGTCCGTGATCTGTCTTTTATGGTTTGGGAGCAGGTTTTGCTAAAGGTATCACCCATGAAGGGTGTTATGAGGTTTGGGAAGAGGGGCAAGTTGAGCCCCCGGTTCATTGGGCATTTTGAGGTGCTTCAGAGGATAAGAGAGGTGGCTTATAAGCTTGCCTTGCCACCCAGCTTGTCGAATGTGCATCCAGTGTTTCATGTTTCCATGCTCCGGAAGTATATTGGAGATTCGTCCCATGTTTTGGATTTCAGCACGGTTCAGTTAGAGGGTTATATGACTTATGATGTGGAGCCGGTGGCTATTTTGGATCGGCAGGTTCAGAGGTTGAGGTCAATGGATATAGCTTCAGTGAAGGTGCAATGGATAGGTCAGCCTATGGAGGAGGCCACTTGGGAGACCGAGCGGGAGATGCGGAGCAGATATCCATGCCTATTCGAGACTCCAGGTATGTTTCTAGACCCGTTCGAAGACGAACGAATGTTTAAGAGGGGGAGGATGTAACGACCCGGCCGGTCGTTTTGAGAGTTGTAACCCTGTTTTCCCCATTCCTACTTCTTTTTGTGTTATTCTACTATATTATGTTATATCGGGTTAGTTGGTACGAGTCCGGAAGGAACTCGGAGTGAAATGAGACACTTAGTCTCATAATTGAAAATTTTAGTTAGAAAAGTGGACCGGATATGGACCTATATGTAAACGACCTCAGATTTGAATTTTGATGATTCCAATAACTCCGTATGGTGATTTTGGGCTTAGGAGCGTGTCCGGAATATTATTTGAGAGTCCGTAAAGGAATTAGGCTTGAAATGCCGAAAGTTTTATTTTTGAGAAGTTTGACCGGGGGGTTGACTTTTTGATATCGGGGTCGGAATCCGATTCTAAAAATTGGAATACCTCTGTTATGTCATTTAGGACTTGTGTGCAAAATTTGATGTCAATCGGACGTGATTTGATAGGTTCCGGAGTTGTTTGTAGAAATTAGAA
Organism: Nicotiana tabacum; assembly: GCF_000715075.1. Taxonomy (NCBI): domain Eukaryota; kingdom Viridiplantae; phylum Streptophyta; class Magnoliopsida; order Solanales; family Solanaceae; genus Nicotiana; species Nicotiana tabacum. The sequence continues at coordinate 8,060,492 of NC_134094.1, read as the reverse complement.
ATTTCAAAGTTCATTAGGCTTGAATTGGGGTGTAATTCATGGTTTTAGCGTTGTTTGAGGTGATTTGAGGATTCGACTAAGTTCGTATGATGTTTTAGGACTTGTTGGTATATTTGGTTGAGGTCCCGAGGGCCTCGGGTGAGTTTCGGATGGTTAACAGATCAAAAATTGAACTAGAACAGCTGCTGCAATTTCCTTCTGTTGGAAATTGCTTCTGCCCAGAAATCGAGCCCAGATCAAGCTCAGGGTCGAGGGCCACGATCGAAGCCATGATCGAGCCCAGAGTCGAGGGCCACGATCGAAGCCCAGATCGAGCTCATGGTCGAGGGGCACGATCGAAGCCATGATCGAGCCCAGGATCGAGAACCAGGATCGAGGGGCAGGACCGAGGACAAGGATCGAGGACCTCAATCGAAGGCCAAGATCGAGGGCCAAGATTGAGGCAGAACCAAGGATGTCTGGGCAGAATTATAAAAACAGGGACTTCGTCCTATTTTCCATTTTTGACAAATTGAAGCTTGGGGAGAAGTAATTTTTGATATATTTTCAAGAAAAACTTTAGGTAAGTCCCTTGTGATCATTTCTACTCTATAATATTGAATTATCATCGAGTAATCCGACTAGATTACATGATTTTGAGATGTAAATAAGAGATTGAAACTTAGAAATTTGGAAATTAGATTTGTAGATTTGAGGGTTGAGTTAAGGTTGGATTTTGGTAAAATTGGTATGGGTAGACTTGTGGTTGAATGGGCTTTCAAATTTTGTAACTTTTGTTGGGTTCCGAGACGTGGGCCCCACAAGCGATTTTTGAGCCAATTTCGGGTTTTGGTCTATTTTTGAAGCTTTTCTTGTGGAATTCATTCCATTAGCGTATATTGATGGTATTATACTGATTGTGAATAGATATGGAGCATTTGGAGGCAGAGTCCAGAGGCAAGAGCATTGCGGGGTAGAGATTTGACCGGTTTGAGGTAATAACGATTGTAAATCTAGTCCTGAGGGTATGAAACTACGGATTTCGTATCATTCTATTATTTTGAGGTGACGCACATGCTAGGTGACGGGCGTGTGGGCGTGCACTGTTGGGGATTTGTGACTTGGTCCGTCCCGTAGCAACTGTAAAGTTGCATACTTTGTTAAAACTATTTGATACTTATATGTTTTAGAAAGAATTTCAGTAAATTGGGCTGAATGCCATGTTTGGGCCTTGCGCCAATGCTGTTTGGATGCTCAGGGGCTGATTTTTTATCATCCTCTCATTGTTTTCGATTGAAAATCTTTACTCAGTCATGTTTATATTTGTTTACCGCATAACTCAGTTTTATGACTCTATTTTGAAGCATATAAATATTTTGGGCCGAATGCCCTATTTTACTAGAATGCCCGAGGGCTTGATTTGTGAGGATGAGTGTGGATCGGGGTTGCCCGCCTGCAGCATACTTGTGACTGAGTGAGGCCGAGGGCCTGATTGGTAAGGATGAGTGTGAATCGGGGCTGCCTGCCTGCAGCATACTTTATTATTATCGCACATGAGTTGTCAGTGCAGATTATAATGCTTGGGCTGAAGGAGCCCCTCCGGAATCTGTACACACCCCCAGTGAGCGCAGGTGCCTACTCAGTGCGAGTGTCCAGTGCCGAGTGCTGAGTGACTGGGAGGCAAGAGTGATTGTGAGGTATGCCCGAGTGGCAAGAGTGATTGTGAGGTATGCCTGAGTGGCACGAGTGACTGTGAGTTTTTCCCGAGTGGCTATTTATGATTTCATCATTTTTGCTCACCTTTGCATTGGGCCTTTGTTTGAAAAACTATTGGAAAAAAATGTCTTTAAAATGATTTTTATTGGAACTGGGTTTAAACGAGATGTTTGATTCAAATCCTGATTTTTAAGAGCATGTGGTATTTTACTGAGATTTCCTGATATGAATGTTATATGCTTTATTGCTCGTCACTACTGTTCAGTCTTTATTTATTGTTGTTACTTACTGAGTTGGCGTGCTCACGTTACTCCCTGCACCTTGTGTGCAGATCCAGGTGTGGCTGGACACGGTAGCGGTTATTGAGTGTTCTAGTTGCAGATTTTCTTGGAGATAGCAAGGTAGCTGTTTGGCGATCGCAGCCCCTGCTCTTCTCCCTCTTATCTTCCTCTAGTAGTATTTAGCTATTTTCCAGGTTGAGTTAGCCTTGATATTGTTAGACAGATTATAGTAGATGCTCATGACTAGTGACACCCCGATGTCGGGCTTTTCTTTTCCGCACTTCTGTTTTTCTTTGATTTGAACTCTTTAAATGGAGGTTTTTATGTTAAATAATCTTGAAATTATCTTTGAAATGAAAATATCATTTTGTTTTGGAAATGAGTCAGCTTGCCTAGTTCCACGATAGGCGCCATCACGACAGGAGGTTAGTTTTGAGTCGTGACAACTAAAAAACTTAAGCATGTTTAGTCTGAAATTTTAGCAAATGAACTAAATAACTTAAGAATGTTTAGTCTGAAGTTTTAGCAAATGAACTAAATAACTTCAGCATGTTTAGATTGAAGTTTCGTATAAAATTTATGACAAAACTGTAGACTGCGGGATAAATAATTTCAGCATACATTAGCATGAAGTTTTAGCTTCAATGTGAAACAATTTCATGCTATATTAGCATGAAGTTTTAGCTTCAACATGAAACAACTTCATGCTACATTTATCTTCAAGGTGAAACAACTTCATACAAGTGTGATTTTGAAGATGAATCTAGACAAGTTTCTGATTTTTTTATAAAGTTGCTGAGAGGAGAGGAGGAGATCGTTTTATATCTTTTGTCAGGGGTGTAATTGTCATATTATTACGGATTTTTTGTGAGATGACTACCAAATCAAGAATTTTAGAAAATAAGGTACAGGTTAAAAAGTGACACAAATATAGGGTACGACTGCAAATCCCCTCATAACTCTAGGTGATAAGACACACTTCTTCCTTGTCAAACAAGAAATAAAAAGAAAGGGCCATATTACATGAAACATATCTATGTAAGACTTTTGTTGGCTAGGGTTATATTAACTATTAAGTAGTCAACTCTATCTGCATTTCACGTAGGACCTAATTTGTTTTAGGATTGCAAATTCAACGTTTATTTTTTAATAAAAAGTATTTGGTTGAAATGCTTTTACAAAAAAGTCATTCTCTTTTAAAATCTCTAAATTCATTTGTCAAACCTTTCGAAAATTCAAATATCCCAATCTAGTTTTGAGTTTCTGAAAGAATTCGAAAATTTGAGTTTGAAATTGAAAAAAAGAAACTGTTATTTTTTTTACAAATTCAATTAATACAGAATTTAAAACTGACGCCCACAGGCGTAACTAGGGAGCAAAATTCGAATCCCCAACCTTCTTTGCTGAAAAATTATATTTTATGTGTAAGGTTAAACTCTTTTATGTATATATGTTATACATTGATTTCTTGACTTTTTTTCGCGTATTTACTTTTTATCTTTGAATTCCTAGGTAAAAGTTCTGCTTCCACCACGAGCTGACGCCACCTTCAAATTTTTGAAAGATCATAGTGTTTATTACTTCTCGACGCTCATTCTTTCGCATATAAGATCTGCACCAGCTGTAACAGCGTTTAAGAATTTTAACAACCTAAGTTTCTAACTAACTACTCTATTAACTACCAGCCACAAAAAAAATTTCATGAAAACTTTGGTCAATACCTACTATTAAATGCATGAAATAAGTAGTAGATACGTAGTTTCCCTACTTTTAAATAAAATCTTTTGAAATATCAAAATTTGGATGCCATGGAAAGTGTTTGACATCTAAATTTTCTTGGTTTCACCAAACTATTTCAATAAAATTTTGTGGTATCTAACTACTAAAGATTGTGATGGAGTGATAAATATCATTTTATTATTAATCACATAGAACGAAATTAGTTTTGGTACGAAACTTTTTCTTCAAAATAGAACTTATGTTGTATTAGACCGTATCCTTCCCAGTCGGATAAGGGATAGGTTTTAGTCATTCTTAACTTGTATCCTAGTGTAATTGTATCTCTCAATCCTTATCAAATTGTATAGCCTTCTTGTATATATTTGCATCCGAAGATTCTGTATGAAATAAGAGGGAAAAATAATAACAAAACCAATCCTTCAACTTCTCTGTTTTTGGTGCTTTTACATGGTATCAGAGCCGATGTCTTGACAAAGCCACTTTCAGCTGCGCGCTTTGAGTTTCTACGTTCCAAACTGAACGTGTCTTCGCCTCCTTCAGTTTGCAAGGGGAGTATTAGACCGTGTCCTTCTCAGTCGGATAGGGGATAGGTTTTAGTTATTCTTAATTTGTATCCTAGTGTAATTGTATCTCTCAATCCTTATCAAATTGTATAACCTTCTTGTATATATTTGCATCCAAAGATTCTGTATGAAATAAGAGGGAAAAATAATAACAAAACCAGTCCTTCAACTTCTTTGTTTTTTGTGCTTTTACACGTTGCAAATCTTAAATATTCAGGCCCCAAATTAAAACAAATATCAAACACCGAGTGAGAAAAAAAAAGATTCTTTCACTTTTAGCCGTTCCAGAAACTATTTACATTCGGTATCCGAAAAAGTATATAAAATTTATATTAATTTTTTGTATATAATATACAATATATATATATATATATATAAATATATTTTTTTGACTATTATTTTGAGAGCGATTATATAGTCTCGTTTTCCTAGTGGTTAAAGGTTTGTTAGAAAACAATGTTAGGAGTAAACAAAACTAAGGAAAATGCGTCAATCCCATGTATTTTCTAAATATATAACTTAAAATAAACTATCTTACATCACATTTTCCGTTATCATTACCGAAGCATGACCGATGATATGGAAAAGTGGAAAGTTGGAAGCTTTCTCAAAGTTTTAAGTCTTTACTCGGTTCATGAGCTGTAGACTACTATTATCTGATTTTTTTTTAAATTTGCACGATATCAATCTATGTCATCCCCCCCCCCCCCCCACAAATTAGCAGTAGAGATTTCTTTTTTCGTTCGTATAGCTTGTTTGACCAAACTGAAAAAATCAATTTATATGTGATTTATTTGACTCTCTAACAATCTAAAAAACAAAACCATAATAAATACTAACTCTTAAAACATAAAATTGAAGTAATTTCTAAAACAAATTTTATAATTTATATGTCAAGCTCAACAAAATATTTTTCAACAAAAGTTCTCTACATACTATAAACCTCTCAATTCTCTCTTTTCTTTGATTTTTGTCATGACCCGATATGTCATCTAGAGTTTTAACCTTTAATTCTATGTTTTGAAACCTCAAATAGCTCCTTTTAGCCTTTCTCGATTTGCGTGCACAATCAATATTTTTTTCTAGAAGGCTTTTATGTGAAAAATTGATTAAAATGTGAATTCGTGCTTTAACAATTCATTTGAGTTGACTTCGGTGTCACGACCCAAAATCTCACCACAAGCGTCGTGACGACACTTAGTGTCTCAGACTAAATAAGCCGATTTTTAATAATAATTCAAGCCATTTTTTTTTATTATCGAAACCAACAACATAAATAATTATAACAACCTCCCAAGACTGGTAATACCGTATCACGAACTCAAACTGAATATATTTAATTATCTCAAGGATCGAATATACAATACTGTTCGAATAAGAGTTGACAATACAATAAAATGGAAAGACTCCAAGGGACTGCGACGACCAAGCAACTCTATCTTGATTCCTTGCGATCAACACATTAACTCTGCCCGAGTCCGATATCTCTAATACCTGGCTCTTCACAAAAAATATGCAGAAGTGTAGTATGAGTACACCATAATCGGTACCCAGTAAGTATCAAGACTAACCTCGGTGTAGTAGTGACGATGTACAATCAATACACTCACTAGTCAAATAACTTGTGCAATATAACAATGTACAATAGTACTGAAAAATAACTAGCAGTGATAACAACAAAAATCAACCAGTGATATAAACAACAAGGCAACAAGAACACCATAATTATTTCTCAAACGAATAAGGAACACAAGTACAAACAATTAATCAAGTCCTTCAAATATAAATCTTTCACATATAATTCTTTCGAATAAATACCTTCAGAATATACTTCTCTCATATAAATATCTTTCGAATATAAAATTCGTTCAAATAAATATCTTTCGAATATACTTCTTTCAAATAAATATATTTCTAATGTAAATTCTTTCAAATAAAAGTCACCATATGACACCTCATTTCATAATCATAAAACACGGGTCTCAACCCACTTTCATATTTTCGTATTACGGGTCTCAACCCTGTTTTAAGTTTTCACGCCACCTCGTGCCCATATTTCTATCAAGACCGCACTAACAACTCACGTGCCAATAATAAAAATCATCATATTTTTTCTGGCACCTCGTGCCCATATTTCATATTTGTTATGACGTGCAATCTTATAACGACCCGAATTATCGTTTTGTGAGTTAGTATCTCGTTTATCTACTTAAGGTCCTGAACAGTTTTATGATGTGTATTATGACTTGCGTGTGCGGTCGAGGTTGATTTTCGGAAGACTTGAAATTTAATTGAAAGAACAGTTCTCATTTTGAAGTTTAAATGAAAAGAGTTTGACCGGAGTTTGACTTTTGAGAAAACGACTCCGAAATAAGATTTTGATGATGTCAATAGCTTCGTATGGTGATTTTAGACTTAGGCATATGTCCGTATTTGGATTTGGAGGTCCGTAGGACGATTTGACGCATGCTGGCGAAAGTTGGAAAATAAAAGATTTTTAAAAAGTTTGACCATGAGTTGACTTTATTGATATAAGGGTTGAAATTCGATTTCGAAAATTGAAATAGCTTATTTATATCATTTATGACTTGTGTGTAAAATTTGAAGTCATTCCGAATTGATTTGATACGTTTCGGCGCAAATTATAGAACTTGGAAGATTTGAAAACTCATAATTTGATTCGAGACACGATTCGTAATTTTAATGTTGTTTAACGTGGTTTGAAGCCTCGAATGAGTTCTTATTGCATTTTGGGATGTGTTGGTATATTTGGTTGAGGTCCCAAGGGCCTCGGGTGGATTTCGGAAGGTTAACAGATCAATTTTGGACTTGGAAGACTGCTGAAGAAATTCTAGTGTCCAGCTCCTGTTTCCTTCTTCGCCAACGCGAGAGAGGTCTCGCGTTCGCGAAGGGTAACTGGGGGATATGTGAGATTTGTTCTTTGCGTTCGCGAAGGTATAGAAAGTTGTTCTTCGTGTTTGCGTATAAGGGGTCGCGTTCGCGAAGGCCTAGGCTTAGCATGCATCACGTTCGTATGGGGAAGATCGCGTTTGCGAAGAAGAAGAAGAAGAGGCAGCTGGGACCCCACGCGTTTCGTCTTCGCATTCGTGAAGATAGTCTCGCGTTCGCGAAGCCTGGGGGTCAGTTAGGCACCGCATTCGCGAGAGGAGCCTCGTGTTAGCGAAGATGACTTAAGGGCGGCAGACGGATTTGTGCTACGCGAAAGCGAGTGGGGGACCGCGTTCGCGAAGAAGAAAAATTTACCTAGGCAGAATTAAAAGTCCCAAAATGTGGGTTTGAGTTCATAACACAAAAATTAGTTTTGGAGCTCGGTTCTTGGGCGATTTTGAAGGTTGCTTCACGGCTTCGGCTGGGGTAAGTCTCCTATATCCGAAATTGATTATATTTCATAAATCCATGGTTATATTCATCGTTTAATTCGAGTTTTAATGAAAGAAATTGGGATTTTTACAAAATCTTTCAAAAACAGAAATTTATGATTTGGAGGTTGAGTTGTTATCGGAATTTGATAAAATTGGTATGGTTGAACTCGTATCGGAATGGGTGTTCGTATTTCGTAAAAATTATGTCGGGTTTCAAGAGGCGGGCCCCACATTGACTTTTTATTGTAAAATTTTAAGTCAATGTTTTATTATCCGGAATTGTTTACGATGAATTTTAATGAAGTTACACAATTAATTTAGATAGATTTTAGCTATCCAAAGGTCAATTCGAGCAAGAAGGCTATTTTGGAATAGCGGCCAAACTTCAAAAGGTAAGTATCTTGCTTAACCTTGAGTGGGGGAATTACCCCTTATGCATTGAGTCTTATGTGGAAATTGTGTGATTGGAAGCCGTGTATGCGAGGTGACGAGTACGTACTCAGGCATAAGGTGCAAATGTTATTGGTTTAAAGTCTTAGGCATTTTTATGTATTATATTGGATAATTGTTGGCATTTAGTAAATCCTTGAATTATCATGCCTCATTCCTTGTTTGTCGACTTTGTATTTTATATGATATTTTGGTGTGATTGTCACTTGGAATTTTATGTGAATTCCGTGTGTTTGTTGATTTAATATTTTCTTGGAATTAAATTCATTATGAATTCCTTATCTGCAAATAATTATTAAATAAGTTTAAAATGAGGCATTAAAATTTGAATTAAAGAAGGCGTTGTCCTATGCTGAGTTACCTTTCCATCTCTGTTGTTGTTTTGAGGTTTTATATACGTCGGGTGGAGCATTGGGCTATTTGTTGAGAAATTTATTGATTTTGTTATATCTTTGGAATTGGTTGTGATCATTGGACAAATTGTGATATGAATTGATTGTGTTGTGTTGTCGTGATAATATTCCGTATAAATTGTTATGTGATTTGAGTTATTATTATGAGGATATAAGGGTGACATTCCACTGTTGATATTATGTGGGTATAATGGTGGCATTACACTGTGGTTATATGTGTTGGGATATTATCTGGGCGGAGTGATAAGAATGGCTATTATAGGAGCGATAAGGGTGGCTATAGGAGCGATAAGGGTGGCTATTGATATTGTCAGGGCGAAGGGATAAGGGTGGCTATTATTATGGAGTGATACAGGTTGTTATAGGAGAGATAAGGGTGACTATTGTCAGGGATGATACGTGATGATGTGAGATTATTATTTTTGTATTTTTTTTATATGGTATCGTCCCGGTGTTTATTTTTTTCTTGTGCAACTTGTCTTGTTGTTTCGGTAAACTTGATAATTGATTGATTCATGTTGAAATTGTGGGCCCGTGGCTATTTTTGAGAGGTTTTTATTATCGGCACGTGAATTGTTCGTGCGGTTATTAAAGAAATATGGGCACGAGGTGTCGGAAAAATATGATAATTATTTTATGTGCACGTGAGTTATCCGTGCGGTGTTGATAAAAATATGGGCACGAGGTGACATGGATCGGACCGAGACCCGTATTTTATAATTATGAAATAAGGTGTCACTGAGTGACTCTTATTCGAAGGAATTATATTCAAAAGATATTTATTTGAATGAAGTATATTCGAAAGATATTTATTTGAAAGAGTTTTATATTCAAAAGATATTTATTTGAAAGAGGTATATTCGAAAGATATTTATTTGAAAGAGTTTTATATTCGAAAGATTTTTATTTGAAGAAATATATTCAGAGGTTATTTATTCGAATGAGTTATCTATGAAAGATTTATATTTGAAGGACTTGATTAATTGGTTGTACTTGTGTTCCTTATTCGTTTGAGCAATAATTATGGTGTTCTTGTTGCCTTACTGTTTATATCACTGGTTGATTTTTGTTGCTATCGCTGCTAGTTGTTTTTCAGTACTATTGTACACTGCTATATTGCACATGTTATTTGACTAGTGAGTGTCTTGTCCGTACCTCGTCACTACTCCACCGAGGTTAGTCTTGATACTTACTGGGTACTGACTGTGGTGTACTCATACTATACTTCTGCACATGTTTTGTGCAGAGCCAGGTATTGGAGATATCGGACTCTGGCATAGTTAGTGTGTTGATAGCACGGATTCAAGGTAGAGCTGCTTGGTCGTCGCAGTCCCTTGGAGTCTTTCAAAACATTTTATTTTACTGTCAACTCTTATTCGAACAATATTGTATATTCAATCCTTGAGATCATTACATGTATTCAGTTAGAGTTCGTGACTCATTATTACCAGTCTTGGGAGGTTGTTATAATTATTTCCGCTGTGGGTTTCGATTATCTATTTTTTTTTTAAAAATGGCTCGAAATGTAATTGTAATGAGATTTCCTAGTTTTAGAGACTAAGTGCCATCACGACACCTATGGTGAGATTTTGGGTCATGACAAGTTGGTATCAGAGCTCTAGGTACATAGGTTCTACGAGTTACGAATGAGTTTAGTAGAGTCTTGCGGATCGGTACGGAGACATTTGTACTTGTCTTCGAGAGGCTACAAAACTGTTAGGAAATTTCTACTTCTTTCATTCTTGTCGTGCAAAATTTGTTGAATTTCGAATTTGAGCCTTTGTATCTCTATTCTCTCACAGATGGTGAGGACACGTGCTACCGGGTCAGCTGAGAAGACACCCGCACATACTTCTAGGGCCGCAAGAGGCCTGGGCTGAGGTAGAGGATGAGGAAGGGCACGTGTCACAGCTATAACATCGGTTAGAGGGGCAATTGAGGAGTGTCACGACCCAAAATCCACCTAGACGTGATGGAACCCAACCCAACCCGTCAGGTAAGCCAATTAGCAACTATCTAATTTAATGAGATTTATAAAGATAAGAAATGATAATACAAATAAGAAATGATAATACACCACTTTTATACAATAATTTTCCAAGGACTGGTAGTACAAATCATGACCTTCTAAGATTAGAATTTACAAAGCTGGTGTGAAATAAAAATACGTCATCTGTTTGAAATATACATGAACAGATTAAAAATTCTAAAGCTACCATGAACAAGAGGCAGCAATGGCTGGAACGCATGTACATCTTCAAATCCAGCTCCCATCGTACGCAGCAACATCAACGTCAAAATTCTGCACGCAAGGTGCAGAAGTGTAGTATGAGTACAACCGACCCCATGTACTCAATAAGTAACAAACCTAACTTTAGGTTGAAAGTAGTGACGAGCTGAAACACTGTCAAAGTCCAACAACAACTCATAACAATATAACTTAAGTGGTATAGGAAATAACCCAGAAATAAAATGTTCAGCTCGTTCACAGTTCCATAAAATAGACATGCTTTTCAAGTATAAAAGTGAAAACCCAAATCTTTTACCGAAAACACCAAAATATAAGTAAGTTTGTAAAATCGTGATTTTCCTTCCGAAACCTTTCAATAGGTAAATGTTTCATTATCAAATGGCATGAGAAAAAGTACATCTCTATGCCTACTTGTCAATGTATATGAGAAGTCATGAATGACGTGATACCGTACAGCATGAGGAGATATGCGTCTCTATGCTTGTATGTCAAGTATGCATGCTAATGCAGTACAAACATAGTGAACAACCATATGAATACTGTGAGAGTATCAATCCACTCAGTCCTCCTAATCACTCGGCAATCGCACTCGCACTCAATAGGTACCTGCGCTCACTGAGGGTGTGTGCAGACTCCGGAGGGGCTCCTTCAGCCCAAGCACTATAATCCGCACGGACAACTCACGTGTTGCACGGACAACTCACGTGATATAGTATAATATCTGGATCTGCACGGACAACTCACGTGCTATAGTATAATATCTGGATCCGCATGGACAACTCACGTGCTGCACGGACAACTCACGTGCTGCACGGACAACTCACGTGCTATAGTATAATATCTGGATCCGCACGGACAACTCACGTGCTGCACGGACAACTCATGTGCTATAGTATAATATCTTGATCCGCACGGACAACTCACGTGCTGCACGGACAACTCACATACTATAGTATAATATCTGGATCCGCACAGACAACTCACATGCTACAATATAATATCTGGATCCGCACGGACAACTCACGTGCTGCACGGACAACTCACGTGCTATAGTATAATATCTCACAATTAGGCCCTCGGCCTCACTTAATCACCTATCTCTCAAGCCCACAATGTCATGAAACTAGCCCAAACATGATGATATGATGTGTCAATATATAGCAACAGAGACTGAGATATGATATGAAATGAATGAACATGACTGAGTATGAAATTACAATGTAATCAAATAACTCAACATCAGTAATGACCTTAGTAGGTCCTAACAAATTAATCATGTATCCTAGACATGGTTTCTAATATGGATAACAACTCAGTAACTCTAGTACGTAGAGATTTCATGATTACAGATAAGTTCAGGTAATTATGCAGCACAACAGAAATAACGGAGATATAATTCACACGGTGCACGCCCACATACCCGTCACCTAGAATGTGCGTCACCTCAAAAGCAAACACATAACACACAATTTTAGGGTTTCATACCCTCAACACTAAGTTTAGAAGTGTTACTTACCTCGAACAAGCTGAATCCAATATCGAGCAAGCTAAACAATGCTCCAGAAATTCCATTCTGCATGCATCAACTTTTGAACGAATAGAATCTAGTCACAATTAATTCGATTCAGTCAACACAAATTATTAGAATTAATTCCATATCAAAATTCTACTTTTTCCATAAAATCCGAAATTACACTCAAATATCGCCAGTGGGGCCAACGTCTCGGAACCTGAAAAAGTTACAAAATATGAACGCCCATTCAACCACGAGTCCAACCATAACAAATTCACCAAATTCCGACAATAACTCGACCTTCAAATCCAAAAGTCTCATTTTCAAATCTCTAGGCCCAAATCCTCTAATTACACCTCAAAAACACGTAATCTAGTCAGAACACTCAATGATAATTCAATATTATCGACTAACCATGATCACAAATGATTTATCTCAAGTTTTCCCATGAATTATCTCTGAAAATCGCCCCAAAACCGTGGTTGGAATGTCCAAAATGACAAAAATATCGTATCCTTTGTTTGTAGCCGGCCCAGCATTTCCGCTTCTGCAGAGTACTTAACCATCCTCCCCGCTTATGCATCTTCTTTCGCTTCTGCGGACAAGGGGACCGCTTCTGCGGCCTCGCATTTGCGAAACCCAAGCCGCTTCTGCGATGAGTTCCCCCTCTCACTTCCGCTTCTGCCATCAACTCGTCGCAGGTGTGAGTCCACTTCTGCGGTCCTGCGTGCACACCTGCGACCCCTGCCCTTGCCAATCTAATTCCACTTTTGCGCAACCAAGCTCACTTCTAGGAGCTCGCACATGCGAGCCTATTTCCACAGGTGCGATTGCATCATTAGGCAGCAACAAGTTTCAATTGTTCTAAGTCCAAATTTGATCCGTTAACCATTCGAAACTCACCCGAGGCCCCCGAGTCCTCAACCAAATACACCAAAAAGTCCTAAAATATCATACAAACTTAGTAGAACCTCTAAATCACATCAAACAATGCTAAAACCACAAATCATACCCCAATTCAAGCTTAATGAAACTAAGAATTTTTAACTTCTACATTCGATGCCGAAACCTACCAAATCAAGTCCGATTGACCTCAAATTTTGAACACAAGTCATAAACAACATAACAGACATATTCCAATTTCCAGAATAAGATACCAACCCTGATATCAAAAAGTCAATTCCCGGTCAAACTTCCAAACTTAAATTTTTAGTTTAGCCAATTCAAACCTAATTTAACTACGAACTTCGAAATAATTTTTCGGACACGCACCTAAGTCCAAAATCACCATACGAAGCTATTGGAATCATCAAAACTCTATTCCGAGGTCGTTTACACATAAGTCGACATCCGATCAACTATTTAAACTTAAGCTTCAAATCTTGGAACTAAGTGTTCCAATTCACTCTGAAACTTCTCCGACGAGTCACATAATTATAATAGAACACATGATAAGCATTAAATGGAGAAACATGATGGTAATACTCAGAATGACTCGTTGGGTCATTACAAGGAGACGCCAGTTGCTCCAGTTGGGGGACAAGCACCAGAGACAACTGTTGTTACCCCCGAACTTCAGGAGACTTTGGCACAATTCCTAAACATGTTTGGTACATTAACTCAGGCAAGATTGATCTCCATTTCACCAAATATTTCGCAGATTGGGGGAGAAGTTCAGACTCATTCCGCCCGTACTCCAAAGTAGCAGGTTCACATTGGTCAGGTTCCGGGTATAGTATCGGTGCTGCCTGTTATTTCGGTTCTGCCTGAGGTAAGGCTAGAGGCATCAGAAGAAGAACAAAAGAGACTTGAGAGATTTAAGTGGTATAATGCACCTACCTTTAGTGGCACAATTTTCGAGGATGCCCAGGGATTTCTAGAAAATTATCAATGTATTCTCCGCACCATGGGCATTGCGGAAGTGAGCAGAGTTGCCTTTACTATGTTTTAGATGTCAAGAGCAGCGTATCAATGGTGGCAAGTTTATGAAGAGAGTAGACTAGCCGATGCAACACCACTAACTTGGGCTCAATTTTCGGAAATATTTTTGAATGAATTTGTTCCCCAAACTCTCTGGGATACGTGGCACACATAGTTTGAATGGTTGCGTCAGGGCACCATGACAGTGTCAGAATATGCTATCAGGTTCAGTGAGTTAGCCTGTCATGTACCTATCTTGGTTCCTACAGTTAGAGAGCGAGTCCGCAGATTCATCGAATGGTTCGATTATGATTTTAAAATTTGTATGGCTTGAGAGTTGCAGACTGACATTCCGTTTCAGCAAGTAGTAGAGATGTCCAGGATGTTAGAACGTGTTCGAAGTGAGAAAAAGAGTCTAAGGAGGCCAAAAGGTCTCGAAACTCTGGAGGATTTAGTGGATTCTACTCTACAACTATGACTCATCATGGCGGAGGCTCGGGTAGTTGGTCAGCCTAATCCGCAATTCATATTACTCGTAGTGCTCCAATAATACTTTTAGTGCACCACCGTCATGAGGTTCTTATAGTGGTTATTCCAGCTATCCGGCACAGACTAAGTACGAGCCGCCGCGACCTCAGGGGGGTTGTTATGAGTGTGGTGATACCAGACACATCATGAGAGATTGTCCCGGACTTGGGAGAGGCGAATTTCATCAAAACACTCAGGCTACATGCTTTATTCTAATAATCCACGTGCACAACAAGTTAGAGGTGGGGTACAGGCGGGTAGAGGGCGCCCAAGAGGAGGAGACCCAACCCATTGATATAATTGCTATGCATTGGCTGAGGCTGATATATCAGATGGTGTCGTTACATATATGATTTAATTTATAATAAAAGGAGCATTATTCTTATTTTGAAATTGTTCCGATTATCGAGGTGAAAGCTCCTTTCATGCTCCTTATATGGTGAGTTTGTGAATTTGCACTCCACTCCCGTATTTATCCCTGTTGGGAGATTTGATGGTGTTAGCATGTGTCTATCATTTTTGTTTTGTACACTATTATGGGCTATGAGTCCAAAAGTGATTTTCTATTACTCACTACAGTGAGTCTTGATATAATTTTAGGATTTTTGATTACAATTTTATGAATTATATGCCCTACTGGTATGGGGGTTCATTATGTGTTGTGAAATTATTTCACATAATTATTAAAACGAATAAAGAAAAGAAATGGAAATTTTCAGTTGGCACAATGTGTAAAGTACTTGTAATTCAGAGTTGAGGATGGGATCCTCGCGGTTTAATGTGATTTGATATATTTAACCCGGTCTATGTGCCACGGTGGAAGTTATATCAGGATGAGATCCTTTTGGTTAAATTCATGTGTTTTAATTTCTCCATTTGTGAAATTTAATTTGTACTATAGTACCGATAAAGAGTCATGCATGTTAGGCTTATTTGATAATTCTTGTATGTGTTTTTCTATGCGTATTTAGACATTTCATGCTGTAATTATTGAGTTTTAGCCTACGAGGTGAGTGCCCAGGTGATGTTAAATGTGACTCGTTAATTCGGGTAAATAATTATGAGGTCTTCATGCCTCGCAAATGTTGTCGGTATCGTAAAAGGTTGAAACAAGGTTTTGGTTAATACGAGGTTAATTGAGCATGTTGGAATTAATTATGAACTGCTATTATGACCAGAGATGTGGTAATGGGAATAT